>NC_081414.1:368327794-369527794 GCF_030272615.1 Cryptomeria japonica | reverse complement strand
CCAGAAAGATAAGTGTTGACATCAATGACAAAACCAATGCAACACATGATGAAGTCATCCATAATACCAACAAAAACAACAAATAAATGATTATAAGTTGAGATAGAAATGTGGGATGAAGTTGTGCACCTGGAATTAGTAGTAAAAGGCCGAGACGAAACTCCCCTGCAAATTTTGGCAAAATTTGTCGAGACCATGTTGAAAGTGCACACGGTCCTCCAAAAAATCCATGCGTCAAAAAGGGTTTTTCTACCTCTGAGAATCGAGTCCAAATCTGCAAATACAGTTGCACACCTGCAACCTACATATAGAAAAGAGAGTAAATATTGTTGGGATTGGGGGTTTTCCTTTAGGTCAAAGCTCGGTTTTGGAATTAACCAAGTGATTGAAAATAATTGCAAGTAATGAAAGTAAATGACTAAAATGGAATTCACCTCAAGGGAAGATGTAATTGAAATGTTGATAGAGTTGTTTGAAAGGATATATAGAAATGAATGTCAAGAGAAATCTCCACTTCAATGGTTGAATCCTTGACTTGAATGCAACACCTAGCCTTGAAAGGAGACTTGAGATTCTCAATGGATGCTTGAATGGACACTTCAATGCTTCAATGCTTGATTTCACTTAGGATCGCAATTTCCTCTTCATGTCTCTATCTTATGCAAATAGGAGAGAAGAATGCA
This sequence comes from Cryptomeria japonica, assembly GCF_030272615.1. Classification (NCBI taxonomy): domain Eukaryota; kingdom Viridiplantae; phylum Streptophyta; class Pinopsida; order Cupressales; family Cupressaceae; genus Cryptomeria; species Cryptomeria japonica. Next base: position 369,527,111 of record NC_081414.1, on the reverse strand, counting down.
TCTTATATATTCGTCAATTAGGGTTAATTGACTAAATTTTTGTTATAGGCCAACATAGGGAAAATTTTCCCACTATCAAAATGCAAAGCCCAATGCAAAATTTGAATGGAAGGGGCCCAAAATAGGGTAAGGACAAGGACACCACACCCCTATCCTAGGGGGGACAGGGGCACCACGCCCCTGTCCTGCCCTAATTTACGACAGGAAGCAGCAACAGGGAGTGCAGGGTGTGAGGAAATGCAAGCTTCAAACAGTGTGAGCAGGTCTTGGGTCTCCAATCTGGCTTAGGGATTTGTTTTGCCAATGTGAAGACCCAAATGTGGTTGAAAATTGCAAGGTCACAATTTTATGACAGTACAGATTTGTATTGAAAAAATTTCACCTAATCACCAAGAAGGAAAGATACACCAAGCCTCTAGTGGACTTTAGGATCTTACAACTTCGATGACAAGATAAAAGGGACATTATAAGAGAAAGAGAAAGAGATAAAGATTACTAAAAACTAGCGAGGTTCTCTTACTGTGAGTCATGAAAAGAAAAATAACAAAACTTCGAAGAAAAATACTAAGTTCGCTAAGTAATCTAAGTATCAAGATATGCAAGAGAGGGAGATCATTGAGTGGAGTGTATGCTCCCATGTTAAAGTGATTGCGTAAACCTTATCAAGAGAAATTGCTTTAAGGTAGGATACACCCAAAAAGAAAAGCATGTTATCACAATAATATGTCCCCAAGAAAGGAAAAATCAAAGGATAATGATCACAAGACATAAAACACAGGGTAGTTTCACTTAACTCTAGGGTCAGTTTGATTTTTATGATAAATAATGTATAAATATAATTGTCCTCATCCCTCAAAGAAAGCAAAACCACCATGAAAGAAGGGTACATGTGTCTTTTGAGTCAACATGGGAGAGACCAAAAGAGATCTCAACACATTGCATCATCCTCAACTAGAACACACTAGGGACAACAAATAGAAGAATTGAGAGACAAATAGAAGATCACAAACAAGCAAGAGAGAGAGAGAGAATCTACAACACAAAAGAAGCTTATCATGCAAATCATTTGCCTCCCAATATTTCTCATCATTGTTTTGGGAAGGTAGATGACATGCAAGAGGAGCCACTTCAAGCATTGTAGATGGAGATATCATAAGTTCCAAACAAGGACCATGCTCTAATGATGAGTCACTTTGTCTGTTACTTGGAGCTAGGATTAATGCTTTTAAATATTGTTTAGATAAATTATTGTCAACGTCAATATATTTATATTCACCATTTGAATTATTAGCATTAACATTTTCATCATGAACAACATTCTCATCTATTTCTCCATCAAGATTAACAAAAAGAGGATCTGTAATAGGAATAGAACTTGAACTGTCATTTGTCTTAATCATTTTACTTCTTGGAGATTTACGTTTAATCTCTTGGTTAGTAGAAGTTTGATCAAATGGTATTGTGTCAATAGTTGGTGTCTTCGGGGAAGAAATGGTTTGAGAAGAAAGTTTGTGAGCCCTAGCATGACATCTTCATTGATGTTCTCTCGCACAATAGTTTCATTTAGTTGTAGCCAAAGGTTGTGAAGGTTTAAGTTCAATAGGCATAGGCTTATTTTCTTCTTTTAAGGATGCATAGGAGAAGGTCTTTAGGTTGAACAATATGAGATGTTGGAAGCTTCCCTTTGTAAGATATAGGAGGTGAAACCACACCACATAAAGGAGGAATGGGAGGTGTAGGAAGGAGATCAAATCCATCATGAGGAGGAGGAGGAATAGATCTATCCTTAGGAGGAATAATATACTTATCCTTAGGAGGAAGAGTACATTTATTTTTAGGAGGAAGAGGGAGAGTATCCTTAGCAGAAGGAATATGATCATTAGTAGGAGGAAGACTAAGTGTTGTATTTCTAGGTATACTCAAGGATAAAATCATATCATTCTTCCATATTTGATAAGATTGAAAAAGAGAATCACTTCTAGGCTTAAGAGGTTGGAATTGTTCAGAACAAAAATGGTCAAGACAAACATCTCCATTCCTCACCCTAGGTTGATACATGTTATGATTAATAGTTATGATTTTATCATCATGAGGAAATTTCAAACACTTATGGATAGTAGAAGCAATCAATTCATGGAAAAGAGCCAAGGATGTCCCAACTTCACATGAGATTGATCGGATGTAGGAATGGTAGAAAAGACAACATCTAAGCATTTAGTGCCAACCTCAATAGGAAGTGTAATAGAACCAATAGCAGGAAAAGATAAGCCATCAACTATTTTAATCACCACATCAAATTTATCATATGTCACTTGATGCAATTGTAAGGTATAAAAAAACTCTTCAGTCATCACATTAACCATACAAGACAGATCAATGAGCACTCCTCGTGAGGGTATGTCTTTTATTCTCACTGTGATATATAAAGGGCCATTAGGTGCTTCGAAAGTCTCACTGGGATCAAATGTGATGCATAAGTCCTTAGTGTTGGCAATTTGGAGGAATTGATTATGTGTTCCATTGATATTTTTTCATTGATGGCAACACCAGTTATTTTGGTTGTTTACCGATTTTCGACTGGTTCCAATAGAGTGGTTGGTTTATGATATTGATCCGGTATGTTTTGGTTTATAAAATTGGTTTGGATCTGTCATTCATGTTATTCATATATGTATCACGATCAGTTGGTTTGGTATTTGATGACTCGGGAGCTATCATTTGTTCTAGTAAGCCTTTTGGTCACTGGTAAGGGTTTTACCGACAGAGCTTTGTTGAAGATATTTTGATGCACGTGATCAGTGGTGTTGGTATAGCTTCTAGATGGCTTTCAGGATGTTGTTGGTTATCATGTTTGTGTTCCAGTTCATCAGTGGTGTTGGATTTAGTTTATGACAACCTATTTTGGGTCCGGTGTTTGTTGGCATTTGGCATTTGGCATTATAATAGACAATGACAGATTGTTGGCATTTCAATAAGGATATTGAGAAGGTTGTTGATGATTATGGATATAACTGATTAAGGATGTTTACTGTCTTAATATTATTATTTTGTCATTGATGTAAAGAAATTGATTTTCTAATTCAGTATGATGTTGCCATATCTTGAGAAGTATGATTTGATGAGTATAAAGATGTCGGTAAAAGACACAGAAAGAATATGATGAATAAGGTATTCAATGGGCAACTATTACCGAGTCAGACAATGATGAGATCATGATGTTTAGATTTTTTTAACATCATACATATGTTATAAATTGTAAGATTAATACTATACTATGTTACTGAGCAAAGAACCTAGTCGGTAAACCCTAAGGAACCTAGTTGGTAAACCCTAAGGTTATCGTTGTCAGTTAATGAAGGCAGAATGTCTACCGAGTAAAGTTTAGTATTCACCGAGTTGTTACCGAGTTGTTACCGAGTTGTAACCGAGCTGTAATAGAGTACATTAAATGGTTAAATGCATTAATTAATGAAGGAAGATGATGAGATGGAACTGATTAAATGATTGGTATGTCGTGCATGAAGTTTGTTAATGAATCTATGGCAAAGGAAAATCGGCATGAAGATCTATAGCGCAAATTGAACCGCATTACCCTAGCACAAGTTCCAAGAAATGTATGCAAGTTCCAAGGTAGGGTAAAACATTTTTCAGATCGAAGGATACATTGAACCTGGACAAGTTTGAAGATCTGATTGCTATGATTGATCATGGGAAGTGTGATCAAGGAGATTAAGCAGTTGGTGAATTGTTTATAAATAGGGAACTGTTGATAAACAATGCATGTGGGCAAATGTATGCACAGGGATGCTACATAATGATTACCGAGCACAGAAGCTTGAAGACCTATTTGAATAATAGAGTATAGAAGCCCAGCAGATGGACAAGATTAGTTCTATGTCTAGATTGTATTGAGAAAATAAGAATCTGCTTTAGCATTTTAGATGTGAAGTTACAGATAGATTTTTATTACTGTTATTTTGTGAAAGTGATAGAAAATCTCTTAACCGAGTGGACTTAACAGTCTTATTTGTAAAACCCTCTAGCAAGGTGACATTCTAATTGAGTGTTTGAAATCCTTTAACAAGGTCACCTCTATCAAGGTGAAGATCCTAACAGATCTGAGGGAAATTCCTTAACCGGGTCACATCTAGCAATGTGTTTGTAATCTTTAACAGGATTTTCTTTTAACCGAGCATACTCTAGAAGAGTATATTTCTTAGTGGGTCCGAAATCCCACAGTGGTTTTTCCCTATTTGGGTTTCCACGTTAAATCTGGTGTTATGAGTGATATGATGTTTATATGCTTTTGAGTTTGCATGTTTAGCAGTTTTGGTTATATTACTGAAGCATATGTTACCGAGGTTGAATCTGATGTTTTTATGGAAGATTAAGTTTGAATGATTCACCCCCCCCTCTCATCTTGTTAACTATTGGATATGTACTTACATTAAGTATTAGAACTATCAATTGCTATCAGAGCTTTGGACTCCGGAAGAAAAGTTTAAAGGTACTTGAGGCAAAGATCCAAAGATGTATAAGAGGGATGCACCAAAGCTGAACAAGTCAAGTTTCTCTACATGGCAGAAAAGGATGAAGCTGCACCTATCAGGAATTGGAGAATATGTTGTATATTATCTGGAGAATGATTTCATCACATCGAGCACCTATCCATTGACTATGGAAGAAATAAAGGCAAAGCAAGAACATATCCAACCAATGATTGAAATAACATCTGCATTGACCGACTCAGAGTTTAATGATCTAGAAGGCTGCAGTGATGCAAAGGCAATGTGGGACAAGCTCATATCTGTATATGGCGGTGATGAACATGTTCAAAGAGCAAAAGTAGATAGTCTAAGAGGACACCGAGACTTCAGAAGAAGAGATAGAAAGACATGTTTAATAACTGATGAGGAATCCAACGATGATAAATCAGATGAAACTGATACAGAGGAAGTAGTTTATGTGGCTATCAAAGATGGATCAGATGAAGAAAGGTATGAAGAAAAAGCCCTAATATCTCACATAAATACTAATGATTCTTGGATCATAGATAGTGGATGCTCACATCATATGACAGGTGATAAACACAAGTTTGTTATGTTAGAAGATTATGATGGAGGCTATGTAAGATTTGGTAATGATGCACCATGTCCAGTAAGAGATAAAGGATCTATAACACTTCTTGACAATGCAAGATGCAATGATGTTTATTGGGTTGAAGGTTTGAAATACAATTTGTTGAGTGTAGCACAGCTAAACAATACAGGTTACCGAATAGAATTTTAGAAAGGAATTGTCAAAGTTCATGACAAGCATGGAAAGTTAGCTACTACCGGGACACAAACAAAAGGTAATACATTTCGCCTTGACTCAACTCGGAACAAGTGTCTGTATGCAAAGATAGATTATACCTAGTTATGGCATAAAAGGTTTTGTCATGTAAATTTTGATAATCTGATCAAAATAAGTAAGAAGCATCGAGTGAGAGGTCTACCGAGTCTTGAAAAACCTGAGAATGCTATGTGTCGAGGATGCCAGATGGGTAAAATGACAAGATCAATCTTTAGAAGTAAGTCTTACACCTCTAAGGGAATTTTAGATCTTGTGCATACTGATCTTTGTGGTCCTATGAAAGTTCAAAGTTATTATGGTGACAAATATTTCATATTATTTCTGGATGATTACTCAAGGATGATGTCAGTAATGTTTTTAAAAGAAAAATCAGAAGCTTTTCAAATGTTTAAATGGTACAAGGCAAGAGTTGAAAATGAAACAGGAAGACAACTGAAATGTCTTAGATCAGATAGAGGAGGAGAGTTCACATCTGATGAGTTCAACTTATTCTGCAATGATCATGGTATTAAAAGACAAGTCTATGCATCGAGAACTACACAACAAAATGGAATTGCTGAGAGAAGAAATAGATCTATTGTGGATTGTGCCAGAACCCTGATGATTGAAAAGAAAGTGCCACAAACATTTTGGAGGGAAGCAATAAGCACAGCAGTTTACACCCTGAACTGAGTACAACTGAAGAAAGGTACTTTGAAGTCACCATATGAAATCTGGTATGACAAGAAACCTAATGTAAGTTATTTTAAAATCTTTGGAAGTAGATGCTATGTACACAAAGATGATAGAAATGGCAAGTTTGATCAGAAAAGTGAAGAAGGAACATTTCTAGGTTATTCTTCTAGAAGAAAAGCATTTAAATGTCTGATCAAATCATCTAACAAAATAGTAGAAAGTGCAAATGTGAAAATTGATGAATTTGTAGAAAGAAATGATGAAGGAAATTCCAAAGAACCAGAAGATTATGATGAATTTGTCTATGTTCAACCGACAAGTCCTACCGAGAAAATTGTTGAAGAAAATGAAGAGAATATCCAGTTACCGAGTGATGATGAAGATCATATAGAGCCTACCGAGCCTGTATTAGCCAAGTATGTTAGAAGACATCATGCACCAAGTCAGATTATAGGAGATAAGGATGATCCAGTGATGACAAGGAACAAACTGAGACAGAACACATGTCTGATATCTGAATTTGAACCGAGAATAGTGAAAGAGGCATATAATAGTGAAGATTGGATAAATGCTATGATAGAAGAGATTGATCAAATCAAGAAGAATGACACATGGACACTAATCCCAAGACCAAAGGACAAAAATGTAATCAATACAAAGTGGATTTTCAGAAACAAGCTAAATGAAAAAGGCGAGGTCATTCAAAATAAAGCAAGACTAGTATGCAAAGGTTATGCTCAAGAAGAAGGAATTGATTATGGTGAAACTTTTGCACCTGTGGCTAGACTTGAAGGAGTAAGAACATTGTTGGCATATGCTTCTTTCAAAAACTTCAAGGTATATCAAATGGATGTCAAATCTACATTTCTGAATGGAATATTAGAGGAAGAAGTTTTTATTGAACAACCTGAAGGATTTGTTGAAGACAAGAGTAAAGATCAGGTATGTAAATTGAACAAAGCATTATATGGTCTGAAACAAGAACCTAGAGCATGGTATGAAAGATTTCACTCTTATTTGATTAAGATTGGTTTTATAAGGACAAGTGAGAACAACAATATGTACATGAAGAATGATGAAAATGGAATACTGATCTCAGCCATATTTGTTGATGATATTATATTTTGTGGAAATGACTCTTTATGCAAGAACTTTGGAAATGAAATGAGCAAAGAATTTGAGATGTCATTAATCAGTGAGATAAAGTATTTTATAGGTTTACAGATATTGCAAATGAAAAATGAGATTTTCATTACTCAATCCAAGTACATAAAGGAAATCTTGAAGAAATTTGGAATGGAGGATTCAAAACTAGTAAGTACTCCTATGACTACCAACTGTAAACTATCAAAGAATGATGAATCTGCATCTATTGATGAGACACTTTACTGATCCATGATTGGAAAGCTACAATATGTTGTTCACAGCAGACCAGACATAGCATATGCAATAGGTATAGTTGCAAGATTCTCTGCAGATCCTAAGAAAACACACATGACAGCAATCAAAAGAATTTTTAGATACTTGAAAGGCATGGAGGATTATGGCTTAGTATATCAGAAAGGAAATGATTTTGATTTAAAAGTTTATACTGATGCTGATTGGGCAGGCAACATTGATGACAGGAAAAGCACAAGTGGAGGAGCTTTCTTTTTAGGAGAAAGACTAGTGAGTTGGCTTAGCAAGAAACAAGGATGTGTTTCACAGTCAACAGCATAAGCTGAATACATTGTTGTAGCATTGAATTGTACCAACATAGCATGGATCAAACAACTATTGGAAGGTATAAATGAGAAAGTTACCGAGCCAGTAACTATATACTATGACAATACTAGTGCCATTAACATTTCGAAGAATCCTGTTATGCACTCTAAGACAAAGCACATCTCTATCAAATATCATTATCTTAGAGAAGAAGCTCAAGAGAAGAAAGTGGTGTTGGAGTATGTTAGCACAAAGGAACAAATAGCAGATATCTTCACCAAGCCACTACCAAGGGACACTTTTGAGTATCTCAGAAGTAAGTTAGGGGTCCTACCCCTATCTTCTACTCACTGACTGAGTTTGGTGAAAGCATCAATTCAATGACTCTAGCGAATATCTTTTAAGAGTTGATGTTGATTTACACACTTTAGGATGTTTTCTAAAGGTGTGTAGGAAATAGTGCAGGATACAATACAAGAAACAGGAATTGAAGACAAAATGCTCTGACCGAGACTAAGTTGACATATTACAGCAGGATTTCACTTCATACAGGAAGAAATTATGTTTTAGTTATTTACTTTGGCATTATTGTTAAAGGGGGAGAAGACTGGAGAAGAAGACTGGAAAAGACTGAGAAGACTGAAAAAAAAAAAGCAGAAAAGAAAGACTGACAAAAGAGGAGAAGTCTAATGTATGGGGGAGAATTCTGATGACATGAAGAGAGCATTTCAGAATCTCATAAACAACTCACAGCAATCTGAATCAATTAGGTCAAATCAATTGGTTTTTCCATCAATGCCAAAGGGGGAGATTGTTGGCATTTGGCATTTGGCATTATAACAGACAATGGGAGATTGTTGGCATTTAATAAGGATATTGAGAAGGTTGTTGATGATTATGGATATAACTGATTAAGGATGTTTATTGTCTTAATATTATTATTTTGTCATTGATGTCAAGAAATTGATTTTCTAATTTAGTATGATGTTGCCATATCTTGAGAAGTATGATTTGATGAGTATAAAGATGTCGGTAAAAGACACAGAAAGAATATGATGAATAAGGGGATGAATAAGGTATTCAATGGGCAACTATTACCGAGTTAGACAATGATGAGATCATGATGTTTAGATTGTTTTAACATCATACATATGTTGTAAATTGTAAGGTTAATACTATACTATGTTACCGAGCAAAGAACCTAGTCGGTAAACCCTAAGGTTATCGATATTGGTTAATGAAGGCAGAATGTCTACTAAGTAAAGTTTAGTATTCATCGAGTTGTTACCGAGTTGTAACCGAGCTGTAACAGAATACATTAAATGGTTACATGCATTATTTAATGAAGGAAGTTGATGAGCTAGAACTGATTAAATGATTGGTATGTCATGCACGAAGTTTGTTAATGAATCTATGGCAAAGAAAAATCGGCATGAAGATCTACAGCGCAGATTGAACTGCATTACCCTAGCACAAGTTCCAAGAAATGTATGCAAGTTCCAAGGTAGGGTAAAACATTTTTCAAATCGAAGGATACATTGAACCTGGACAAGTTTGAAGATCTAATGGCTATGATTGATCATGGGAAGTGTGATCAAGGAGATTAAGCGGTTGGCGAATTGTTTATAAATAGGGAACTGTTGATAAACAATGCATGTGGGCAAATGTATGCACAAGGATGCTACATAGTGATTATCGAGCACAGAAGCTTGAAGACCTATTTGAATAATAGAGTATAGAAGCCCAGCAGATGGACAAGATTAGTTCTATGTCTAGATTGTATTGAGCAAATAAGAATCTTCTTTAGCATTTTAGATGTGAAGTTGCAGATAGATTTTTATTACTGTTATTTTGTGAAAGTGATAGAAAATCTCTTAACCTAGTGGACTTAACAGTCTTATTTGTAAAACCCTCTAGCAAGGTGACATTCTGATTGAGTGTTTGAAATCCTTTAACAAGGTCACCTCTAACAAGGTGAAGATCCTAACAGATCTGAGGGAAATCCCTTAACCGGATCACATCTAGCAATGTGTTTGTAATCTTTAATAGGATTTGCTTTTAACCGAGCATACTATAGAAGAGTATATTTCTTAGTGGGTCCAAAATCCCATAGTGGTTTTTCCCTATTTGGGTTTCCACGTTAAATCTGGTGTTATGAGTGATATGATGTTTATATGCTTTTGAGTTTGCATGTTTAGCAGTTTTGGGTATATTACTGAAGTATATGTTACCGAGGTTGAATCTGATGTTTTTATGGAAGATTAAGTTTGTATGATTCACCCCCCCCTCTCATCTTGTTGGCTATTGGATCTGTACTTACATTAAGTATCAGAACTATCAGTGTTATCTAGGTTATGGACCGGTTTATGTAACGTGTTGGAGGATGTTTCTGATGCGTTACCAGCGGGATTTAAGGATTGGTTTACATTATTTTCAGCCTAAGATGACTTGGTTGATCATTGGATTGCAATTTTAGGTTATGAATTTATTGTATGATCTTTTTGGTGGCTGACCTAATTGTTTAGGTCCCAGGTTGGTATAAATATGATGTAAGATCTCTTTGTAGATTATAGGTCAAGGATATAGGTTTATCTATGTGTGAATAATGTTGTAATCATATGCAGAAGGTTTGGTCAATTATAGGTGATTGAATTGGGTTTGTAAGAGAGTTTTAACGCCTCCAGCAATGAGCTTAACTATAACTGTACTTAGGCATAGGAGATGCTATACTTGTAGTCACTCTTCTTTCCAGATTGTAGTCCGATGTTTATGTAGTCAATGAGGCTCATTTTTGTGATGAGCAGTGCGCTCTAGGTTTTTGGCCTTCTTGCATGTGCAGGCTCCTCATATTGTATTCAAATAATTACTTCAGAAGTATTATCTAACTGTGGATAGGCTTCCCACCGTGGTTTTTCCCTTTACCGAGTTTTCCACGTACAAATCTTGGTGTTATATGTTATGGATGGATGGTAAGTATTATGTGATTTATTCTTATGTTTAATTTATTTATCATTCATTCCAATATTTTGTTTATGAATTTCAATATTAATTTTATGTCTTTCAGTAATAAGGATTTGAATGCTTAAAGTTCTATAATTTGGTGACAACTGATTCACCCCCCCCCTCTCAATTGTCCTCTAGTTATTTTAGTTGTATAACAATTGGTATCAGAGCTTGGTCATCTCTGTACAAGCTTAACCACTTGAGAAAGATCCTATGGCATCTAGTAGTTTAAGTTCATCAAATATATCTGTAGCTATTTTCTAGAGAGAAATTCCTAGGCTTGATGGAACAAATTATAGGGTATGGAAGATTCAGATGGAGACTCATCTGAGATGTCTTGGAAAGTAAATTTGGGAGATCACTGAGAATGGTGTTACATCATTTGATCCAGCATCTGGAAATACTCCTCCGATAGGTCTGGATAAAGAGCTTGAGAATGATTGTAGAGCTAGAGAAGCCCTTTTGTGTGCACTTTCTTATCAACAAATAATGGGACTAACTGACAAATCAACTCCAAAAGCTATATGGGACAAGTTGGAGACTCTAAATGAAGGTGACCCTACTGGTAAAATTTCTAAACTTGATGGTTACCGGGTGAGGTATGAAAACTTGAAGATGGAAGAAGATGAAAGGATTGTTGCTTTTATGGAGAGAGTTAATGAGATTATTTTGGGAATTCAATGTTGTGGTGGATCTCTGAGTGAAGATTAAATAGTTTCTAAAGTACTGAGAGCTTTGCCACTGGCTTATAAGATGAAGGCTACTACAATTAATCAGTTGATAACTATGGCAAACACATCTATTAATAGGGATACCTTGGTTGGGAAGTTATCTGCTTTTGAACTTGAGGAATTTGGACCTTCTGGTGTTGTGAAATCTGAACCTGTTTTTCATGCATCTACATCATCTACCAACAAGAGTGATTGGAAAGCTTTATATGCAAAGGAACTAGAGGATATGAAGAAAGAAGATGAAGAGTTTGAGCAACTTGAAGCCTTATTTTCTAGAAGAGTACCTAAAGGACCGGCAGGAAGTAAGTATGAAGGAAAATCACCTTTTAAATGTTTTGCATGTAATAAGATAGGTCATTTTACATCTAGATGTCCTGAAAGGAATTCAAAATTTGAAGAAAGAGCTAGAATATCTTTTAGGCCTAACCATGATTATCAGAACAAGCATAAGTACAGGAAAAACAAAGACAAATCATGCTACTATGCGGATGAGGAAGGTGTGACCAATTCTGATGATGAACTGGCACAAAATTTAGCTAGTGGATCCGGCAATGGAAAGGAATGGGTATTTTTGGCTATCAAGGAAGATGATCCAGTACCTGAAGAGAAGGCCCTTGCTGCTAAAATTGAAGACAAGGATGAATGGGTAATTGATAGTGGATGTTCACATCATATGAATGGAGATAAAAGGAAGTTCTTATCTATGCAAGCATTTGATGGTGGTCTAGTCAGATTTGGAGATGACAAAGCATGTATGATCAAGGGAAAAGGAACAATATCATTAGATGGTAAGGATAACACTGATAATGTTTATTATGTTGAAGGTTTAAGGCATAATCTTTTGAGTGTAGGAGAGTTGGTGGATAAGGGATTTCAGTTATAGTCCAAGGATGGAAAATGCAAGATTATCAATAGAACTGGATTGGAAATTGCAACAGGTACACAAACTAAAGGTGATATCTTTCATTTGAACTCTGGTGAGAAGGCATGTTTGATTGCACAAATTGATGAGAGTTGGCTATGGCATAAGAGGTTGTGTCATGTGAATTTTGATTGCATTGTGAAGATCAGTTCTACTAAGGCAATTAGAGATATACCTAAGATTGTAAAGCCCTATAATCTGGTATGTAAGGAATGTCAAATGGGAAAGCAAGTCAAAATTTCTTCTAAGAGTATACAAGAAAAATCTAATGATGTTCTTGATCTTATTCATATTGATTTGTGTGGTCCTACTAGAATCAAAAAAAATTTAGGGTGATAGATATTTCATGCTAATCATTGATGGTTATTCTAGAATGATGTGGGTTACATTTCTAAGGGAGAAGTCTGAAGCATTTGCAAAGTTTAAAATCTTTAAAGCCAAAGTTGAGACAGAGACAGGATTGAAGATTAAATTTTTAAGGTCAGATCAGGGTGGAGAATTCACATCCGGTGAATTTAGCAGCTATTGTGAGAAGAATGGGATAAGGAGACAGTTGTCTGCACCCTAGACACCTCAACAGAATAGAGTAGTGGAAAGGAAGAACAAAACTATCTTAGATGCAACTAGAACTATGATGATGGAAGCTAATTTGCCTCATATCTACTGGAGAGAAGTTGTAAGCACATTGTTATACACATTCAATAGTTCATATCAAAGGAGATATTGGTAAGACACATTATGAGTTATGGTTTGGTCATACACTGATAGTTAAGTATTTCAGAATCTTTGGTAGTAAATGCTATATCGAAAGAGATGATTCCATTGGAAAGTTTGATCCTAGATGTGATGAAGGAATGTTTCTCAGTTATTCTAATGAAAGCGAAGCATATAGATGTTATAACAAAATATTGCAGAGAATTGTGGAGAGCACAAATGTCAAAGTGGATGAGCAGAACAAAAGTCAAATCAGAACCTATGAGAGAGAACTGGCAGTGGAAATGATCATAACTGAACTGGTAGCACCTACACTAGAATAGAATGTTGAACCAGTTACTTCAACAGTATCAGAAAATTCAATAGTAACTGAAGATCGGGACAGAGGAACAGCAAATCAGAAGACTCCTAGGTATGTAAGGTTGAATCATTCTGAAGATCAGATCATTGGAGACAAAAGCAAAGGAGTGATGACAAGAATAAGGTTGGCAGCTGATGGGGTATGTTTTATTTCTCAAATTGAATCGGCATTAGTAATTGAAGCTTGTAAAGATGAATATTGGATGAAAGCAATGGAAGAATAATTGGATCAGATAGAAAAGAATAACACATGGACTTTAGTTCCCTGGCCTAAAAATAAAAATGTTATTGGAAATAAATGGGTTTTTAGGAATAAATTGAATGAGGATGGACAAGTTGTGAGGAATAAAGCTAGATTGGTTTGTAAAGGATATTCTCAGAAGGAAGGAATTGATTATGGTGAAACCTTTGCACCGGTAGCTAGGATTGAAGTGGTGAGATTATTTCTTGCTTATGATGCACATAAGAACTACAAGGTTTATTAGATGGATGTTAAGTGTGCATTTTTTAATGGAGATCTTGAAGAGGAAATTTAAATTGAGCAACCTGATGAATTTTCACTTTCAAATGACAAAAAAATGGTTTGCGGGTTAAAGAAAAATTTATATGGATTGAAACAAGCCCCTAGAGATTGGTATGCAAGATTGGATAAATATATTTCGAAGCTTGATTTCACTAAAGGTAATGCTAACAGTAATTTCTATTATAATATCATTGATGATGACATATTGATTATTGAGGTCTTTGTTGATGATATCATTTTAGGAGGTGAAGATAAGTTGTGTATGGAATTACCTAACAATATGAAGAATGAATTTGAGATATCTATGATTGGGGAGATGAGGATTTTCTTAGGTTTGCAGATTACTCAAACTGATAAAGGTATTTTCATCTGTTAAACTAAGTATGCTAGAGAGTTGTTGAAGAAATTTGGTATGGAAAATTGTAAACCGGTTAGTACTCTGATGGTTACAAGTGAGAAATTGACAAAGAATGATGCATCTACATCGGTAAATCCTACTAGGTACAAGTCTATGATTGGAGGTTTCTTATATCTGACTCAAACTAGACCGGATATAATTAGTGCAATTTGTATTATATCAAGATATCAGAGTGATCCTAGAGAAAACCATGAGAGTGCGGTGAAAAGGATTTTTAGGTATTTGCAGGGAACAACTGAGTATCGTTTGTGGTATCCTAAAAATGATGACTTTACATTATGTGCATATACAAATGCAAATTGGGCTAGAGATGTTGATGACCGGAAGAGCACATCCAGTGGAGCTTTCTTTCTTGGAAAGAAACTTGTTTCATGGATTCGCAAGAAGCAGTCATGCATTTCTTTATCTACTGCTGAAGCTGAGTATGTTGTTGTTGCTACTAACTGTACACAAATTCTATGGATGAAGCAAACGTTGAAGGATATAAAGGTGGATTGTAATGAACCGGTAGTTATTCATTGTGATAACTTTGTTGCTATTTATATATCAAATAATCTGGTATTTCATTCTAAGACAAAGCACATATCTATCAAGTATAACTTTTTGAAGGAGAAGGAAGAAGCAAATGAAGTCAGACTGGTTTATGTGAACACTAAAGAGAAGATTGCAAAAAATTTCACTAAACCTTTGCCTAAAGAATCATTTGAGTACTTCAGAGACAGATTGGAGATTTTGCCCCTCTGGTAGAGACCTGAGTGATGTTGATTGGCATCAGTCTGGTATGCATTATCAGAGCTACTATTTATTCCCGATTGTTGTGGGGGTAGTGTTACTCAGGGGGAGTAGTAAGTTGTAAGAATTAGAGGGTTTATGATTTGTCTTTGATGTTTATGTTAGTTTTTTGGCATTGATGTCAAAGGGGGAGAGATATATGTGAAAAACATAGATTAACAGAATATCAGTCAAAGGGTGAGTTTGGTTCAAAACTTCATTGTTATATCATTTTGTGGGAGATTGTTGGTTGTCTTCCATTGGGGGAGACTTGTTTGGCATTTCTTGGCACTTGGATGTTTTTCACATCTAGTGTTGCCATCAATGCCAAAGGGGGAGATTGTTGGCAATTTGGAGGAATTGATTATGTGTTGCATTGATATTTTGTCATTGATGGCAACACCGGTTGTTTTGGTTGTTTACCGGTTTTCGGTTGGTTTTGGTAGAGTGGTTGGTTTATGATATTGATCCGGTATGATCTAATATCACGATTAGTCAGTTCGATATTTGATGACTCAGGAGCTATCATTTGTTCTAGTAAGCTTTTTGGTCATCGGTAAGGGTTTTACCGGTAGAGCTTTGTTGAAGATCTTTTGATGCACGAGATAAGTGGTGTTGGTATGACTTCTAGATGGCTTTCAGGATGTTGGTTATCATGTTCATGTTCCAGTTCATCGGTGGTATTGGATTTGGATTATGGCAACCTATTTTGGGTCCGGTGTTATCTAGGTTATGGACTGGTTTATGTAACGTGTTGGAGGATGTTCCTGATGCATTACTGGTGGGATTTAAGGATTGGTTTACATTGTTTTCAGCCTAAGATGACTTAGTTGATCATTAGATTGCAATTTTATGTTATGAATTTATTGTATTATCTTTTGGTGGCCGACCTAATTGTTTAGGTCTTGGGTTGGTATAAATATGATGTAAGATCTCTTTGTAGATCATAGGTCAAGGATATAGGATTATCTATGTGCGAATAATGTTGTAATCATATGCAAAATGTTTGGTCGATCATAGGTGATCGAATTTGGTTTGTAAGAGAGGTTTAAGGCCTCTGGTATTGAGCTTAACCGGAACTGTACTCAGGCATAGGAGATGTTATACTTGTAGTTCACTCTTATTTACAGATTGTAGTCTGATGTTTATGTAGTCAGTGAGGCTCCTTTTTCTAATGAGCAGTGTGCTCTAGGTTGTTGGCCTTCCTACATGTGCAGGCCCCTCATATTGTATTCACATACTTACTGCAGAAGTATTATCTGAATGTGGCTAGGCTTCCTACAGTGGTTTTTCCCTTTACCAAGTTTTCTACATACAAATCTTGGTTTTATGTGTTGTGGATGGATGGTAACTGTTCTGTGATTTATGCTTATGTTTAATTACTTTATCAGTCATTCCAGTATTTGGTTTATGCATTCCGGTATTAAGTTTATGTGTTCTGGTAATAAGGATTTGAATGCTTAAAGTTCTATAATTCGGAAACAACTAATTCACCCCCCTCCTCTCAGTTGTCCTCTTGTTATTTGGGTTGTCTAACACTTAGGAGGTTCAGTTTTATCAATAAGGTTCACCACATTATTAGACTCAAGGCCAAGATCTTTAGGATAGAAGGTAAGACAATCAATCTCAATCACATTAGTGGAATGGGAAGGTAAAGGATTAGTGAAAATTTGCAAATTTTGGTTAGGAGGAGTGGAAAATTTATTTCCTTTATCATTCACACTAGCCATAGATACAGTATTGTTATCAATCAAGTCTTGAATCTTACTTCTTAAGAAATAACATTTTTTCAATGTCATGACCAGGTTCACGATGATATTGGCAAAAATATTTGGAATCAGGTGACAAAGGCTTAGTTGTGTCAATTGGTTTAATAGGGGAAGCTTCAACACATTTCTTTGTAACAATTGTGAGATAATACTATGCAAAGATTCATTAAGAGGAGTGAATTATTATCTAAAGTATTTGGACAAAGGAGGCACACCTGTTATTGCAGCTGCTACTTGAGTGTTTTTGTTGTCATTGAACTTGATGAATCCCTTATTTGGTTTGAACTCCACAAAAGGTTGTTGAGCATTTTCACTTTTATCATTCAGATCCATTGAAGATGATTGTTCCAATTGACTCATGGTAAGGTGATAATTGTGAAGTACTATGCACAACTGCGTAAAGGAAGTAAACTCAGAAAGAGAAGTTTATCTCTAATATCTTTTTGCAAATTAGAAATGAAAAATTATTTGAATATATTGATTAGGCATAGGAAAAGCAATTTGTGAATATAGATGTTTATCTCTACCAATAAAATCAGTCACTTTTTCTTTAACACCTTTCTTGCAATGATTAAATCAATCAAAGTAATCTTAGGACCAATATTATTGTGAAATTGTTGAATGAAAGCATTAGCCAATTGTTGAGATGAAATAATATAATAAGGAGGCAAAGAACTGTTGGCATTTTTTATGATTATGTTGTGATTGTCATTGATGGACACACACTTGCATTGAGATCATTTTTGTATGTATAAGTTAAAGCTCAACCGGTACTTGTTCCAATCGGTATGATGCATTATAGTCCATAGACTATGGGTGTTTTGTAGAAAGTGATTACTGATCTAAAGCAGTATCTTGACCCCAAGCGGTTCGAGGATCTCAAGCATTACGAAGGATCAAAGTGGCGAAACATATATTTCCCAGTCTTCATTTTGTCAAACCAGCAACCGGTATTTTGTATGAACCAGTAATACTCTGTGATGAGTTACCAACTGGCATTTTGTGATGAGTTACCATCCACCAATTGTTTCACGATGCTGACACTTTAACGGTTCTTTTTGTGTCGTGTTACAGAATATGTCTAGATGCATTGAACCTAGGAAATTGTATTGTAATCCTATTGGACCGACATGAAATCAGATTCCTTTATAAGGACATCATGTCTAGGGTTTTAGGTTGTTGTTATTGTTGAAGTTGTTGCTAGGGTTTAAGGTGGTTGAGGAGTTAGAGAGAGTATGAATGTGTAGAAGACTGAAGTAATGCTGAAATGCATTAGGAATGAGCTATCAAGGATCTAACCAAGTAATATGTGCTATTAGCTAGATCACTCACTTGTTGATTACTCACATCTTCGACAAGTCTGTAGCCCTTAACCGGGTAGGCCCAAAAGCCTTTTGTAAATCCTCTAACAAGGTGTTTCACATCTGTGGATCTAAAATCCTCTAGCAAGGTAGTCTTTAATCAGACTTATCTCCTAATAGAGATTGAGATTCCTAACAGGATTTGTTCTAGTAAAGAACATTGTAAGACCTTAACCGGTCTAGTTCCTATTCTGCAGATAGTTACTTGTGAGTTCCATCTCACAGTGGTTTTTCCCATTTGGGTTTCCACGTCAAAATATCTTGTGTTATGGCGTTTGTGCTTCTGTGGGTGAATGCATTATTTTCTATTTGGTTTGCATGTGTGCTAACCGGTTTGTCTGCTAAACTGTTTTACCAGTTTACTGTTAGTCTAGCAAAGTGTTTAAGTGCAAAGATTTTTGGCATACTAATTCACCACCCCCCCCCCCGCTCTTAGTATTCATCAAGAACAATACCATTGCAAATTTTAATCCCTAAGTGTTCTAGTAAACAATTTAGCCAAAAGTCTTTGGTCATGAGCAAAGTCACTACACAAAGTTTGAAATGTTTTAACATGAGTCAAGGGATCACCTTTTCCATTATAAAGCTCAAATTGATGGACTTCAACATGTTTAGGAGGGACAACATGAACAATTTCATTGGATAATGGGCTTGCTACATCAAATGTGGGTACATTATACTTAGATTAATTCAAGAATCTATTTGTTGTTGTAAGGAAGACACTATTTGTCCTAGATTATTGATGGTAGCTTCAGTGGATAGACTGAAATTGGACATGTTGGATTGAGAAGGAGGGGTAACATTGTTGAATAAAGGAGGAGCTTGATAATAAGGAGGTGGGACACTATGATAGGTAGGTATGAGAGATGACTGGGTAACAAATGGAAGACTCATAGGAGGAGGGATGAAGGAATTATGGTTAGAGGAGTTGTCACTTGACTAGCATGTGTAGGTATGACATTTTATGTAGAGGTAGCCATGATGTTGGATGTAAAGGTGGGAAAACTAGCCATAGGAATAGTCATGTATGTTTACTTATGCCTTCTATGTCAAATAAGAGGGGAAAGTCTTCTTTTATACATTCCTATTGAAAAAATTACCAGTTTTCCGATGAGCCAACACGAAGCTAGCAATCTCACTAAAATTTAAAATATCAAAAAGGGTTTGAAATAGGGCCCAATTAGGGAGGATCAAAGTGTGGCACCCTAGTTCTAATTAGGATCGGGGTATGGAACTCTATTCCTACCCCTATTTAGGGCTAGGACAACGTGCCATATTGATGTTTAAGTAAAAAATATAGTCATACTTGAGTGATATGAGTATAATCAAGTACCAGATAGTCTTAGGGGCGCAAATGCTAAGGTAAGGACCCAAATGTTGTCAAAATTATACAAGGGTGCAATTTTAGAATGCTACAAAAGGATGATAAGCAATTGATCTTGAGTATTCTTTTTCAGCTTGGTCCTAATTATTCAATATTTATTTCTATGTTTTATGCTACCAAATGTGCCCTAGGTACTACATTCAAAATGCCTTCTCTAGATGAATTTGTTGAAGAGCTCACTAGGGATCAAGACAAATTGGTTCAAATGGGTACAATAAAACCCTCTAAGTCACATGCCTTAGTTGTAAATCAAGGAACTAAAGAACAAAAAGGGTTTATTAAACAAGATAAGAAGCAAAAGAACCAAGGAGAGAAGAAAAAAGATAATAAAAAAATTGCTACTTCAAAATAAGATAATCAAACCTCTTCATCAAAAGGTGAAAAACCTAAGAAGGAGAAGGTCAAGTGTTCTTACAGTAAGAGGCTTGGCCATGATGAACATAAGTGTTTAAAGAAACAAAATGATCACTTTTCATATATTCTAGAAAAGAATAATATCAAGGTGTCTAATTCAATCAAATAAAGTTCATTGGAAGGATCTTCTAAGGACACAGATAAGAGTAAGGGGAAAGGAAAGGGTAAGGCCCTAATTGTTGTTACTTCACAACCAAATTATTGAATAATTGACTTGGGTTCTTCACACCGCATGGCTTCTTCTAAATATGATTTCACATCTTTAGAGCCATTTTTTAATGCTTTCCATACTAATGGGTGATGACAATCCTATTGAAGTGTATGGGAGAGGGTCTATTGATGTGGATGAAGGAACATTTAAGGATGTCTTTTGTGTTCCATCTTTATCAAATAATCTCCTACCTGTTTATCAAATCACTCACACTATTTATGGCATGTAAGCTAAGTTCACACTAGACACAATGGTAATTAGTAAAATGCATAATGGGTCTACTATTGATGTGGGAAAAGTAGACCATCAATCTAGATTGTATTAGGTTTATCACTTCCTTCTTTACTCTCCTTTGACAATATTACTCATGCAGATGAGATGAGTCATTTGTGGTATCAATGGTTTGGCCACTTCAACTACCATTACTTGCAACAACTCAGTCAACAAGACATAATTTCAAGGTTGCCTTCTATTCAATTTTCTAATGGAGTTTTCCAAATATGCATTATTGGTAAGCATCATGAGGAGAAGTATGATAAAGGAAACTCATAGAGAGCTAAATAGCTATTGGAGTTGGTACACATTGACTTGGCAAGACCATTTCCACAACCATCCTTCAATAGGGCTAGATATGTCTTGACATATATTGATGAATTTTTCAGGTATACATGGGTTTACTTTATGAAACAAAAGTTTGAGGTATTTATGAATTTTATGGAATTCCAAAGCTTTTGTAGAGAAACAATATGGGAAGTTAATCAAGATTCTACATACAGATAATGGGGGTGAATATGTTAATAATCAGTGTGAATAGTTCTATGCTTCAAAAGGTATCAACATGTAGCACATAGTTCCATATAGTCCTCAATAGAATGGTGTTATAGAGTGAAATAATAGGTCCTTGAAGGAGGATAATTGTATGATTCACTCAGAGTATTTGGCACCTCAGTAATGGGCAAAGGCCATCAACTGTGTATGTTATATCCAGAACTGATTTCTTCACAAAGTTGTGAAGAAGGTAACTCATTTTCAAGATTGGACTGGTCGAAAACCCACAATTAAGCACTTTAGAGTGTTTGATTATCTTGCATGGGCCCACATTATAGCAAATAAATGTAAGGCTATAGATCTGTAGAGAGAGCCTTGCATATTTGTTGGGTATCCAGATGATGTCAAAGGGTACAAACTATTGGGAAAAATTGTGTCTCCACCTTACATTTACATGAGGTTACTATTTATAGTAATTTTTTATTTGAGCATGAAATAGTATAAAATTCTCCCTAAAGCTTTTGGTTGGCTAGATAAGCATGTCGGTAAATTTTCGTTGCAAGATCATAACTAGTTTTGAAGATATTAAAGTTTTCATTTTTGGAGGGTGCAATGAAAGGTTTAAAATTACTTTTGAGGACTTTAAAGGCTCCAAAATACCCTGAAAAGTTGCCATAAATGGTGTAGCAATTTACAAGGTGATAGATCACTTCGCGAGCTTTCTGTCACTTCAAACGGTTTGTCAATCAAACACATGGTTCACAAGTTATGGCCTCTGAAAGTTTGGACTCCTGAAATAGGAAATATAAATTGCATCGGATACATAAATGAGTTGTAAAAGGGAGGGACACATTTTGATGTGTGTTTTGACATGCCATAAGGGATCTAGAATGGAGATAAGTTCAACTCTACTTTATTGGATGGTTTTAGCCCATGGTTTTGTAATATTGTTTGATGGTTTCTTGTATTCTATCTCCTATATATGAGGTGTGTGAGATAGAGGTTGTGTGTAAGAGTCTTGTGGCTATTGAGTTACCTCTGAGTCTCTGATTAGTGGGACTCCTATGAAGAGATTGTTATGTAAGTATATTGTAATCCTCTATTAATTGTTGAATAATATATTGAGCTTCTTTTGGTGTGTGGGGTTTTTCTCACGAAAGGGTTTTCCCCACGTAAATCATTGTGTTGTTGTGTTGTGGTATGCTTGATATTTTTTTATTTATGTTAATTTTTTTTAACTGCTATAACAATCTGTAAAAGATTTTGCATTACCCTCCTCTCAAGGTTAGTGTAGGAAGTCTTCCGCTACTTAACTTCCTTACACAAACTTCTCCATCTAGCCACTCATGAGTTGTTCATTGAGAGGAATGTTCATTTTGAGGAGAGTTCTTCTAGTTCTTCTCATACCACTTCTCCATCCACCATCACATTGGAGACATTACATCATGATGATATTTATTCAGAGGATCTTAATCCTCCTAATCTTGATGAGAAGTCTTCTTTGAGATGGTGACAGTGATGATGAGTATTCACATTCCTCTCATAGTCATCATTCTAAGGTTGATGAATCTCCCCTAGACTCTCCAGCCTTAGTGCCTCTTTGGGCTTGACAAACATTTGATTCAATAGGTGATTGGTTAGGTGATCCATCAGATACAAGAAGAACAAGGTCACAATTTCAGCAAGCTCCACATCTCTTGATTGCTTCAACTTCGAATCCACATGTATTTTTGAGAAATTTCAGGTGTTCCTAAGTGGGATTCTACAATGCAAGAAGAGTTCAATTCCTTGGAAAGGAATCACACATGGGATTTAGTCTCTCTTCCTAAGGGAAGGAAACTTTTTCAATGCAAGTGGATATATCAAAAAAACTTGCAAATGATGGGTTTCTTGATAAGTATAAGGCTCACTTGGTAGAAAAGGGATTCTCCCAAGTTCCTAGGATTGACTACTCTGAGAATTTTGCACCATTTGCTAAGATAAATTCCATTTGACTTGTCCTTGCTATATATGCAGCCTATCATTGGGAAGTTCATCAAATGGATGTAAAGAGTGTCTTTCTTCATGGTAACCTTCAGGAGGAAATCTACATGGATCAGCCATAGGGGTTTGTTCAGGATCCTTCACTTGTGTGTCAATTTTGAAAGTCTCTCTATGGCCTCAAACAGGCTCATTGAGCTTGGTATACCAAAATGGACTCATTCCTTCTAACACTTGGTTTCACTCAATGTCATTTTGATCCAAATGTATACATTCTATAGTAGGATGAAACTCTTCACATTTCTAGTGTTTTATGTTGATGACTTCTTGATCACGAGTCACTCATCCACCATCAAGGAAGTGAAAACTTCTCTACATTGTATATTTATGATGTCGGGACTAGGTCTTTTGCATAACTTCTTGTGGATAGAGATGACTCATTCATCTTCAATTTTCTTCCTTGGACAACCCAAGTATGCACTCGATATGCTCTCTAGGTTTCATATGGCTGATTGTAAGCCAACACTAACTCCATTTTTGTTAGGGGTCCAACTTGAGACTAAGTTCTCTTCACCCTTGGTTGATGGTACTTTATACTGACAACTTGTTGGGACTAGTCTCATCTACTTAACGCATACAAGACCCGACATTTCATATGTTGTAGGCATGGTCTCTCAATTCATGCAGGAGCCACATGAGTTGCATTGGAAAGTAGCTAATTATATCCTCCACTAAATTCAAGGTACTCACAATTATGGAATTCAATATATAGCAGGTGTGGATATTGACTTGGTGGGATATATAGATTCAGATTAGGTAGGTGATTCTGAGGATCACAAGTCTACTTTAGGGTATTACATCTCACTTGGTTTTGGTCTAGTTTATTGGTCAAGCAAGAAGTAGTCTGCAATTGCTCTATCCACAATAGAAGTTGAGTATCGAGGAGTAGCCAATGTCACTGTTGAGGCTATTTGGCTTCAGAATATTCTCACTAAGTTTGGTATTCCAATCAAAAATCCTACCATCGTATTTTATGACAATCAACATGATATACAAATCTCAAAAAGTCTAGTTCATCACCAAAGGATGAAACACATTGAGATACATACACACTACTTTCAATAGCTGATTATAGAAGGCATCATTGATCTTAAATATTGTTTTTACATTAGAGCATAATGTGGACATCTTCACAAAAACCTTTACCTAAAACAAGTTCCTTCATTTGTGAGCTTTTCTTGGGATGTGATAGGTATCTACTTTAGGAGGGGCTTCTTAGTCCTTCATTTCATCTCTCTATTTAGGAGGGATATTTCTCTTATGGGGGGCTTCTTTTTTAGGGGGGGATCTCTATGTACATGGGTACCCAACATGGCCTCATTTTTCAGGACCCATCTTTTCACCCACCTAAGGTACACTTAAGGGGGAGATATTAGTGTAGGCTTTTTATTTTTCCTTATTTTAGGGGGTATTTATTTTCCTACACATTTTATTTAAACTTGATTAGGTTATTGGGAGTGGTTAATATGAGGACGAGTGGTGAAATACTTAAGCTACATGTGTAACTCTCACCTTCTCATGGGTAGTTGAGTTACACACCTTCTTTTGGCTTGTTGTGCCACCTCACATAACCACTATTTTGTCATTTCCTAAGTGGGTTATGGGGTAGTTGGGTTTCTCGCCCTCTTTCAGCTTTATGTGCCACCTTTATTAACTCCTTTTTTTTCATTTAGGGAGGTTATGCCACATGTTTTGTCATTTACCAAGTAGGTTTAACCTCACACTTTTTATGGGGAGCAGGAGTTAATGCACCTCTTGGATGTATATGCTAGTATTTTTCTATATAATAAGCAGTATACTCTCACCTTCACTAGTTCAATGATAGCTCGGTGAGAGTCTTCTCAAAATTATCTTCTTTGTCTCTATTTTTATCTCATTTCAGATTTCTCTTCATTCAGGTATTTTGATCTTTGATCATTTGTTGCTTGGAGTTGTATGTGATCTACTACCAACATTAGATCCTAGCTCAATTCTTGCTTCTCACAAAATCCAACATTTTTTATCCCTAGGCTCACACAAATCACTAGGAGAGAGCATACACAAGCTATTCAACCTTGGATAAAACAAAACAAATAAATAAACTGGAGGTTAATTTTATCTCTAGGCTTGAATGAAGCACAAGGAGAGAGCATAGATACCAACTAGTTTATGCAAGAATGACAAACGAGTTAATTTTCCCTTTAGAAATCAAATACGCAACTACTGTAGTTATAAAAAAGATAATCTTTGATGAGCGTTCTACACCAAATGATGTTAGTAGTATTCTATCCACAATAAGGAAGATGCACCAATTGAGTCAGCTCCCAAGACCACAAAAGATTAGCCAAAAAAATAACTTCTAATACCCAAAATAGAAGCATATAAATACAAATCAAAAGTGCAATAGAGATAAAAAAAATGCCACAAAAAAATTAAATGTATGTTAATAAATATCAAAATCATCATTATACTTGTAAGAAGCATTGATATCTTTGTTAGAAACATTGAAATACCTATCAAAAGCATCAAGTAGCTTCGTATGCACATATATATTTGTCAAAAGTGTCAATCTGTACTTGAGTCCAAAATACCTATAAACAAAAGATCAACATGGTCGATATTTTAAATATGTCAAAATCAAAATGTCTTATTGTAACAAAAATCAACCAAAAATAAATCAATAAATTCTCAACTTGTAAATTTGTCATAGTATCATATGTGTCAAAAGACTAATCGGATGCACCTAAAAACTAGTCAGATGCACAAAATTGTAGATAAAAAGTGCCAAACCATAAGTCAATGACATTGATAGACAGATTAGAAGTGCCAAAAAATGAACCAAAAGTGTTGACAGATAGATTAAATGTGCCAAGAAGTAGATCAAATGTGCCAACAAATATATCACATGTGCCAAAAGATTAATCGAAATCACCAAATAATCAATCAAATGCACTATTTTGAACCTACTCTTTTTAAAATAGAGAATTATTCACAAATTTGTTAATTTCAAGGATGTGGATCCCACTAAGCATGCCAAAATGTGCATGAAGAAATGTGACATGTCAAAATAAGAACAATACCATGAAAGAACTAAATCTCACATTCAACAATCACTTCAATAGAAAATGAGATCAATGATTCAAGAAAAATAATAAACAATAATACGCTCATTAAGTCTCATATTGCTCCATTGGTTTTATGTATGCTTAAATGATTTGATATGTGGATTGTGTTGGAATAAAGGAACACTGAGAGAGGGGGGGGGGGGGTGGGGTGAATCAATGTTCTGCAATTTTTAGCTTTGTCAATTTATCCTCTAAACCACTTAATGCATATGAAAGAAATTAAAGTGCAAAAACATAAGGCAAAGATCATCAACACCATAACACCAAGATTTCTACATGGAAAATATGATTAAGGGAAAAACCACTGCAGGATTCAAACCCACAATATTAATATACTCTATTAGAAGTATAAAAATATTACATGAGGGGAATGCACATGCATTCAGGCACACTTCCTAGAGCTCACTGCTCAAAGTTTACAATAAGGGCTACAAAAAGGAAGGCTCGCTACCTTACAAATGATTGAAAGAGATATAATAGAATGTTTGAACTATGAAATAGCATCTACAAATGTCTGGAATAGTTCTGATTAAGCACAAAATATTATATCTTACTCAACTCTATAGAACTACTCTGTTTCAATATTCAGCATCATATCAGAGCTCAAATCTACACCATGCACATGTGAAACTGTACTTATTCGCTCATACACAATTTTCACACACTTCTCAATCTCTTAAATGATCAAATAAACCTCTCTTATATATCCGCATTACCAATTTAGGTCACCACCAATTCGGCTTCAAGAACACGTCAGAAAAGATGAAACGTGTACACAAGTCGGCTTAATTCAATTCAAAACAACCATGCGGACCAAAAAAAAAATGTCCACGCGCTTTCCACAAGTCGGCTCATCGACCTCGAACACATAAATATTCACCAAAATTGATCTACAAGATCCGCATACTAAATTTCCACACATTACCACTAATAACCACTGACTTTGCCAAAAACTTACCAACCAACACAAAACTTAACACCAGAAGCCACAAACCTGGAATAAGGAAAATTGTATATCCAAAATACATCTCCTAGTTCCACAAAGAAAAATACTCAATCAAAATATTTCGCAAACCAAAACAGTGAACATTATGCCAAATACACCGTTCTCACTAGACCTCACCAATACTTGATCAATCTTCAATAAATCTTCCAGAATGATGAAAACATGAACTGTGGATGCCAAAACTGATATGAGTTGTCATCAATGACAACATCTCAACATACATGCAGTGTCTCTTGTCAACAATCTCCCTCTTTGGCATTGATGGCAACACTCAGTGAAAAATGACTAAGTGTTGAACCAAAAACAAAGTATTGTACACTCTGCAACCAAGAATATAATCATTGGATTCCAAATAATCAAAACATCAAAGAACTCCCCCTAAGATCAATATTTTTCACTCATCTATTCTCCTCCTTTGACATCAATGGCAAAGGTAGGATACCAGAAATCAAAAACTGAATCCTAAAATGCTATACACGTACATATAGACTTCACAAAAACTTGAAAATATCCGCATACAGATTCTTCAGAGAGTCCAAGTGACTATCCCAACCCTTTTGCAAATTCTCAAAAAGTGTTATAAAACCACTGAGAAAATAAGACTGTGCTTCTCCTATCTTGAGATCATTTGAATTATTTGCCTTAAGAGCATTTTGAGCATCTTGAAGAGCACTTAGCATTGTATCCAACTTAGGGACAATATGGCTTGTAGTACCCCTACCCTAATCAGACTTTTTAAACCCAATTTGACCTTGGTTGACTTTTTAGTCGCCTACCTAGATGGTTGATATACCATGTTGTGATGTTATATTCATGTATTATGCTTGATATGTGTATCAGTGAATGTTGATTACGCATTGATTCTTATGTATGATTAGTTGTTCTTTCGATTTGTGTTATCATCCCCAGGCTAACACTTTCATTGAATGTGTGTGTGTGTGTGTGTGTGTGTGGTTCATTGTTGCAGGAGATTGTAGGTACTAGTACCGCATAGGTACGGGGTATCGTCTCCACCTGGCTCCGCAGGTCTGAGCATGCCTTATTGGTCCAATCAAAGTGGATTAGGTAGTCGTAAGAACCTACGTTTTACCCTAGTCGTGCTCAAGTGAGCGTCGTCAGGTGTCCGTCAATTTCCCCTTTTTGTTGGGATGTGGGTCATGTATTTGTTTGGTGTTCTTGAGTTGCGTGTTGTGCATTTGATAAAATTGATTATTAAATCCTAAGTATTTAATTAGATTAAATGTGTTTCACGCATTCGTGAATTAAAGGGACTAAATTAAATAGGACCCCTTTGTGTGATTAATCAATAAATCAAATTGCTTAATTCATATTTGTAGCAAGCTTGGTTAATGGTTATTTTTAAATGATGAATTAATTAAGTATATGCTTTTTGAAATAAAAGGTTAAATAGAATTGGAAAATTAATATCCATGACCCTAATTGACATTTTGGAAACAGAAATGTTAGTTTTATTTTATTTGAGAAAATCCATTTTGCGAAGAAAAGCAATTTTTTAATATTAAATTGTTTGGAAATGATTTTTATTTGGTTGAAAATAATTTCAACCTAAAAATAGATTTTAGGTCAAAATTTCCCTTTTAACCTAGGTTTTCATGTAATTTTAAAAAAGAAAAATGGTTTTTGAAATAGAGAAATTTTGGGGGCATTTTTGGTTGGAAGAAATTCTTGAGCTTGCGGGTTGGGCTCTTCATCAAATCACTTCCAGGATTGCTAATAGAGGTTGGATTCTTGTTTACCTCCTTGGTTTTTTTTAAAAAAATTATTGATTTGTTTTGGAAGAAATTTGTGTTTGTTTTGTTTGAAAAATCTATTAGATTTGTGGAATAAGGAAGAGTTGTAGTTAAATCTTGAATTTAAATCCTCCTTGCTTTCATTTCCAACCTCCAGATCTAATTTCTTGTTTGTTCAAATTGGGTTCAAAATTGAAACTGGGTATGACTGTTCTTAGTGAAAGTTTGTTAAAATTTCATATAAATACCTTCAAATTCGGGTTTTTAAACTGAGAAATTTGTTGTGTTTGGTATAATGGGAGTGGAAAATGTTTGAAATTTGCTAGTAAAATTTTGCCAATTTGGGTATTTTGGTATACTGGTAATTTCCAAAAGAAAATGGCATCCTCTTTGTTTTTTTTGTTTTTTTTCTCAAAGATTTTCTGGGTGTATTTGTTTTTGTTTATATATATATCATTTGTATTCTGGAAATTTCCCTCGACCCATGGTTGGGGAGAGTCGTGGCTTCCCCAAGCCATGGGGAGAGACCATGGTGTGGAGGCCATGTCGTGGTCTCCACACAGTCGTGACTGTGGGGAGACCACGACATGGTCCCCACAACCCCTTCCCATTGGTAATGAAAGCCACGTGGAAGCCCACGTGGTGAGGTTTGTGGTTCAACCACAAAAAAAAAAGAAAAAAAAAAGTTTTTTTTATTAAAAATTTTTTATATTATTTTATTTAAAAAGTTTTTTTAATAGCAATATTTTAATTATTAATTATTAATTAATATATATTATTAATTTTTAATTAATATTTAGTTTGTTTGTTTTTTTTATATGCATGGGGATATGCCTGATTTTTAAAAAAAAAGGATAAATTAGATATTTCATTTGAGGAAAATAGAAATGGTTTTATTTTATGTTGGAAAATTAGATTATTAATATTATTTTATTTAAAAGGTTTTTTTAATAGTAATTTTTCAATTATTAATTATTAATTAATATATATATTACTAATTATTAATTAATATATATATTAATTAATATTTAGTTTGTAATTTTTTTTTATATGCATGGGGATATGCCTAATTTTTTTTTTAAAAAGGATAAATTAGATATTTCATTTGAGGAAAATAGAAATGGTTTTATTTTATGTTGGAAAATTAAATTATTAATATTAGTTTTTTTAAATTATATTTTCATATATTTGAAAATATATGTGATTTGGATAAATTAGAATAGATAAGTTGCGTTAAGAAAAAAATGGAGATTGATTATTTTATTCTGAAAAATAAATATCAATTTTAGTTAAGTATTATATAAATTAAATTATATTTTTATATGTATAACATATAAATATAATTGTATAAATAAGTTTTTGGTTTAAATTTATTATGAAGTATGGATATTTACTTTATGATGTAAATTGAATTATAGTTGAATCAGAAAACCATGGGCAACATGTATCTTAACGAGGTAGACAAATCGTAATCAATTTAGATTTATTAGAAAACTTTGATTGTGTTGTATTTTTAACGATATGGAAAAACGATTGTCATTATAGATTAATGTTAATGCGTGTTTAATTTTTTGTATTCGCATTTGATTTGAAAAAATGGCAAGTCCTTGATTGCAAGTGCTGGATATTGTCATGTGGTTAATTTGTAACTGGTCATGTCCTTGATCTCGAGTTTTGGTTGTTTTCATGTGATTGATTTGTAACTGGTCATGTCCTTAAATGTGAGTGTTGGATGTTGTTATGTGGTTGATTGTAGCTAGTCATGTCTCTAGTCAAAGAATCGTCAGTTAGTACACCTCGTGTGAGGACTTGTTTCACCAAGTGGGTTTTCCTACCGTATTGAACTCCGTATACTAGTCCTTGTGTATACCTTGGTTTTAGTAGTTCCTTTGATTGTGGTTTAGTGTCATACGGGAGAGTGGCTTTCAAGTGGGGGTCACGCCCAAATTGGTAGCAGGTTAACCCATCGGAAGTGTGTCTAAATAAGTGATAACTTAATAGATTGTTAGGGAGTTTAGTAGATGATAACACTAAGTAAGATAATTGTGCCTCACGCATGGGATGAGTTCTAGTACAGACTCAGAATGTAGTGAGAAGGCCTGAAATGGCAAACCAACAACCTTGTCTTCACGAAAGGATGTGTTGGGTCCACATGAGACTTGGATGGGGCCAGAGGTTCAGGAAAGGTTGCCAGGGTAACCCAGTGGATGGGGTCGGGACCTATGGAGATCTGTCAGGGTAACCATACCAAGCAATGGGATGACACTCGTCCCTTATGTTCACTAGTGTGCAATTTGTGTTGTTTTTGCTAGGAGCACTATTGTGGAGTCATATCTGACTATTTATGCCTTTGAGGGTACCTGATATTCATGTTAAACCATGGGTTGCGATGACTTAGTTTCGCTGGTGCTCCATTTGTTCTTTTGTATTTACTCCATATCATGTTTCAGATGGATCCTCTTTCTTCTTCTTGGATCATTCATGTATCTTTTGGACCGATGTGGTCATATGTACTATTTGTTTCTATATGCCTTATTGGTTAGATGTAATTGATGTGAACCTTAGGTATTCTTCACCATATTATTTATTAGAGGGGTCTTGCAGTTGATCAAACCCAGAGATGTAGCCCGTTAGGGGTGAACTCCAATATCAATTTGGTGTTATGTGGTATTTGTGTTCATCTGGTTCCTTTTTATTTTGAATGTATGAATGTCATTATGGTTAAAATGTATAATGTGGATTAGATGATATTAATCTTAAATGCATGTATGAACTTATCTAATTAGATGTAGTAATATGGATCATGAAGAATGTAGGTTTAGTGTAATGCAAAGTATGTATGGAAATTAAATATGTGGCTTATATTTTAATTTAAGATCGGATGTTATATATGGATAAATTGCAATGAATGAACTTAATCATATTATCTATATTTTAACCTATCGAATGAATTCAACCATTGATTAAGTATAATTATGTTATTAAGTTTAATCAACTTAATTGGATTAATTAGCGTGAGTTGAGTTAGTGTTGAACCAAGTAATCACATTGGGAAACCCTTTAGGTGTTAGTTAAGTCTTCTGTTGTGTAATCTGAACTTAATGTTAACTCAATGTATCATTATATTGTTTTAACTTTAAAAAAAAAAAAAATTGCACTCAATTCTTGCGTTTTAGTTTAATCCCTTTGGGGATTCCTGGCAGAGCATTACATGGCTCCTACATTCTCCAATTCTGCCAATTAACCTTTCTTGATCATAGCTTAAACTCTTAATCTTCTCAAGCAATTAAATTACCTTATTTTCATGACGACTCAATGAATTTGACAAAGGATCAACCGACTTAGATATGCATTCCAACTGATCCTTATACTCTTGAGACTTCTTCTCAATATCTGCAATGAACTTGTTCAGGGATAAGCATGATTTATACAAGTTTCCACCTATGGTCATTGCATCCTACATGATTTTCACACAATTATTTAATGTGGATCTGTCATTTGTGATCATTTTCTTCAAGGTGCAGAGCCTTCTAGCACCAAATTCATTTATGGCCTTTACCTTTGCAGATTTCTCAAAAGATTCAAAGTGGGAATCAACAAAATCAATTAGGCTTTTCAATTGCCCAAATGGAGTATCAGATGTATCTTTTTGGAATGAGGGCATTAACTTCTCCAAAGCACTGATTGCCATGTTCATCAACAAGCTATCTTCAGTTTCAGATTTTAAAAGATCTTCATTGGCTTTGGCTTGAGAAAAAGATGCTAGTTGAAGCTTTTTTATGGGAGATAGGGAAGCAAGTTTGATGGGTCCTTGTATAAATTATGGGTCATCAATGACCTGCTTACATTTCATAGTCTTTGCAGTGTCTTTTGCTTCAGTTCTGGCTTCAACCTTGACCTCTATCTTCTCCACATTTTCTTCTGCAACTACTTCCTTTTCTAGTGTCGAAGGGATCTCAAAATTATCTTCTTTATCAACTTCACCCACACCTACATCATTCTCCACTCTACCTTCTTCCGAAATATTGACTTCTACATGTTCTACTGATTGAACTTCTAGAACAGAAGTATCATCCACTACCTACTCAAATTGCACTTCTAGAATGGAAGGTATATCCACCTTGGTCTGCTCAATTTTTGGATGAGTGTCACCTTGTTCCTTTTCCGAATTAACTTCATATTGCTTTCTTGCAAAACTTTTGTCTAGATTTTGTATGGTTCCTTATCAACTTCATCAATTTTATCAAACAAGATCTTGTTTACTCTGTGCTTGCTTCAAAACTTATCATTGGCTAATTGGAGTAATCTATCTATCTCCTCCTTATAAATAACAAAACATAAATTGACTAATATATATTCTTTCAATTTCTCATCTTCCTTAATTGTTGTTAGTCTCTGAGCATCCAAAATGTCATCCCTTGGGTATGATTGTCATTAATTCATTTAAAGATTTACTGTACACATTTAGGTATTCTACAATTTATTCCTCTAGAGTTCTCTTTCTAAATTCATCAAATTTTTCATACCACTCAGATAGTGGTTTCAGATTGCCATCCTTAACAGTTGATTTCACAATTTGATCTAATGTGATAGGTGGTATAATATTATCATTACCTTGTTTCAATGCCTCATGAATTTTAGATTTTGGTTTCTTGCTGGATCTAGTTCTACCAGAACGCTTCTCCTTTGAGATTTTAGCAACTTTGACTCCTTTTGCCTAACCTCCTTGGCAGCATCATCTGATTCAGTTTCTTCATCATCAACCACCACAAATTTGATTGATTTCATTTTATTCTCTGCTCCACTAGATGACTTGACTGAGGATTTGGGATTGCTTGTGGGCTTAGCAGTACCGGAGGAAGGAGCAACACTTCTAGTTTTCCTTTCCTTTGGCTTAGGAGCTTTTGTATTGGCTTATTTCTTCACAGTTTGCTCCTAAAAAAGGATATTCTCCTATTTGTCTTTTCTGACAACTTCCTTGGTTATCCTTGTGCTTTCTGCAAAATATTCAACCTCTTTCTGGACCTTCTTTTGAATTACTGGTTTCTTGAACTATTGATGTAGCTTTAGGCTCTTCTCCTTGTAGGTTTCAAACCTTTCTTCATTGGGGTCCGATGATTGCCTCAGCAAATGTTGAGCATATAGTTCCAAAATTTGTTCATCAACCTCATAGCCCATTGGTATAATCCAGGAAGTTCGGGGCTCCATCACTTTCATCAAGCATTGGTCAATGTCAACCATGAAACAGATGGTGTCTGCATATTTCTCCACAATAGACTTTGGGATTCTCTCCCTCTCATGCATCTCCTCCTAAAAGTTATTAAAGTATCCCCATAGATTCTTGTTTCGAGATTTGGAATCATTGGAACTATATAGATACTTGCAGATCTGCACTCCCACTGACCTATCAAATGCCCACTAGACCAGACCAACTCCCAGAATCTCATTCTTGAAGTAAAAGAATATGCACATAAGTAGAGTAGTGTACTTGAAGGGGTGCTTTCTATTTTATTTTATTTAATTTAAGTTATTCATAAGTTCACTCCGGAGCAACTCACAAAGATCATATTTCTTATTCTCCCTTAACATCTCATATGCAACATAAACTGTAGTACCGGAGACAGAGTTCGTTCAGTTGGAGTAGTAGATCTTATAGCCTATCACCATAGATGCAAACTAAATGTCATCCTCCAAGATATCAATAGTAATCGCTCGTTTATCAAACTTTGACCCGGTTGCATTGGTTACCATGTCATTTTTCATTGTTTTAATATATGACAATGGACCCGATGCACACAACCCTGTTACTGCCTAAATCACACCTTTAGTGATCTTATGCAGCTTATCCAACCACATGAATTCATTGTGAAAGTGACTCGAGATGTACTAGATCCACACCTATTCATACGTCATCAAAAACTTCACAAATTGAGCAAAAGCCTTCCTTTCCAATTCTTGAAATTCAAGTTTCAACATGGAGCTTTGGTCAGAGAACTTGTTATTGAAAAGATTAAATATTTGGGAGCTTCCCAATTCTTCAATCGAACAAAGTGTGTAAACCCTTATGTCTTCAATATGCAGGACTCTGTAGGGCACAGACGAAAATGTACTCTTAGGTTCGTCCTCCATTGAAATAAATGCATGATTTTTAAAGTTGGGATGAGCATGCTCAATGATATTTACAACCAGAGGGGTGGTGGTACCAGATACATCCATTCTTACAAATTCAAGTTTCAAACTTCAATCGAAAGAGGATTTTCACTGATAAATACCTTTGGTACCGGATTAGGTCTTCTCGCCAAATCGCTTTGGAAATCAGTAGCACTTAATCTCGCATGATCGCCTTCTTCACAAAGCTCTCTAAACTTCTTCTCTTTAATCATAAAGTATGAAATGAATAGGAAAAAATACCTTTTATTCACCGCAGACCTAACTTTTCACTACAATAAATGCACTATGCCCTAATTCTTTTAGATGCTCTATATCTGTCAGGAATTCTTCACCGGACCTTCAAATCGGCTCAATTCTTTTGGAGATCTACCATAAACATCTGCAATCAACATAAACACTTATGTAACTTGTCAGAAACAAGCACAAATCTCAAACAAGGGATTTGAAAGATTTGCATTATAGCTCCCCCAAGGCCGGATGCCTAGGTTCAGTTACCAGATGTAGTTTCAGTGCCAGAATTAGGTCTGGACCCACTTCTTGCCTTTGAATTAGTCTTCTTAACCCATGTCTTCTTTATCTGATCTCTGATCTCTTCAACTTTTTCTTTACCCTTCTCATTTGGCTTCACATTCTTGTTCTTGTCTTCCAGACCTACTCTATTCACATTTCTACTTCTGCAATACTTAACAATGTGACTGGATTTGTTGCGAGCATAGAAAACAACATTTCCTTGCATAGGCCTGGAATTCATTTGATTTCTTCTTGTTTTGCATTGATTAGAAACATGTCCAAACATACCACATGTATAGCATCTGA
The DNA here is from genome assembly GCF_030272615.1 of Cryptomeria japonica. Taxonomy (NCBI): domain Eukaryota; kingdom Viridiplantae; phylum Streptophyta; class Pinopsida; order Cupressales; family Cupressaceae; genus Cryptomeria; species Cryptomeria japonica. Next base: position 369,491,140 of record NC_081414.1, on the reverse strand, counting down.
CATTTCTCCTATTATGAAAGTTATTCATCGTAGTTTTGCATATATTTGCCTTATGACCATATTTGTTGCATTTGAAACATTGACGAGTAAATGATGAGCCATTATTGATCATCCTATTTCTACATTGACTAGCCATATGACCAAATGTATTGCAAACAAAACAATTTTCATTGAAATTATGAGCATTAGGTCGTCTTATCAGAGGCCTTCTTGAGTTGTTCTTTTGTTGTTGATTCTTAGGATTGCTTTGACCAGATCCAAAGCTTTCTCCCTTCTCATATCTAAGACCTTGTGTGTCATTAAGATTCTTCAGATTGGAAAGCATCTCATCAAGCTTAGTTGAACTGATCTGGAACTTCTCCTTGTATTCATTTGCAACATCAAGATCATATATAATAAGAATGTTCTGCCTTTCAAGATCTTCCTCATGTTGTCTAGCATCTTGTAGGTCTAGCTTTAGTTGTCCATTACCACTCTCAAGTCTGCAACATTCTTCAAATTTGTCTTTCAAGGGCTGAGCAATCTTTTCTTCATTTTTCTTCCTTTCTTCAATCTCTTTTGTAAATCTCATCACAATAACTTCCATCTCATTCTTTTGGACTGTACTAGCTCTAGCAAGTCTGTCACACTCTTCTATCTTTTCTCTCAAGGCTTCTTCATCAATGCTTTGACTTTCTTTCTGCTTAAGCTGATAAACAATCTCCTTTCTCTTTTCCCTTGATTTGTTTAACTGATCCTTCAATGTTTCAATGTATTCTTCAGCATCTTTGAGATTTGCTTTCACTTGTCAGTTCTCTTCTTGTACATATGAAAGAAATTAAAGTGTAGAATCAGTGTTCTCCAATTTTTAGCTTAGTCAATCTGTCCTTTAAACCACTTAATGCATATGAAAGAAATTAAAGTGTCGAAACATAAGGCAAAGATCATCAACACCATAACACCAAGATTTTTAAGTGGAAAACCTGGTTAACGTAAAAACCATGGTGGGATTCAAACCCACAATATTGATATACTCTGTTAGAAGTATAAAAATATTACATGAGGGGAAGGTGCATGCATTCAGGCACACTACCTAGAGCTCATTGCTCAAAGTTTACAATAAGGGCTACAACTCGGAAGGCTTGCTGCCTTACAAATGATTACAAGAGATACAATACAGTGTTTGAACTATGAAATAGCATCTACAAATGCTTGATATAGTTTCAGTTAAGCACAAAATACTGTATCTTACTCAACTCTGTAGAATTGCTCTATTCTAATAGTTTTGCATCATATCGGAGCTCAAATCTTCACCATGCGCTCGTAAAACTCGACATAATCTCTCATACACAATTCACACACACTTCTCTATCTCTTAGATGATCAAATAAACTCGTCTTATATATCTGCATCACCAATTTAGGTCACCACCAAGTCGGCTTCAAGAATACATCATAAAAGATGACACGTGTACACAAGTCAGCTTAATTCGATTCAAAACAACCATGTGGACCAAAACAAAATGTCCACACACTTTCCACAAGTCAACTCATCGATCTTGAACACATAAATATTCACCAAAATCGATCCTCATACTGAATTTCCACACGTTACCACTGATAACCACTGACTTTATCAAAAACCAATCTACCAGACCTTACCAACCAACACAAAACTTAACAACAGAGGTCACAAACCTGAAATAAGAAAAATTGCATATCCAAAATACATCTCCTAGATCCGCAAAGCAAAAATACTCAACCAAAATAATCTGCCAACCAAAACACTAAACATTTTGTCAGATACACTATTCTCACTGAACCTCACCAATACTTGATCAATCTTCAATCAATCTTTTAGAATGATGAAAACATGAATTGTGGATGCCAAAACTGATATGAGTTGCCATCAATGACAACATTTCAACATACATGCAGTGTCTCTTGCCAACAGATTGCTCTTCAAAGTAGCATAAACTTGTGATAACAATTGGATAATATGAGTGTATGAATTCTCTGAAAAATTGTGGGATCCATAATAGGTTAGAAGATGGCAAATTTATAGACATCACATGATATTTCTCAACGATGGAGAATGATCTAAAGAATCAATGGATGAGGTTGATTTAGATGGCAGGAAGAATGTGCATGTGACATGTGTCCTTGTGAAGAGCTAACTTAGTGAGTTAATAGATAGCATGGATGAGTTAAGTGGATTTGACTGATGAATAGACTAGGAATGACTTTGAGTGGACTAGTGTGATGGATGTGCATAAAGAATTATTAATTTATGTGCATGGTTGAAAAATAAATAAAATATCTATTTTATTTTTTGGATAGAAAAAGAAATTTAATAAATTATATTAATTTATTTGATTGTAGAGGTGATATTAGCTTATTAAATCATTAAAATTATTTAATCAAAGTGGATTAAAATATTTAATGGATGAATTTATTAAATAAACACATAATTGTTTGATTAATTTGGATGAAAAAAATAAATGAATGTATCAAATAAATAAAAAATGTTTGATTAATGTGGATGAAAATGATAAATTGGTGAATTAACTAAATAATTAAAACTTATTTAATAAATGTCGAAGAGAAAAATTGATGTGTTAAATAATTAAAAACTATTTAATTATTGTGGATGCGGGAATATAATGTTGGCTTAATTCAATAATTATAAATATTTAATTAATATCAATAGAAGAATTGATGAGAAATGATAAGGTAGTGAGATGGAATGTGTTAGTCATTTTTAGGCATCTATCGTCACGATTTTAAGTCACAATCTAACAGATAATTAAATTAATAGACAATTATTTATCAACCAATAAAATCAATTAAAAAAATTTATTTGTTTGCTCATTTCAAGATTTCCAGATCCTACTTCTACAACCCTTAACTAAATTAAATGAACTACATTACTTGTTATATTCATAAAACTTAATTATAAGAAAGAAAATTATTTTATTCTTTACATCATTCAACATGAAAACATGTCACAACATGCATTCAATTTCATATTAATAACATTCATTTCTATAATCGAATGATCATAATTATTAATGATTGATGTCTTCAATTACCACTTGAAAATAAAAGCTTAATAGTACACAATGAAAACCCTACACGAAACAAATTTAACAAACCTATAACATAATTATCGAAATCGTAAAAAATAAAAAATGAAAAACCATCTATTTCACTACAGACACAATCAATACCAAATTCAAATCCAGTTCTTAATCAATACCAAATTCAAATTAAAAAACAAAATGCAAGACCCATATAAGGCCCCTCCACAAAGGAAATGATCTCCCTCATAATGAAACTTCATCATCTCCATAGAAATGAATGAACCAAGTTGGCTTAGTTGGAGGCATCAATAAAGTCTATCATGTTGTCCTCAGGAAAAAGTAAACCATGGCATAACCGACCAAAGAGACTAAACTTTAGGATGAAGGAGCCACCACCTCCAAAACAAAGGAATTTGCTTTCAAAAAGTGGTTCCCTAAGATACCCTACTTACAACTACTACTTAACTACCAAACCCTTTTTTTCCCCTTATCCAACTTTGAATTCTCTCTTTTGATTAACAAGAAAGCATTAGAGAAGTCTAATTCAATTCAGAGATGATGTAAAGTGATAGTGGTGGGGTCCTTACTAGGAAAGATGGGGGGGTGGAGTCCACCGACTAAATCAACTTTAGTTATATCAAAAGAAAAAAATTAACTTTCTTTAAGCCAAAGAAGGGCCGCTAAAGAGTGGCCCCCACACCACCCGCTCATGTCCTTAGACCAGCGCGGTCCTTCATTTTAAAACTCCCGCTTCCCGTCTTTTTGGGGCTTAGCCGTTTGGCAGTGGGTCCCATGGGGCCTAGGTGCGCCTCCTTTTGAACGCCGTCCATGTGACCATGGTATGTGTGGGTGAGTCAAATGGAGCGGCCGTCCTCCACCCGTTTAAAACAAGTTGTTTGCTTATGTTGACCGTACTTGTCTTTTGTATTATTATTATTATTATTATTATTATTATATCTAGGTGTTTTATTAGTTTATTCAGTCCACCCTGTTCACACAACTCACATGATTAATTTTTCAGTTGCTTTTTGTTTAATAATGAGGTGTTCCTATTTATGCTCTTCATACCGACCATGTCTAAATTCCACTTGTGTTTCAGCATCCTAGGGAGTGTCTCTATTCACTCTCTTTGTCTTTAAGGGGCACAAAGTTGCTTCTAGAAGATTGATATGCCTTGGCAAGCACTATCTTGGAAAAATTGCTTGGTTGTGAGGGTGTTTTTTAATGAGCAAAGACCTTATATATCCTTTGTATAAAGGAGTGAATTATATGTTAAATAATAATGTGTGGAATGATGTTAGGTAAGGTAAAGTTTTAAATGAATGTATCAAAATATGAAAAACAAGAATAACCACTTGTCTTAGGTATTGAGAAGGTCTTAGTTATCAGGAATATGCTCCCAATTCTTAATGGTGTCGTCTTCATTATCTTGTTCTCTGCTACATTACTAGTTGTGAGTGTGTTTTAGTTAAGAAGAATTAATGAATTGTGAAAATTGGCATTGATAAAAAATTACTCTGAATAAAATTGAAAATCAATGAGGTCATCTTGTAATGGTGAGAATTGCATTGCTTGTACTTTCCCGCTTTGCTTATTCTTTATGTAATAATAAGTGTATAACTTGCAATGAATTCTACTTAAAAAAATTCATATAACCCAAATCATTATTGTTCACATTTACATTCATTCTTAAAAACTAGTTTCATTCATTTCCCACTTAGGGTTAGATCCACAATTTGCACAGATGGTCCAAGTCAAATGCTCTATTCATGTAAATCACCCAAAAAAATTAAAATATAATTTTCATCTTACGTACTTTATCTTGACTTAGTATTTATGTGTTGACTTATAGCATGAAATGTATTAACTATCCCTAACTCATTTAAACATCTAGAATCTAACACTTAAGGTGCATTAAAGAATATCTCTTGCAAACATCAAGGAGCATCAAAATATTTTGATGTGATATCAACATATACATCGGCATTCTATGAGACACTAAATGTCAATTTGTTTTCACATTGAACAAACTTGTCAAATCAATATCCTAAGAGGTTTCATCAGAGTGAAACATCTTCTCACCATTAGGAAACTCCCAACCACAACCAAGTTTTTACGCAAATTTAGAAAATCAAGGTGACTAGCTTTCAAATATGAGATTCAACAAAACTTATATCCAAAATGTCAAATCAAATGTATGAATCAAAGTTCATTTCCATTGTTGCACATACACTTCTATAATTAACAAAAATGACCCTCATTGTGAAACAATGGTTTGCCTAGATTCTAATACACTAGACTAATTGACATATTTTTAGCGTAGGGGAAAACTAATTGGGGATGCTTAGGAAAATCAAATTCAACATTCCTAAGAGCTAAGCATCATCATTTACTATTTGAAGTTCTCAACATTTATTTCACTATCTTTATCAATATTTTTTCTTGCTCATAGGATATTTTAAATATTAGTGTTTGTTAATTGATTTAATCTAGAGCACATTTGTAAAGATATGTTTCAGGTGTACCCAACATTCAAACCTCTCTAGGATATTCCAAGGTTTCGACCTTCTTTCCTTTCTAATTTTTAGATATTTTGTTTCTAATTGTTATAGCTTCATTTCATATTCAATTGGTGTTTGGATCCACCCTCCCTCGTGGTTCATTGTTTTTCCAAGGTTTTGGAATTTTGTTGTTTCATCTCTATTTGATTGCTACCTCACAACCACATTTTGATTAAGTTTTTATTATTAGATATTCATTTTGGATATATTTTCATCTTTCCCAAACAAGGCTACTCTATATAGCATTGAGCTTTATGATGATGCTACCTCTCTCTCTCTCTCTCTCTCTCTCTCTCTCTCTCTCTCTCTCTCTCTCTCTCTCTCTCTCTCTCTCTCTCTCTCTCTCTCTCTCTCTCTCTCTCTCTCTCTCTCTCTCTCTCTCTCTCTCTCTCTCTCTCTCTCTCTCTCTCTCTCTCTCACACACACACACACACACACATTATGATATTTATTTATCATCTCATACTTACATGATCTTGTTCTTTATGAGGATTTTGTTTTCAATGTCTCATATTGATTCTTCCACAAGTTACAAATCTTCACTACTTTGTCCTACATCACATTATGACATTTGTGCTCTTGGAAAAAACTTATTGGTTGATGGATTTGATGATTTCATCCATGTATATTTCATGTTAAATCATTATTTCTTGTTATCAAGCTTACGTAGATGATGCCATCTTGTTGAAAAGTGAATTTTGACTCACTCTAAGTGAGAAAGCATTTATGTTAGTTTGATTCCGCTAGCCTCTTTTATCATTCATTTATGGAAGTGGCACATGATTTTATAGCATATTTTTGTTTTCTTAGTAGGCACAGGGATATTTTAGACTTATCTAAAACCCATATGGGTATGTATTTAAATCCTTCTTTGTCCTCTTCATATAAAGTCCATGTGATCATCAATATTCATACTCATGTGAGAATTAAAGTTATTATTAAGGGCATACCTAATTTCCCTCTAACTCCAAATATATTTCATATAATACCCACTTCAAGAGTTATGATACAGTAGGTCATACCTACTAAAATATGTCTAGAGGTTGAAATTACCAAAAAAAAAAACTATTTTTACCCTTTAGTACTCCAATTTTACCTCTTCCATGTAAGATCGCAACTAAAGCACCGAAGGAATATGATATTATCCATTAGTTATAAAATGAACAAGCTAATATTTTACTTTAGGATTTAGTGTATGCATCACCTTTATACAAGGAAATCATACAGATATTTTGGACAAGATACAACTTTTATCTATTACTTCTCCATAAATAGTGTCTTATTTGATCATAACCATCGAGTCTCAACCCACATGCTATGACATTTTATTCTGTGATATAGATTTTCCACTTGAATCAATTGACATTAATGACTTGCATTTGCATATCATAGTTGAATTCAAACATATCAATAGTAAGCATGCCTTCATTGATAATAGCTCCGATTTGAGTATATGTAATGAGGATTATTTAAAGCATTTGAATGTAGACATGGTACATATTATAAAATTAAATTGTATAATTTAAAGTTTTACAAATAAAAACGTATAGTCCAAGGGAATTTTATCCTTCCTATTATTGCTACCACTTATCATTGATTTCCCATTAGATACGTAATGTCTAAGATGAAAGGAAATTAAGGTAGAAGAACAACTTCATCTTGAGAATCCAAGGTAATGCACAAAAAAATAGATCTTTACAAAAGTTACAAAAATAAATATAAATAGCATGCATACCACAACACAGTGATTATGTGGGAAGATCCTCTTAGGAGAAAAACCCCACTCCAAAAGTTGTACAATATATTATTCAAAAATCAACAATATATATATTACACTTGCAAAGAAAGCTTCTTATAGGAGTATCATCAACTAGAAATTTGAAGGCAACTCAATAGCTATTAGAATCTTATAATAAATCATAATACCAAGGCATAGTACAATGACCTCAAAAAATAGGATTTCCCTTTAGGGAAAATAAAGGCAACATAATCTCTATTGTCAAATTTGCAACCTAATGATAATGGTCAAGATTTACAATAATAAATTATACATAAAATGTGGCTTTTGAGGGCATTTCCCTTGAACCCCCATCGAGATGTGTGGCCCCTAGACCTCCCACCAAGGGGATAAGCCCCCTCAACCACACGAGAGGGGTATCATCCCCTGTGGCCCCCTGCACTAACCTATCACTAGTAAAGTTTTGTTATTGAAAGGCTGAGACACCATTTTCCTAACATAAGAAGTTGGCTTGCAAATAATTTATTATTTGGTTAGCCATAGAATCACACAATGAGGATCATACTTGATCTACATTTGAGAGTTGTAAATTTCACATAAAATTATCAACAATATCAAATATATGTTAATTCTCACATATATAGATATTGTCATATGGTTGATTAGCCTATAATTTTTATTACACAAAATTAGTTTGCAAAAGAGACTACACAATAGGAAGGGTAGCAAGAAGAGGAAGCTAGAGAGAAAGATCCCTCAAATTTTGATAATGCACATGAATTGGTGATAGTTAGGGTACATCAAGTTTCACACCTTTTTGTATTAGAAAATATATGTTCAAATCTTAAATCTTATCATAATTTGTCACTTTATATGGATCCATCCATATATGATTAAAAAAATTTAAAGATCAGTGATAATAATGTAACATAATTAACTTATATGTATGTCAACAATGTCAAGTGTGATACTTCTATTTTGGATTCATATGTCAATAATGTCAAGAGTGATACTTGTACTTTGGACTATTCTATTACTACTACTTAATTGGACAAATTAAATGGTCATGGACACATAAATATGTAAAAAAATGATACATAATCAACGAACTTAATCCAAAGAAGAAAGACAAAATTTGACCAACATTTTTCCAACCCAATAAATAAAATAAAGGCATTGGATATGTACCCAAATACCTTAATAAATACTTAAAAGAATGAAAAAGTGAAAAAAAATACTTATAGTACAAATTATCAATACATATTTGAGATTTAGTGAATAAAATCTACAATTGATTTGATTGATTCAATCACATATGAATAGGATATTTCTCTTAGTTCTTTGATAAATTCCTTTTATTTTTCTCCCACTTAAATTTAAAGTGTTCCTTAATTTACTATATATGTGTTACTTGAACATATCATAATCCTAGCATATACATGTTTACCATACAAAAGAACATAAAGAACATATTATCTACTGTGTGGGAGAAAAAGTGACACTAAGCAAACATGCCCTAATCTCACTTTCAACCACACACTTGTGGAATATGAAAGAGCCTAGAGGTATCACACAATTGGCTACTTCTTCTTGTGGAAGAGAGAGCCACGGGCTACCTATTAGGATTTCTATTCCTTTGTTGTAATTAAAAGATGAAATGATGCAAGTTCAATCCCTAACCCCAAAGTGCAAGTATGAACTAATAACAAGATTACAGAATTGAACTTAAATGATGGAAAGCTGTAAATACAAAGATAAGACAAGAATGCAAATGCGTACCCGGAGTCAAAATCTGAGTGGAAATGTTCGGGACGGGGGCGCGGGTGCCACTGTCCTGATTCTGCACCTAAAACTGCACCTGAAACTGCTGTTTTGCACTCTGGAAAATTGTCGAAAATGTTGTCTGTCAGGAGGACCAAGGCGCCCAGCGCCCTTGTCCTGGCAGGACCAGGGTGCCCCACGCCCCTGTCCTAGTCTTTTGCTCTGAAATTTGGTGGGAAGGTCGGTCTCAGTCTGCTTCTCCCGGATCTGCAACCTGCGGCGTCGTCCGAGTCCCGAAACCTGCACTTATATCTGAAAAGGGTATGGGCGGCTATATAGGGTTTTGCCTTAGTCAAACCCCCGCTTCGGTGATTTCCACCTCCACGAATAGCCAAGTTGTATTGTAAAATGTATTGTGTGTGCAGACCTAGTGTGTGTGCAAGGTCCTTAAATGCAAAAAAGCAAACTAGAGCAACCTAGAAAGTAAACCCTAATTGCTTGTAAATGATAATGTAAATGCTCTAAATCAAGATGCAAAGTGATCTAAAGCATGAATAAAGGATATATTGAAGCTTATGCAAAGACATGAAAACAACATGAAATCATACCCAACCCCAAGGGAGGGGTACAAGCCAATCTTCAGTCGGTAATCTCCTATTGTTCTTCAATGTCTTCAAAGCCCTAAATGTATGAATGAAATTGATAAATGCTTGATAGAAGGATGTTGAATGTTGTTGAAGTCTTCAAAGATCTGCTCTTTCGCTGCATAGAAGGTCCTTGAAAACAAAAATCGGATCCATTCAAATGAAGAAAGAGAGCTCTTATGTATGAAACCCTAGGTCTTAATTTCGACTTTTGGCCGACCTAGAGATTGAATATCCCGCCAATTTCTTGGGGTTAAGCTTTATTTTATGATTGGATCGCGCTCCTAAAATTTCGGGAAAAATGTCCGGGACCATGTTGCACTCCGGGTGCCATGGTCCCGACAACTTTTCACCAAATTTTCAGGGCCATCGGATATGATGATTTTAGAGTGAATCCCGAAGTTACAGCTGATTTCAAGATGTTTTGACCCCCGAAATCAAGCCCCCAAGTTCAAAATAGGACCTAATCAGGGTTTTTGATTAAATGATGTATTGGAAGAATAAAATGAAAGGGGCACACTTTAATGAAAGGGCCCAACGTTATGATGTGGGAGATGATAAAATAGAACCTTAGACCTAATTAATTTAATTAATTAAGTTCTAAAGGGGAAATGCGATGCAAAATGCAAAATGCGCCAAGGCGGGTGCTAAACTAGGTGTGAAATTATACCACCGTAGCAAGTGCGTACAATTTACGACGCTACATTTAGCCCCCACTTTAGCAGTCATATGAACACTAAGTGCATATGCAAGCTAAAGTACAGAAAAGTAAACATTATTTGAAAAAGGATATATCCATAAGTCTGTCGAACGAAGCCCCCAGCGGTATCTGCAGTACACAGTTAGGAACCACACCCTACAAAACACACGTTAGATCACAAAATCACCTAATGCTTACTAAGGAAGGTGATGAAAATTCGAGGGTAGCTATATGCCCCCCCCTGTTTCGGCTTGCTAATTTTAGTGAGTTGAAATAGGGTATCATGTTTACCACTTCGAATTGTTAAAGAAAATTGATGACAAATGCTCACAAGAAGATTTGATATGAGATCAAAAACTAATGGAGAATCATTTGGTAAGAAAGAGGACTAAATCTCAATTCCAACACAACAAAGAGTGTGAGGATTTGAGAGTTCTCTAACACAAGATGAAGGATGTAAATGGAAACAAAATGCAAAGAGAAGAAAAGAAAGGAAAAAAGCATGAATACACACATTGGTGATCCATGAGAAGAATAGTGAGAGAGAAAACATGGACTTCTCACCCCTAGATCTTGTCTAGGTGATCCATGGGAAAAGGACATGGAAAACTAGCCCCTAGAGTCTGTCTAGGTGATCCATGTAAGGGAGGAGAGTGAGAAAGTCTAGCCTTATGCCGCTAGTTCCACTCAACCTCGTGCATGTGTGTGTAAGGGAGGTTAGAAGCACCTCATAGGAGTCTATGCCCGAGTATGCTACAACCCGTATATGTATAGTACAAAAGCGTGACATCTCACTCTAAGAGTCTGTGCTCTGGTTCCGAGAATAATCACCTTGCCTAAAAGAAAAATGGAGACATCTCGCTCTAAGAGTCTTTGCTCTGGTTCCGAGAATGACCCATTGCTCAAAAAGTTTAATGTTTATGTCATAAGCAAAGTAGAACAAGGATACCTACCTTCATCACAAAAGAAGATACCCCAAAAATGCAACAATGTCATAGATCCAAGCAAGAGAGTTTTGCACTCTTTAAGCAAGGATAAGATAGTTGAAAAGGGATATCTTGTAGTATGTGTAAAGGAGATCCTTAGAGGAGAAGAGATCTTTGTACAAAAGCCACCTATCCCCGAGAGGAATTGTCTTAGACAAATATAACATCTCCTAGAATAAGACAAAGCAGAGAATAAGAATGCAATACTTCCTTCTTTTGCGAGGTGAAAGTGATTCTTAATGAAGGATGATGCTCTTTTTAACCCAATCAGGAGAGTGAATTCATTATGGATGTATTTTACCAAGTGCAAAAGAGGTTGTAGTCAAGGACTTACACTTCTTGTAAGAGAGAATCCTTGAACAAACAACAACAAATGCATACAAGGAATAACATCAAGTAATAAAGTTCACACCATCCACGAAATAGGAAAAAGTGGATCCTTAGATAAAAATAAGGAAAGATCATTGCCTCCCAAGGATAAGGTCAATGAGAAGAACTTACAAAATCTTCTAGGGAGAGATTTGGACATAAGCAAAAGAAGAGATGTATGAAATCACTCTTGTCCCCATAGGAACAAGAAAATTAGGCTATTATGTTGCTTCAAAAAATATGATTGCACTTGAAATTGTACCATCATGAATGACAATGAGCCCCCAGTAAATGAGCTACCAATGTCACATAATGATGAGCAACATAATAGCCATTAATGTTATTTAAAGACATGACGGATTGAATAAGGTATTTGAATATGACATGTTAAATGCTCAACTATAAGTGAGATCAAAAACATGTATAAAATGATAAAAAATGAAGAAGAAAAGTCACATGAAATCTTAGAAGAGGAATGAGTGTAATTTATTAGAGCCTTATCCCTAGAGGAAAGGACTTTATGATGAATAGGAGATAAAGATTCATAAGTGGATTTAGAAATTTGAGGGGATTCATAAAGAGATTTGTTCATTGCCAAGATTTCCTTAGGAGGGGAATGAGAGTTGATAGAAGTAGAAGATGATTTAGTTGAAGTGAGATCATCATCACTACTAAATATAGCATTCACATTGAGAGATGGTCTTTTAGATGCTTTAGTGCGTTTGCAGGGATTGTAGCCAAGTCCAAAGGCATAATTGTGAAAATTAGTCTCTAGAGGAACCTTCATCCCTTGTTCATGAGCGCCACAACCATTTCCATGATACCCATGCTTAGCAAAAATGCGAAAACCACAACCATAACGATCAGCCATTTCAGGAAGAGAAGGTGGTTTTTCATAAGAAAAAGAATCAAACTCTTCATAATTAGAGGTGTGAGGAGAAGAAGTTTGAGAAGTGGCCACAAAATTATTGCTCATAGGTTCAAGTAAGACTAATTGGTTTTTAGTTTCTTCCTTCTTTTTACCTTTAAGATCTCTAGGAGGAACCCTATACTCACCTACAAAGGTGGGATTAAAATCAAGAGATCCCCAATCGTCTTCTGCGAGAACCTTCTCAGGATCAAAAGCCTTTTCATGTGTAGACTCAAGTCAAGAAGGATCTTCTCCAGGAGCTTTAGGCTCATCCAAAGAATTTTGATTATCAGAGGGTGATGATTCATCCATAGGTATCTTGTTTAACGAGTCATCACTAGAAGAGGAAGGCTTAGACGAACTCCCTTTGGAAGTAGATGTTTGCAAACAAGCCTGAAGTTTAGTATCACCTATCAAGGTATATGTATTATTGTTATAAATAAATTTAACTTGTCTATGCAATGTAGAGGGGACAGCTTGCATACCGTGAATCCAAGGTCTCCCTAATAACAAGTTGTATGTTAGATTTCCCGACATAACATGGATAGGAGTAGGCAAAGTAACAGGTCCCACTATGATGGGTAAGGTGATAATACCTAATGAAGACTTAGCCACATTATCAAAGCCTCGAATGGGATGAGAGTCAGGCTCAATAAGGGATGTATCCACATTCATCTTATGCAATAGATTAATGCTACACACATTAAGGCCAGAGCCATTATCTACTAGTTTTCGTCTTATAGCAGTGTCATTTATGATAACCACAATCATCAAGGGATCATATTGATGTTGAATTTCACTAGTAGGCAACTCATCTTGAGTAAACACAATTTGAGCTTTAGGATTCATCACAGAGTTAACCAAAGACACTATATTACTAGATGTATTAGGTGGAGGAACATTCAAATCTTTCAAGGCATCTTGTAACATTCCATGATGAGCGGAAGAAGTTTGGATCAAATCCCAAAGGGATATCTTAGTAGGGGTAGCTTTAAGTTGTTCTATGAGATCATAGTCCTTACTAAGAATTTGTGAAATACGAGGAGCTTGAGGAAGAATAGGTTGGGAAGGAGGAAGTGAAGTTGGGATAACTAGAGGAGGATTAGGTTGCCTATTGTTTCTAGTATTATAAGTATGGGCAACCGCATGATAACTCTCTCTAGTCAATTGCTTAGCATACTCATAAGGACTCTTAGAGGAATAACCTCCTTGCACAGTAATAACAGGTTTCTTAGGAGTGCAAAAAGAATCATTAGCATAACCACCTTGAACCACTAAGATAGGCTTCTTTAAAGGTTGAGAATTTTGAGAAGGACAAGCACCTTGGATAGTGGAGAGAGGTTTGTTAGGTGTTTCATTCACATGTATCAAATTGATTAAGGATGGTTTAGAGGAATGAACAAAAGTGTTGGAAGAATTATTGATAGTCTTCTCTTGCACTAAAACCTTATCACAGATTAGATCAATTTTAGGAGAGAGACAAGGGATAGGCCTTGATGTTCTAGTAGGAAGAGTAATACTAGGAAAGGTCATATCATCCTCTATCATCAAAGGATCTACATGGGGAATAAACTTTCTAGGAGAAGGATCAACATTACTCTCTAAAGTCTCACTTTTGAGAGAGAGATCTTTGAAAGAGATGTTAACCATCTTGCTTTGAACTAGGGTTTCCTTATGAGTAGAACCAAATTGAGGAGAGGGAGATGCTTTATTTTTAGAGGGAGAATAATTGAGATTCAAGGAAGGTGAGAAACTATCAAGGGAGTTTTCAATCTTGATTTCATCCCCTTTGGCTAGGGGTAAAGAATAATCTATACCTTCTTCTAATGGTTCATCCCAAATAGTGAGGTTGTTGAAAGGAATGTTTGAAGTATTGTCAATTTCAGGAGAGGAGATAACATTGTTTATTAATTCCTCATCCTTAGGAGGGAGAGCATCAATAGATGTGTTAAACTCATCCTCTTTCCTCAAAATATGTTCAATATGATCTTTAGGGGAGAGAGAATTAAGGAAATTGCTTATTATTTCATCTTCTTTCTCTAAGGGATGCTTATGGATAAGACAAACTTTAGGAGAAGGGTAAGCATTTATCATTAATTCATCATCTCTAGTGGGAATTTTGTTGGAAAAGGAAAGGCCATCACTAGGAAATGTAGGGATAATGTCATCTTCTTGCACAAAAGGATTCTCATGAAGGGAGTGTTTTTTAGGAGACACAAAGGCATCAAGGGCATCATCCAACAAAGCATGATCATATCTATTAAAAGGTTTATCTTTTGATTCAAAAGGAGATATCTCTTCATAGAGGGGATCATTGAAAACAACCATGTTACTAGATTTAGTGGAAGAGCTGATAGGAATGTACCCTTGAGAGGAATCATTCGACTTATCTTTCTCATCACAACGAAATGGCATAGTAACAATGTTTATGAGTTTTTGGTAAAATGAAGGTTTGGTATATTTAGGTTTCAAAAACTCATCTAAAGCTTCATCTAACTCATAATCATCACAAATATGAACATCTTGCAAATAAAAATCTGACATTTTGAAATTGCATAAAATTTTAAACACACAATGCAAAGAAACACACTTTTTTTTTTTCTTTTTTTTTCTTTTTAATGAAAATGAAATGAAAACACACTAAATCTAGATCTAGATCTAACAAATGCAATGCAAGAGGAAGCAATGACCAGGGTGCCCCACGCCCCTATCCTGGTCTTTTGCTCTGAAATTTGGTGGGAAGGTCGGTCTCAGTCTGCTTCTCCCGGATCTGCAACCTGCGACGTCGTCCGAGTCCCGAAACCTGCACTTATATCTGAAAAGGGTATGGGCGGCTATATAGGGTTTTGCCTTAGTCAAACCCCCGCTTCGGTGATTTCTACCTCCACGAATAGCCAAGTTGTATTGTAAAATGTATTGTGTGTGCAGACCTAGTGTGTGTGCAAGGTCCTTAAATGCAAGAAAGCAAACTAGAGCAACCTAGAAAGTAAACCCTAATTGCTTGTAAATGATAATGTAAATGCTCTAAATCAAGATGCAAAGTGATCTAAAGCATGAATAAAGGATATATTGAAGCTTATGCAAAGACATGAAAACAACATGAAATCATACCCAACCCCAAGGGAGGGGTACAAGCCAATCTTCAGTCGGTAATCTCCTATTGTTCTTCAATGTCTTCAAAGCCCTAAATGTATGAATGAAATTGATAAATGCTTGATAGAAGGATGTTGAATGTTGTTGAAGTCTTCAAAGATCTGCTCTTTCGCTGCATAGAAGGTCCTTGAAAACAAAAATCAGATCCATTCAAATGAAGAAAGAGAGCTCTTATGTATGAAACCCTAGGTCTTAATTTTGACTTTTGGCCGACCTAGAGATTGAATATCCCGCCAATTTCTTGGGGTTAAGCTTTATTTTATGATTGGATCGCGCTCCTAAAATTTCGAGAAAAATGTCCGGGACCATGTTGCACTCCGGGCGCCATGGTCCTGACAACTTTTCACCAAATTTTCAGGGCCATCGGATATGATGATTTTAGAGTGAATCCCGAAGTTACAGCTGATTTCGAGATGTTTTGACCCCCGAAATCAAGCCCCCAAGTTCAAAATAGGACCTAATCAGGGTTTTTGATTAAATGATGTATTGGAAGAATAAAATGAAAGGGGCACACTTTAATGAAAGGGCCCAACGTTATGATGTGGGAGATGATAAAATAGAACCTTAGACCTAATTAATTTAATTAATTAAGTGCTAAAGGGGAAATGCGATGCAAAATGCAAAATGCGCCAAGGCGGGTGCTAAACTAGGTGTGAAATTGTACCACCGTAGCAAGTGTGTACAATTTACGATGCTACATCTACCTTCTTACCTTCTTGACCATGGAATGTGATCTTATCATATTGTCAGGTTGTTTTTCCATATCAACATATATTATAGTGGTTAATTTTTCAAAAATGGATTATAAAAATATATTATTATACACAGAATACCTTTGTGATGGTACAGTAATAAATTGAATTTATAAATATATTAACATATTACATTTATAAGGATGCTTCATGATAGAATTTATTATCAAGAACATTATTTTTCATAGATTTATTTTCATTACCAATGCTTACACATTTTTTAGAGCACTTTGTAAGGAAGTATTATTGCAAATCATGCTTACAAGATATATATTTACCACATCACTACTTATGACTCTCATGACCATACTTGCAAGATGATCTTATCTTGTGGTGAGTACATTATCTCCAATAATTTTCAAGCTTAAATTTTACTCTAACCTAACTTGATCATTATGCTAACCATACCAATGTACCTTATGCTAACATTTATATCTTGATTCAATATTTTTCCTAAATGATTGGCATGATTTCTTATAATTTATTTTTCTTACAAGATCCTTAGCTATAGCATTCATGACTATTCACATATATTTATGACTGGGGGCAACAATGAAAGCAACATTTAAAACATCTTTCTTCTTATCTTTATATATGATTTTGAAACATATACAAGTGCTTATTAACATTAAATAGTTACATTATTTTTCTTCACTTTCTCCTTTCCTCCAAATACTCACATTCTATAAATACACCTAATTGCAATAGCCTATATATTATGATTGATGTCATTTCATGATTATTTTTGCAATGATTTGTCCATAGTCATGATGATTACTATGAATAGTATCTTATAACTACCTCTTCCCATTACCTTCCTTATATTATAATGGAGTTATATTGTATTATTTTCCCTTGAAGTACCTTAATAGGTATCTTTAGGTAGTGTCCTAATCTACTTTTCTATTCATAGATAGTTTGTAGTTATTTATATGCATAATTTTTACAATTTTTAGTAGATGATATTTATTGGATATTTTTTTTATATGTTTGTAAGTTTTCAAGTGGAGTACTCATTTTCAAGAGAGTAAGTATCAAGAAGGGTCATTCATATTCATAAATTTTTCATGTGTGAATAAATTTGTATTCATATTGATTATTTGATTTTAATTTGACATGCATCCTAATATTAATTCTCATTCAAGTCAAATTAGGGGAAAATGTGATTGTAAAATTGAATATCTCACACTTTTTTTTTCCTTTTTTTCTTTCGGATTCACATTGATCTATTTATTCCTTATCCAATAAAAAGTGTAGAAGTGATTCATGTTAAGAGAGTACAAATTCTACTTGCTATCATTTACATCCATTTCTAAGAATTGGCTTTGATCGTCACTTTCATTTATTTCCCACTTAGATTCATATCTAAAAATTTGCATAAACAATCTAGGTGAAGTGCATAATTTGCATAAATGACCCTAGAACTTTTATATTTTATATTTAAATGTTGGATGGCCTACTTATTTTCCCTCAACTATCATGCATTGACATAAAACATGAATCTTTTTACTTACACCCTTGGATTTGTATATAAGTATTTTCCTCATTTTATTTGAACATCCAAAATCCAAGGTGCATTGAATAATATCTCTTGCACACATCAATAAGTATTAAAGTATTTTTGAATATGGCATCAATAGATCTACATCACTATATTCTATGAAATATTACATCACTACTTGGTATTTTAATCTTTCTTCTTCTTTTTTATTCTAATTTATTTGGATGAAGTTCTTGAATGGGTATTCTTAGGAGTTTGATCAAGAGGAAACAACTATGTTTTTGTTCAAATTCAAAAAATCAAGATGAACAACTTTTTGATGTGATATATTAAAAATATATATTTAAAATGCCAATTAGATATATAGATCAAAGTTCATTTATGCACAATAAAGATGTATTTATAATTGTATGATTGATTTTATAATTACATAAATCACTTTCAAATTTATGAAAATGATTCTTATTATCAAATATTTTTTACAAATTATGATACACTTAATTGATTAATTTTAATTATTAAAATAAAAATAAATCAATTATAACAATTTTTAAAAAAATTAAATTAAATATTATTATTTACCAAACAATTAATTTATTGTACTTATTAACTTTTACTTTAAAATAATTATATGTAAATATCTACTAATTAATTTGTTGAAATTCAACCACATTTACTTTACAACAACATAATTAAACTATTATCATCCATTTTTTAATAAATTTAATATCATTTTGTTTTTAATGATGGTAATCGTAACAATAGTATTTAACCCCTTAAGACTAAATAGATATATGTCTTTTAAAATCTATGTGAGATGTTTTTAATCCTTTCTAATTAGTTTCCATATATTAAAATTTAATATGAATGCAAAGTATATAGTATAAGGTTTGAATATTTTATAAGGAGAAGTTGTTTCTAGAATTTAGAAAACTAGAGAATAAGATATGCTTTAAAAATACAAAATTAGAGAATAAGAATGTTTTTTTTTTTTAAATAATAAAAGAGAAGAGGTTTTTTCAAGAATAGAAAAATAGATAATAAGAATTTAAAAGTTTAGTTATTTATTGAAGAGTTTATGTTTGATTGTAGTAATTTATATTTAATGTTAAAAATATATTTTATTTTTTTTATTATTTTTTAATTTAAATTTGAATGATATAATGATTAAATAATTTAATTTTTTTTAGCATAGTGATGTTTGCATGATTATGATTGCGTGTATTGATTATAGTAGTGTCTAATAAAATTATAGTTTCATTGTTATAATATACATTTATAACATCTATAATCAAAGTTTTGTATCTTGATTAGACAATCTTATAAGAACCTTTCAAGACTTGTTTTGGGGAGGTTGAATATCGAAACTTGCCTAATAACAGTCAATCCCCTCAAAGATTTAAAAGATTGGAATAAAACTTTAGAAAGTATGAGAATGTTTAGGTGGCTAAGTTGTAATATCTATTTGGGTGTGTGATTGTGGTCAGGATGTATAAAAATAGAGTTATAATGTTTCTCAAGCATAAGCTCCTATTGCATTATTGGTTGTGTGTGAATGTTTGTTTAATGTTTCTTTATTGTGTCAATTTATATTACCTTTTTCCTTATAACGAATAAATATGTTACCTTATTTTAGTATTTTTATATTCACTATCGTGGAATCTGGAGGTGTCCTTGCCGAAGCAAGACTAATCCCCCAGTGTGTACGACCCACTCACAAGGTAGCAACACACACAGAGTTAACACAGCCGGGGACTCGAACTCAAGACCATGGGGAGCATACCCATGCCTTAAGTTGCGATCCACGACCGGGTGAGCTAGGGCCGAAGCCCAATTATTTTAGTATTTGGATATAAAAGGGATGTTAATACAAGCTCAAGTTGAAAAATACATGTTTTGGAATTAAAAAAATTTAACTTTTAAAAAATGGGGGCATGATTGTGTGTGGTCTTTTTCATAGACAAATTTGTAAGAACAATAACGTCCAAGGTAATCACATTATGTGGACTCAAATTTGAACTAATATATTTAACTCTACAAATGACGAAACATAACTTAAGTTGTGGATCATTGATAATTTATGTACCAAAAGATAATGAAAAATTGTTGTAATGTTTGTTAAAATAAAAAAGCTAAAAATAAATAATAAATAAAAAGGAAAAATATTAAATAATCATGGTTCATTGTTATATTATTAATAAATTATACAATTCAATGTACTTGTTAATTCTATTGTATAAAATTTGATTCTACGAGGTCTCGAAAAGATTTTATGCATATGCTGATAATTATAGTTTGAAGAAATGTTCCAAGTTTTACTTGGTTCTTGTTAATTCTATGAGGTCTCGAAAAGATTTTATGCATATGCTGAGAGGAGATAGATTCAATTATCATGTGATATGTAAAAAATCTAGGTTGACATAAATTAAATTTTACTTAGCTTAAGGCCAAAAGAACCAATTGAAATCAACCTTGGAATATAGACCCTAGAGAAACATGATGCCCATCTTAAGGAACTCGAGGGAACAAAATTATGGACTAGATGCCAATGATTTTTTCATGAGAACAAGATGGTGGGGAACTACAATAATGAGTGTTGATTAATTGAAATACCTTTACAAAATCCATCACCGCTCTAGAGTGGTCAAATCTTGATAGGTTTTCAAAGAAATTGTATTAGTAACAAAGGTGTAATTGATTTTGATGGGCACTAAAGAAATTATTGTAAATTTGGATAAAGAAAAAAAAAAACCTAATTTTTTTTACACAAATAATATGTGGTTCCTTTACTTTCTATCAAATAAATTACAAATATATAGGATTCCCATATCCTATTTTATAGGAAACTCCCTATAACAACTTACCTAAATATATAAAATTGTTCTAACAACTCAATGTTAGACAGTTCAAATAACCGAAAGACAACTGAGAGGGGGGGATGAATCAGTTGTCACTGATTACCGGAACCATTAGCAATTAAAACTTTAATACCGAAACCCAAAACATTAATACCGGAATAGAAGTTAAACCAAAAAGCATAAACAATAATCACAGAATAAATACCATCCACATGACACCAAGATTTATATGTGGAAAACCTGGTAAAGGGAAAAACCACAGTGGGAAGCCTACCCACAGTCAGATAATACTTCTACAACAAGTATGTATATTACGATTGAGGGGCCCGCACTTGCAGGAAGGCCAACAGCCTAGAGCGCACTTCTCATCACAAAAGGAACCTCACTGACTACATAGAAATCCAGAATACAATCTAGAGAAGTGTTAAACTACAAAAGATAGCATCTCCTATGCATGAGTACAGTTCTAGTTCAACTCAATACCAGAGGACTAAATCCTCTTACATAAACCCAATTCGATCTCCAATGATCGACCAAATCCTTTGCCTGAATGATATTACATTATTCGCACATTACATTCCTTGACCATGACCTCTAACATAACCATGATGATCTACAATGAGATCTTACATCTATATATATAATCCATCGACCATAAACAATTAGGCCGGCCACCAAATAATAAACCTATTACATAATTACAAACCATGTCGGCCTTAGACCAAACAAATAATATCCAAAACATAAGACATCTCAGAAACACATCGAGAGGTCCAATCCATATGCCACATTAAAGTTGGTCCATAACCTAGATCAATCGAGACCCAATATAGGTCCACACGCTACAACAATGATCTCCATCTGCCAAGTCTTGAACATGATCACCAATAGCATCCCAAAACTCCACTAGAAGCTACACCAACATCACTTATACAATTCATCAAAGATCTTCATCAAAAGCTCTATCAGTGAAACCCTTGTCGAAACCAGAAACCAAGATTATAAGCAAATAGGATAGCATCTGATCACCAGACCAAAACCAGCTAACTGAATATGAGCATGAGTATCATGAACAAGCCAATTCCATCACCAAATCATTCAGAAGCCTACCAGGTCATGTCGGATCCAAATCAACCAGAAACCACTCAACCTATCGGGACCAGAAGAGTGTCGGTAAAGCATCTAAACAACTAGTGTTGGCATCAATGAAAAAACATCAATGCAACACATAATCAATTCCACCAAATGGCTAACAATCTCCCCCTTTGGCACTGATGGCAACACTAGATGCGAAAAATATCTAAGTACCAAGAAATGCCAAACAAGTCTCCCCCAATGGAAGACAACTAGCAATATCCCACATACAACTCTAAAATCAAGACCAAACTCCCCCTATGAATAATATCTCTACAAAGCTCTGAATTTCCCCCTATCAATATCTCTACCCCTTTCTTTTTCTTTTTCACATCAATATCACTCCCCCTTTGACATCAATGCCATAAATCTGACAAAAAAATATCAAAGCAAACACATAAACCATTGAATCACAAAGTTGACTACTCCCCCTGAGCAGTAGCATCCCCACATCAGTGTCAGAATTAATAGTATCTCTGATAATGCATACCGTACTGATGCCAATCCGCATCAATCAAGTCTCTACCAAAGGGGTAGAAACTATTAATCTGTCTCTCAGGTACTCAAATGATTCCTTGGGCAAAGGTTTAGTGAAAATATCTGTAATCTTCTCTTTAGTGTTCACATAAACCAGTCTAACTTCATTTGCTTCCCTCTTTTCCTTCAGAAAAGTTGTACTTGATAGATATGTGCTTTATCTTAGAATGAAATACCAGATTCTTTGGTATATCAATAGCAGCAGAGTTATCATAGTGAATAAATATCGGTGCATCACAATCCACCTTTATATCTTTCAACATTTGCTTCATCCATTAAACCTGTGTATAGTTAGTAGCAACAACAACATACTCAGCTTCAACAGTAGATAAAGAAGTACATGACTGTTTCTTGTTGATCCATGAAACCAACTTCTTTCCAAGAAAGAAAGCTCCACTGGAAGTACTTTTCCATTCATCAACATCTCCAAACCAATTAGCATTTGTATATGCACATAAAGAAAAGTTATCTTCCTTAGGGTACCACAAACCATATTCTGATGTACCTTGTAAGTATCTAAAAATCCTTTTCACCACAATCTCATGATTTTCTCTAGGATCACTCTGAAATATTGAAACAATACAAACAACATTCATAATGTCAGGCCTAGTCTAAGTCAAATAAAGAAGACCTCTAATCATAGATTTGTATCTTGTAGGATTTACCGATGCAGAAACATCTTTTCTTGTCAATTTCTCACTTGTAACAATAGGAGTACTTACCAGTTTAGAATCTCCCATACCAAATTTCTTCAACAATTCCTTGCAATACTTAGTTTGATAGATAAAAATACCTTTGCCAGTATGAGTAATCTGCAAACCTAAGAAAAATTTCATCTCACCAATCATAGACATCTCAAATTCTTTCTCCATATTCTTAGAAAATTCTATGCACAACTTATCTTCACCTCCAAAAATAATATCATCAAAAAATACTTCAATAATCAGTATATCATCATCAGTGATCTTACAATATAAATTACTGTCAACACTACCCTTTGTAAAACTAAGTTTCCAAAGATATTTATCCAACCTTGCATACCAAGCTCTAGGTGCTTGTTTCAATCCATATAAATCTTTCTTTAACCTGCATACCATGTTTATATCATCTGATAGTGAAAAACCATTAGGTTTCTCAATATAAACTTCCTCATCAAGATCCCCATTCAAAAATGCACATTTAACATCCATCTAATAAACCTTGTATTTTTTATAAGCAGCATAGGGAAGAAATAATCTTACAACTTCAATCCTAGCTACAGGTGCAAAAGTCTCTCCATAATCAATTCCTTCCTTCTGAGAATATCCTTTACAAACCAATCTAGCCTTATTCCTTATAACTTCACCATCCTCATTCAATTTATTCCTAAAAACCCATTTAGTTTCAATAACATTTTTATTTTTTGGCCGAGGAACCAAAGTCCATGTGTTATTTTTCTCAATTTGATCTAATTCTTCTTCCATAGCTTTCAACCAATATTCATCTTTACATGCCTCAATTATTGATACCGGTTCAACTTGTGAAATTAAACATACCTTATTAGTTGTCAGTCTTGTTCTTGTCATCACTCCATTGTTCTTATCCCCAATGATCTGATCTTCTGAATGATTCAATCTCACATACCTAGGAGTCCTCTGATTCTTTTTTCCTCTTCCTTGATCTTCAATTACTGTAGAATTCTCTATTACTGTCAGAGTAACTGGTTCAACATTTTGTTTCGGTAAAGGTGCTATCGGTTGAGATATAATCATTTCCATTGTCAGTTCCTTCTCATAAACTCTGATTTAACTTCTATTAAGCTCATCTACTTTGACATTAGCACTCTCCACAATTCTCTGCAATCTCTTGATATAACATCTATATGCCTTTCTTTCATTAGAATAACCAAGAAATATGCCTTCATCACATCTACGATCAAATTTTCCAATGATATCAGCTCTCCTGATATAACATTTACTACCAAAATTTTTGAAATACTTAACTATAGGTGTATTGCCAAACCATAATTCATAAGGTGTCTTACCAGTTTCTCCTTTGATATGTACTCTATTGCATGTATAAATCATTTTTATGACTGCTTCTCTCTAGTAGATATGAGGTAGACTAGCTTCCATCATCATTGTTCTAGCAGCATCCAAGATAGTTTTGTTCTTCCTTTCCACAACTCCATTATGTTGAGGCGTCTGAGGAGCAGAAAATTGTCTTCTTATACCATGCTTATCACAAAAGTTATTAAACTCACTGGATGTGAATTCTCCACCATGATCTGACCTCAAACATTTAATCTTCAATCCTGTCTCGGTTTCCAATTTAGCCTTAAAGGTTTTAAACTTTTCAAATGCTTCAAATTTTTCTGTTAGAAAAGTAACCCACATCATTATAGAATAATCATCAATGATTAGCATGAAATATCTATCACCTTGAAATTTTTTAACTCTAGCAGGGCCACACAAATCAGTATGAATAAGATCAAGAACATCATTTTATTTATTTTGTATAATCCTAAAAGAGGTTCCGACCTGTTTACCCGTTTGACATTCTTTACATACCGGATTTTAGGGCTTCATAATCTTAGGTATATCCCTAACTGCTACTTTGTTGAACTAATCTTTACAATGCAATCAAAATTCACATGACACAACCTTTTATGCCATAGCCAACTCTCATCAATCTATGTAATTAAACATGTCTTCTCACCAGAATTCAAATGAAATATGTTACCTTTTATCTGTGTACCGGTTGCAATCCCCAAACTTGATCTATTAATGATTTTGCAGTTTCCATCCTTGAACTGTAATTGAAATCTCTTATCTACCAATTGTCCTACACTCAAAAGATTATACCTCAAACCTTCGACATAAAAAATATTATCAGTATTGTTATTACCATCCAATGATCTAGTTCCTTTTCCTTTGATCATGCATGCTTTGTCATCTCTAAATCTAACTAGACTGCCATCAAATTCTTGCAAGGATAGAAACTTCCCTTTATCTCCAGTCATATGATGTGAACAACCGTTGTCAATTACCCATTCATCCTTGTCTTCAATTTTAGCAGCAAGTTCCTTCTCTTCAGGTACATTCTCTTCTAGTGTCGGATCATCTTCCTTGATAACTAGGAACACCCATTCCTTTCCATTGTCGGAACCACTAGCAGAGTCTTCTATCGGTTCATCATCAGAATCAGTAATGCCTTCCTCATCCGCTATGTAGCATGATTTGTCTCTGTTTTTATTGTACTTATACTTATTTTGATATCCAGGATAAGGCTTAAATGATCTTCTAACTCTTTCTTCAAATCTTGAATTCCTTTCAGGACATCTAGATGCAAAATGACCAATCTTACTACATGCAAAACATTTAAAAAGTGCTTTTCCTTCATACTTACTTCCTACCGGTCCTTTAGGTACTCTTCTAGTAAATAGTGTTTCAAGTTACTCAAAATCATCATATTATCTCTTCATATCGTCCAATTCCTTTGCATATAAAGCTTTCCAATCTTGCTTACTGGTTGCAGATGTGGATGCATGAAAAGCAGGTTCAGACTTCATAGCTCCAGAAGGTCCAAATTCTTCAAGCTAAAAAGAAGACAGTTTCCCAACCAAAGTATCTCTATTGACAGATGTATTATCCATTGTTCTCAATTCATTAATAGCAGTAGCCTTCATTTTGTAAGCCGGTGGTAGGTCTCTCAAAACTTTAGAAACAATTTCATCTTCACTCAAAGTTCCACCACAACATTAAACTCCAATAACAATCTCATTTACCCTTTCCATGAATGCAATGATCCTTTCATCTTCTTCCATCTTCATATTTTCACATCTCACCTGGTTACCATCAAGTTTAGCAATCTTCACTGTAGGGTCACCCTCATTAAGAGTCTCCAACTTATCCCATATAGGCTTCCCAGATGATTTGTCAGTTTATCCCATTATTTGTTGATCAGAAAGTGCACACAAGAGGGTTTCTCTTGCTCTACAATCATTCTCAAGATCCTTATCTAGGTTTCCTAGAGGAGGATTTCCATATCTTGTATTCTAAGGTGTGACACCATTCTGAGTGATCTCCCAAATCTCCTTACCAAGACATCTCAAATTAGTCTCCATCTAAATCTTCCATACTGTGTATTTTGTTCCATCAAGCTTAGGAATATCTCTCTGAAAGATATCTCCATAAGAACTGGATGAACTTGAACTGTTAGTCGCCATAGGATCTTCCTCAAGTGGTTAAGCTTTCTGCAGAGAGGACCAAAGCTCTGATACCAATTGTTAGACAGTTCAAATAACTGGAAGACATCTGAGAGGGGGGGGGGGTGAATCAGTTGTCACAGATTACCGGAACCATTAGCAATTAAAACTTTAATACTGGAACCTAAAACATTAATACCAGAATAGCAGTTAAACCAATTAAGCATAAATAATAATTACAAAATAAATATCATCCACATGACACCAAGATTTATACGTGGAAAACCCGATAAAGGGAAAAACCACGGTGGGAAGCCTACCCATAGTCAGATAATACTTCTACAGTAAGTATGTGAATTACAATTGAGGGGCTTGTACTTGAACGAAGGCTAACAACCTAGAGCACACTTCTCATCACAAAAGGAGCCTCACTGACTACATAGAAATCCAGACTACAATCCAGAGAAGTGTTGAACTACAAAAGATAGCATCTCCTATGCCTAAGTACAATTTTGGTTCAACTCAATACCGAAGGACTAAATCCTCTTACATAAACCCAATTCGATCTCCAATGATCGACCAAATCCTCTGCCTGAATGATATTACATTATTCGCACATTACATTCCTTGACCATGACCTCTAACATAACCATGATGATCTACAATGAGATCTTACATCTATATATACAACCCCTCCACCATAAACAATTAGGTCATTCACCAAATAATAAACCAATTACATAATTACAAACCATGTCAGCCTTAGACCAAACAAATAATATCCAACACATAAGACATCCCAAAAACACATCGAGAGGTCCAATCCATATGCTACATTAAAGTCGGTCCATAACCTAGATTAACCGAGACCCAGTATAGGTCCACACGCTACAACAATGATCTCCATCCGCCAAGTCGCAAACATTATCACCAACAGCATCCTAAAACTCCACCAGAAGCTGCACCAACAACACTTATGCAATTTATCAAAGATCTTCATCAAAAGCTTTGCCGATGAAACTCTCACCGAAAATAGAAACCAAGCTTCTTAGTAAACAGGATAGCATCCAATCACCAGACCAAAACCAACTGACTGAATATGAACATGAGTATCATGAACAAGCCAATTCCATCACCAAATCATACCGAAGCCTATAGGATCATGTTGGATCCAAATCAACCAAAAACCACTCAACCTATCGAGACTAGAAGGGTGTCGGTAAAGCATCCAAACAGCTAGTGTTGGCATCAATGACAAAACATCATTGCAACACATAATCAATTCCACCAAATGGCCAACACTCAATACACACAAATATTCATACTACCAAAAAATTATCCTATTTAATGAACTATAACAAAATAAATAATTAATTATTATATATGGAACCTATGAATGATGCAAAATACCTAACAAACAAATATGAGGACTAATTCCTATTATTTAATAAGCAAAAAGATTAAGAAATGCTTCACACACTCATACACAACATAAGGTTACTTTATATGTATATTTGTATCATTTATACCTTATATATAGTATGCATTTCACACTACAAGCATAGATATATACATCATATATGCTTGGATGACACTTATATCCTATATTACATTATTATACTATCTTCCTCTTCTATTTTTAAATCCCACACATATGGTCTCCTTATAGTATAGTTGGATGTTAATCTAGATTCTAGAGATATAGAGACATACCCCTCTTTCTCATTATGCCTCAAGAGGTAATGCACACCATTAGATGTTAACACAATACCCTTGAATCTTGTTGTGGTTGTAGCTTATTCTATTCTATTTTTATTTCCTTTTCTACCAACACATATCAACTTCAAATCACCAACTTTATGTATGAATTTGATATTTTGTTGGTTAATTATAGGGCCTATATATAGTATGAAATGCCATGGAAGACTTGTGACCAACATCATGCTAAAGGATTTTATAAAATTTATAGGGATTGTCATTGTAGTTAGGAAACCTATCATTAGCCATTCAATTTGTAGTTGAGTGAACCTCCTCTTGAGAAAGGAGTTTTCATTGGTAGTTACTTGATCCATGGAGGGCGTACTATTAGATAGTTCAAATAACTGGAAGCCAACTGAGAGGGGGGGGGTGAATTAGTTGTCACAGATTACCATAAGCATTAGCAATTTAAACTTTAATATCGGAACCCAAAACAATAATACCGGAATAGAAGTTAATCCAATTAAGTATAAACAACAATCACATAATAAAATCCATCCACACAACACCAAGATTTGTACGTGGAAAACCCGGTAAAGGGAAAAACCACAGTGGGAAGCCTAACCTCAGTCAAATAATACATCTGCAGTAAGTATGTGAATTACAATGAAGGGACCTGCACTTGCAGGAAGGCCAATAACCTAGAGCACACTGCTCATCACAAAAGGAGCCTCACTGACTACATATAAATCCAAACTAAAAACAGGAGAAGTGTTGAACTACAAAAGATAGCATCTCCTATGCCTGAGTACAGTTTTAGGTAAGCTCAATACCGGAGGACTAAATCCTCTTACACAAACCCAATTCAATCTCCAATGATCAACCAACTCCTCTGCTTGAATCATATTACATTATTCGTACATTACATTCCTTGACCATGACCTCTTACAATAACTATGATGATCTACAATGAGATCTTACAACTATTTATACAAACCCTCGACCATAAACAATCAGGTCGGCCACCAGACAATAAACCAATTACATAATTACAAACCATGTCATCCTAAGATCAAACAAATATTATCCACACATAAGACATCCCAGTAATACAACATTAGGTCCTATCCACACATTACATTAATGTTTGTCCATAACCTAGATCAATCGAGACCAAGTATAGGTCCACACGCTTCAGCAATGATCTCCAAATGCCAAGTCTTGAACATGATCACCAACAGCATCCTGAAACTCCATTAGAAGTTGCACCAACACCAATTATGCAATGCATCAAATATCTCCACCAAAAGCTTTGTCGTTGAAACCCTTGTCGGAACTAGAAACCAATCTTCTAAGCAAGTAGGATAGCATCCAATCACCAGACCAAAACCGACTGATCAAATATGAGTATAAGCATTATGAACAAGCCAATTCCATCACCATATTATACTGGAGTCTACCAGATCATGTCGGATCCAAGTTAACCAAAAACTACTCAACCTACCGGGACTAGAAGGGTGTCGGTAAAGCATCCAAACAACTAGTGTTGACATCAATGACAAAACATCAATGCAACACATAATCAATTCCACCAAATGGCCAACAATATGCCCCTTTGGCATTGATGGCAACACTAGATGTGAAAAAAATCTAAGTACCAAGAAATGCCAAAAAAGTCTCCCCTGTGGAAGACAGCCAACAATCTCTCGCATATAGCTCTAAATATAAATATCTCTCCCCCTTTGAATAATATCTCTGTAAAGTTTTGAATTTCTTTTTCACATCACTATCTCTCCCCGTTTGACATCAATGTCAGAAATCTAACTGAAATATCAAAGCAAAAACATAAGCCTCTGAATCTCAAAGTTGACTACTCCCCCTGAGAAATAGAATCCTACATCAATGTCGGAATAAATAGTATCTCAGATAATGCATGTCAAACTGATGCCAAACCGCATCAATCAAGTCTCTGCTAAAGGGGCAGAAATCCCCAATCTGTCTCTCAGGTAATTAGATGATTCCTTGGATAAAGGTTTAGGGAAAATATCTGCAACCTTTTCTTTAGTGTTCACATAAACCAATTTAACTTCATTTGCTTCCACCTTCTCCTTCAAAAATTTATACTTGATAGATATGTTCTTTGTCTTAGAATGAAATACTGGATTCTTTGATATATCAATATTAATAGAGTTATCACAGTGAATAACTACTGGTGCATCACAATCCACCTTTATATCCTTCAACATTTGCTTCATCCATAAAAATTGTGTACAGTTAGTAGCAACAACAACATACTTAGCTTCAACAGTAGATAAGGAAGTACATGATTGTTTCTTGCTGGTCCATGAAACCAACTTCTTTCCAAGAAAGAAAGGTCCACCAGAAGTACTTTTCTGGTCATCAACATCTCCAGCCTAATCAGCATATGTAGATGCACATAAAGTAAAGTTATCATTCTTAGGTACCATAAGCCATATTCTAATGTACCTTGCAATTATCTAAAAATCCTTTTCACCGCCATCTCATGATTTTCTCTAGGATCACTCTGAAATCTTGAAATAATACAAACAACAATCATAATGTTAGGCCTAGTCTAAGTCAAATAAAGTAGACCTCCAATCTTAGATTTGTATCTTGTAGGATTTACTAGTGCAGAAACATCTTTCCTTGTCAATTTCTCACTTGTAACCATAGGTGTACTTACTGGTTTAGAATCTCCCATACCAAATTTCTTCAACAATTCCTTAGCATATTTAGTTTGACAGATAAAAATACCTTTGTTGGTCTGAGTAATCTGCAAACCTAAAAAAAAATCATCTCACCAATCATAGACATCTCAAATTCTTACTTCATATTTTTAGAAAATTCTATGCATAATTTATCTTCTCCTCCAAAAATAATGTCATCAACAAATACTTCAACAATCAGTATATCATCATCATTTATTTTATAATATAATTTAATATCAGCACTGCCTTTAGTAAAACCAAGCTTCAAAAGATATGTATCCAACCTTCCATACCAAGCTCTAGGTGCTTGTTTCAATCCATATAAAGCTTCCCTTAACCTGCAAACCATATCAGTATCATCTGATAGTGAAAAACCATCAGGTTGCTCAATATAAACTTCCTCGTCAAGATCCCCATTCAATCATGCGCATTTAACATCCATCTAATAAACCTTGTAGTTTTTATAAGTAGCATAGGCAAGAAATAATCTTACAGCTTCAATCCTAGCTACCGGTGCAAAAGTCTCTCCATAAAAAATTCCTTCCTTCTGAGAATATCCTTTACAAACCAATCTAGCCTTACTCCGTATAGCTTGACCGTCCTTGTTCAATTTATTCCTATAAACCCATTTAGTTCCAATGATATTTTTATTTTTAGGTCGGGGAACCAAAGTCCATGTGTTATTTTTCTCAATCTAATCTAATTCTTCTTCCATAGCTTTCAACCAAAATTCATCTTTACATGTCGTAATTACTAATACCAGTTCAACTTGTGAAATTAAACATACCTCATTAGTTGCTAGTCTTCTTCTTGTCATCACTCCATTGCTCTTATCCCCAATGATTTGATCTTCAGAATGATTCAATCTCACATACCTAGGAGTATTCAGACTCTCTATTTCTCTTCCCTGTTCTTCAGTTACTATAGAATTCTTTGATGTTGCCGGAGTAACTGGTTCAACTCTCTGTTCCGATAAATGTGCTACCGATTAAGATATAATCATTTCCACTGTCGGTTCCTTCTCATAAACTCTGATTTGACTTTTTCTCAACACATCTACTTTGACATTAGAACTCTCCACAATTCTCTGCAATTTCTTGTTATAACATCTATATGCATGGCTTTCATTAGAATAACCAAGAAATATGCCTTCATCACTTCTAGGATCAAATTTTCCAATAGTATCATCTCTCCTGATATAACATTTACTACCAAAAATTCTGAAATACTTAACTATAGGTGTATTGCCAAACCATAATTCATAAGGTGTCTTATCGATTTCTCCTTTTATATGTACTATGTTGAATGTGTAAAATGATGTACTCACCGCTTCTCTCTAGTAGATATGAGGTATATTTTCTTCCATCATCATTGTTCTAGCAGCATCCAATATAGTTTTGTTTTTCCTTTCCACAACTCCATTCTGCTGAGGTGTCTGAGGAGCAGAAAATTGTCTTCTTATACCATGCTTGTCACAAAAGTTATTAAACTCACCGGATGTGAATTCTCCACCATGATCTGATCTCAAACATTTAATCTTCAATCTTGTCTCAGTTTGCACTTTAGCCTTAAAGATTTTAAACTTTTCAAATGCTTCATATTTTTCTCTCAAAAAAGTAACCCACATCATTCTAGAATAATGATAAATTATTAGCATGAAATATCTATCACCATGAAAACTTTTAACTCTAGAAGGGCCACACAAATCAGTATGAATAAGATCAAGAACGTCATTTGATTTATCTTGTATACTCCTAAAAGAGGTTCTGACCTGTTTACCCATTTGACATTCTTTAAATACCGAATTATAGGGATTCATAATCTTAGGTATATCTCTAACAACCCTAGTTGAACTGATCTTCATAATGAAATCAAAATTCACATGACATAGCCTTTTATGCCATAGCCAATTCTCATCAATCTTTGTAATCAAACATGTCTTCTCACCATAGTTCAAATGAAATATGTTACCTTTTGTTTGTGTACCGATTGCAATCTCCAAGCCAAATTTGTTAATGATTTTGCATTTTTCATCCTTGAACTTTAACTCAAATCCCTTATCTACGAATTATCCTACACTCAAAATATTATGCTTCAAACCTTCAACATAATAAATATTGTCAATATTGTTCTTACCATCCAATGATATAGTTCCTTTTCCTTTGATCATACATGCCCTGTCATCTCCAAATCTAACTAGTCCACCATCAAATTCTTGCAAATACAAAAACTTCCCTTTATCTCCAGTCATATGATGTGAACAACCACTAACAATTACCCATTCATCCTTGTCCTCAATTTTAGCAGCAAGTACCTTCTCCTCAAGTACACTCTCTTCCAGTGTTGGATCATCTTCCTTGATAGCCAAGAATACCCATTCCTTCCCATTGCCAGATCCACTAGCACAATCTTCTGTCGGTTCATCATCTAAATCAATAATGCCTTCCTCATCCACTATGTAGCATGATTTGTCTCTGTTTTTCTTGAGTCTATACTTGTTCTTGTTAGGAACTGGGAAGGACAACTAACAGGGGGGGTGAATCACTTGTGAACCAGTTGTCAATAAATTATAACCCCCAAAAAATTATTCCAACTTAAAACTCAGTGCCAGTAAAACAAACTTTAATGTCGATAAAATCGATTAGTTGTTATAGCAGACCAGTATAACTTAATGCATGAAACATACAGGAAAACAACATCCACAACACATGACACAGAGATTTTGATGTGGAAACCCTATAAGGGGAAAAACCACGGTGGGAAAACTTACCCACAATCAGATGATACTACTACAGATAGTAAGTGTATACAAACGGGGTCTGCACATGCAAAAAGGCCAACCACCTAGAGCTCACTTCTCAATCCCAAAATAGGAGTCACACTGACTACAATTGGATGGTTAAATCTAATAACAATGTACTGCTTCAGAATAGCATCTGCAATGTTGGATTCAGTACCGGTTTAAGCTATGACCATGAGTGCCAAACACCTTCATAACCTTCCTTCAACCTTCAGCTAATATCTTCGTGATTCACAAAAGGGTCTGCTTATTTTTTCTCTTCAATATTCACAAACACTCATAATATCTAATCTTCAATAAGATCTTACAATCATTTATACAAAACCTATGACCTCAACATTAGGTCGGCTCACTAAAGATATTACAATTAAATCAATTACAAAATAAGTCTTGATGCGATACAATATATCGGCTCAATACATTTACACATTATCCAATCAATAAACCATTTCCAAAACGTGTCGTGTTGATCTGGAATAGATATCATGTATCAATTCATAACCTAGACTTGTCTGTCAATAAAGGCAAATATGTTAACTCAATTAGACCAATAAGAAAAAAACCAAATTAAAACATCCAATCCATGTCTTCAACATAACCAAATGATCTCCAGATGATAACAAGTTATCATCACTACCGATGAACATATACTGGTGACTGTGCATAAGCCAATAACCATGTTAGGACCACAATGTGTCGGTTCAACAATAAACCAATATAACAAGAGTGCCAAATCAACAAAGTAGGCCTCCAAGAAGATAAGTGTTGACATCAATGACAAAACCAATGCAAAACATGACGAAGTCATCCATAATACCAACAATCTCACCCTTTGGCATTGATGGAAACACATCTAAGTGCCAAAAACAAAATGCCAAAAACCAACAATCTCCAAAAATAGATCAACACAAAGTTCTGTACCAAAAACATAAATAATACAACCAAAACCAAAAATACATCTCTCCCCAAGTACATTTTTTTTCTATAGATATCTCTCCCCCTTTGACATCAAATGCCAAAGTAGTTAAGAATCAAAACATAACATATAACTAACTACTCCCCCTGAGCACTAGCTCTCCTTCATCAAAGCCGGAAAAAGATTTTTCTATTAGTCTCTGTCGGTTTGATGCCAATCTTCATCATTCAAGTCTATGTTGGTGGGGAAATTACCCCAAGCTGCTCTCTGAGATATTCAAATGTTTCCTTAGGCAAAGGCTTTGTAAAAATATCTACAATTTGCTCTTTATTATTCACATAAACCAATCTCACTTCATTTGCTTCAACATTCTCTTTTAGAAAATTTTACTTAATATAAACATGCTTTGTCTTAGAGTGAAATATCAGATTCTTTGATATATCAATTGTTGTTGAATTATCACAATAAATAATTATCGGTTCCTTGCATTTTACCTTTATATCCTTCAACATTTGCTTGATCCATAATACCTGAGTACACTTAGTTGTTGTTGCAACATATTCCGACTTTGTTGTAGATAATGATGTACAAGTCTGATTCTTGCTTATCCATGAAATTAACCTTCTGCCAAGAAAGAATGCACCACTAGTGGTACTCTTTATGTCATCTACATCTCTTGCCCAATTTGCATCTGTATATGCACATAACTCAAAATTGTCATTCTTAGGATACCATAAACCAAGATTTGTTGTGCCTTGTAGGTACTGGAAAATCCTTTTTACCATTGATTCATGATTTTCTTTAGGATTGGTTTGAAATCTTGAAACAATACATACTGCATTCATTATATCAGGTCTGGTTTGTGTCAAATACAGTAATCCTCCAATCATAGATTTGTACCTTGTCGGATTTATAGGAGCTGAATCATCCTTCAATGTCAATTTATCTGTTGTACTCATAGGAGTGCTTACTGGTTTGGAGTTTTCCATATCAAATTTCTTCAAAAGTTGCTTCAAGTATTTTGTTTGACATATGAATATAAATTTATCTGTTTGAGAAATCTGCAAACCTAGAAATTTGTTTATCTCTCCAATCATAGACATTTCAAATTCTTCCTGCATCTTGTTAGCAAAGTCTTTACATAATCCATCTTCACCTCCAAAGATGATATCTGTAAGGAAGTAAAGTAGCGGAAACAACTTCCTACACTAACCTTGAGAGGAGGGTAATGCAAAACTTTTCAGATCATTACAACAGTTACAGAGAATAGAAATAGATATAATAACATTCATACCACAACATAATGATTTACGTGGGGAAAACCCTTTCGGGAGAAAAACCCCACCCTCCAAAAGCAGCTCAATATTTTATTCAGCAATCAAAAATAGATTACAACATACTTGCAGAGAAAGCTCTTCGCAGGAGTACCACTAATCAGAGATTCAGAGGCAACTCAATAGCCATAAGACTCTTACACTCAACCTCTATCTCACACACCTCATAAATAGGAGATACAATACAAGAAACCGTCAAACGGTATTACAAAACCATGGGCTAAAACCACCCAATAAGGTGTAGCCGACCTTATCTCCCTTCTATGACATGTTAAAGCACACATCAACACGTGTCGCTCCCTTTTACAGCTCATTTATGTATCCGATACAAATTATTTTTCCTATTTCAGGAGTACAAACTTCCGGAGGCCATAACTTGAGAACCGGGTGTCCGATTGACGAACCGTTTGAAGCGCCGGAAAGCTCGCGAAGTGCTCTATCACCTTGTAATCGGCTTCACCAGTTACAGCCACTTTTCAAGGCGTTTCGGAGCCTCTAAAGTCCCCAAAATTAAGTTTATATATTTTATTGCACCCCTCCAAGACGAAAACTTTAATATCTTCAAAACTAGCTGTGACCTTGCGACGCAACTTTACCGGAATGCTTATCTAGCCAACCAGAAGCTTCAGGGAGAGTTTCGCACCATTTCGTGCTCAAATGAAAACTTACTATAAATAGTAACCTCACATAAATGCAAGGTTGAGACACCATTTTTCCCAACAATATCATCCACATATACTTCAATAACCAGAATATCATCATTGGTGATTTTGTAGTACAAGTTGTTGTCAGCATTACCTTTTGTGTGTCCAAGCTTTACAAGATATTTATCAAGTCTAGCATACCATGCTCTGGGAGCTTGCTTTAATCCATATAAAGCTTTCCTTAACCTGCAAACCATATCCTTATCATCTGTCAAGGAAAATCCATCAGGTTGTTCCATGTAAACTTCCTCTTCAAGATCTCCATTAAAAAATGCACATTTTACATCCATCTTATAAACTTTATAGTTCTTATGAGCTGCAAATGCAAGAAATAGTCTAACTGCTTCAATTCTAGCTACCGGTGCAAAGGTTTCATTATAATAAATTCCTTATTTTTATGAATAACCTTTACAAACTAATCTTGCTTTGTTTTTTATTACTTCACCATCCTCATTAAGTTTATTTCTAAATACCCATTTAGTTCCAATTACATTTTTGTCTTTAGGTCGGGAAACTAATGTCCAAGTATTATTCTTTTCAATTAGTTCTAATTCATCTTCCATTGCTTTTATCCCATGTTTATCTTGACATGCTTCAATAACAGATGTTGGTTCAACTTGAGAAATTAAACATACCTCTTCATTTGTCAATCTTCCTCTTGTCATAACACCTTGATTTTTGTTTCCAATTATCTGATTCTCTGAATGATTCGATCTTACATACCTGGGTTTATTTACATGATGTTGTTCTTCAGTCACAATTGAGTTTTTTGATGATGCCGATGTGATTGGATCTACATTATGTATCGGTGCAATTTGTGTCGGTTCATTTATAATCATTTCAACTGTCGGTTCTATAGATCTTGAATCTCCTCTAAAATGTTCATCTATCTTCACATTAGTTCTCTCAATGATTTTCTGCAATCTTTTATTATAACATCTATATGTCTTGCTTCTAGTTGAATAACCAAGAAATATTCCTTCATCACTTCTAGGATCAAATTTGCCAATATACTCATCTCTCCTAATATAGCATTTGCTTCCAAATATTCTGAAGTACTTAAGAGTAGGAGTATGACCAACCCATAGTTCATAAGGGCTCTTGCTGGTTTCACTTTTGATGTGAACTATGTTGAAAGTATAAATTGTTTTATTCATTGCTTCTCTCCAATATACATGAGGTAGATTTTCTTCCATCATCATGGTTCTTGTTGCATCTAGAATAGTTATGTTCTTCCTTTCCACAACTCCATTTTGCTAGGGTGTCCAGGGTGCTGATAGTTGTCTTTTGATTTCATTCTTCTCACAAAATGCATTAAATTCTCTAGATGTAAATTCCCCTCCTTGATCAAATCTTAACATTTGATTTTCTTGCCAGTTTCATTCTCTACCATTGCCTTGTATATCTTGAATCTTCCAAAAGCTTCTGATTTCTCTCTGAGAAAAGTAACCCAACACATTCTAGAATAATTATCAATTATTAGCATAAAGTATCTATCTCCCTAAAGACTTCTTGTTCTTGCTGGACCACATAAATCAGTATGAATTAAATCAAGAATATTATTGGATTTCTCAAAAATGCTCTTAAATGTTGTTCTAACTTGCTTTCCCATTTGACATTCCTTACATACCGGATTATGAGGTTTCACAATCTTAGGTAAATCCCTTACTACCTTAGTTGAACTGATCTTTACAATGCAATCAAAATTCACATGACAAAGTCTTTTATGCCATAACCAACTTTCATCAATGTGTGCAATCAAACATGTCTTGTCACTGGTATTCAAGTGAAAGATATTACCTTTAGTCTGATTACCGGTTGCAATCTCCAATCCAGTTTTGTTCATGATTTTGTATTTTTCATTCTTGAATTGTAATTGAAATCCTTTTTACACTAATTGACCAACACTCAAAAGATTATGATTTAAACCTTCTACATAATAAACATTGTCAGTATTGTGCTTACCATCCAAAGATATAGTGCCTCTTCCTTTAATTAAACAAACTTTTTCATCTCCAAATCTTACTAGACCTCCATGAATTTCCTATAATGATAAGAATTTGCTTTTATCACCAGTCAGATGATGTGAGCATCCACTATCAATGATCCATTCACCCTTTTCTTCAATTTTTGCTGCTAATGCCTGCTCTACCGATTTGATAATAGGTATCGGTTGATCTTCTTTTATTGCAACAAATGTCCATCCACTATCTGTTGGATCTTCATCTGAATCATCTGTAACACCTTCATCTGCATAGTAACATGACTTGTCTTTTTTTTTCTTAAATCTGTAACTCTAATATTCAGGGTTAGATTTATATATTCTTTTTGCTTCCTCTCTTAGTCTTGCATGTCTATCAGGACACCTAGAAGCCATATGACCAACTTTATTGCAATTAAAACATTTGAAAGGTGCTTTACCTTCATACTTACTTCCTACTGGACCTTTAGGCATCTTCCTTGCAAATAGTGCTTCAAGTTCTTCATTGTTCAAGTTCTTCAAGTTCTTCATTTTCTCTTCTCATATATTCAAGTTCTTTTGCATAAAGTGCTTTCCAATCAGTTTTGTCAGATGATGATGATGATGATGATGATGCTTTGAAAGCTATATCAGTTTTGATTGTAGCAACAGGACCAAACTCTTCAAGCTCAAATGCAGAAAGTTTTCCAACCAAGGTATCTCTAGAAACTAATGTATTAGGCATTGTTCTCAACTCATTAATAGCAGTCACTTTCATTTTGTAAGCCGGTGGCAAAGCTCTTAAAACTTTAGAAACAATTTCATCTTCACTTAAAGATCCTCCACAACATTGTATTCCTAAAATAATTTCATTAACTCTTTCCATAAATGCATAAATTCTTTCATCTTATTCCATTTTTAAATTTTCATACCTAACCTGGTAACATTCCAATTTTGGAATTTTGAAAGTGGTATCTCCTTCATTCAATGTTTCCAGTTTATCCCAAATAGCTTGTGCAGTAGATTGGTTTGATAATCCCATGATTTGTTGATCTGATAATGCGCTCAGAAGTGCTTCTCTTGCTTTGCAATCATTCTCCAAGTCTTTAGCCAATGTCGGTGGATGAGGGACATTCGGAGTAGGACCAACATAGCCATTCTTTGTAACATCTCATATATCTCTTCCAATACAATTCAGATGTGTTTCCATTCCGATCTTCCATATACCATAGTTATCTCCATCAAGTTTCAGACTGTCCTTCCTAAAAATATTTGATGTCATAGGATCTCCTCAAGCTGTTAGGCTTCTACAAAAAGAGGACTTAGCTCTTATACCAATTGTTAGGAATCGGGAAGGACAATTAAGAGGGGGGGGTGAATCAGTTGTGAACTAGTTGTCAATAAATTATAACCCAAAATAAATTATTCCAACCTAAACTTAGTGCTGGTAAAACAAACTTTAATGTCGGTAAAATAGATTATTTGTTATAGCAGTACCAGTATAAATTAATGCATGAAACAGAAAGGAAAACAACATCCACAACACATGACACAAATATTTTGACATGGAAACCCTATAAGGGGAAAAACCACGGTGGGAAACCTTACCCACAATCAGATGATACTACTATAGATAATAAGTGTATACAAATGGGGTCTGCACATGCAGAAAGGCCAACCGCCTAGAGCTCACTACTCAACCACAAAATAGGAGTCACACTGACTACAACTGGATGGTTAAATCTAATAAGAATGTACTACTTTAGAATAGAATCTGCAATGCTGGATTCAGTATTGGTTTAAGCTCTGACCATGAGTGCCAAACACCTTCATTACCTTCCTTCAACCTTTAGATAATATCTGTGTGATTCGCACAAGGATCTTCCTATTTTCGCTCTTCAATATTACACACACTCATAATATCTGATCTTCAATAAGATCTTGCAATAATTTATACAAAACCTAAGACCTCGACATGTTGGCTCACTAAAGATATTACAATTAAATCAATTACAAAATAAGTCTTCATGCGATACAATATGTCAGCTCAATACATTTACACATTATCCAATCAATAAACCATTTCCAAAATGTGTCGTGTTGATCTGGAATAGATATCATGTACAAGTTCATAACCTAGACTTATCTGTCGGTAAAGGAAAATATGTGAACTCTATTAGACTGATAAGAAAAACACCAAATCCAAACATCCAATCCATGTCTTCAACATAACCAAATGATCTCCAGATGATAACAAGTTATCATCACTGCCAATGAACAATATATCTTGTCGGTGAACATATACCAGTGACTGTGCATAAGCCAATAACCATGTCGGGACCACAATGTTCAACAATAAACCAATATAACCAAAGTGCCAAATCAATAATGTAGACCTCCAAGAAGATAAGTTTTGACATCAATGACAAAACCAATGCAACACATGATGAAGTCATCCATAATACCAACAGTTCTGATATCCAAGGTTAGGCTTAAATGATTATTTAACTCTTTCTTCAAATCTTGAATTTCTTTCAGGACATCTAGATGCAAAATGACCAATTTTATTACATGCAAAACATTTAAAAGGTGTTTTTCCTTCATACTTACTTCCTACCCATCCTTTCGGTACTCTTCTAGCAAATAGTGCTTTAAGTTGCTCAAACTCATCATCTTCTCTCTTCATATCTTCTAGTTCTTTTGCATATAGAGCTTTCCAATCTTGCTTACCGGTTGTAGATGTAGATGCATGGAAAGTAGGTTCAGTCTTCACAGCTCCAGAAGATCCAAATTCCTCAAGCTCAAAAGCAGATAGTTTCCCAACCAAAGTATCTTTGTTGACAAATGTATTAGCCATTATTCTGAAGTCATTAATTGCAGTAGCCTTCATTTTGTAAGCCAGTGGTAGGGCTCTCAGGACTTTAGAAACAATTTCATCTTCACTCAGAGTTCCACCACAACATTGAATTCTCATAACAATCTCATTTACTCTTTCCATGAATGCAGTAATCCTTTCATCTTCTTCCATCTTCATGTTTTCATATGTCACCCGGTAACCATCAAGTTTAGCAATCTTCATTGTAGGGTCACCTTCATTAAGAGTCTGCAATTTATCCCATATAGCCTTTCCAGATGATCTGTCTGTTAATCCCATTATTTGTTGATCAAAAAGTGCACACAAGAGGGCTTCTCTTGCTCTACAATCATTCTCAAGCTCCTTGTCCAGGTTTTCCGAAGGAAGATTTCCAAATCCCGGATTAAAGGGTGTGACACCATTCTGTGTGATCTCCCAAATCTCCTTGCCAAGATATCTCAGATGAGTCTCCATCTGAATCTTCCATACTGTGTAATTTGTTCCTTCAAGCCACAGTATATCCCTTCAAAAGATAGCTCCATAAGAACTAGATGAACTTGAACTCTTAGTCACCATAGGATCTTCCTCAAGCAGTTAAGCTTTCTGCAGAGAGGACCAAAGCAGGGTGAATCAGCTGTCATAGATTAGCAGAAGCATTAGCAATTTAAACTTTAATACCAGAACCCAAAACAATAATACCAGAATAGCAGTTAATCCAATTAAGCATAAACAATAATCATAGAGTAAAAGCCATCCACACAACACCAAGATTTGTACATGGAAAACCCGGTAAAGGGAAAAATCATGGTGGGAAGCCTACCCACAGTCAAATAATACTTTTGTAGTAAGTATGTGAATTACAATGAAGGAGCTTGCACTTGTAGGAAGGCCAACAACCTAGAGCACACTACTCATCACAAAATGAGCCTCACTGACTACATATAAATCCAGACTACAATCTGGAGAAGTGTTGAACTGCAAAAGATAACATCTCCTATGCTTGAGTACAGTTCCAGTTAAGCTCAATACCGGAGGACTAAATCCTCTTACACAAACCCAATTCGATCTCCAATGATCAACCCACTCCTTTTCCTGAATGATATTACATTATCCACACATTACATTCCTTGACCATGACCTCTTACAATAACCATGATGATCTATGATGATCTACAATGAGATCTTACAACTATTTATACAAACCCTTGACCATAAACAATCAGGTCAACCACCAGACAATAAACCAATTACATAATTACAAACCATGTCAGCCTTAGACCAAACAAATAATATCCACACATAAGACATCCCAAAAATACAACAATAGGTCCTATCCACATGTTACATTAATGTCGGTCCATAACCTAGATCAACCGGGACCAAGGATAGGTCCACATGCTTCAGCAATGATCTCCAAACACCAAGTCTTGAACATGATCACCAACAACATCCTGAAACTCCATCAGAAGTTGCACCAACAACAGTTATGAAATGCATCAAAGATCTCCACCAAAATCTCTACCGATGAAACCCTCGCTGGAACCAGAAACCAATCTTCTAAGCAAGTAGGATAGCATCCAATCACTAGACAAAAACCAACTGACCAAATATGAGTATAAGAATTATGAACAAGCCAATTCCATCACCAGATTATACCGAAGTCTACCGGATCATGCCGGATCCAAGTTAACCAAAAACTACTCAACCTACCGGGACTAGAAGGGTGTCGGTAAAGCATCCAAGCAGCTAATGTTAACATCAATGACAACACATAATCAATTCCACCAAATGGCCAACACGTACATGACACTACACCTAGAAAATATTGAAGAGTTGACACCTCTTTTAGAAATGGAGCTTGATCTTGGAAAACTAATTTAGTGTTGAAAAA
This sequence comes from Cryptomeria japonica, assembly GCF_030272615.1. Classification (NCBI taxonomy): domain Eukaryota; kingdom Viridiplantae; phylum Streptophyta; class Pinopsida; order Cupressales; family Cupressaceae; genus Cryptomeria; species Cryptomeria japonica. The sequence continues at coordinate 369,447,403 of NC_081414.1, read as the reverse complement.
ATGCATGAAGATGATTGAGGATGGTAAAAAGGCATTGGCCATCTTCTTTGATACAGGAAATCTTTTTCAATAAATTTTTAGGCTCTAAATTATGAAAATTCTTTTCAAACATAATTATGATCTTGTAACTAGTGAAGTTTGACTTTGATCTAGGCTCCATTTGTAGTTAGGCATTCACCACCTGCACAAGGTAGTGATAATTAGTCACCTCAATTCAGAATTGAATATGGAAAGGTGTCCCTATGTGGAAAGAGCTATTTGAGGTCAAACAACATGATCACATAGGATTTGTGATAAATTTTTGTGAGCTATTGAATCAACCAAACCTATTGGGAAAATGGGTAGAATGGGTAATGATATTAGATTGCCAATAAATCCATTTAAAGTTATCTTTATGATAGGGCATAAAATTGCAAACATGTTAGACATGGACCAATGTGGATATATGCTAAAGTAGCAATGTATTAATAAAATGAGACTTTTCAACCTTAAAGGTTTGAGGGCTGCAATCAATCTTGAGTGAGATGAGTGAGAGGTCAAAAAGAACACAATATGGGTTACAATAGAAGAAAATAATACCTAGCAAATGAAAATTATGATCTCCCTAGGGTTAGCCCATAATACTATGTCCCAATTTTTAGTCATGGTAGGATATTGAAATCAATATTTTTCACCAAATTTTTACTTTCTTACATGTACAATAAACAAATTGCTAATAATTTGAAGATAATATGAACTAGTGATTTTTTAAATTTTGTTTATAGATTAAAAATATATATTCTATAAAAATTTAAGAAATAACTTGGGGTTTTTTAGGTAACTTTTAATAAATTATTTTTTATAGTTAATAATATTTCTAAAATGTTATATTTATTTGATATAGCATAAATTTATTTGTAGAAATGGTAAAATTATAAATTTTTAACCATAGATTTGTAACATTAATATCTAAGGCACAAATATTCTTTCATAATTTTTTGTTGCATAATTTTTTTATCTTTTTCAAGTGAGATTGACTATAATTCATACATAAGTTCATTCAGTATCACATAAATTTGTTTGTATGCATTTGAATTAACTTCTTTTTTTGTTACAATAAGGACATCAGCACCTAGGGAGCAAATACTTTAAAAAAAAAAATCTCAATTTTTTTAATTTTTTAACATGTGTTAAACAAAAAACTTGATGTTCGACGAAAAATCTACATTCACAAGAAATGAAAAATAAATATGACGATCAAATAAATTATATTCAATATTTTACTTTTTGAAAAGATTATAACAAGAGCTACATATTTATAAAACATTAAATTTCTAAATGAATTCATTTGATCCCCCAAAAGGTAAAACAAACGTGGGTTTTTGTTAGCATTTTTTTGGTGTAGAGGAGACTCCATTATAGGTATATACTTTAAGACTAGAGGGGTTCTGTCCAAGGGGGTTTTATCTAACCCTCTTCAATTAAAATCCCTTATATGTAACCTCACAAGATTTAAATCATTAAATTTTCTAATAAGTATGTGATTTTTAGGAAAAAATTAGGATGTTTTAGAAGTGGGACACACTATTGTGGAAGATCCCCTAACATCATGGAAAAATCAATCCTCTTAGTGATTCTGTCTAACCCACTATGTAAATTAGACCAGCATGTTCTAATTGGGAGATGTGCCCTGGTAGCCATGATTTGGGTCATAAATGCCCAATTTATTATGTATATAGAACCATGCCTATCTTTTTCTAGCTACCCATCGTATCAATAAATGTCCCTACTTTTTTATACCACCTAATCCATATTAAAATCCCCATTAAGAACCTTTTACACTAGTAGAAGATCATTTACAAACCACCACCAAATAAGATTCCTTTAGTCACATGATTACTGTTGAAATAGATATTGTCCAACCATATGAAATATCACTTGATTAAAATAAAAACCCAACAAAATGAATCTTTTGAAGACAAATAATATATAGAGAAGAAGTTTTTTGTTAAAAATATTGCAACATAGACTTAAGATTTGGACTTGGCATACCCCCTACATTCCTTGAAAATCAATTCATGAAGCAAGAAAATCAAGAGGTCCATCTTCTCAAATTCCAACCCTTGCAATGCATAAAAAATTTTCTATTCAAAACTATTTTGGTTGGGAAAAGGAACCAAACTATATTTGTCTTTTCTAAGGAAAATATTCTCTTTCTTCAAAATCCTAGGTAGGACTATGAGACTATCTTTCTCCATCTAAGTGTGATGGAATTAAGATTCCCAAAGTTGGTGAGTGAAGAACACTCTTTAGAAGAGGAGTTCTAGAAAATTAAGGCTTAGCAACCTCTTTGATAGACTCATTAGTAGGGTGAAGAGGACATGGTTATCACTCAATAGTTTATGCCATTTTCACCTATCTTGGTTGAGGGGATCTCATGGGTTTTGACGATTTACCACTAGCTTGAGGTTGTGGTAGATTTGTAGTTATACCCTTGGTAGCTACACCATTGTTGGGTCTAGAGTTGGAGTAATAGTTTGTCAAGGCCTTATTATGATCATTTTCATAGTTTCCAACATTAGTCCACCCATCTTGAGATTTAGTTACCTCAACAATAGCTTGGAGGTTGGTTTTAGTTTAAAGATAGCTAAAGGGTATTCTTTAATCTTATGGTTTGAGGCTTGACATCAAAAGAAAGGATTGAGTAGTTTGACATACCCAATGTGTTACATGTGGTGTATATATCTAGATCGCATATCAATAATTTCTTTTAAATCATTTGTAAGGTCAATTTCTGCATAAACTATACATTGCGGCCTAGTTGAATATATATTTTATGTTCAACATATATAATTCCCAAGAGAAGAAGCAATTTGATGAAGGACCAACATAGCAATTGTAACTTAGGAAATTTGAACCAAATGGGAACTTTAGAGCCTATTGGTTAGATAGTACAAAACCCTTATCTAGGGAGAAAAATAAGTAGTGAGCCATGCACAAAGTAAGGGCCATGGTAGATGACAATGACTACATGTTTAGCTTTTACAAAGTGAAATATGAAGAAACATAGATTGTTAAATTCTAGAATGTATCCAATTTAACTCCATGGGGAACTCTTGCAATGTTTATCAAGTTACAAAACATGTTTTGTTGATGGCACATACCTATCAAAATAACTAATGAGGATTAAATGCTCAAGCCATTTACAATTTTTATCAAAATCCAACATAAAAAAACCATCTTATGGGTTAGTAGAAGACATACCTCACAAAATCTTTAGGGGTCAAATTTATAGATTTCTTAAATGACGCTATTGCTCACTCCAATTCCTAATGTTTTAGCATTAACAACCGAAACAAAAGACCTGAACACTACTAAAAGAACTATCCTTAGAACAAGAAACTACGAAATTACTAGGATAAATATAGACAAGATAACAAAATATTGTCACCTTGTTAATTAACAATTTGAACAAACAATACATACATACAAACGAAAACCAAGCTCACTTAATCATCCAAAAACTCATTTTCATTAATTTTACAACTTTAATAATATAAATCATCTTACTCTCACCATCCAATATATCTAAATTTTTAAAAAAGGGACCATTCAAGTTCTAGCATAGCTATTGAAATTCAGTAGTGGTTTATCTCCTTTGCATTGGCCCCATTCTACCCAATTTGATAGGTCCCATTTCGCTTATTCTGATGGTAATTTGGCATCCCACTTTAGATCAAATGATTTTAAATTCTAATAACCCGAAACCAAGGATTATTATAATTGCTCTTGAGTAACTGTAATGCCGTTTCTAATAAGGTAATTGAATCCAATGTACTGCAAATTGTTATACTTTACTTGTTAGTTGAGCATCGGTAACAAGAAAATTCGGATAACCTCATTTTGCAGGTGTAATTGATGAAATGGGTCACGCTTGTCGTCTTGAGTTGACATCTAATTTGGAAAAAAAAAGGAAAAGAGGAAAATCTCATTACATACCTAGCTTAATTCCCTCAAAAATTTTATTCAAGGAGGCTTAGATTTCCTGTTCCTATTAAACATTATCATTTCTGATCATGAAAGCATGATTATTGCAAAAGCAAAGATTATGGTGGTGGCTCATGACTGAGACACATCATTTTGCATACGTTTATATATGTGTATATACAGAGGAGGACGGTGATGCTGCACCTTTGGAAAAAAGTCCAACACAAAACCTCTTTATTCACTTTCAAAGAGCTCAATGGTGCAGCAGTATGTGTAATGTGTATAAGTAAATGAGGCAAGCTATTCTGTTAAAGAAAGTTAGTGGGTACTGTTACTTTTGTCAAAGTTTAAACACCTAGCTTCCCTCTGACAAATTCAGTTCTTTCCAAGCTTTTGTATTTCCTAGTCTTTCCTTTCTCTTTATTCCTTCCTTTGGATGCCCGATTGCCTCTTCAAATTCTTCTCCATCTACCCTCCAATCCCAAATCTAAGTTGAAGGAGTTTGTTCTTGCCTCTGCAACTTGCAGACATATAAGAGGTTTTTGATTGTTTTCTGTTACCTGGTTTTGAAGAGTTTTGTTCAGATTTTACATTTTTAAGATTCTTTTACACTGCCCATATATGTGTATAGCTATTAGGATTGATAGATCTTGAACTGATTTTTTTCTTTTGGGTCTGTTAGCTTCGTACCCACCATTCCGATTTTGCTGTATAGTTGCTGAAGAGTTTATTGATTTTGGAGTAGACCTCCTGCTCCTATTTCGTCCATAAGCTATCAAATCCTTCTTTGTCTGTATTGAGTAGTCATGGCTTCCAATGGTTTTGCCAAGGTTTTAAAGCGAAATTCATGGAGACTGACCACAATATTGGTTTACGCAGTACTTGAATGGATGCTAATATTACTATTGCTGATTAGTGCTCTGTTTCAATACATAACCACAAAGTTTGCTAGTTTTTTCGGTTTACAACCACCTTGCTTATGGTGTTCTAGATTGGACCATATCCTAGAGCCAAAAGAGCCCGACTTTTACAGAAAGCTCATATGCGATCGCCATGCTAAGGAGATTTCCTTGTTGGGTTATTGCCGAAATCACAGGAAATTGGCAGATGCTCATGGAATGTGTGAGGATTGTGCATTTTCAATGCCTACTCATTGCTCTGCAGAAAACAATGAAAGCAAGCCAAGCTGGATCACATGTATGTCTCTGGTAGCAGACATGGGCTTTGATCTGCCAAAGAAAACAGTTGCCAAGGGGTTGCTGACAAATGGTCACGTTGATGAGTTCAAGCCACGAGGTGCAGAGCCAGACGAGAAACCAATGAATGGCTGGGTAAGTGAGGAATTGTGCACTTGCTGCAATGCTCCTTTGGTTCATAAATTGTATTCCCATAATATTATCAAAACTATTTTGTTTGATGGGAAGGATGATACGATCCTCAAACCCCAATGGAATACATTGGATTATGCTGGAAATTGTCTAGAAAGAGCATTGGAAGGCGAGAATGGATTGAAAAAACAATCTGTCTGTGTCTGTGGAGGCACCCAGGTCAAGATCTCAGAGGTGTTTGTGAGTTCTCCCAATGAATCTAATGTTGTTTCATCATCATCTGTAACAATCCTATCAGATGATGAAACGGAGTCAAGAGAGGAGAAGGTGGACAGCAACTCAATTGACCTTGAAGAAAACGCCAAGGATGTTTCTGAAACCCATTGTAGTGAAGCACCTGATGAGGTTCAAATTGAGCCTAGAAGTCTTGAAGTTTTTCAGGATGATGTTGATTCTGCAGTGACCATCCAGCCTGATATCTTTGTTGATAAGAGAATAGCATATCCTGAGATTACCACACAAGAATGTGGAATGGTACCTGACGTGACGATTACAGAAATGGTAATCGAGGACACAGCCAATGATCAGGTCATCAAGAGGTTAGCCTTTGTTGAAGAGCCTCTTGAATCGACTTCTGAAGAAGCTACAGAAGACGTGGAGGGATTAATTCAAGCTTCTGCTGATGTGGGAAATCAAAATGAAGAATCCATAGAAGATGTGGCGAATCAAATTGAAGCATCCATAGAAGATGCAGAGGATCAAAACGAAGTAGCTGCTGCGGACAGTACTTGCAACAGCTTGCAATTAGAGGAGATTGCATCTGAAGTCGTCACGAAGGGCTTGGATGATGGAGATGATTCAGACCCGCACACGACATGTTCTTATGCTGGTTCTGTAGACCTCCTGCCAAAATCTTTTGAGGCGTCCCCTGATGCTGAGGACATCCCTGCGGAGGTGGAACTAGTTGAAGAAAGAGATTGTGTTGCTGTGACAGAACAAGGGGATAATGCTACAGAAATCACCAACGAGGATTACACTGAACTTCCATTGGAGGATACTATTGCCGTTTCTGAGCCTTTCCCAGTGAATATAGATGATCACACTGCTTCTCTGAATAGTGAAGGGGTTGCTGATGAAACCCAAGATTTAGAGGATTCAGAAATGGATGGGATCAAGGGATCAGAAGCTGATCCTCGTTCACCTGAAATAGTTACAGAACCCACTGAAATTGGCAATGAGGAAACAACATCCACTGATGTTGTCACTGAAGAATCAACATCCACTGATGTTGCCGCTGAAGAAGAAACATCCACATATGTTGCTACTCAAGAAGCAATACCCAATCTTGTTGCGACTGAAGAAGCAACACCCAATCTTCTTGTGACTGAAGAAGCAACAATGGAGATTTCTGATGCTCTGGACGTGGATTCCAGAAGAGAAGAGATTGATGCAGGTAAATCTCTAGTTATGGTAACAGTTTGCTTTCTCCTTTTGCTGAACCCTTTTTAATTAGTGGTTTTTGGTTTATTATCTTGTGATGTTACCCAAATATTCATTGATATTTATCTTGTGATATTACCCCACATCCCTTGATAATCACGGTCTTTCCATGATCAGAATATTCCTTGCTGTTGAATTTTGTTGTTGTACTATTTTGTATTTATATGGAAGATCAAGAAATGGAATTAACAATAAGGGAGAACTGGTTACAATTTGCTTGCAGTCTCCGAGTACATTGATGTGACAACCAGAGAAGATCAGAGATGTAATGGACCTGCATTGGGAGACCTGGATGGCAATTCTATCCAAAATTTGGATCAGAATAGCACTGAGGCTGGTCATCAAGAGCACAATGAAGCTGACAAAATGGATGAAGACAGAGCCTCTGAAACACCAAGGTCCATAGAAGGTATTCAGTTTCTACATAAAAGAATGCAAATTGATAGGAAGGAATCTAGTCCAGACTCTCTTGATGGAAGTATTATAAGTGAAATTGATGGAGAATTTGAAGCTGATCGCCTCAAGCGTGCACTAGAGGCAGAGCGGAAGGCTCTGAATACTTTATACTCAGAGTTGGAAGAAGAAAGAAATGCTGCTGCAATTGCTGCAAATCAAACTATGGCTATGATCACAAGGCTACAAGAGGAAAAAGCAGCAGTACAAATGGAGGCCTTGCAATACCAAAGGATGATGGAGGAGCAATCTGAATATGATCAGGAAGCTCTACAACTGTTGAATGAGATTCTTGTGAAGAGAGAAAAAGAAAAGCAGGAATTAGAGAAGGAACTTGATCTTTGCAGGAGGAGATTGCTACAGTATGAAGCAAAAGAGAGGAGAATGGAGAAAAAAATGAGGACTTATGAAAATGAAAGACCAAGTTCTGCAGAGAAAGGGGAAGAAACACCCGAGAATCAATCTTGCAGAAACAGGACATCTTCAAGCTCTTCCCTGAGCGATAATAGTGATGATGTCTCATCTGATCCTAATGATGTCAATGATCAATTGGAAGCAGGGGAGATTAACCAAAATACCCCATCTGACTTGATCATGAGCGTGGGAAGAGGGTATGTTGATACAGAACAGAGGACTAGTTTGGATGAGTCACTGGTTGATTTTGAGGAGGAAAGGATATCAATTTTGGAGCAATTAAAAGTTTTGGAGGAGAAGCTTCACACGTTTGCCAATGATGATCAAGCTGGAATGGCTCATCCAGAGGCAAATGGAATAGAGGATAACATGAAAGAAAGTGATGAAGACAAAGAAACTGTGGAAACAATGAATGGCAATGGAACTCCTACTGCTAGGAGAGTAGGAGGGGGCAAAGGAAAAAGGCTTCTTCCTCTGTTTGATGCCACAAATGTTGAAGAAGATTCATTGCATCATGCAGAAGAGTTGTCCTTAGCAGATCGGTCTAATGACTGGCATAATGTTTCTATGGTTGTAACAGACAACAATAGGCTTGTTATCGAAGAAGAAGTGTACAATTTATACGAGAGATTGCAGGCTCTTGAAGCTGATAGGGAGTTCCTCAAACACACCATAAAATCACTGAGAAAGGGTGATGAGGGTATGAAGCTTCTTCAAGAAATTGCTCAACACCTACGAGACCTCAGAAAGGTAGAACTTAAAGCCAGGAACTACAGTGATCTCATGTAATCAAGTACAGTTCTCCTATCAAGAAAGGTAATAACTCTCCCTGCTGTTATCCTCAGCTTCTGTATGTTAAAACATCTAATCTTAACAATAGTGAAACACCTTGCTTTGTTTCCTTCAAACCCATATGCTAGCCCTCCTGTTCCATAGCCAAAATACTTCTATTTGTGGGACATGTTTAATTTGTGCAGAGGAATTTCTGCTCCTCAACATTCATAGAGAAGAAAAACACCCTTCAGTTGAGTGTTTGTCATTTAGAATGCTAGCAATCTAAGGTGAATTGTGCTTCTATTTCTAAGCCTCACTAGTGCAATGAGCTGATTCATTTTCCAGCACAAATAGTTTTTTATTGGTCATTATCAAGAAACTTCTACTTAAGTATTATACTCTGGAGAAGGTAACACCCATTAGTTGGGTACAACCCAGTGAACTAACTGAACCAGATGTACCCTCTTACTTCCTCAAGATGTGCTTGAGATTCAGAATTATGCATTGTTTGCTTTCAACTTTAGTTGTACCATGTTTCTGGGAATTATAATTGCAGTGAACTAATTTTTCTTAATCTTAACAGGTCAATGTTCTAATGGTGCTGCAGCCTGAATATTGAGAAACCAATCAGATATGTTCCTTAAACATTATAGGTGATATTGAACAGAGGGAGATGCTGGATGGCTGATTGTTTTGCCTATATTCACAGCTTTATTACACCAAAAGCTATCAGGTTGGCATTGAACATCCATTGGAAATCTAAGCACAGATGCAGCTATGCCAAAAATGCATTGAACATCTAAGAAGAATATGGTGATTGATTCATGGCTTTTTGCTGTATGAGTCTTATTATAACAGGTTTTGAGATGTTTTCATACAAGGTTTGTTTGAGGTCAGAAATGTTTACAGCAAAGTTAGGGTCTGGTTTTTTGGGTGGGGCCCTTTTCTTTTGTCTAAATATACGAGATGGTTATTATCTCCACTGTAACCCATTCTGTGCGGTTGGGTAATACGTTTACCAAGTGTGAGAAGTGTGTAGTTATTATAGAAGCCTGACAATGTTCATTGGAGGCAAATCAATTATTATAGTATTGTAGGGGGAGGGGGTGATGAAGGATGGTTGCCATTTTTTAGAGTGAGCAAATTGTGGAATTGATTTCTTTTAAATAACGGTTCTTTAGTTGGAACGAAAGAATGTCAGCTTGTGGATATTTGATATAAATCTATTGTTGATATTAACAATGCAAAATTATTTTTCTTTCTTAATGTGTTATTCTAGTTAATATGTTGCATCTTTAAGGAAAGGAGTATCCCATTCATATGGTTTTAATTGATTTTTTAAAATAAAATATATTGTAATGTATATACGATGCATTATTAGGATCGAAGAATTTAGTAAAGATTATCTAATTAAAAATAAATCAAAAAGATGTTTTTCTTCTAATTATCTAGGTTGAGAGTAATGAATATACAATAAAATTAAATAACAATAAATTAAAAAAAAATATATACAAATATGTTATAAATTCGATAAAAATAGATAAGGGTACTTAGTTTTAGATGTGAGATATGAGATTGAGAAATGATTGTGGCCTTGAATTTGATATGTGGTTTCAACTTGATATATGTGATTCTCAATCCAATGCTTATTTTCTTCATAAATTTGTTCACCTTTAATTATATGGATAGGGTGGTGTTAAAGAGCACGAGTAGAGTTTGCTATGCTAGGATTAGATATTGACTAGCTTCCCACTTTGGACTTTTGCCAAACCCTTGAATCAATTAAGCAATTTCAAACAAGTTCACAAACATGTCAAGTAGAATGCAAATATTTAGATTTATCCTTATAAATGCAAATGTTGATGATTTTTCTATGATATGATAATATAAGTGGTCTATAGTGAGTGATATTAAATGATCTCATGATGTCTAAATGAATTAGGGCTTTGTCCTTTTAGTCAATTCCCTAGTGAGTAAATTTGAATGTTTTAGACTTAAGTTGGTGGGTAATAACTGGTTGTCGGCTTAAGCCTAGGATTACACTTAATGTTGGAATTCATGGACCATAAAAACACATGTGATTAGCATTCAATAAGAAATAAGGAATACAAATATTGGATTCAATTTCTCGGGGGATAGGCGATTGGGTTTGGTTAAGGTTTAGGTAAAATGCCAACTTTTATACAATAATACACCATTTGCACACTATATGATTTCATTAGAAACAAACAATTAAAGTCAGCCCAAGATGAAAGGGGAAAGTGCTAGAAATACACTTTTCACCCTTGTAATAACTAAATGACAAGGTGTAATGAACACACTAGTTCATTAATAAAAGACCATAAAAAATTTGAATGCATATCTTGCACAACTTCTTTCTCTTGTTATAATAAAATAAAAGAGCAACTTCCATTCAAAACTAGGATTCATAAATCTTTCCAAATTTTAACTCATTGACTATTTTTTACTAAAGAATAAATCATATTCTCATTTACAAAAAAAAGTTCCTATTTAGTACAACACAACATTTTAAACCAATTACAGTTTATATCTCATATGGACAGATATTAGAATATTTTTATCAGTAGTACAACACAATGTACTTTCAATATTGGTGTAAATAGATTGTTGAGATGTTGAGAAACAAGGTGAAGAAAGCTAATATTAGCTTTCTTAAATGACTACATTTTAAAATAGATTGCCAAATCTGAAATAAACATGTGATTGTACCATTCAAACATAAACATAAAATTAGCATACCAAAAGAGACACCAAATTTACATGGAGAAACCCTTTCGAGAAAAAAATCCTCTAGAGAATAAGGACAAGTATATTATTATTCTTCAAAAGTGAGAACAATAAAATAATTCACTTTGTTGAATATCTCGAACAACTGAGAGGGGGGGTGAATTAGTTGTCAATTAAAATATTTTATTTATTCCACAAAAATAGATCCGGTAAACTAATTCATGATTTCTTAACCATAAACAAATATAAGCATGATAGAGCACACATATGAAACACCAGATTTGATGTGGAAAATCCAAGAGGGGAAAAACCACGGAGAATGCTAGTTCTCGAGTATAAAACACCTATTAGGGTGACATTGGTTAAGGTGATTTTTACAAAGGGTGGTTCATTGCCAGAATTTTCACTATAGGCGGGCTCACTGCCCAGCTTAAAACCACCAGAAAAGGGCTTACTACCCAGAAGAAGAAGGGAAAATAAAGAATCCACCACTGTAGCACAACTTTCACTAAGCTACAATGTTGAAAGAGACCTTTGGCTCACTGTCTCCGATGTCAAACAACATGTCGGGTGAAAGTTTTGTAAGCTGATGAAGGTTCACAAAATGTGTGTTTCACGACAGCACACAGAACGATATCTCTCAGAAGGCAAGATACAATTCCTCCTAATTATAAGAGAAGGCCCCCCCTTTCTTTTGTAACTATTTTCTATTTTCCCTACCTGCTAACTTTACACTAATCCAGGGTACAATAACAACTTGGTTCTCTTCTTTCAAAACCAGTTATATCCAATTCTCTTTTAAGAATAGACTTTCCCTTAACTTAAATAACTTTGAAAACTTGCAATAATATTATACTTAACTAAAATGGAAAGTAAAGTGTCTGTGAAAGAACAAAGTCTTATGTTACTTCCCTTTTCTAAAAATGACCTAGGGACGGGAATTTGCACACTTAAGAACTCAAAGACTCTTTTTATGCACTAAGATTCATATCAACCACAGTGACCCAAATATATTGTCATCTCAAAGACTCACAAATATATTAAAAGATATTCTACTCTAGCTAGATAGTTCATATAGCACAAAGATTCTACTTTCTATCCTTTAAATACAACTTTCGGAGATGACTTGTATAAGTTCAGACTTAAAGAAATTCTTTCTCAACTAGTTCCCAATTTCTGAATTTTCAAAGTAACTCAAAGATTACTTATAAACACTCAAAGTTCTTCAATATTCAACACTAATAACTATAACCAAATTTAATCATTCAAGAACATATGATATAAATGACATAAGAACATTCATACCACATAAAAGATTGAACTCAAAACAAAGTTTAAATGCCAATCTCTTCTCTTTCTTGATTAAATTACAAATTTACAAAATGAACATCGAGTCTCAATTTGCTCTTCACTTTGGCAGAGTTTTGTTGCAAACAAAGATGGAAAAAAGATCTTTATTACAAAGATAACCTTCATATATATAGGAGAGGGGAAAATAGGAAATTATAACTAATTCAAAAGAAGACTTCGATTTGACTTAGTGTTGGCCTTTGGTATTTCAGTGATGCTCCGGTGAAGATTGATGGTGCCCGATGCTTGTAGATTCTTAGGAGTTGTCATTGATGGCAACTCAGTCTACTGATCTGATTCGGTATGAAGTTTTGGTTAACCATATGTTTTGGATATAATACTTCTGGACTAAGACTATCAATGCAACTCAATATACAGTTTTATGATTTCCAGTGAAGCAGTTTTGTTTTCGGTGATTAATTGATTAGGTATATGAAGTAGATTATCACATCGATCCTATTAGGATAACCGGTGGACAACTGAGAGGGGGGGATGAATCAATTGTCAACAAATTATATTAATCAAACAACTTTATAACCTTTAACTGGAGCACATAAACATTGAATACCGGAATAGCAGAAATAGATACGAGTAAGCAATAAATCTTAAGAATGAAACAAATAATTAACACAATGCAACCATACCACATAACACCATTATTTGTAAGTGGAAAACCTAGTAAAGGGAAAAACCACGGTTGGAAGCCTATCCACAGTTAGATGATACTTCTGCAGAAAGTATGTGATACAATAAGGGGCTTGCACATGCAAGAAGGCACACTGCCTAGAGCATACTGCTCATTACAAAGGAGTCTCACTGGAGGTTATAACCACCTCAAGATAATTGGACAACGATCTAGAAGAATAAACTGCCAGAGATAGCATCTACTATGCCTGATTACAGTCTCGGTTAAGCTCAATACCAGAGGCTTTTGACCTCTTACTTAAACCCAATTCGATCACTTATGATCAACCAGATCTCCTTCGCATATGATATTTCATTCCACAAACACGAACATATTTTATTCCCATACCCATGATCTACAATGAGATCTTACATCAATTTATACAAACCCTAAGGCCTAAACCAATTAGGTCGGCCACCTAAAAGATATTACAATAAGATCATTAGATGCATCCTTATTACAATGATATGCCATGTCAGCTTTAGACCAAAACAACATTAACCAATCCATAAAACATCTCGGTAACATGTAGAGAACACGTTAACGTGATATCGGTCCATAACCTAGATAGGTACCAGACCTAATCTGAGTCCACCATGCCAAAGCGATGTTTCCAATCAGTCAACACGTGATAAAGGATCACCTTCTGCATCCTGAATTCCATCTAGAAGCCGCACCAACACCACTTATGCATCCTATCAAAGATTCTCAGTAAAAGCTCTACTAGTAAAACCTTAAACCCTTACCGATAACAATAGTTCTTCTATTGGTAACCAAAACCTATCTGTCGGTAACCAACCATAATAGCTAGTATTGACATCAATGATAAAACATAAATGCAACACATAATCAATTCCTCCACATTGCCAACAATCTCTCCCTTTGGCATTGATGGCAACACTAGATGTGAAAGAGAAAACATCTAAGTGCCAAGAAGAGCCAAACATTTCTCATAGAAGATATAACAATGAAAAACTAAAAAATCCTAGCAACTCCCCCTGAGGAGTGCAATCCAATCTAAAACTGATTTGAATCCCATAAACATTATTTTTCACATATAACTCTCCCCCTTTGACATCAATGCCAAAGATATGACATAGATATCAAAATTCTGTGAATCTCAAAGCTGACTACTCCCCCTGAGTAGTAGTACCACTACATCAACCCAGAACTAAGGATAAAGTTGATGATGCATATCGGACTAATGCCAACCTGCATCACTTAAGTCTTTGTCAGAGGGGTAGATATCCCTAACATGTCTCTCAAATACTCAAATGATTCCTTAGACAACGGTTTAGTGAATATATCTGCAATATGTTCTTTAGTGTTCACATAAACCAATTTGACTTCCTTTTCTTCCACCTTGTCCTTCATAAAGTTATATTTTATTGATATGTGCTTAGTCTTAGAGTGAAATACCGGATTCTTAGACATGTCAATAGCTGCAGAGTTATCACAGTAGATAACTACCGGTTCACTATAATTTACCTTGATATCCTTCAACATTTGCTTCATCCACAAGACTTGAGTGCAATTAGTTGTTGCTGCAACATATTCAGCTTCTGGAGTAGATAAAGAAATGCATGAAAAAATTTTGCTATTCCATCAAAACCAATTTCTTTCCAAGAAAGAAAGCTCCACCAGAAGTGCTCTTCCTGTCATCAGTATCTCCTGCCCAATCTAAAATTGTATATGCACATAAAGTGAAGTTATCATCTATAGAATACCATAAGCCATATTTTGTTGTTCCTTGCAAATGCTGGAATATCCTCTTTACTGCACACTCATGATTTTATTTAGGATTACTTTGATAGCTTGAAACAATACTTACTACATTCATAATATCTGGTCTAGTTTGAGTTAGATACAACAAGCCACCAATCATACCTTGTCGAATTTACCGGTGCAGATGTCTCTTTGATAGATAATTTCTCACTTCTCACCATAGGAGTACTTACCCGTTTGGAATTATCCATACCAAACTTCTTCAACAATTCCCTTAGGTACTTAGTTTGACAGATAAATATGCCTTTGTCAATTTGAGTAATTTGCAAACCTAAGAAAAATCTCATCTCACCAATCATGGACATTTCAAATTCATTCTTCATATTATTAGAGAATTCTATGCACAATTTATCTTCACCTCCAAAAAAGATATCATCAACAAATACTTCAATAATCAAAATATCATCATCAATGATCTTGTAATATAAATTATTGCCAACACTGCCTTTAGTAAAACCAAGCTTCAAAAGATATTTATCCAACCTTGCATACCAAACTCTAGGAGCTTGTTTCAATCCATATAATGCTTTCCTTAACCTGCAAACCATATCTTTGTCACATGTTAGTGAAAATCCATCAGGATACTCAATGTATACATCTTCCTCAAGTTTAGCATTAAAAAATGCACATTTAACATCCATTTGACAGACCTTATAGTTCTTATATGCTACATAGGCAAGAAATAGTCTAATAGCGTCAATTCTAGCTACAGGTGCAAATTTCTCACCATAATCAATTCCTTCCATTTGAGAATATCCTTTACAAACCAGTCTAGCCTTATTTCTTACAACTTGACCATCCTCATTTAGTTCCAATAACATTCTTATTTTTAGGCCGGGGAACTAAAGTCCAAGTTTCATTATTCTCTATCTGATCTAATTCATCTTCCATAGCCTTTAACCAATGTTTATCTTTACAAGCTTCAATAACAGATGCTGGTTCAATTTGAGAAATAAGACATACCTCTTCATTAGTCTTCTTCTTGTCATAACTCCCTTGTTCCTATCTCCAATGATTTGATCTTCAGAATGATTTAATCTTAGATACCTTGGTGTCTTTTGAACTTCAGGTTCACTATTTTGATCATCAGTCACAGTTGAATTTTCCGATTGTATTGGTGTAACTGTCTCAGTGTCTTGTATCAGTTGAGGCATTGTCGGTTCAGTTATGATCATTTCCATTGTCGGTTCCCTGTCATATGATATAGATTGATTTATGTATTACTCATCCACTTCCATATTTGTGCTCTCCACAATTTTTTGCAATCTTTTGTTATAACATCTATATGCTTTGCTTTGAATTGAATATCCAAGAAATATCCCTTCATCACATCTAGGATCAAACTGCCCTATTGAATCATCCCTTTTGATATAATATTTACTTCCAAAAATTCTGAAATATTTAATAGTAAGTGTATGTCCAAACCATAATTCATAAGGGGTCTTACTGGTTTCACCTTTGATATGAACTTTGTTGAATGTATAGATTGTTGTACTCACTGCTTCTCTCCAGTAGATGTGAGGCAATTTGTCTTACATCATCATGGTTATTGTTGCATCCAAAATGGTTATATTCTTCCTTTCCACTATCTATTATGTTGAGGAGTCCGGGGTGCAGATAATTGTCTCCTAATTCCATTTGTCTCACAATAACTATTAAATTCATGAGAAGTGAACTCACTGCCTTGATCTGATCTCAGACATTTGATTTTCAATCCAATTTTTGTTTCCACCTTTCCTTTAAAGATCTTGAATTTCTCAAAAGCTTCAGACTTCTCCCTAAGAAAAGTCACCCACATCATTCTAAAATAATCATCAATTATCAACATGAAATACCTATCACCTTGAAAGCTTCTAGTTCTTGCTGGACCACATAAATCAGTATCAATCAAATCAAGCACATCATTAGATTTATCATGTATGCTCTTAAAATAAGTTCTAACTTGCTTTCCCAATTGACATTCCTTACATACTGGATTATGAGGCTTTATAATTTTAGGTATATCTCTAACCGCCTTTGTTGAACTGATCTTAACAATACAATAAAAATTAACATGACACAACCTCTTATGCCATAGCCAACTCTCATCAATATGAACAATCAAACATGTCTTATTACCAGTGTTCAAGTGAAAGATATTACCTCCAGTTTGAGTACCAGTTGCAATCTCCAAACCATTTTGTTAATGATTTTGCATTTTCTATCTTTAAACTGAAGTTAGAATCTCTTATCCACCAATTGACCAACACTTAAAGATTATTCTTTAAACCTTCTGCATAATAGACATTATCAGTATTATGCTTGCCATCTAGAGAAATGATACCTTTACCTTTGATCATACATGCTTTGTCATCCCCAAATCTGACTTGACCGCCATTTTATTCTTGAAGGGACAAAAAAATTCTTTTATCTCCAGTCATATGATGCAAGCATCCACTATCAATTACCCATTCATCCTTGTCTTCAACTTTTGCTGCCAAGGCCTTTTCTTCATTCTTGATAGCCGGTTCCAGTTCATCTTCTTTTAAAGCATAGAACACCCATTCCTTTCCATTGTCAGATCCACTAGCAGAGTCTCTTGCCGGTTCATCCTCAAAGTCATCACTTACTCCTTCCTCATCTTCTATGTAGCATTATTTATTTTTCTTGAATCTGTATCTGTTATGATTAGGCTTAAATGATTTCTTAACTCTTTCTTCAAATCTTGCATTCCTTTCAGGACATCTAGATGCAAAATGACCAATATTATTACATGCAAAACATTTAAATGGTGCTTTTCCTTCATACTTACTTCCTATTGGTCCTTTAGGTACTCTTCTAGTAAATTAGGCTTAAAGTTGCTCAAATTCTTCATCCTCTTTCCTCATATCTTCCAATTCTTTTGTATATAGGGCTTTCCAATCACTTTTGTCGGTAGATGATGATGCATGAAAAGCAGGTTCAAACTTTGCAGCTCCAGAGGGTCCAAATTCTTTAAGCCCAAAAGCAGATAATTTCCCAATCACAATGTCTCTGTTAACTGAAGTGTTTGCCATTGTTCTTAGTTCATTAATTGTAGTCGCCTTCATATTGTAATTCATTGGAAGGGCTCTCAAAACTTTGGAAACTATTTCATCTTCACTCAGAGATCCTCCACAACATTGAATTACCATGATAATCTCATTTACTCTTTCCATAAATGTATCAATTATTTCATTATCTTCCATCTTTAAGTTCTCATATCTTACCTGGTAACCATCAAGTTTAACAATTTTAACAATAGGGTCACCTTCATTCAGAGTTTGTAATTTATCCCACATAACCTTTGCAGATGATTTATCAGTCAATCCCATGATTTGTTGATTAGTGAATGCACACAAGAGGGCTTCTCTAGCTCTGCAATCATTTTCAATATTCTTGTCCAAATCTGCAGGAGCATGATTGCCAGATGTCGGATCATAAGGTGTATATACTTTCTCAGTGATCTCCCAAATATCCTCACCAAGACATCTAAGATGAGTCTCCATTCAAATTTTCCATATTCCATAATTTGTTCCATCAAGCTTAGGAATTTCTCTTCTGAAAATAGTTGTCGGTGGATTTGAAGTATTAGTTGTCATAGGATCTACCTCAAGTGGTTAAGCTTATGCAAAAGAGGACCAAAGCTCTGATACCAATTGTTAGGATAATCGGTGGACAATTGAGAGGGGGGGGTGAATCAGTTGTCAACAAATTATATTAATCAAATCACTTTATAACCTTTAACTGAAGCACATAAACATTGAATTCCGGAATAGCAGAAACACATGCCGATAAGCAATAAAACTTAACAATGAAACAAAGAATTAACACAATGCAACCATACCACATAACACCATGATTTGTATGTGGAAAACCCGGTAAAGGGAAAAACCACGGTAGGAAGCCTACCCACAGTCAGATGATACTTCTGCAAAAAGTATGTGATACAATAAGGGGCTTGCACATGTAGGAAGGCACACTGCCTAGAGCATACTGCTCATTACAAAGGAGTCTCACTGACTACAGAGAGGTTATAAACACCTCAAGATAATTGGACAATGATCCAGAAGAATGAACTGCCAGAGATAGCATCTACCATGCCTGATTACAGTCCCGATTAAGCTCAATACCGGAGGCCTTTGACCTCTTTCTTAAACCCAACTCGATCACTTATGATCGACTAGATCTCCTTCGCATATGATATTTCATTCCATGACTATGAACATAATTTATTCCCATATCCATGATCTACAATGAGATCTTACATCAATTTATACAACCCCTAAGGCCTAAACCAATTAGGTCGGCTACCTAAAAGATATTATAATAAGATAATTACGTACATCCTTATTACAATGATATGCCATGTCGGCTTTAGAGAAATACATTATTAACCAATCCATAAAACATCTTAGTAACGTGTAGAGAACACGTTCACATGATACCAGTCCATAACCTAGATAAGTACCAGACCTAATCTGAGTCCACCATGCCAAAGCGATGTCTCCAATCAGTCGAGGCATGATCAAGGATCACCTTCTACATCCTGAATTCTATCTAGAAGCCGCACCAACACCACTTATGCATCCTATCAAATATTGTCAGTAAAAGCTCTACCGGTAAAACCTTAAACCCTTATCAGTAACACTAGTTCTTCTACCGGTAACCAAAACCTATCTATCGGTCACCAACCATAACAGCTAGTGTTGACATCAATGCAACACATAATCAATTCCTCCATATTGCCAACAAATCCACCCTACGGTATTGATTCCTACGCCTATTTGAAGGTTCGATATCTGGTAGAAGAGTAAAACAAAGTACTCTTCATTTTTTATGGTGTATTGTGTAACTGGATTCCTTATGATAATCCCAATGATTGAAAATATGTTTGGAGTGATATGTGAGACCTATAGGAAGCGTGTAATCATTTATTTTGGGTCTGATATATGGTTCGGCAACAGATCTAAGTCGACTTGTAGCTACACGTTTCGTTTTTTATATTTGGTGAAGCCAACTTGTGGGTGATTAATTTTGAGTTTTTGGATATATAAGACCATTTGGGTTAATGGATTAGGTATCGAATATAATCTATGTGGTGTTTTTCAAGCGATTGAGCGCAGTTTCACGTGCGCACTCAGAATTGTGTTGATATGGTAAAGTAGAACAAACCAATTTATCATAATAGTGCAATGGATCATTTTGTGCCTAACTGAAACTAATATTTGGCATAGTCAGATGTTATTTTCTAATTCTTTACTTACTGTAAGCAGTTTGTAATCTCTTGTAAGGTAGTGAGCCTTCCTCCGGGGTTGTAGCCCTATTTTTCTAACTTGAGTAGTGAGCTCTAGGCAGTGTGCTTGAATGTAAGTGCATTTCCCTTATGTAATATTGTTTTGCTACTGACCATAGTAGAATAATAGTGTGGGTTCAAATCCCACCGTGGTTTTTCCCATTTGGTTTTCCACATAAAAAGTCTTGGTGTTATGGTTGCATGGTTTCTTGCTTTATGTTTCTGCACTTTACTTTCTTTGATGCCCATCTGGTGGTTAAAGAATTAGATTAACAAATTTAAAATTTACAAAACACTGATTCACCCCCCTCTCAGTCTTCATTGATTCCAATAATTGGTATCAAAGCCTAGTTCCTCTGATGAAGCCTAACTGCTCGAGGAAGGTTTGGGAGATTGAATCAATGGATTCCAGTTTGCAGAGACAACTTTGTGTGGCTCTTGAAGATCTTGATGCAACAAGAAATGAGATAAGTTCTTTGAAGAGAAACTTGAATGCAGCTAAAGACTTCATTAATGATTTGAAAGATCAAGTGAACACTTCAAGAGGCAAGAGGAAAGAGCTGATGGAAAAACTGAAATAAAAAGAAGAACAAAGCATGGAGAATCATGACAAGTCTAATGAGTGAGAAGCTTGCTAAAGAAAATGTTGTATTGAAGAATGAGATGTAATCCATAGTGATGAAGCTAACTAAAGAGATTGAAGACCAGAAGAAGAATGAAGAAAGTCTAACTCAATCATTGAAAGACATATCAGATGAATGCTTCAACCTTACCTATGAGAATGATTAGTTGAATCTTGAGTTGACACAGTCAAGGAATGATGGACAAGAACTTGAAAGACATATTGTTGCCTTAAGAGATGAACTTGCTACTGCAAATGAATACAAAAACAAATTCAATACTAGCTCAACAAGGTTGGATGAGATATTGGATAGTCAAAGACATGGAAAAGACATGAGAGGACTTCGATATGAAAAAGGAGAATCCTTTAGTTCCAGACAAAGAAATGCAAAGCCTAAGAATAAGAATCCTTTGGTTAGACAACCTAATGCTTATAAATTCAATGGTAGATGTTTTACTTGCAATAAATTTGGTCATATGGAAAATCAATGCAGAAGTAAGATGAACAATGGAATGATGAATAATGTGAACAATGGTCCTACCTTTACCAATCAATATTTCATATGCAACAATTTTGGTCACAAATCAAACATGTGCAGAGCAATTTTGAATAACTTTCAGAACATGAGATGTTATGCTTGTGGAATGTTTGGACATATCTCTAACCAATGCAAGATGAGACCAAATTAGATGAATTTTAGACCTATGCAGAGAAATGTTGTTTGACATGCATGCAACAAGCCTAGTCACATTGCAAAATACTACAAAAGCAAGAATATTCGTCTGGTAAACAAAGGCAAATCGAATGAGAAAGGCAAAGAAAAAGTAGATGATATTAGAGACCAACACAAAAAAATGTGGGTAAAGAAAGAATATTCCAATATGCAAAACGGCTCCACACCTGAATCCGGTGATGGAACCTCATCTGGTAACTAGGGCTTTTTGGCCTTAGGGGGAACTTTGCATGTTGATTCATATAACCCCCTCTTCAGTGATCTATAACCAATTTTGGTAGGTTGCAGATGGCTTAAATCATGTGTGCAGATGTTATTCGGAAGATTTTATGGAGATTTGAGGCTCTGTTAAGCAATTTCATGAAAATTATAGTAACCGGTTGAAGCATTTATTAGAATATAGAATTAGGTTTTCAGAGGTTAAAAGGGGCATTTCAAAGGTTTATTTGTCACAAAGCGATCAAGAGAAAAGTGCAGTGCAGTGAAGAAAAGAGATTTGGCAATCAAAATCGAGCTTGCAGCGATTTAGAAGAAATTTCTTGTGCTCGATTGAATTAAAAGGTATTTATTTGTTCCGTGAAGCTATCCGTTTCAAACCCTAGATTTAAAATGGCATCAATATCTGGAATTGCTACCCTGTTAGTTGTTGATATTTAGAGCCAGACTTATTTTCAAGAAACACCCCTTGAAATCTATTGAAGATGATCCAGAAGGAGCATTTTCTTCGATATCATACGACGTTCTTCATAATGAGGATATTAGGGCATACATCCATTGTGCTCTCAAGGAGCTTGGCAATGTTGATATGTTGTCCTTATACAACAAACATCTAGTGGAAAACTTGGGTAACCTCAAACCAAAATATAAGATTCTTCAAGACAAGGGTTTTTCAAAGTTCGTCCATTTCCCATTGTTTGATGAAGCAGAATGGATCCGGTATATCCTCAGTCGAGTCCATGATGAGTTCATATGGCTTGATAGGCCTCATAAGATCACTAAGTAGGCAATTCAAGCTATGACATGCCTAAGTGAAACCGATGAAGTACCTAGGCTAAGAAAAGTATTGAATAACACTGTGATAGACACTACTGGTTCCAAGTTTGACAATAGAGCAATGGCTATCAATGACATCTTGGAGCATGATGTGAGGTTTGAATTGATGGTGGTTGGTTACAAGGTCTACCAATCAAGCAGACATAACTCCATCTCCGGAACTGCAATATATACAACATATCAGATGCTCAAGGATGACAAGAGGTATGATCTGTGCACAGTCCTTCTTGATGAACTGATGAGTAATTTGAAGAAAATCAAGCAAGACAAGAAGCACACTTTTAAGTATGGGTCTCTTCATATTTGTTTGGCCTTATATTTATTGAATGAGATACCTGATATAAAAGGAAAGGTCCAATGGACCTATGATAGATCGGTGGCAATGCAAATCAAGGAGGAATTGTGGGGAATAGGAGATGCTACAATGAGAATATCCACATTGCGGGGCTATTTCAAGACATTTCAAACCACCATGAAGAGCAGAGAAAGAATCCCTAAGAAGATTGTGGAGAAGTATGAGAAAACTATTTGCTTCATGGTTGATAAAAATCGATGTCAAATGGAAGCGGTTAGGCCTAGGATAGTTTGGATCATGCCCATGGGGTATGAAGTTGATGTTATCATGCTTAAAGCATATGTTCAACACCTACTAAGCCAACTGATAGATCCAAAAGAAGAAATATTTGGTACTTTCAAGGAAAAGGACTTTGATGGTATGATGAAAAAACAAGGATCTGGTCAACTACTGAGAGGGGGGGTGAATCAGTAGATGGAAAAATTGATAAACTTCACCAATCTCTAAATCAATCTCTCAAAGTAAACTTAGAACTATCAATGCAATATCACTATCAAGATAAAACTGTCAAGCTAAATCGGTTGACTATTACAACAGATTAACAGTAAACAACTTGAAATTCACAAACATCCAAATACTTTTACTGACATAAGTAAAACTTCATTTCATGTTGCTATTGGTTATCATGACTTATCAAAATGGATTAAGTAGTTAAGCAAATCAACCATAGAAAACATAACCACAAAAACATTCACCACTTGAAATAATATTTTTGACATGGAAACCCAAATGGGAAAAACCACGGTGAGATGAGACTCACAAGATAACTATTTGAACTCTTTTGAAGTTCACCCTGTTAGGATCCAAGCCTGTTAAAGATTTTACAAAAATTCTTGTTAAGAACAGATCTTGTTAGGGACCACCCGGTTAAGGGATTGACTATAATGCCTTGTTAGAAGCAATACCTTGTGAGGAGTAACCTTTGTAAAGGATTTAGAATCCAAGCTAATGGATCACCTTGTTAGAGGATATGAGTAACACCAAGCTTGTTAGAGCTTACCCGGTTAGGGGATTTAACTGTTGTAATTGTTAGAAAACAACAAGGGTTTTCTAATCTATTTGAATAGCACTACACTTACTTGTTCAAATTCTTTTCATGCTCCTATCTGCCTTTAATCAAACTGAAGATACATCATCTGGTTCGGCAACCACACACTCAAAAAAAACTTTTCCAACTCTTAAACTAAACAACTCATCGACCTTATAAACAAATCAACTAGGTTGGTAACACAACAAAAACCTAATTCACATAGAGATTACAAACAAGTCGGTTCAAGTATGATTGTTGGATTACATAACAATCTCTACACTTCATTCAAGAAAGCCTCGGCCGCTCCTTGATCACCGCTTCATCGATGCAAACTCATCACATGCTTTGCATTACATGCAATGTACTTGCTCATTCCCAAGACAAGATTTGTTACCTCAATGCGCCAAAAACACTTTGAAACTCTCTTCATACAATATGCATACATGTCATAATCATTACCGCTCATGATCAGATCATAAACCAATATAACCAATTCACTAGACTTAATCAGTTAGGGTTTATCAAATCAACATCAATGACAGCATAACATATCATTAATGCAATCTTCATGCAAATGCCAACAGACTTAAGTCTGCATAAATAGTTCACTGGTGCCAGAAGAAAGAGGAAGATCAAAAAGGAAGCGGAGGTTGTTGCAGAGAAGATGGGATTGACGAAGGAAGTTGTACAGAGGGCAAGAGCTCAAAACATTCTAAGGGAAGAATATGTAATCAATCCACAGCCCAAACTGGCAAACACTTCTATGCAACCCAAAGCTAAACCTAGTAAGTTGGCACCTCTTTCTAGAGTAAAGAAACTAGTTCTTCCACCCAAGCCCAAGCCTACAATATCAACTTGTGGATTTGAGAAGAGGAAAAAGGAGAAGCCTTCTAGGTAGTATGTTGGAGCAGAGGAGGAGGCAGAGTCGGATGAAGAATTTCGTAAAGTCAAGAAAACTACTACTTATGCTCGAGTAGTCAGAAAGCCATCTAGTGATGCTCCACCCTCTAAGAAGACAAAGATTCAAGGTGAGCCATCCGGAAAGTCTAAGGGAACTAGGAAGTAGAAATCTGAAGCCTTGCAATCTGGTAAGATTGAGATTATTCCTCCTAAATCCTTAGAAGATATAAAGAAAGAAATCACTAAGGATGGAAATTTGAAAAATCTTGGTGTATATTATGAGAATGCAGATGATAAGGAGAGGAGAGAAATAATTTCAATAGAGCTCTAATTGAGTTGTCATCCGAGCTGCCTAAGGATTTGTGTGATATCCTTGATATCTGGAGAAATACTGTCTGCCGAAAAGATGAAGAAATGTAGGAGTATGTTTTGGTGAATACCTATTCAACCATCTCTAGGGATGAAGTTGAAAGATTATTAAAATTGGCAAAAGAAAAATTCAAAAGCAAGAGAAGAGTTAATAGAATTATGCTTGGAGAAATCGATGAAGGTGCAAGAGAAATAGAACAAATTATGAAAGACTTATTGCTTGAGCTGAGACATGAGGTAAATCAACCCCAGGATGCCTCCCACTTGGAAGGACAAAATCTTGACACTTCTATTCCGCAAGTGCATATAGAAGTCTCTGATGGTCAAGTAGATCAACAGTTTGTTGAGAAAGAAGCAGCACTTGATGCACCCTCTGAAAATCCAGTTGTAGATGTCTCTGGTGAAGCTACTATTGGCATTTTTTGTGCCAAACATTGTAGGAATCAATTCCAAGATTTCAATGTGGCTAACACTTTGTGTTGTCCAAGACCAATAATGCTTCGTGTTATCAGTCTCAGCAGAGTTAGCTACTTCTTCATAGTTTTCCAAAGTCATATAACACAAGGGTTATATGATGTATCAATAACAAGTCGTGTTATTGACCACCGAGGCGGGATCAAGTCGGCTAAGTGTTTGGCAAGGTTTTGATCTTGCAGGATAAGGTCCCACAAGATAAGAGAGCAAAGATAAAGCTTGGACCGCTTATCCCATGGAGATAAATGAAGACAGTTAAGACCACGTGGGATAAGAGAAGTCAAAGGCAGGTAGACTTTTGGCTTATCCCGCAAGGTGAAACAAAGAGAAAACCTTATCTCATGGGATAAGGTCCTGCGAGATAAGGAAACAAAGAAGATAGAGTAAATCAAAGAAACTCTTATCCCACGGGGCAAAGATGGGCACAAAGCCATGGCAGGGGATAAGGAGCAAATAGAAACTACAAAGCATCTTGTTTATCCTGTGGGATAAATTCGAGGACACAAATGGCCCATGGGATAAGAAAAAAGCAAGAAAAGACCTTAAGGCTTATCCCATGAGGTTGAGAAAAGGCATCAAAGCTCCCGCTAGATAACGAAACAAGAGTAAATCAAAGAAACTATTATCCCATGAGAGGAAACAAAGACACAAATGGCCCCGCGGGATAACAAAGCAAGGAAAAATCAAAACAAAATATTTATCCCACTAGGTTAAAAGGGACTCGTGGGGATGTTGCAAGGTAAGAATATAGTGCAGTAAGCAGTCAACACAACCAAGGATACATGGACCCGGGATGCCATGTCAACCAATTGTGGTCGTCGGATCTTCATAAAGGCTTGATCCAACAGCCATGTTTTAATCATCAATTGGGTATGTTGGAGGCCTAGATGGAGAGATCTCGTGCATCCATCTTCACGCAAATCTCTTATATCAATGGTCAAAATTTGAATTTATGGAGGTCGTTGGCATTAGAACTTTTGCAGGTGGGTTGTTGTCAACTCGACTGTCGAGATGTTCTTCCTGCTCAGGTTGACGCCTCATGTCTGATCCGATCGACCTCCAACCACCAAATTTGCTCATCATTACTTGAGATGCAACCCTTTAGGTCATTTTCATATGCCACCATGCCCTCTTTAATGTAGAACAAAGACTTTTGTCCCTAAAAGTGTGCTCAGCCATGCTTGTTGGCAAGGATTACTTCATCGAGCGAGGGTTTTTTCGCTCTTCCAGAGGTAGAGCTAGTTGTAGCACGCCATCAAATCTCGGATCTAATCTCTCCTTCTCCTTTGATATTTTTGTAACCTAACTCGAGTGGGGTTAGGTTTTTCTCAATGTAACCATCTAAGTAATTCCTAAACTATAAAGGCAATTTTGTAACATTTAGTTCACATCTTCTCCCTTCTTTTCTCATGCAGAATTCTCATGTCTCTTTGCATCTATAAATTTTCCTTGCCTCTCCATTAAAAGAATCTACTCGTCTTACCTAGCTTCAATTTATGCAAATCTATGTATTTTCTTGCATATTTGTATGAATGCATCTTTTTCTTGTTTTTCTCAACATGTGCGATAGTGTTGACTTATCTTAGAGTGGCATCTGAGAACATTGTTTGTTCCTCTGCAATTGTTAATAATTCCAACCTTGACTCAGTCTTAGAAAGCTAGACTCGGATAGAAACTTGTGTATCTTCTAGGTGGTTTTATTGATGTTATGTGCAGTTATAGGGAGGGGAGATGATCATTTCAGTCTAGGTGCAAACCCTATTTTACCTCTTTCATGCAACCATTCTCTTTCCCCCTTTTCCTTGTCAAACCATAGATTAGTTTTTTCAATGTTGGGATAGTCCAACACTCTACAGTCATATTGAAGAGGAAGTCAGCCTTCTTCAAAGATTCAAACTCACAATAGCACAAGGTCCCACTCTTGAGAGGCTGATTCAATGTTTCACAAGGTTGGTGGTCAAACCTGATCACCAAGGGTGCAAAGTTTTGTGTTAACAATTTTTGGTACGCTCGGTGGGACAACTTTTCAACATTCTTGCTAAGGATTCAATGTTGATCTTAGCAAATTAACCTTTGGAGGCAAACATCAAGCACTTGGTGACTCTCTAGAGGAACAGTTCAGACTCTCGGTGATACGAGTTGCAGCTTTATGCCAAGGAGACACACCAGGTCATCATCTAGAGGTACTTTTCAATTTATCCAACTTCCTTATTCAAATTACAAGAGTAGAAGAGGTAGGCTTTCTTTACCACCAGTTAGGGAAACTCAAGCAAATACATCTACACCCCCTAGGTCTCAATCTACCCCTCCTATTACAAGATTAACATAGCCTAGAGGCCCTTCTATCCACCTTAACATGCCCTTATTTCAGACAGCAATCCCAAGAGCACATACCTTTGTCACCTTCAATGGTGGTAGTCCATTAGTACTAGCCCAAAAGAATGACATTCCAATAGCATCCTTAAAAGCTATACCATTTTTCATGAGAGAGACATCTACCTCCCTGGAGAAGCATATATAAGATATGGCAAGCATTTGCATGGTATTTGATGTCACTAAGGACAATGTTGTAGTGAGGCTTCTTGATACCTCGTTCAAGGGAAAGGCCCTTCAGTGGTACAGAGGACTAGCTCCTAACTCTATTCACAATTGGGATGAGCTAGGGGATAAATTGTGCAAGCATTTTGAGGACAAAAGTGACCATCTATCACTTATGGAGCAGCTAACTACAATCAAAAGAGCACCCCATGAGTTCATGGGTGATTTTAACTATAGATTCCAAAAGATATGGGATAGAATCCCATCATTAGTAAAGCCTTCATCAAACCATGTTTTCTTATATTTTCTCAGGGCTTTGAACAACGACATAGCTACAATGATTCAATCTATGGGAGGGGATAATCTCCCATTAGCTTATGAAACTGCTATCGGGGTAGACAATTGCTTAATACAAGTAGGAAAGTTGTCTTTGAGGCCTCCAATGCCCTTATTTTCAGAGGCTCCTACCCGACAGCCTATTTTAGATCCTATCCCAGTGGCTTCCACAAGACATTTGCTTACACCTGTGCCCTCTTCCTTATCTTCTGAAATTAAGGAACTGCAGGCCTCTCTTGAGACATCGATGCAGAAGATGATTAGTCCATTACAATAGAAACTACAGGAACATGGAAATGAATTGGTCTCAATCAAGAGACGGTTACCACAGGCTAACAACGAGCCTTATCAGCCCCAAAACCAAAATTATCAACAATAGAGATCAAATATTCAAGAGAAGAATTAATGGATCAATGCTAGGCCCTTGAACAATTTGAATCCCATAACTGTAAGCTCCTCAAAGGCTATAGTGCCAATTCAGAACAATCTTGCTCATGAACAAGATTGGTGTGTTCCATGCAATCAACCCCATAATCAGACCTCATGTCAAAATGTTGAGTTTTCTCAGGCCTTAGTAGCACAAGAGGAAACAACAACATCAGGACAACAACGGTTTGTTGACTATCTCAGCCATACACAGGGAGATACAAATTTTATGAATTGGCAGGAAGCTAATTTTTGTGGAATGAATCAAACAGGTGGGGATAGTGTGGCTGAGAACACAAGATCAAAAAGGAGGGCCATAGATCCTAGTGATAATTCTGCAACAGCAGCTCAGGCTCCATCCATAGCTCAAGCCTCACAACCTATCCTGCAATCTTCAATGCCAAATTCATTTGGTAAGGTGACTTCTCTAAACAAAGAGCAGGACTTGACACAAAATGTCAGGGAGATAGAGCCACCTAAGGCTCCTATAATATCAAAACTGGACCTTGTTGTTGCAAAAGTCCCTGCTAAGGTTGTCATCCCTTTTAATATTGTTGAACAAATGAAGAGGGCTAGCCTCAATGTATCTATGTGGGATGTTCTTGATATCCCATCTCAAACAGATCTACTTTAGGAGCCCTGAAGGGGTGTTACAGAAGGTACTAGTCAACATTGCAGTTCTTGAACTTCCACATGATTGGTGCAACCTTTGGAGGTAGAGAGTTCAAAGAAAATTAGTAAGCCTCCTCCTTTTTATCTGTCATTAATCATAGGAGATAATCTTGTCCATAATTACATGATAGATAGTGGGGATAGTAGTTTAGTTATGCGAAAGGGGATAGCGGACCGCCTAGGTATCAAGTTTGAACCTATAACAAGAGGGGTGGTGCAGCTTGATGGCACATGCATTCATACTGTGGGAGTCATTAAAGGTTTAAATCTAACCTTGCATGTCTGTCCTAGATGTAGTGTGTTGCAAGACATCTCATTGATTGACCTCCTTTCTTATTTTGCTATTTGTTTGTCTAGGGATTTCACTGCCAAGATAGGTCGCTACTTATCTTTTGACTAGTCTCACATGTTTTTTAGGACAAGATATGGTACCAAAGTAACTATTAGGGTTGACCCTGTTTCCAATCATCATATAGAACCCTATACCCCAAGCCCCATTAATGTGAGTTGTACTCTCTATGAGGAGAAAGAAGAAATGTTAGTAAGAGAGCATGCAACTCAGTTAGATGAGGTTCCCGATTGCCTACTTGATGAGTGGGAAAAACGCATTTCAATTTGACCTCATTGATGAGGTCAATAATACCAGTTTAAGCACATATTGTATACATGAGCAAGACATCCCCATTCCCAATATTTCAAGGGAAGACAATGATATGCAGGGGATATGGGACATGTTCTTTCATGGTTCAAAGAACAAGAATGGTGAAGGGGCCGGTGTATTCCTGACCTCCCCCAAGGGGGAGGAATATTACTTTTCTTTCAGACATGAGTTTAGTTGCACTAACAATGTAGTTGAGTATGAAGCCCTGATTTTGGGTCTCCAAATGGTACAAAAGAGAGGTATTGAATCCTTAAAGGTGCATGGAGAGAGCGAGTTGTTTGTAAATAAAATTAGAGCTCAAAGCACCACCAAGAGAAACCTTCTCAAGTCCTACAAGCATAGAGCATGGGACATAATTGAAGGATTTGAAGCCTTCAATATTTCTAGTGTCCCTAGAAATCAGAATAAACATGTTGATCGATTAGTAGCAATTGGTCCCCAACATAACATTCCATCTCATGTTGCAACTGAGAAAGAACAACAAATCAAACTTGTGGTGAGACCTACAGTACCTAATAACCAAGTAAATTGGTAGGTCTTTGATTCTGATTAGTAGATTGTGAATTTCCAGCAAGATGAAGCAGAATTCTCCCATAGGAAGCAGGGCATGCTATAGGACTAGTATGGAGATCAAATCATGCAGCTTGGCTCTAACAAGTTTCCCAAGGGGTTGATCACCTTGGAGGGGATCTTCAACCATGATGATCAAATGAAAGGGAAAGCAATGAACCTGGCCACCAAGAAAGGAGGCTACAAATCAATAGCCATGGCGGAAGGAAAAGCTCTCAATTTGGGGAAGGTATGTTCCCAATCATATCAAAATACTTTTGTAAATCTCTATCAAGAGTATAGTGATATCTTTGTTTTTACATATGAGGGTCTAAAAGGGTTTGACCTTAGTTTAGCTTAGCATACCATAGAGTTAGATCCCAATGCTAAACTAGTTAGGCAAAAGAAAAGGCCTGTAGATCCCAAAATTGAGCCTTTGATGAGGAGAGAGCTATCCAAACAATTAAGCATTCCTCTTGGGTAGCCAATCTTGTTCTAGTTAGGAAGAAAAACTAGGAAATCAGACTGTGTGTGGACTTTAGGGACCTCAACAGAGCCTTCCTTAAGGATCATTATCCCCTCCCTTCCATGGAACAAATTCTAGCCAAAGTTAGTGGCTCTGAAAGATTTTCATTCTTGGATGGATACTCGGGGTATAACCAAATTTTAGTCCAAGAATCCGACCAATACAAGATTGCATTCACTACTAAATGGGGCATTTATTCCTACTGTAAGATGCCTTTTGGACTAACCAATACAAGTGCAACTTTTTAAAGGGCCATGGATATGGATTTTAAGGGAGCATTAGGAGAATTTCTTCTAGTATATCTTGATGATATTACTATATACTCCAAGCATGTAGTAGATCACTTTGCTCACCTTGAGCAGGTATTCAAAAGCTGTAGGGAATATAGCATGTCCTTGAATCCCAACAAGGGTGTATTTGCCACTGATCGGGGAAATTACTTTGACATGTTGTATCCAAAGATGGTCTGGCCATAGACCTAGAGAGAGTGGAAGCCATTATGTCTCTTCCACTTCCACATCACAACAAAGGACTTAAAATCTTCCTTCGAAGAAGCAACTTTGTTAGAAGGTTTATCCCAAACCTTGGAGCTTTGGTTAAGCTTCTCACAGCCATGATGAAGAAGGATTTACCCTTCAAATGTAGTAGTGAAGGGAAGGAGGGCTTTGATCAGATCAAGAAGGCCATTGCTTAGGCTCCTACCCTAGTAAATCCCAAATATGAGAATGATTTCCTCCTTTATACATTGAGAGGAGATGCAAGTATATTGTAAAGATGTAAACGTTCTAACTCAATTAATAAAATGGAAACTCTTAATTCATGAACACAATTTCATGAATGATATTACACTTCTATATTCAATAAGAGATATAAAAGTATCTTTACAACATAGAGTATCTTCATATTAAATCAATCATACTATACATTGTTATTGATTACAATACAAAACTTGGGCTTTCTAATTTGCCTAAAGTTGAATTATATAAATATACAAGTATTTCAAATATGTGACATGATACAACCTTTTCATCTTCAATTTCACAAGATATCTTCAATGCAATCTTTAGTATAAAAATGAGAACAAGATTTAGGTGCTTTTTCCACCCAACCTTGAAGTATATACTTCCTTGGAATTCTTAATCAATTTAGAATACCTGACCCTACACGGATTGCTTAGCAAAAAGAATTTGATAGACAAGATGGAATCTGGTGTGTGCTTAGAATGATACATGCATTTTCTATTATTCTAACTCAATTAAGAAATAAGCAAGATCATAACAAGGATATGGTAAAGAACATAATTAAATCCATCTATTTCAATGGTCAATAAGTTACTCGACCGAGTATAATGCCATGCATAGAAATTAAACGTAGTTTGGAAAAGAAAACTATTTTCTCTATAATTCCAAATTCGACACCCATCCCGGAAGATAAACTTTCTACTAACACATGTCTAGTTAATCATTCATCTAGCATGTCTGATTTTTCTTTGTTTATTCAATATTAACTACAACTTGGAAAAAGACCGATCTTTCATTTTCAACATTATAAAGTAAATCTAAATTAAGAAGGTGTAACACATGTATGCACATTTTGCATATGAATTGAATACAAGATTGGAAATATGAATACACATTCTTTGGAATCATACTTTTCTTATGTATTCTAATTGTATGTTTATCATGTATAAACTGGAAGTTTATCATTAATTCCCATGTTTCAATTTATTCTGAAAGAAAATAACATCAGTGATCTATTTCTGGTTGTTGTTTGAATGAATATAATATCATGTGAGCACTAATGTTTTCGGTTTTTATGTGTTTGTCTTAGGTATTCTTCAGTAAATAATCTAATGATTACAAGCTCTAAAGTTGTCTCTTTTCAGTTTAAAGTTCTGAGAAAACATGAGAACAAACAAAGAAATCCAACTATACAGAAATCAGCATGTATATGCTTGTATATATGTATATGTGTAAGTATTTATGTATAGAATTGTGTGTGTGTGCATATATACATATTCATATATATTGTTGTTCAATGATTTATCATTGTGAATTACAACGTATAACCAAGAAAATTAAATTAAGTTCATTCACTTTTAATGGTAATTTGAACAAGAACAGTCACAACTTATGTATTCTGGAATATTCCACATTTATGAAAATATGAAATACTAGTCTACATTTTCCTAATTTCCTACAATCTGATTTTTTTACTATATATACATCTGAATATACATTCATATATATATAAATATTCATTTCATTGTTTACGAAAAGGAAGCTCTGATTCTATATAGAGATATTTGCCTATATTTAGTTTTGTGTATATTTAATTTCACGTTTTTCGATTATTTTCAACATAAAATTTTAGGCAAATGTGAATATATAATATATAAGCCTTTGTTTCAAGCAGATTCGTTCAATAGTTCTCAGGAAATAACAGATTAATCTACAAATTTCATATAAAGATAATATTTCATCATTGCATCTTTCTTTACAAGAACGCATTCTAAAACAAATCTATATGGTTTCATATCTAGAAATCTAACATTATGATTCTAATCCCTTCATTTGTTATCGTCTAAATCTGATAAAAAAAAAAAAACATTATTTTCTCTTTAGATCTCTACAATAAAACTTTTCTTGAAATAGAGCCTACCTCTGACTGATACTGTCATTGTTATATGATCTTTATTTTGTGTATTATTGTCTTCTTTCTATTTCACCAAGTTCTAAAGAATGTCGTTGTTCCTCAGACGTGTCTACTACTCCTTCATGTTCCGGGTATTCAACTATTTTCTTGAGCATAGAATAAAATATCTTTCTATCTTCTACTATCGAATCCTTTAAACATTCTTACTTAACAGATCCAAATGCATTCTAATGATGCGTAGCATTCTCTTATTTCCCCCCCAAATACTAGGAGTTAGTTAGTCTACTCCCCACACATAGTTTTTTCTCCTCCTTTTCGGCCTACACCCACTGCTATTATTGCTTTCCATGTCACCCACACAACATGTCTAATCATTCATATGATACTTGGGTTGTGATTGTACCACGTAGGGCTTGTTTTCTATGGTTTACACCACATAGTGACCGTGCTTTACGAAATAGTGTGTAAACTATTCAAACACAACGTGGTTGTTATTGGGATAGTCGATATATTTATCGACTCCCATTCACTCCAAACAAATGGGATTTATTACTTTTCTTAGTTGATATATTATCGACTCCTCTTTACAATGTATTTGATAGCTATAACATGAAATTAATTGTCTGCTATCATGAATTTGTTATTTAATAACATGTTGTTAACAAATTTTGCCATTATAATATATATATCATATACATATTTACATGAATAAATATAGTATATGTATACATGTATATATAAATATATATACATGTATACATGTATATATACATGTATGTGTGTGTATATATATATATATATGTATTTACATGTATATATATACATAATACATGGAGTAAAATAATTAAATTTCATGATAATTAGATGTGTATATATATATCATAATTATATACATATATATATATATATACACGTATGTATATGATCAAATCAATATATTCAAACTTGTAGTGTCATTAAAGTGTGACCCCTACAATTTGTAACCACATTAGGGTCTTCACATTGGCGATTTGAATCCCCAAGCCTGATCGGAGACCCGAGACTTGCTCATCCTTGGAAACTACACTTTTACTGCCCCCTGCACTGCCTGAACCTATTTCATGTCCTGAGACAAGGACAGGACAGGGGCATGGCACCCCTATCTTCCTAGGATAGGGGTGTGGCGCCCCTATCCCTGCCCTATTTTGGGGCCCCCTCTGTCCTATCTTTGCATTGGACTTTGCATAAAGCAGGAAAACTTTCCCTATGTCAGCCTATGATAAAAAATCAATCAATTAACCCTAATTGACAAGTATATAAATCGCATTTGTCCTCTCATTTACAGGAGTTCAAGAGGTGATAAGTTGGATAAGAAAAGAGTGGGCATAAGTTCAAGCATTCAAGCATTCAAGCATTCATTTCCAGCATTGAGAATTCTGAAGTCTCCCTTCAAGACTAGGTGTTGCATTCAAGTCAAGTATTCAACCATTGAAGAGGAGATCTCTTTCAACATTCAATTTCATACAAGAAAATCTACCTAAATTATATCTGCAACCTCCCTTGAGGTGAATTACATTTCAATCTTTCAATTACATTTACTTGCAAGTACATTCTTTCATCATTTCGTTAATTCCAAAATTGGGGTTTGACCTGAAGGAAAACGCCCAATCCCAACCCCTTTTCCTCTCCTTTCTGTGTGTAGGTTGCAGGTGCACAGTTGTGTTTGCAGATTCAGACTCCATTTGTAGAGGGAGGAAAACCCTTTTCGTTTCATAGATTTTTCAGAAGACCGTGTGCACTTTTAGCATGGTCCCGACAACTTTTCCTCAAATTCGCAGGGCAACTTTGTCTCGACATATTATAGCCAAATCCAGGTGCACAGCTTCATCTCACGCTTCTATCTTGAGTTATAATCAGTTCTTTGCTACTTTTACATTTAGTCTCAAAACACATAATTCAACCATCTTCCATTCTAAAAGAGGGGTTAGCTTGTCTTTCTAAAACCATTATCAATTCATTTAGTATTCAATCTCTTCCCTAAGAGATTGGATCTAGTGAGTTCCTCCCCCCCTCTTTTAATGTAATGTGGATAAAGTGTTTAAAGGGAAATCCGTAGTGAAACTTTCATCTCTCCTCGGAGGGAAGAAAAGCTTTCCTCTTAATGTCTCCATCGTTCACTTTTCCCCACATCACAGAAATCATACACTTCTATATATAAATAGATAAGCTAAATATTTCACCCATATGCACACAAAGAACGTATAAATCTATGATCAATATGCATATTTAACTTAATATTTAAAATTAAATCTTGTTTTTAAATAAGACATATACTATTATCAAAATACAAAAATAAACAAATAAGTTAAATATTTCACCCATCTGCACACAAAGAATGTATAAATCTATGATCAATATGCACATTTAACTTAATATTTAAAATTAAATCTTGTTTTGAAATAAGACATATCCTTTTCACAATCACCTATGCAACTTCAAATTTAAGTCAATCTCAAAATTAAGTCATACAACAGACACACACATATATATATTCTAAGGTGGTGTGTGAGATCCCATCTATTCTACCAAAGTCCATGAGCTAAGACAACTCTACCTGAATCTTGTTCTCACCTTCATCCATGCTCACTTGTTCCTGCATTCACTTGCACTCAATTTCTCATTAGCAATGACGATCCCCAATTTCCTAAAAAAACTAATACTGATCATTCAATTGCATTTACATATCAAAAAGGAAAACAATTCAAGTCATTCCATTGCATTTAAATTTCCATTTCATTATCTTCTAATTTTACTTAAAACTTCATTTCTATTTCCATTTCATTTCATACATGAGAGTAAGCATTATTTTCCTAATCAAATAATTATAGATAAATATGGTTCATGACATTCTTCCCCACTTGGAAGAGACATCGTCCCTATGTCTTATTATTTTAACAATAAGCACATAGTATCTTAAACATCATAAAATAATAACCACAAATCATAGTCTCAAATCAAACATAAATAGTAACAATAGCATCCATGCTATTTAAGCTCACAACATGTGAATCAAACTAGAGTATCAGGTATCTCATACAATAAGCAAATGAGGAAAATGGCGGTCAATCGTCTCAGCATCCTCCCATGTAGCACTATCCTCAGAATATTGGTCCCACTAAACCTTATACTAAGTGAAATCTCTACTACATAGCTTCACGCTAAGTTGATCTAGGATTCGGATAGGCTCCACTAGCACCACCCCTAGATCATGTACCTGTAAAGAACACCAATCAATAACATGAGATGCATCAAGGTGATAATGCTTCAACAAGAAAACATGGAACACATTATGGATTCAAGCTAGAGCAGGTGGTAAAGCTAATCTATATGGGACTGGATTAATAACTTCCAGCACATCAAATGGTCCCACATATCTTGGTGTCAACTTTAATGATTTCCCAAATGAGATAGAGCTCTTATGAGGCTTGACCCTCAAAAAGACTTTATCTCCTGCAGAAAACTGTCTGAAAGTCTTGTTTCTATCAGCGTATCTCTTCTTCTTATCCGCTGCCTCCTTCAACCTACTCTTGATCAACCTCATCTGCTCATCCATTTCCTTGAGAAAATTAGAACCAATGATGACCCTATCTTCCATTCTATCCCAACTAATGGGTTTGTGACACTTCCATCCATAGAGTGCCTCAAATGGTGTCATTCCTAAAGTTGCATGAAAAGAGTTGTTATATGTGAACTCAACCAAAGGCAAATACTCCTCCCACTTGTATTGTTGATCCATGCAGTACATCCATAGAAGGTCCTCCACAACCTGATTAACCCTTTCTATTTGGCCATCTATCTGAGGATGATATGTCGAACTAAAATTCAGTCTGATTCCCAAAGTTGCATTCAATATTGTCCAAAATCTAGACGTCACCCTGGTATCCCTATCTGATATGATATTTTCTGGTACACCATGCAATTGGAATCTCTTACACAAATTTCTTTGCAAGAATAAATGATTCGTCCTTGAGATTCCCAGGTATGAAATTTGCAATTTTTGTCAATTTATCAACAACTACTAACATGGTATCATGCTTGTTCTTGCTCATAGGTAACCCTTGGATAAAATCCATACTGATTACTTGCCACTTATACTTAGGTATGATATGTTGAAATAAAAGTCCTACTGGATGAACATGCTCAACTTTCACTCCCTGACATTCCAAACATTGAGCCACATACTCAATCACCTCTTTCGAGTTTAGGTCATAAATACAAATTTCTCAATTCAGCTACCATCTTCATCACTCTAGGATGTCCTGAATAAGGTGCATTGTGCACCTCATGCAATATTAACTTCCTTGTCTCCACTTTTAGGAATATACATCCTCCTTTGGTATCTCAAAATACCACCAAGTTCCTTCTCATATCCATCAAATCAATGATATGAAGGATCTACTCCCAAGGCTTGCTTAACCCTTAAGTAATGCTCATCTTCAAAGAGATTTTGCAACATTTGTTGCTTCAAGTTTGACCTCGTAGTAACCATAGCAGATATGTGTCTTCTGCTATTGAGAGCATATGCTACCATGTTTTCCTTTCCTTTGATATATTCAATACCAAAATCATACTCACTTAGGAATTCAAGCCACCTTCTCTATCTTGTGTTAAGGTTAGGTTGTGTAAAGATGTATTTCAGTCCTAAGTGGTTTGTCTTCACCTCAAATGCCTTCCCTAGAAGGTAATGCCTCCACATTTATAATGCATGAACAATAGTTAAAAGATCTAAGTCATGTGGTGCATATTTCAATTCATATTGCTTCAATTTTTTAGATTCAAAAGAAACCACCTTTCCTTCCTGCATTAACACTGCTCCTACACCTTCACCTGAAGCATCTATAATCACTATGAAGTGTCCATTTGGATCCAGTATAGTCAAGACTAGTGTTGTTGTCAAATTCTTCTTCAAGAGCTTAAATGACTCTTCACAATTCTTAGTTCATTCAAATTTCTTTCCCCTCTTCTGAAGAGAATTAATAGGTGCTTCTATCCTAGAAAAACCTTCTACATATTTCTTGTTGTATCATGCAAAACCCATAAAACTTCTGACCTTTGTAACACTCTAAGGTGTTTGCCAATCTACAATTGCCTCTATCTTTATAGGATCAATAGAAATTCCTTCTACAGATATAACATGGCCTAAGTAGTGTACCTTCTCCTAAAAGAAAGCACACTTTGAAAACTTACCAAAAATCTTTTGATCCCTTAACCATTGCAAAACTATCCTTAAGTTCTTCTTGTGTTCCTCTTCATTCTTGGAATAGATCAATATGTCATCAATGAATATAAGCACAAAATCATCCAAGTAATCTCTAAAGATATCGTTCATAAGGTTCATGAATGCTATTGGGGTATTTCTTAGACCAAAAGGTACTACCGTGAACTTGTAGTGTCCATACCGAGTTCAAGATATTGTCTTGGGAATATCCTCATCCTTAATCCTTAATTGGTGGTAACCTGATCAAAGATTGATCTTGGAGAATACTGTAGCACCCTTCATTTGATCAAATAACTCATCTATCCTAAGCAAAGGATATTTATTCTTAATGGTTACTCAATACATAATCTCAAGGTACCATCCTTCTTCTTCACAAATATTACTGGTGCACCCCATGGGGATACACTAGGTCTTATGAAACCTTGCCTAAGCAACTCCTACAATTGAGCCTTAAGCTCATACAATTCTATGGTAGTCATTATGTATGGAGCCTTGGATTGTGGCTCGGTTCCAAGTAAGAGTTCTATAGAGAAGTCAAATTCTCTTTTAGGTGGTAACTCAGTAAGGTCTTCTGAAAAACATCCAAGAACTCTTTGAGAACTGGATAATCCTTAGGGATTTTCTTCGCATTATCCAAGTCACTTACAATGACAGCAAAAATGGAACATCCCTTCCTTTGGGCTTTCTTAAGTTGCATAGCTGAGATGTGTCTCAATTCAAGAGGCTTTTGAGACCCAAGAATCTCAACCAGATTTCCAAAATCATTTATGCAACTAACAACCTTATCCTCATAGTTTACTATAGATTTGTGCTCACTTAACCAATTGCTACCTAAGATCACATCATACAATCCTAATGGTGCTACATATAGATTAACCCGAGTTTGGAAATTAGGAAGCTCTAAATCACTACAAAATATATATGAATCTACCCTCTTCTCTGCTCGATTTCCATACTGGACCATCCATGCATGTGACATATAACCAGGTCTAATAGGTAATTTATAAACTACTTTAGGATCAATAAAGCATTCAGTAGCTCCCGTATCTATCAAAATAGAAACTGATTGACCAAAAAGCTTACCCATCATCTGGATAGGTGAAGCCTGAAAATCAGCCTGGCGGTTGTCAACTGCTAGATGAATCTAATGTTGTGAAGGTTCTTTTCGATTTCCTCCTCTCTGAGCTATGGAACATTGTGGACAGTTTGAAGCATAATGATTTCCCCCACAATTATAACATCCATCTCTAGGTCCTGGGTGTCCACTTGATCTATTCCTGTCAAAGTCCTGCCTGGTATTCGAGAAGTTGGTGTTATTATTCACTTTCTTGTTTCTACCCTAATTTACTCCTCCTTTCTCCTGAGTATTAGATCCTCTTTTCAGATTTCTTATCTATCGACTGTTGTTGCCCTTCTGATTGTTATTGTTTTAAAAATTCCTATTCCCAAAACTTGGTTTGTTATTCACATACTTCTAGAAATTTGCCAATTGCTGCAACTTTTGTTCCTATTTAGTTGCTTTCTCAAAGACTTCATCCATAGTAAATGGATTATGAATATCCACTTCTACTCCAATGTGAGTCCTCAAACCCAAGATGAACTTTTGAATGCAGAATCGTTCATCCATCTGGTATTGCGGAACATACTTTAGGAGATTGGTGAACTTCTCCTAGTATTGAGTAACTGTCATACCACCCTATGTCAGATTCTGAAACTCTATCATCTTCTTGTTGAAGAATAACTGAGGAAGCAACCTCTTCCTAAATGATTGCAGAAATAGTTCCCATGTAATATCACTAGGTTGTAACTTCTTCTCGGATTTCTCATTGTCCCGCCATGTTGCAGCTTCTCCAGTAATCCGATAAGTAGTCCGTAGTGCTTTAGTTTCATTTGACATGTTACGGAGTTCAAAATACTTCTCCATCTCAATTACCCAAGCTTCAGCACCATCACCAATGGTCTTACCATCACACTTAGGTGGGGCTATCATTTTCAAGTCTTTGGCTAACACCCCTTCAATCCTAGCTCGATGATCAGGTTGTTCCTCAACTCTAGGAATTTCATTTCTAGGTTGCTCTTCTTGTCGAGGTTGTTCATTTTGAACCTCACCAATTCTTTGAACTTTTTGTTCAATTCCATCCATCCTAGCATTCTGTTGATTCAAAAGATCGAGAATCTAGTCAATTCTTCCACTCTCGTTGCTTGATCCAGCTCTAGTAGTTCTAGAACCCATTACAATTCAATAATTCCTGCATCAAGGAATGTTTCTTTAGCATAATGGTCAAAGGCCCTAGTGTTATAAACCTAGGGCTCTGATACAAAAATGTAAAGAAGTAAACATTCTAACTCAATTAATAAAACGAAAAACTCTTTATTCTTAAATAAATTCATAATTATCTTAATAAATTCATTTACTTCTCCCAGGTATTATATGAAATTCAAAAGCAACATTTAATTAAGATTCTTGCATACACAATTTCATGAATGATATTACACTTCTATATTCAATAAGAGATATAAAAGGTATCTTTACAACATAGAGTATCTTCATATTAAATCAATCATACTATGCATCGTTATTGATTACAATACAAAACTTGAGCTTTCCAATTTGCCTAAAGTTGAATTATATAAATATACAAGTATTTCAAATATGTGACATGATACATCCTTTTCATCTTCAATTTCACAAGCTATCTTCAATGCAATCTTTAGTATGAAGACAAGAACAAGATTCAGGTGCTTTTTCCACCCAACCTTGAAGTATATACTTCCTCAGAATTCTTCACCAATTTTGCAGTAACACATGTATGCACTTTTTGCATATAAACTGAATACAAGATTGGAAATATGAGTACATATTCTTTCAAATCATAATTTTCTTATGTATTATAAGTGTATGTTTATCATGTATTCATTAATTCCTATGTTTCAGTTTTATTCTGAAAGAAAATAACATCAGTGATCTAGTTCTGGTTGTTGTTTGAATGAATATAATATCATGTAAACACTAATGTTTTATGTTGTGATGTGTTTGTCTTAGGTATTCTTCAGTAAATAATCTAATGATTACAAGCTCTGAAGTTGTCTCTTTTCAGTTTTAAGTTATGAGAAAACATGAAAATAGCAAACAAAGAAATCCAACTATACAGAAATCAGCATGTATATGCTTGCATATATGTATATGTGTAAGTATTTATGTATATAACTGTATACATATATAAAAATGTGCATATATATTGTTGTTCAGTGATTTATCACTGTGAATTACAGTGTATAACCAAGAAAATTAAATTAAGTTCATTCCCTTTTAATGGTAATTTGAACAAGAACAATCACAACTTGTGTAATCTGGAACATTCTAAATTTATGAAAATCTGAAATACTAGTCTACTGTTTCCTGATTTCCTAGAGTCTATTTTTTTTATTATATATACATGCATATATATATATATATATATATATATATATATATATATATACATATATGTATATACATATATATATATATATATACATATATATATATATATATACATATATATATATATATATACACATATATCTATATGTATGTATATATATACATATATGTATATATATACATATATGTATATATATACATATATGTATATATATACATATATGTATATATATATATATATATATGTATATATATATATATATATATATATATATATATATATATATATATATTCATTTCATTGTTTACAAAAAGGAATCTCTGAATCTATATAGAGATATCTGCCTATATCTAGTTCTATGTATATTTAATATCACGTTTTCTGATTATTTTCAACATAAAATTTTAGACAAACATGAATATATAATATATAAGTCTTTGTTTCAAGCAGATTCATTCAATAGTTCTCAGGAAATAACCAATCAATCTACAGATTTCATGTAAAGATAATATTTCATCATTGCATCTTTATTTACAAGAACGTATTATAAAAAAAATCTATATGGTTTCATATCTAGAGATCTAACATTATGATTCTAATCCCTTCATTTGTTATTGTCTAAATCTGATAAAAAAAAAGAACATTTTTTCTCTTTAGATCTCTACAATAAAACTTTGCTTGAAATAGAGCCTACCTCTGACTGATACTGTCGTTAATATATGATCTCTATTATGTGTATTATTGTCTTCTTTCTATTTTACCAAGTTCTCAAGAATGTCATTGTTCCTCAGGCGTGTCTGCTACTTTTCTTGAGCATAGAATAAAATATTTTTCTACCTTCTACTATCGAATCCTTTAATTGTTTGTGTCAAACATATCTGAATGCATTCTAATGATGCGTAGCATTCTCTTATTTCCCCCTAAAGACTAGGAGTTAGTTAGACTACTACCCATGCACTGTTGTTTTCTCCTCCTTTTCGGCCTACACCAACTACTATTATTGTTTTTCATGCCACCCACATAGAACGTCTAATCATTTATATGGCACTTGGCCTACGACTGTACCATGTAGGACTTGTTATCTACGGTTCACACCACATAGTGACCATGTTTTACGACACAGTTCGTAAATTGTTCAAACACAACATGGTTGTTATTGGGATAGTTGATATCACTATCGACTCCCATTCACTCCAAACAAATGGGCTTTATTACTTTTCTTAGTCAATATATTATCAACTCATCTTTGCAATGTATTTGATAACTATAACATGACATTAAATAAGTCTACTATCATGAATTTGTTATTTAATAATATGATGTTAATAAATTCTACCATTATAATATATATAGTATATATATCATATACATATTTACATGTATCTATATACATGGAGTAAAATAATTAAATTTCATGATAATTAGATGTGTATATTGTTAGCCATTTGGAGGAATTGACTATGTGTTGCATTGATGTTTTGTCATTGATGTCAACACTAACTATTTGGATGCTTTACCGGCACCCTTTTGGTCCCAGTAGGTTGAGTGGTTTCTAGTTGATTTGGATCTGGCATGATCTAGTGGGCTCTGATATAGTTTGGTTATAGAATTGGCTTATTCATGAAACTCATGTTTATATTCAGTCAGTTGGTTTTGGTCTGGTGATCGGATGATATCCTATTTGCTTAGAAGCCTGGTTTCTCGTTTCGACGAGGGTTTCACCGGTAAAGATTTTAATGAAGCTCTTTGATGAATTGCATAAGTGGTGTTGGTGCAGCTTCTGGTGGAGTTTCAGGATGCTGATGGTGATCATGTTCAAAACTTGGTGGATGGAGATCATTGTTGTAGCATGTGGAACTATACTGGGTCCCAGTTGGTCTAGGTTATGGATCAATTTAATGAAGCGTGTGGATTGGACCTCTTGATGTGTTTCTAGGATGTCTTATGTGTTGGATATTATTTGTTTGGTTTAAGGCTGACATGTTTTGTAATTATGTAATTGGTTTATTATTGGGTGGCCAACCTGATTGTTTATACTCGAGGGTTTATATATAT
The DNA here is from genome assembly GCF_030272615.1 of Cryptomeria japonica. Taxonomy (NCBI): domain Eukaryota; kingdom Viridiplantae; phylum Streptophyta; class Pinopsida; order Cupressales; family Cupressaceae; genus Cryptomeria; species Cryptomeria japonica. The sequence goes on along the minus strand of NC_081414.1, from coordinate 369,402,471 downwards.
GATGTAAGATCTCACTGTAGATCATAATGGTCATGGTTATGGGAAATGGATATGTAATGTGCGAATAATGTAATATCATTTAGGTAGAGGATTTGGTCGATCATTGGAGATCGAATTAGGTTTATGTGAGAGGATTTAATCCTTTGATATTGAACTTAACCGGAACTATACTCAGACATAGGAGATGTTATCTTTTGCAATTCAACACTTCTCTGGATTGTAGCCTGGATTTCTATGTAGTTCGTGAGGCTCCTTTTGTGATGAGCAGTGCGCTCTAGGTTGTTTTCCTTCCTACAAGTGTAGGCCCCTCAATTATAATTCACATACTTATTGTAGGAGTATTATCTGACTATGGGTAGGCTTCCCACCGTGGATTTTCCCTTTACTGGGTTTTCCACGTATAAATCTTGGTGTCATGTGGATGGTATTTATTTTGTGATTATTGTTTATGCTTAAGTGGTTTAACTACTATTTCAGTATTTGGTTTAAGCATTCTAGTATTAGTGTTTTGGGTTCCGGTATTAAAGTTTTAATTCATAATGGTTTCGGTAATCTGTGACAATTGATTCACCCCCCATCTCAATTATCTCTGGTTATTTGAACTGTCTAACAATTGGTACCAGAGCTTTGGTCTTCTTTGCAGAAAGCTTAACCGCTTGAGGAAGATCCTATGGTGACTAAAAGTTCAAGTTCATCTAGTTCATCTGGAGCTATCTTTTAGAGAGATATTTTGAGGCTTGATGGAACAAACTACATAGTATGGAAGATTCTGATGGAGACTCATCTGAGATATCTTGGCAAGTAGATTTGGGAGATCACATAGAATGGTGTCACACCTCATAATCTAGCATCTGGAAATCCTCCTCCAGCAAAACCTAGATAAGGAGCTTGAAAATGATTGTAGAGCAAGAGAATTCTACAGTGACTAAAGATCAGGGTAGAGGAACAGAGAGTCAAAGGACTCCTAGGTATGTGAGATTGAATCATTCATATCATCGTATCATTGGGGATAAGAGCAATAGAGTGATGACAAGAAGAAGACCGACAACTAATGAGCTATGTTTAATTTCACAAGTTGAACCGGTATTAATAATTGAGGCATGTAAAGATGAATATTGGTTGAAAGCTATGCAAGAAGACTTAGATTAGATTGAGAAAAAAACACATGGGCTTTGGTTCTCCAGCCTAAAAATAAGAATGTTATTGGAATTAAATGGGTTTCTAGGAACAAATTGAATGAGGATGATCAAGTTATAAGCAATAAGGCTAGATTGGTTTGTAAAAGATATTCTCATAAGGAAGGAATTGATTATGGAGAGACTTTTGCACCAGTAGCTAGGATTGAAGCTGTAAGATTATTTCTTGCCTATGTTGCTTATAAAAACTACAAGGTTTATCAAAGGGATATTAAATGTGCATTTTTTAATGGGGATCTTGATAAGGAATTTTATATTGAGAAACCTTATGGTTTTTCACTATCAAATGATACAAATATGGTTTGCAGGTTAAGGAAAGCTTTATATGGATTGAAACAAGCACCTAGAGCTTGGTATGCAAGGTTGGATAAATATCTTTTGAAGCTTGATTTTACTAAGGGCAGTGCTGACAATAATTTATATTATAGGATCATTGATGATGATATACTGATTATTGAAGTATTTGTTGATGACATTATTTTTGGAGGTGAAGATATGTTGTGCATGGAATTTTCTAAGAATATGGAGAAAGAATTTGAGATGTCTATAATTGGTGAGATGAAATTTTTCTTAGGTTTGCGGATTACTCAAACTGACAAAGGTATTTTTATCTATCAAACTAAGTATGCTAAGGAATTGTTGAAGAAATTTGGTATGGGAGATTCTAAACCGGTAAGTATTCCTATGGTTACAAGTGAGATTCTAAACTAAGTATGCTGGATATTATTTGTTTGGTATATGGCTGGCATGGTTTGTAATTATGTAATTGGTTTTAGTGTTCGACCTAATCATTTATGGTCGAGGGTTTGTATATATAGATGTAAGATCTTATTGTAGATCATCATGGTTATGTTAGAGGTCATGTTCAAGGAATTTTATGTGTGAATAATGTAATATCATTCAGGCAGAGGATTTGGTCGATCATTGGAGATCAAATTAGGTTTATGTTAGAGGATTCAGTCCTCCTGTATTGAGCTTAACCATAATTGTACTCAGGCGTAGGAAATGCTATCTTGTGCAGTTCAACACTTCTCTGGATTGTAGTTTGGATTTCTATGTAGTCAATGAGGCTCCTTTTGTGATGAGCAGTGCGCTCTAGGTTGTTTGCCTTCCTACAAGTGCAGTCCCCTCAATTGTAATTCACATACTTACTATAGAAGTATTATCTAACTTTGGGTAGGCTTCCCACCATGGTTTTTCCCTTTACCGGGTTTTAATGTATAAATCTTGGTGTCATGTGGATGGTTTTTATTCTGTGATTATTGTTTATGATTAATTGGTTTAATTTTTATTTTGGTATTAATGTTTTGGGTTCTGGTATTAAATTTTTAAATTGCTAATAGTTTCGGTAATTTGTGACAACTGATTCACCCCCTCCCCCCCTCTCAGTTGTCTTTAGGTTATTTGAACTATCTAACAATTGGTATCAGAGCTTTGGTCCTCTTTGAAGAAAGATTAACTGCTTGAGGAAGATCTTATGGCGACTAACAGTTCAAGTTCATCTAGTTCTTCTGGAGCTATCTTTCAAAGGGATATTATGAGGCTTGATGGAACAAATTACATAGTATGGGAGATTCAGATGGAGACTCATCTGAGATGTCTTGGCAAGGAGATTTGGGAGATCACACACAATGGTGTCACACCTTATAATCCAGGATCTGGCAATCCTCCTCTGGTAAACCTGGACAAGGAGCTTGAGAATGACTATAGAGAAAGAGGAGCCCTCTAGTGTGCACTTTCTAATCAACAAATAATGAGATTAACCAAAAAATCATCTAGAAAGGTTATATGGGATAATTTGGACTCTTAATGAAGGTGACCCTACAGTGAAGATTGCTAAACTTGATGGTTATAGGGTGAGATATAAAAACATGAAGATGGAAGAAAATGAAAGGATTATTGCATTCATGGAAAGGGTAAATGGGGTTGTTATGGGAATTCAATGTTTTGGTGGTACTCTAAGCGAAGATGAAATTATTTCTAAAGTCTTGAGAGCCCTACCAACAGCTCTCAAAATGAAGGCTACTACTATTAATAAGTTGAGAACAATGACTAATACATCTGTCAACAGAGATACTTTTGCTGGGAAACTATCTGTTTTTTATCTTGAAGAATTTGGACTTTCTGGAGCTGTGAAGTCTGAACCTGCTTTTCATGCATCTACATCTACAACTAGTAAGCAAGACTGGAAAGATTTGTATGCAAAGGAATTAGAATATATGAAGAGATAAGATGATGAGTTTGAGCAACTTGAAGCACTATTTTCTAGAAGAGTACCTAAAGGACCGATAGGAAGTAAGTATGAAGGAAAATCACCTTTCAAATGTTTTGCATGTAATAAGATTGGTCATTTTGCATCTAGATCTCCTAAAAGGAATCCAAGATTTGAAGAAAGAGATAGAAGATCATTTAAGCCTTACCCTAGATATCAATTTAAGTACAAGTACAAGAAAAACATAGACAAATCATGCTACATAGTGGATGAGGAAGGTATTACTGATTTTGATGATGAGCCCATAGAAGACTCTACTAGTGGTTCCAACAATGGGAAGGAATGGGTTTTCCTGACTGTCAAGGAAGATGATCCTGCACTAGAAGTGAATGTACCTGAAGAGAAGACACTTGCTGCTAAAATTGAAGACAAGGATGAATGGGTAATTGACAACGATTGTTCATATCATATGACTTGAGATAAAGGGAAGTTTCTATCTTTCAAAGAATTTGATGGCGGTCTAGTTAGATTTGGAGATGACAAAGCATGTCTGATAAAAGGAAAAGGAACTATATGATTGGATGGTAAGAACAATACTAAAAATGTTTGTTATATTGAAGGTTTAAGGCATAACCTTTTGAGTGTAGGACAATTAGTGGATAAGGGATTTCAATTACAGTTCAAGGATGGAAAATCCAAAATCATTAAAAGATCTAGTTTAGAGATTGCAACCGATACACAGACAAAGGTAATATATTTCATTTGAACTCTGGTGAGAAGACGTGTTTGATTACATGGATTGATGAGAGTTGGCTATGGCATAAAAGGTTGTCATATGAGTTTTTATCTTATTCATACTGATTTGTGTGGCCCTAGTAGAGTTAAAAGTTTTCAAGGTGATAGATATTTCATGCTAATCATTGATGATTATTCTAGAATGATGTGGGTTGCTTTTCTAAAGGAGAAATTGAAAGCATTTGAAAAGTTTAAAATCTTTAAGGCTAAACTGGAAACTGAGACAAGATTGAAGATTAAATGTTTGAGGTCAGATCATGGTGGAGAATTCACATTCGGTGAGTTTAATAACTTTTGTGAGAATCATGGTATAAGAAGACAATTTTTTGCTCCTCAGAAACCTTAGCAAAATGGATTTGTGGAAAGGAAGAACAGGACTATCTTAGATGATGCTAGAACAATGATGATGGAAGCTAGTCTACCTCATATCTACTGGAGAGAAGCAATGAGCATGGTAGTTTATACCTTCAACAGAGTACATATCAAAGGAGAAACAGGTAAGACACCTTATGAATTATGGTTTGGAAATACACCTACAATTAAGTATTTTAGAATTTTTGGTAGTAAATATTATATCACAAGAGATGGTATCATTGGGAAATTTGATCCTAGATGTGATGAAGACATATTTCTTGGTTATTCTAATGAAAGAATTGCTTATAGATGTTATAGCAAGCGATTGCAGAGAATTGTGGAGAGTGCTAATGTCAAAGTAGATGAGCTGAATAGAAGTTAAATTAGAGTTTATGAGAAGGAACCAGTAGTGGAAATGATTGTATCTGACTAGTAGCACCTTTATTAGAATAGGTTGTTGAACTAGTTACTCCGGCAGTATCAAAAAATTCTATAGTAACTGAAGAACGGGGAAGAGGAATAGAAAGTCAGAAGACTCCTAGGTAAGTGAGATTGAATCATTCAGAAGATCAGATCATTGGGGATAAGAGCAATGGAATAATGACAAGAAGAAGACTGGCAACTAATGAGGAATGTTTAATTTCACAAGTTGAACCAGTATCAGTAATTGAGGCTTGTAAAGATGAATATTGGTTGAAAGCTATGGAAGAAGAATTAGATCAGATTGAGAAAAATAACACATGGACCTTGGTTCCCCGACCTAAAACTAAAAATGTTATTGGAACTAAATGGGTTTTTTAGGAATAAATTGAATGAGGATGGTCAAGTTATAAGGAATAAGGGTAGATTAGTTTGTAAAGTGTATTCTCAGAAGGAAGGAATTGATTATGGAGAGACTTTTGCACCTGTAGCTAGGATTGAAGGTGTAAGATTATTTCTTTAATATGTTGCTTATTAAAACTACAAGGTTTATCAGATGGATGTTAAATGTGCATTTTTTTATGGGGATCTTGATGAGGATGTTTATATTGAGCAACTTGATGGTTTTTCACTATTAGATGATACAAATATGGTTTGCAGGTTAAGGAAAGCTTTATATGGATTGAAACAAGCACCTAGAGCTTGGTATGCAAGGTTGGATAAATATCTTTTGAATCTTGGTTTTACTAAGGGCAGTGTTGACAACAATTTATATTATAAGATCATTCATGATGATATACTGATTATTGAAGTATTTGTTGATGACATTATTTTTGGAGGTGAAGATAAGTTATGCATAGAATTTTCTAAGAATATGGAGAAAAAATTTGAGATGTCTATGATTGGTGAGATGAATTTTTTCTTAGGTTTGTAGATTACTCAGACTGACAAAGGTATTTTCATCTGTCAAAGTAAATATGCTAAGGAATTGTTGAAGAATTTTGGTATGGGAGATTCTAAACCAGTAAGTACTCCTATGGTTACAAGTGAGAAATTCACAAGAAAAGATGTTTCTGCACCGGTAAATCCTACAAGATACAAATCTATGATTGGAGGTCTTCTTTATTTGACTCAAACTAGGCTTGACATTATGAATGATGTTTGTATTATTTCAAGATTTTAGAGTGATCCTAGAGAAAATCATGAGATTGTGGTGAAAAGGATTTTTAGATACTTGCAAGGTACATCAGAATATGGTTTGTGGTACCCTAAGGATGATAACTTTACTTTATGTGCATATACAGATGCTAATTGGGCTGGAGATATTGATAACCGGAAACACACTTTCGATGGAGCTTTCTTTCTTGGAAAGAAGTTGGTTTCATGGATCAACAAGAAACAGTCATGTACTTCTTTATCTACTATTGAAGTTGAGTATGTTGTTGCTGCTACTAACTGTACACAAGTTTTATGGATGAAGCAAATGTTGAAGGATATAAAGGTGGATTGTGATACACAGGTAGTTATTCACTGTGATAACTTTGCTACTATTGATATATCAAAGAATATGTTATTTCATTCTAAAATAAAGCACATATCTATCAAGTATAAGTTTTTGAATGAAAAGGTGGAAGCAAATGAAGTTAGACTAGTTTATGTGAACACTAAAGAGCAAATTGTAGATATTTTCACTAAACCTTTGCCCAAGGAATCATTTGAGTACCTAAGAGACAGATTGGAAGTTTTTGTCCCTCTGGTAGAGACTTGATTGATGTGGTTTGGCATCAGTCTGACATACATTATCTAATATACTATTCATTCTGGCATTGATGTGGGATGCTACTACTGAGGGGGAATAGTCAGCTTTGTGATTCAGTGGTTTATGCTTTTGCTTTGATATTTTTTTCACATATTTTGCATTGATGTCAAAGGGGGAGAGATATTGATGTGAAAAAAGAAAGAAAGAAAAAGAAAAATTCAAAGGGGGAGAGATATGAATAAGAAAAGTAAAAGGGAGAGATGTTGACATTCAGAGTTGTATGTGGGAGATTGTTGGTTGTCTTCCATTGGGGGAGACTTGTTTGGCATTTCTTGGTACTTAGATGTTTTTCACATCTAGTTTTGTCATCAATGCCAAAGGGGAAAATTGTTGGCCATTTGGTGGAATTGATTATGTGTTGCATTGATGTTTTGTCATTGATGCCAACACTATCTGTTTGGATGATTTATCGGCACCCTTCTGGTCCTGATAGGTTGAGTGGATTCGAGTTGTTTTGGATCCAACATGATCTAGTAGGCTCTGGTATAGTTTGGTGATGGAATTGGCTTGTTCATGATACTCATGCTCATATTCGGTCAGTTGGTTTTGGTCTGGTGATCGGATGCTATCCTGCTTACTTAGAAGCTTAGTTTTTGGTTCCGGTGAGGGTTTCACCAGTAGAGCTTTTGATGAAAATCTTTGATGAATTGCATAAGTGGTGTTGATGCATCTTCTAGTGGAGTTTTAGGATGTTGTTGGTGATCATGTTTGAGACTTGGGGAATGGAGATCATTGTTGTAGCGTGTGGACCTATAGTGGGTCCCGGTTGATCTAGGTTATGGACCGACTTTAATGTAACATATGGATTGGACTTCTCAATGTGTTTCTGGGATGTTTTATGTGTTGGATATTATTTGTTTGGTCTAAGGCCGACATGGTTTGTAATTATGTAATTATGTAATTGGTTTATTATCTGGTGGCTGACCTAATTGTTTATGGTTGAGAGTTTGTATATATAGATGTAAGATCTCATTGTAGATCATCATGGTTTTGTTAGAGGTCATGGTCAAAGAATGTAATGTGCGAATAATATCATTCAGGAAGAGGATTTGGTCGATCATTGGAGATCGAATTGGGTTAATGTAAGAGGATTCAGTCCCCCAATATTGAGCTTAACCTAAACTGTACTCAGGCATAGGAAATGCTATCTTTTGCAGTTCAACACTTCTCTGGATTGTAGTTTGGATTTCTATGTAGTCAATGAGGCTCCTTTTGTGATGAGAAGTGCGCTCTAGGTTGTTGGCCTTCCTGCAAGTGCAGGTCCCTCAATTGCAATTCACATACTTACTGCAGAAGTATTATCTGACTGTGGGTAGGCTTCCCATCGTGGTTTTTTCCTTTATCGAGTTTTCATGTATAAATCTTGGTGTCATGTGGATGGTTTTTATTCTATGATTATTGTTTATGCTTAATTGGTTTAACTGCTATTCCAGTATTAATGTTTTGGGTTTCGGTATTAAAGTTTTAAATTGCTAATAGTTTTGGTAATCTATGACAACTAATTCACCCCCCCCCCCTCTCAGTTGTCTTCGGTTATTTGAATTGTCTAACACATTGTTTGTTCATCTACCATTATTAAGAACTCCAACCTTCACTTAGTCTTAGAGAGATAGACTCAGATAGAAACTTGCATATCTTTTGGGCGGTTTTATTGATGTTTTATACAGCTATAGGTAGGGGAGATCATCATTTCAGTCTGGGTGCAAACCCTATTTTCTTTCTTTCATGCAACCCTTCTCTTTTTCCCTTTTCCCTCTCAAACCATAGATTAGTTTTATCAGTGTTGGGTTGGTCCAACACTCTGTATTCAGATTGAAGAGGAAGTCAACCTTCTTCAGAGATTCAACCTCACAATAGCACAAGGTTCCACAGTTGAGAGGTTGATTCAATGTTTCACAAGGTTGGTGGTCAAGCCTGATTACCAAGGGTGCAAAGTTTTGTGTTAATATCTATTTAGGACCATCCTAAGATAGAAGTGATTACAGAAATGATAGCAGAGGAGATAGCGAAAGTAAAAAAGAGTGTGAATGTAGAGGTTGAGAAGGAGAAAAGTGATGAGCATGCAAAGAAACCTTTGATAACCATGACTTCGGCAATTGTCACCGACAAAGGTAAGGAGATTGATGTAGAGGATGACTTTTCTCATGGTTTGGTTGATTTGAGCACTCTTTCTCCTCTTCAAGCTTTGAAACTTGCCACCCAAGCTTAGATCAAGGCAAGTGAAGATCTGTTGAAATATTAGTCTTAAGATAAAGAAGTCGACTCTCTTGCCACTGAGGTTTTGGAAAAGCTTTTATCCAGTTTTTATTAGGAGTTCAGTGCTTCTCCCTCTGGAAAGCCTAAGAACTTGTTAAATGTTGTTAACTCCAACTTTCTATCATTAGAGAAGGTTGCGGATGAATCTATACAGAAAAGTTTTAATGAGATAAGATTCTAGGAAAAGTTGAAAGAAGTAGAATGGGATAAAGCAAGCCTAAAGTCTGCAATGAAGAGTGTAGAAGAGGCATTAGATGAAGGTGGGAAAATTTTCAAATCATGTTTTTTTTCCCAAGTTTATTGTGGATATTGAACGGAAAATAAGAGATCTTGAGGGAAAGCTAGCCAGTATTAGTCATTCTTTTGCACCTCAATCTGTCTTCTCAAGTTCCCTTGAAGCACAAATTTTGGATTATTCTGATAAAATAAAGGGCTTGAATTATGACAAGGAGAGAATGTTGAGTAGACTAGGAGAACTGAGGAGTTTGTTAATTCCTCGGATGGATACCTTGCTAGGAGCTTAGAAGGATGCAATACGTGCCTTAGGTAAACCAATGCCAATCTGATCTTCAAAGTGTTGAGATTCATGCATTTATGTACAGTGCCCTAATAAATGTCTTTAATTGTTTCCTGAGAGGATGGAACGAGTATCTGAAATTCTTAAAGGTGACTTACTCTGACATCTTTAAGTTCATGTAATCAAGTGCATTCATTCATTCATTCTTTTGTATATAAGTTTTGTTGGATTCCCACCCTTTGTCATTGATGTCAAAGGGGGAGAGAGAGAGCAGTGAAAAGTGGAGTAAGCAGTTCAAGGAGAGTAAATCAAAGTGAGTGTATAGAGTTCATATTTTTGGTGTTCTGCAGATTTTGGATACTTAACATTTTTCACCTGTGTTGCCATCAATGCTAAAGGGGGAGATTGTTGGCCTTTGGTATTTTGGTGATGCTCCAGTGAAGATTGATGGTGTCTGATGCTTGCAGATTCTTATTTGTTATCATTGATGGCAACTTAGTCTACTGATCTGATCTGGTATGAAGTTTTGGTTGGCCGGATGTTTTGGATATAATACTTTTGGACTAAGACTATTAGTCCAGCTTAGTATAGAGTTTTACGATTTTCCGTGAAGCAGTTTTGTTTTTGGTGATAGGTGATTAATTGGCTAGGTATATGAAGCAGATTATCACATCAATCCATCCTCCAGTATTGATTCCTACTCCTTTTTGAAGGTCTGGTAGAATAGTAAAATAGAGTACTCTTCATTTTTTATGGTGTATCGTGTGACCGAATTCCTTATGATAATATCGATGATTGAAAATGTGTTTGGAGTGATATGTGAGACCTATAGGAAGCATGTAATCATTTATCTTGGGTTCGGTATATAGTTTTGCAACATATCTAAGCGGAGTTGCAGCTACATGTTTTATTTTTTATATTCGGTGAAGTCTACTTGTGGGTGATTAATTTTGAGTGTCTGGATATATAAGATTGTTTGGGTTAATGGACTAGGTGTCAAATATAATATGTGTGGTGTTTTTGGAGTGATTGAGCGCAAGTTCATGTGCGCACTCATAATTGTGTTGATCTGGTAAAGAAGAACATAGCAGTTATTAGAACATTGCAACGGATCATTTTGTGCCTAACCAGAACTGATATTTGGCATAGTCAAATGCTATTTTCCAGTTCTTTACTTACTGTAATCAGTTTGTAATCTCTTGTAAGGTAGTGAGCCTTCCTTTGGAGTTGTACCCGTATTTTTGTAAATGGGTAGTGAAGTAAAGGCAGTGTGTCTGAATGCAAGTGCATTCCCCTTATGTAATATTGTTTGGTTATTGGCCATAGTAGAATAATATTCTGGGTTCAAATCCCACCGTGGTTTTTCTCATTTGGGTTTCCACGTAAAAAATCTTGGTGTTATGGTTGCATGGTTACTTGATTTATTTTTTTGTAGATTACTTTCTTTGTTTCCCATCTGGTGGTTAAAGAATCGTATTATCAAATTCAAAATTTACAAAACACTAATTCACCCCCCCCCCCCCCTCTTAGTGTTCATTGATTCCAACACTTAGGACTTGTGAACTCAACAAGTGCACATGAATAGTTATAAAATGACACCCGAGGTGTTGATAGACATAATGAAATGCCACTGGAAAAAAATAGAAATGACTAAGTGACATTCCCTTGAGATGAATCTCACTTCTGCAACTCCTCAATCTTCTGCAAAGCATTATTCATTTGAATTCTATCAAGTCCCAAGGTGTTTTTGATGATGACTTTGACCCTTGTGATAGAATCTTCTAACTCGGTACACCACTTCTTATGTTTCTTTAGAAGTGAATCAAGAAAATCCAGAATTAATTCAAGATCAAGTAATTTGTTAATGGGGGACAAAGAGAAGTCTTCCCTATCAACCTCTGCAGTCAAGAGTAAGCTAAACTCTTTGATAATTTCATCTTCATTGAGCACCTTTTCATTTTCATCAAGGAAAGCACATGGGATTTTAGAGATTTTGGCAACGATGTTTGTTTTCTTATCAACACATTATTTTTGTGCCTTCCTCATATCCTTAACTAGGCGCTCAAGAATATTCATTTGGTTCTCTAAAACTTCTCGTTGCTCGATGTACATGTGTCGTGAAGGAATGAAACCTTTTTGGATGAGGTCATCAGGATCATAATTTTCAAACTTCAACCAAGCTTCAAAATCCTTTTCTTGTGTTTTAAGTTCCTAGGAGGAAATGCCTATGGTATTATCCACCTCTGTCCTTACAACGTCAAGGTTGTTGACAATGGTGCAAGATGAACTCAAGAGCCATGTACCTTGGCTTAACATTTGATCCATCCATTCTCCTATGGCTCTACTCCCTTATGTGGCCTACTCAGCTCTTTTAACAACTTGGTCATCCAAAGAAGTTGCCACTAGTTCAACAACTTTTGAAGACTTGGTCACTTTGATAAGAACTAAGGTGAGTTGCTCAATTCATGCCTTAAGCTGATCTTTCTTGACCTTATCCTTTTCATACCTAGAAACTAAAGCCTCCAAGGTGAACTGAGCATCATGTGCCACAAATTCATGAATTTTCTTACCTAGATCAATCCTTTGAATGGTATAATTTGAGTCTTGGACCTGTCCAATGATAGCATCCTGAGGAGGAATAGCAATCTCAGTAAATTTATTCCTATTCTTATCAACTTTTACCCTCGACAAAGTTTTGGATTTCTTGACTGTCTTGGGTTTCATGGGAACAAGTTGACTAAAATCAAAGTCTTCAAGTGAAACAACTTGTTTCTTTTTCTTAGGCGCATTTGATAAATACCTACCAATGGAAAGAGAAAATTTCAAACTTGTCTTATGAGAACCTGATTGGGTCTCATGTACAACATTCATCTGACAAGCTAGTTCCATCAATACAATCTTATCAAAGGGGTATCTAGAGAGCATGAATGACTCACCATTGAAACATCCAACCTTGATATATGTGAAGGTTGGGAACTCAAGGAACATGAATCCATATTGATTCACTACTTTCCAAGTGTAGAGGAGGGGATTTGTCACCTCCAATATGATGAATCTCAAAGGACAAATCAATTTGCCGCTACCTCACTCAAACTGGCACTAAGGTGAGCCAGGGGATAAAATGAAAAGCTAAGCTAATAAACTACAGACGAGACTCCCAGACAACTCTATCGATTATATGTCCTCTAGACGACTGTGCGAAGCTAGGACACCAGCGCAACGCGTTATTGTCCAATACAGACAGAACACAAAAACCATAAGGGGTTGCAAATACAATTATAATATTAAATGAACGTAGAAAAACAACAAGATAGACTAATAACACAAAATGAGAAATATTAGAATGAAATGAGAAGAGGTAAAAGAAGGAAGCTCACAACCGATCCATGATATGAAGCCTCCAGATAAATGATCGTCTTCCTATGATTATAAACCTGCACACAAGAAAGAAGGAAAATGTTGGGGGTTGTGTTTTGGAATCTACCTCAATTAGACCCCATTTTGGTGTTTCCACCTCCACGGACAACCTAGATAGATTGATAGAATAAAAGATAAATGATAGAATGATAAAATGATAAAATAGATAGAAGAGGGATGCGATTGTAAACATATAAAAATGACCACTTTCCTAAGTGAATATTTAATATTCATTTTAACCTCATTCCTCTATTTAATTAAATTATTCACATTCATCTATTTGATTAAATAAGTTATTCAATTTATTTAATTAAATTCACCTAAGCCTTTCATAACATTTAATTAAATAAATCACTTTATTTAATTAATTTCCCTTTCTCCCCTTTTAATTAAATTTACATTTAATTAAATTATTCCTTGCAAGTAAATAAATCTAATTTATTTATTTTAATCTCCCACTTGCATTTATACAAATTGCATCTATTTTAGTTGAAATCAAGTAATTTATTTTAATTAAAATTATCCTCCATCCACTTGCATTCTCCTACATCTCCCACTTTCCTCTCTAACCCCCCTTCTTGATTCTTCTAATCACTTCTAAATTACCCTAACCCATCTACTAAATATTGTCACATCCCTAAACAATTGGAAGTCACTTCTCAAACCCTGAAAGTCTTTGAAAACCATTAAAGGCTTTATGTCTTCAACAAGTTAACCTTGAAAGTCTTCCTAACCATTAATGGTTAACTCAACCTTCTTTCATGATTAGAGACTTTCTCTCTAACTCAACCCTTATCTAACCCAGGGGTCTCATCAAGCATTCATGGATTTACCCTTGGTTATCCCTTTAATCCTTGCATAAGAGTTTACCCCTTGGGTAAAAGCTTTATCCAATGCATGACCCTAGCCTAACCTTAACCCTTACCTCCTAAGGTAACCATAAGTCTTCTCAATCATTTAATGCTTCTTACATCCCCTCTCAAGCAGTCTTATGTTGACAATTGTCACCATTTCATTGGTGAGAATCGTAAACATGGATTGATAACTTTCAATCCTGGCCCTTGATAAGATCATCTAATCTTGAACATCCATTGCCTTGTTTTTCTTATAAATAGAGCCCTCATTCCTCCATTTTCATATCCAAGTTTCATGCATCTAATCTATACTCATTTTTATCAAGCATTTAGTCTCTCTTTGAATATAAATAATCTAATAAGCATTTTAGAAGCATTTCTATTATCATAATAATCATATTAGGCTACTGTATCATATTAGGATAGTTCTTTTACTAATCCTTTCATCTTATCATCATATACATGCTAGTTTAATTCATGCTACATTTAATATCATTCATATCTAGGATTTCATTCATGTTAGATTGATCAAATATCCCTCATTTTCATGATTGTCATCCCTAAGTCACTTTGCTCAATGATCTGAGAGCAAAGGCATTGGCTTGAGGGGTCTTGTGAGATAAAGAACAATGGAACATCCCTTGGGAAGTTTATTTATTCCATATAACTCCATAACTTGCACCAAGAGTTCCATTGCTGTGTGGACTAGTCTTGAATTCGTATTTTCCGTTTCATTACCCCACTTTTCCCGCACACAATGATCAATCCCAAGATGCTCAAAGACGAGATATATACAATGATAGAAAGATATTACCAAGGAGGCTTGAGAAATACAAGAGAGTTACAAGAGATATTATGAGAGCTCGTGAGAGCTTGAGAGTGTTGTATCAAACTAGATACCACTATAGTGAGTGAGTGAGAGAGAAAGAACAAGTTGTGAGAGCCGAGAGAGAGCACTTGGAGAAGCTAGAGAGGTTGAATAACTAAGAGAGCCAAGAACCAAGAGAAATTGCTTTGATAAGCTAGAGAGCTTGAATGGAGAGAAAATATAGATTTAAAATGAGATAAGAGGAGGTAAATAGAGGGTCGTGAGCCATTTAGAAGATTTTGAGTCGTTTCCACCGACATGTGCAAGTGATAAGTGGAAAGGCGCACTCAGAACTGACGTTCAAACATTGAGATGTTGCTAGACTAATGCGTGGACTTCCGTGTGGTGCGCTAGTGTCCAAATGAATCATTCTTGAAAATGATAGGAGACAAGGGATACATGTGGCTAACATGAAACAAAAGCTAAAGGATAGCTACTGAAAAGTGTCTTGAGCATCCTGAGAGGAAAAAGGTTGATTTAAGGGCTTAAATGAGCCTACTCAGGTGCTAGGGGAATGGATACCAAAGTTATTACAAAAGATGTAGGTCTAATTACAAAGGGGTATGCAATTTTTGACACTACACCAAGCATGATCTGACACTCTTTTATTATACAAGTTCTTGTCCATCATAACCATATAATAACCAAACAAAGCATCATTCACTCTTTGAAAATGATTACGAATTTATTGAAGAACCAACTAGAAATAGTATTTGTGTACCTCAATTTGCCTCCTACCTCTAGTGATAGACAATTTAGGAAAATGTCTCATTGAAGTCCTAGTGTACACCAAGTAAGAATTCATATAGAACTTCAGTGTGGTAGGAACCTTGGTGAGTTGTTCACAGATGGCATCACTGATTTGTTTTCCCCAAACTATCTTTTCCTTGTTTTGTCTAAACACATGGATATACTGATACATCCATTTATAGAAAGTATTATAAGTGGGAATTCCTTTAACTCTATTTAAAAGAGTTATCAAATCATTGACTTCTTCAATGAAGTCATATTTGGGAAGAGTCTCTGACCATCTTGCAATAGTAGGTCTTCGGGTTTTAAGCCAATTGTCCTTCATATTATGCCTACACTTATCTAAATTTCTATCAAAGTAGGTTATATTTGTCTGCATAGTAATATTAGTATATTTCTCAATACTGGGACACTTGAAGACTGAATCAAATAACTCTTCATCAAGCTTGATTAATTTCTTTCTGGATTCATCCTTCACACTTCTGCTATCTAGATCAAAATGATTTGCTACTGCCATTACAAATTCAAGATCTTGAGATGACATGGGAAAAGATGCTACTAACTGGATGACACTATTGATAATAGCTTCCATGTCACGATATGAAGGTGGTTTCTCAATCCTTTTCCATAAATTCAGCTAGGTTGACATGACCTATCTCCCTATCTCTAATATGATCAATATTAGAAGTAAATGAAGAAGATGGGAAAACTAGGTGTGGGCCTTGCTTCTTGAATTTCATCCCTCTTTTGTTTGGAGAAGCCTTTGTGATTGATATAATAATAATACTAAGAGAAAAAAATATTCATCAACATTATAATGATATATTTGATCAATTTTCTTTTGTTCATATGACTTGAACAAATTTTGAAAATAATGCATTTGAAACAATTTGGTTTTACAAAAGCCCCTTTTCGACAAATTAATATCTCCATGGTAAATTGGATGAAAAATCACCATTCACATGTGTGAAATAAATGAATTTCAAATAAATAAATTCTAAAAAAAATATTTACAAAAGAGTGTGGATTAAAAGATGTAATTAGGTTTTTAAATTCTAATTACACTTTTAAAAAAAACCAAAAATAGGTGTAATTTGGGTTTATAAACCCGAATTATACATATAATAATAACGCGGAAAAGAGGTTTCGGTCAATTTTATAGACCTTTTGAACACCTAAAAGGAAGGTCGAAATAAATGGTGGAGGGAGTATTTCAAACTCTGCAATACACCACATATCATAAGAAAATATTGTCAGGCAGGGTTGTAGACCCGCTATCCACCATTCATGGTGGATGGTGGGCCTAAAGCCCCGCCAAACACCACCAATGAAACATTTCAAAAAGAAGGGTACAAACAAGTGTTGGTTGGGGTCGCAGACCTACCAACACCACTCCTCGTGTATAATACAATGGATACCATGCATGGTCAAGGTCGCAGACTCGCCACATGTTGGTGTTTCCAAATGACTTCTTAAGTTTCTCTAAGAATTAGCCTTCTTCCCTTAATAAGAGCTTAAGACTATTGGCCAATTGAAAAGGACATAACAATAAAATGGATAAATCCTTCTACACTTCGGGCTCTACAAAACCCAGGTGAGTTAACCTACATAAATACTCTCAGTATACTGGAGTAGTATTACCTCTTAAAATAAATGATTCTCAATGATAGTGAATTATCATAAGTAAGCATTCAAAATTGGTCCTATTCTGCGTACTTCATAGGATATTATCACCTAAGAATCTAAATCTTTATTACAAACAAAAGTAAAATGAAGAGCAATCACTTGAAAGACATTGTGGTTGTTGAACAATCATATCATTAGACCAGTGCATTATCCATTGGCACATAGTCAAATTCCTAACAGACTGACAAGAGTTACAACTAATTTCTCGAACATAAATGCCTTACAAATATACCCTATCATAACCCCTTGTGAATCATCTTTTAACAATCATATAATCATTCCTCGGTTTTTGTAACATGTCATCAGAATTTAATTTCTTCCTTAAAGAAAACTTGAATATCACATTACACATCTACAGTAAACCTATAGAGACAGTTCTATTTGTCCTTAACAAATAAAAGCATTCAACTGAAAAACAATAGATATAAGACAATTTACTAGATTATTTCAATTAATTTCTTTGTGTGTAACAGCTTCATATGGCAGAAAAACTTACTTTGCATCCAAGAGCTCAACTAGATTGCTTTCATATATCAAATTTCAAAACCCTTACAAAATGGCCGTGAATTCCCTTTTATAGAGAAAAAAAAAGGGAGCACAAAGCTTCTGACCAACCCTATACCCCCTATCATTTTTTAACAATATTATCATAGAACAAAACATGACAGTTACCTCAAATAAAACATGGATAAAAGGGACCATAATAAGTCATGATTCAAAAAGAATCAGTCCCCTATTTAGTTACAACCCTTTTGACTAGTCTTATCATAAGCAAGAGACAACTTAACTAAATTGTACTAGAATTTTGTAAAAGCAAAAAAGAAAACCTCCATCTCATAAAAGTACTCCTTATGACTCACTTCTCTCTAAAAAGGAAATTTTGAGAAGCATCCATATGCATGATGTATGGAGTCACTAAAAATACATTTACTTTATTCAATATCCAAGCACTCTACTCCAACTAGTATAGGCCACTCACTTGTAACTACAAATTCTCCACCACCCTATCAGCATCATCGAGAACTTTATCTAATACTTAGTAGAAAATGTAATCTCTAAGTTCTAACTTACATTCATGCTTTGTCTTGAGATTTTCGCCTTCTTTTATAAATGGAGGGAGGGGAGTACCTTGTAACTTGGTGAATATTTTCAAAGCTTGGACGATATACTCATGAAATTTGTAGTGATTTCTTATCAACTCATTAGCTTCAAATATAATAGGCTCTAATGTATTCAACATATATCTCCATACTTGAGCATCCCTACCAACAGATTCAGCAAACACATATATGCAATGAAGTAGCTGATGCTTTTGAAACAAGTGCTTTATAGTAATTTTTAAATGGATCTCTGTTGCCCATTGTTTCTACATAACATGAAACAATTCTTAATATCTTGTCCATGTAATGTGTAAATAGGGTAACATCCGTTCCACCCTACTCTTGATATAATATTGGGCCCATGTAAACCTGTTCATTCTGAGATCCCTTTTCAAACACATCACCTCATGTTCCAATTTTAGCATCTGTTTCTCAGCTTCTTCTCTTTTATTTCTTTCATATATGAGGCTAGTTTGCAACTTTGAGATGGAATTTCCATCCTTCAACAGAAATTTTTTCCCTTTTGAAGCTTCTAATGCTTCCCTCAACTCAATGTTTTCTTGGATAATCTGTGTGACTGTTTCATTCAACTCCTCAACCTTTGCTTGAGTAAATAATGCAACATTCACATTTAGATTAGCTACATCACTAGCATGAATATCCTTAAGTCGATACACCATAAATTGTCCAATTACTTCATTCAGGTCATTAATCAATTTTGTCCTTTGTCCCTCAGGATACATACACCATGTGGAAAGAGTTTTATCAGAAGGTCTAAACTTTGAACCAAAATAGATTTTGTCATATCCTTCATCCATAAGGCTGCAATTGAACTTTTGTTCTCTTCTCAGATTGTCAAAACAATATTTGAGGATAGATCAATTCCAGGGATATAAAGCATCCAACTTCTTTGAGTAATTTCCTCCCCTTCTCAAGTGTCATTTGATCAAACTCTGCCTTGAGCCCTACATGGAACTTTCTATTATATTCATCCCTCTGATCTTTAGGAATTTCTATTAATCCTCTGGTAATTTCTTTCCCTTTCCACTTATACATAAAAAAATTGAATTCTCGAGACTTAATGAATTCATCATCAAATATGAAAGACTCAGAAGCCTTTCTTCTCACATCTTATGTCAAATAACTACTTATCTAAATCATGTCATCATTAGCTTTATCAGGTGGAATATAAGGTTGCAACCTTACCTCTTGGGTTACTTCTATTTCCTCTTGAGATTTGTTTGTATCTCCACCTTCCTAAGATAAATTAACACATGAAGATGGTGTTGAAGACATCCTAGCTAGAGGAGGAACCTCAATTGACCCACCTACTTCAAAATTTGAAGGACTTGGCTATGGAGGTGGAGGAATAGAAAAAATGGTAAGAAGAACAGGGGCATTCTGAATAATTTTTTCCATTTTTGCTACTTCGTCATGTTCTTCCAGGATAAGTCATTCATAAGAAGGATCTTCCAACCTTTTCCTTATTTCAATCTTGTGTACCTTAAATTACATTGATCTTCTTATCTGTACTTCCTCATAAGAATTATAATTTCTCATCAATTCCTCTCTAAGTTCAAACCCATGTTGAACTTTCCCCAATTTCATTGCCCTCATAGCAAAAGTATGATACCCTTCTAGGTCAAATTCTCTAGTTGTCAATCCCAATGGGAAAGGAAAGGAAATAATTAATTTAATGGCCTCCTCAAAGCCTTTATTTGTATTGATTTCAAAATCACTAATCACCAAATACATAGGAAAGAAAGATCCCTTTTGGTTTTTTGGAAAGGAGCTAAAGCTTCATACATTTGCCACACAATTTCTAAAGCAGCCAATCTATTTGGGACTATGAAAGGTAGCATATGTGGCTTTCCTTTAAATCCATACACCCTAATATATGTATATTGCTCATCTAAATACCAATCAACCCAATTGTGGTTAATATTCACATTGAGTTCCATTTCCTTCCCCTTTGGTCTTAAGAAAATCATTACTTGCTTTGTCAACTGGGGAACTTCTATACCACATGCGAGATATATCCTCCTGACAAATTATTGTTCAAAAATTAGAGCCTAAGAATGTTGATATCCATTTTCCCAAATAGCAGTCCATAACTGGACTGGCACCTTGGCACCCTTCTGAACAGGCCTTACATTAAGCAAAGGGTCCAATACACCATACTTTTGTCCTTGGAACAATATCATGTGCATCAGTGATGAGTACCATTTGAAAGTTATTTTTGAACCACCTTGTTGAATTCTTACTAGTGATTCATGCAATGCATTTACAGTAAATTAGGGGTAATCATAACACTTGTAATTAGTCTCACGATGTACATCGCAAGCAAGAAAAATTAATTCCTTAGGAATCATAGATTCCCCATTATATCCCAACACTTGACAAATTGCATAATAAGTTAGTTCAAAGTATTTGTAAAACAAGTCCACCTTGTATGGGGGCTACTCATTCCTAGCAAACTTCTACAAATTATCTATGTATCTAGGTTTGTGAATGGGTAATGATTTCCTTTTGAAGAACCACTCTATAGAATCATATTTGGCCTTGAGGTTTTCCTGCAATCCCTACAATCTTCTAAGCCAAACACTTCGGGTATGGTATCCCTGTCAATGTCTAACAACCTTCCATTCATGGACCTGATGTATCGGCCTTCGGCATTGTAACACTTTGCTAGAGCTTTGATCAAGTCTACACTGAGAAAAACATTAGGAATGACTAATCTAGGCAGTCCTAATCTCCATGGGTTGCATTTAGGAATTGAAAACTCTAATTTCATATAAAAACATTTGAAGATGTGATGCCCTCTGACTCTAAAATAGCTCTCCCTACAATTAGATTGCTTATCCACAAACCTCCCAACACCAGGCCCTGTCTTAGGTCTATAAGATGACCCAGGCAATTGAGAAATTAAATAATCATGAAGGTTTTTATCTTTCTTTTGTCTTTTGGCCTTGGGTTCTATAGACTGTGAAGATTTCGAAGAGGTAGACATTTCCAACTTGTCTTAAGATTGCCCTAGATGATAATACTTTAACTAGGGCTACAATTAATTCTTATCACACTCTTTGAAGGAAACTACAGAGATAGGTAACAAGACTTGTAAAGCCCTGCCAAAAAACCCCAAAGGGATTAAACTAAAACACTTGAAAAGAGTGTAAATAATTTATTTTTTAAAACTTAATAAGTCTGATGATACATTGAGTTGACTTAATGTTTAGATTGCACAATGGAAGACTTAACTTAACACCTAAAGGGTTCCCAACTTGGTTAACATGGTTCAAACTAACATTGGTTAGCATTCATTTAATCCAATTAAGTTGATTAAATATAAATACATAATTACATTTAACCAGTAGTTAATTCATCTAATAGTATTAAATATTGATAACATATCTAAGTTTCATTTATTAGGATTCTATCCATCACATTAAATCTATTGTTCAAATAAAATATATGCATTAACATTTAATTTCTATTCATACATTGTTTGCATCACAAGATAAAAATATATTACATTTCACTAAACCACTAAGTCTCAAAGCTCATATAATGTTTACATTATAATTTACATCTTGCCATGAAGGCATACATATCAAATAATTACAACTGACCATATAAGGTCCATGATATACAAGGAATGATCCAAAATACCAAATAGGATCCAACTAAATAACAAGATGCTCGAATCCAAGCGCAACTAGAACACCTGTGAAGCCAACTCCCACAAGAAGGAACAAACACATCCAATGGAAAGTGGCACTACCACCCGACCATGTGGCTCAAAAGAACCACCCTACCGTGCTAGGAGATAGAAATAAGACCCACTAGAAACCTACAAGGTATGCACACACATGGTCAAAACACAACATCAGAAAGACTCACATGAAGTATAAATTCAGAGAACATGACTCCACAACAAAACTCAAGTGATACCAACAAGACTACACAATAGTGACCATAAGGGAAGAGTGTCATCACATAGCTTGGTATGGTTATCCTAGAAGGCCTCCATAGGTCCTGGCCCCCATCCTGGTTTATCCTAGTAGCCTCTCCCGAACCCTTGGCCCCATCCAAGTCTCGTGTGGACCCAAACAATCCTTTCGTGAGAACAAGGTTGTTGGTTTGTCATTCCAGACCTTCTCACTGCATCCTAAGTCTATACTAGCACTCAACCATGAGAAAGGTATAAGTATCTTACTTAATACATTTCATCTACCCAACCCCCTAATGTATTATTAGGTTATCACTTACTTATACAACTTTCGAGGGGTTATCTTGCTAACCTCTTTGGGCATGACCCCCACTCGAAAGCCACTCTCCCTTATGACACTAAACAAAAATGTCCCAATGAACTCCAAAACCAAAGTATCAAAATGAAGTTACACACGGAGTTCAAAACAATAGAAAAACACTTGTCCAAACAAGCCCTTGCACAATGTTAAACCAACTGACAATCTCAATCAAGTGACATGACCAACCATGAAAATGACCACATGAAAACATCTAATTCATTAACCAAGGACTTGCAGTTGCCAAATTAAATGTGAATACAGTCAATTAGAAACAAGCGCCTTAACTAATCAAGAATACAATACTTTTCTATTTCATTTAAAATGCAAATTTGACCACCGTTCTCTAACTCCTCTACGTTTCAAAATAAGCCATTTAATAATCACCATTTCACTATAAATTAAAAACCACAAACACATTTATATGTGTGTGTGTGTGTGTGTACATATATATGTATATATGTATATATGTATATATGTATATATATATATATACATATATATGTATGTATGTATATATATACATACATATATCTATATACATACATATATATGTATGTATGTATATATAGATATACATATACATATGTATGTATGTATATATATATACATACATATATGTATGTATGTATGTATATATTATATGTATATAATATATACATACATACATATATATATACATACATATATATATGTATGTATGTATATATTATATACATATAATATATACATACATACATATATACATACATACATATATATATATGTATGTATATATATATATGTATGTATGTATATATTATATACATATAATATATACATACATACATATATATATGTATACATATATATTATATACATATATATATGTATACATATATATACATACATATATATATGTATACATATATATATGTATGTATATATATACATACATATATATGTATGTATGTATGTATGTATACATAATATATATATGTATATATATGTATGTATGTATACATAATATACATACATACATACATACATACATACATATATATATATATATCTAATAATTTATGATTTCCTTTTTTAAAAAAAATAAAATATTCAATTTCCAAATTAAATAACTCCTTTTTTTCTTTTTACTTTTCATATTTCCCAAAATATTTTTTTTTCACATATATATATAAAATAATATATATATATTTAAAAACCTTTTAAAAAAACCCCAAGCACCACACAATGGTGCTGCCACGGAGCCCCATGAGGGAGGTCGTGGCTAGAGACCACGACGTGGTCCCCCACCCACAGCCAAGGTTGTGGTGGGTGGCTACATTGTAGCTGCCAGCCATGGCACCCCCTCCCCATGGGTTGGGGAAGCCACGACTCCCCACCCATGCACCAATTAATATAATATTTTTTTTCTTTTTTTTAATATTTTTTTTTTGAAACAAAAACCCAGTCACTCTAAATGTGAACTGGTAAAACTAATTTTTAAACAGCAAGAATATAAACACAGAAAAAACCATTTTCCCTACAAATTAAGAAAACCCAATACATTTTTAAACCAATAATTTTCAAAAATCATTCCCTAGCAATATACCTGTAGCGTCGTAAATTGTACGCACTTGCTAGGGTGGTACAATTTCACACCTAGTTTAGCACCCGCCTTGGCGCATTTTGCATTTTGCATTGCATTTCCCCTTTAGCACTTAATTAATTAAATTAATTAGGTCTAGGGTTCTATTTTATCATCTCCCATATCATAAAGTTGGGCCCTTTTCATTAAAGTGTGCCCCTTTCATTTTATTCTTCCAATACATCATTTAATCAAAAACCCTAATTAGGCCTTCTTTTGAACTTGGGGGCTTGATTTCAGGGGTCAAAACATCTTGAAATCAGCTGTAACTTCGGGATTCTCTCTAAAATCATCATATCCGACGGCCCTGGAAATTTGGTGAAAAGTTGTCGGGACCATGGCGCCCGGCGTGCACATGGTCCCGGACATTTTTCCTCAAATTTTAGGAGCGCGATCCAATCATAAAATAAAGCTTAACCCCAAGAAATTGGCGGGAGATTCAATCTCTAGGTCCGCCAAAAGTTGAAATTAAGACCTAGGGTTTCATATATAAGAGCTCTCTTTCTTCATTTGAAAGGATCCGGATTTTTGGTTTTCAAGGGCCTTCTATGCAGCGAAAGGGCAGATCTTTGAAGACTTCAACAACATTCAACATCCCTCTATCAAGCATTTATCAATTCCATTCATCCATTTAGGGCTTGGAAGACATTGAAGAACAATAGGAGATTACCGACTGAAGATTGGCTTGTACCTCTCCCTTGGGGGTTGGCGGGGGTTTGACTAAGGCAAAACCCTATATAGCTGCCCAAACACCCTTTTCAGATATAAGTGCAGGTTTCGGGACTCGGACGACGCCGCAAATTGCAGATCCGACGGAAGCAGGTCGAGACAGTACTCCACACCAAATTGCAGAGCAAAAGACCAGGACAGGGGCATGGGGTGCCCTGGTCCTGCTAGGACAAGGGCGCTGGGCGCCCTGGTCCCTGGGACAGGGGCGCTGGGCGCGCTGGTCCTTCTGTCAGACAGCAGGTTTTCAGCACTTTCCGACAGCTTTCTAGGTTGCAAAACAGCAGTTTCAAGTGCAGAATCAGGACAGTGGTGCCCGCGCCCCCGTCCCGAACATTTTCATTCATATTTTAACACCGGGTATGCATTTACATTCTTGTCTTGTCCTTTTGTTTACAGCTTTCCATTGTTTAAGTTCAATTCTGCAATCTTGTTATTAGTTCATACTTGCACTTTGGGGTTAGGGATTGAACTTGCATCCTTTTATCTATCATTTGCAACAAAGGAATAGAAATCCTAATAGGTAGCCCGTGGCTCTCTCTTCCACAAAAAGAAGTAGCCAATTGTGTGATACCTCTAGGCTCTTTCGTATTCCACAAATGTGTGATTGAAAGTGAGATTAGGGCATGTTTGCTTAGTGTCACTTTTCCCCCACACATTTTGGTGAACCCGACGTGAATTCCAATCTTCTCTAATTCTGATTTATGTTTTCAAATTTGAGTGTTTATGCTATTTCAAAATCAAATTTGTATTTACAAGTTTTAATTTCTCGCAAGATTCAAAAATCTGGAAGAAATTTTTTCTAAAAAAACCCTAATTTTTCAATTCAAAGTTGAACTTGTGGATAGCTTAATTGGGATCAATAATTTCAAATCTGATTTAGGAACTCATTTGAATCATAAATTTCATTTTCTAAATCTACATTCTAAGTGCTTGCATTGGTTAAAATTAAACATTTCCTTCTATTTTGCATGTGTTATCATTTGAAAGAGGAAAATTGTTGTCATGATGCATTCATGTGATAATGGGTTAGCTTCCCTTGTTTCAATTTTTCCTTCTCCTAAAGAACCTCCCCCCATCTATAACAACATTTTAGTGCCTAAAAGAGTTGCTATCAATCCCTTTGAGACTCTCCCATGCTCTGAGGATGAAGACTTTAAGAGTGATCTTGACAATTCTCCTAAAATGTGCCCTTCCTATTTAGCTATCCTAGAGGAAGAGAATGATATCATAAACACCTTTCTTAATGTTACTTCACCTTCCCTACATGACGCCTCTCTAAGTGAAAAGGTGTTGATGGACATTGACTTATTTTCTCCTAAAGTTGGTCCTTCCAATGGGGGCATGTTAGTGCAACAAGAGGTTATGAACACTTCTTTCAAAGATCTCCTTCCTAAGCATGAATCTTTGGAGAAATATGTTCATGTTCCTCCTAAAAAACACTCCCTTCATGAGGATCCTTTTGTGCAAGAAGATGACATTATCCCTACATTTCCTAGTGATGGCATTTCCTTTTCCAACAAAATTCCCACTAGAGATGATGAATTAATGATAAATGCTTACCCTTCTCCTAAAGTTTGTCTTACCCATAAGCATCCCTTAGAGAAAGAAGATGAAATAATAAACAATTTCCTTAATTCTCTCTCCCCTAGAGATCATATTGAACATATTTTGAGGAAAGAGGATGAGTTTAACATATCTATTGATGCTCTCTCTCCTAAGGAGGAGGAATTAATAAACAATGTCATCTCCTCTCCCGAAATTGACAATACTTCAAACATTCCTTTCAACAACTTCACTATTTGGGATGAACCATTAGAAGAAGGTGTAGATTATTCTCTATCCCATGAGAGAACCCTAGCCAAAGGGGATGAAATCAAGATTGAAAACCCCCTTGATAGTTTCTCACCTTCCTTGAATCTCAATTATTCTCTCTCTAAAAATAAAGCATCTCCCCCTCCTCAACTTGGTTCTACTCATAAGGAAACCCTAGTTCAAAGCAAGATGGTTAACATCTCTTTCAAAGATCTCCCTCTCAAGAGTGAGACTTTAGAGAGTAATGTTGATCCTTCTCCTAGAGAGTTTATTCCCCATGTCGATCCTTTGATGATAGAGGATGATATGACATTTCCTAGTATTACTTTTCCTACTAGAACATCAATGCCTACCCCTTGTCTCTCTCCTAAAATTGATTTAATCTGTGATAAGATTTTAGTGCAAGAGAAGACTATCAATAATTCTTCCAACACTTTTGTTCATTCGTCTAAACCATCCTCAATCAATTTGATACATGTGAATGAAACACCTAACAAACCTCTCTTCACTATCCAAGGTGCTTGTCCTTCTCAAAATTCTCAACCTTTAAATAAGCCTATCTTAGTGGTTCAAGGTGGTTATGCTAATGATTCTTTTTGCACTCCTAAGAAACCTATTATTACTGTGCACGGAGGTTATTCTACTAAGAGCCCTTATGAGTATGCTAAGCAACTGACTAGAGAGAGTTATCATGCGGTTGCTCATACCTATAACACAAGAAACAATAGGCAACCTAATCCTCCTCTAGTTAGCCCAACTTCACTTCCTCCTTCTCAACCAATTCTTCCGCAAGCTCCTCATATTTCACAAGTTCTTGGTAAGGAATATGATCTTATTGAACAACTTAAAGCTACCCCTGCTAAGATATCCCTTTGGGATTTGATCCAAACTTCTTCCGCTCATCATGGAATGTTACAAGATGCCTTGAAAGATTTGAATGTTCCTCCACCTAATACATCTAGTAATATAGTGTCTTTGGTTAACTCTGTGATGAATCCTAAAGCTCAAATTGTGTTTACTCAAGATGAGTTGCCTACTAGTGAAATTCAACATCAATATGATCCCTTGATGATTGTGGTTATCATAAATGACACTGCTATAAGACGAACACTGGTAGATAATGGCTCTGGCCTTAATGTGTGTAGCATTAATCTATTGCATAAGATGAATGTGGATACATCCCTTATTGATCCTGACTCTCGTCCCATTCGAGGCTTTGATAATGTGGCTAAGTCTTCATTAGGTATTATCACCTTACCCATCACAGTGGGACCTGTTACTTTGCCTACTCCTATCCATGTTATGTCGGGAAATCTAACATACAACTTGTTATTAGGGAGACCTTGGATTCACAGTATGCAAGCTGTCCCCTCTACATTGCATAGACAAGTTAAATTTATTTATAATAATAAGACATATACCTTGATAGGTGATACTAATTTTCAAGCTTGTTTGCAAACATCTACTTCCAAAGAGAGTTCTTCTAAGCCTTCCTCTTCTAGTGATGACTTGTTAAACAAGATACCTAGGGATGAATCATCACCCTCTGATAATCAAAATTCTTTGGATGAGTCTGAAGTTCTTGAAGAAGATTCTTCTCAACTTGAATCTACACATGAAAAGGCTTTTGATCCTGAGAAGGTTCTCGCAGAAGACGATTGGGGATCTCTTGATTTTAATCCCACCTTTGTAGGTGAGTATAGGGTTCCTCCTAAAGAGCTTAAAGTTAAAAAGAAGGAAGAAACTAGAGATCAATCAGTCTTACCTGAAACTAGGAGCAATAATTTTGTGGCCGCTTCTCAAACTTCTTCTCCTCATACCTCTAATTCTGAAGAATTTGATTCTTTGTCTTATGAAAAACCACCTTTTCTTTCTGAAATGGCTAATCGTTATGGTCGTGGTTTTCATATTTTGGCTAAGAGTGGCTATAGTGGAAATGGTTGTGGCGCAAATGAACAAGGAATTAAAGTTCCTTTAGAACATAACATCCATGAATATTCATTTGGACTTGGATATAATCTTTCTAAGCCCACCAAAGCATCTAAAAGACCATCTCTCAATGTGAATGCTATATTTAGTAGTGATGAGGATCTCACTTCAACTAAATCATCTTCTACTTCTATCAACTCTCATTCCCCTCATAAGGAAATCTTGGCGATGAACAAATCTCTTTATGACTCCCCTCAAATTTCTAAATCCACTTATGAATCTTTATCTCCTATTCATCATAAAGTCCTTTCCTCCAGGGATAAGGCTCTAATAAATTACACTCATCTTTCTTCTAATATTTCTCGTAACTTCCCTTCTTCAATTTTTATCATTTTATACATG
The DNA here is from genome assembly GCF_030272615.1 of Cryptomeria japonica. NCBI lineage: Eukaryota > Viridiplantae > Streptophyta > Pinopsida > Cupressales > Cupressaceae > Cryptomeria > Cryptomeria japonica. The sequence goes on along the minus strand of NC_081414.1, from coordinate 369,373,424 downwards.
TTTTTGATCTCACTTATGGTTGAGCATTCGGCATGTCATATTCAAATACCTCATTCAATCTATCATGTCTTTAAATAACATTAATGGCTATTATGTTGCTCATCATTATGTGACATTGGTAGCTCATTTACTGGGGGCTCATTGTCATTCATGATGTTACAATTTCAAGTGCAATCATATTTTTTGAAGCAACATAATAGCCTAATTTTTCTATGTTATCTCTTGTTCCTAAGGGGTAATAGTGTGGAAATATTGATCACCTTTTCTTTAGAATCCTCTTTTCCTAGATATGGGAGAAGATGTGTATTCTCTTTCTTATCCTACCCACTTCTTGTGAGGAGCATTTTACATACACTAATGTCTTGCAATTTGCTTATGTCTAGATCTCTCCCTAGAAGATTGTGTAAGTCCTTCTCATTATCCTTATCCTTGGGAGGCAATGATCTTTCCTTATTTTTATCTAAGGATCCACTTTTTCCTATTTCATGGATGGTGTGAACTTTATTACTTGATGTTATTCCTTGTATGCATTTGTTGTTGTTTGTTCAAGGATTCTCTCTTACAAGGGGTGTAAGTCCTTGACTACAACCTCTTTTGCACTTGGTAAAATACATCCATAATGAATTCACTCTCCCAATTGGGTTAAAAAGAGCGTCATCCTTCATTAAGAATCACTTTCACCTCACAAAAGAAGGAAGTATTGCATTCTTATTCTCTTCGTTGTCTTATTCTAGAAGATGTTATATTTGTCTAAGACAATTCCTCTCGGGGATAGGTGTCTTTTGTACAAAGATATCTTCTCCTCCAAGGATCTCCTTTACACATACTACAAGATATCCCTTTTCAATTATCTTATCCTTGCTTAAAGAGTGCAAAACTCTCTTTCTTGGATCTATGACATTGTTGCATTTTTGGGGTATCTTCTTTTGCGATGAAGGTAGGTATCCTTGTTCTACTTTGCTTATGACATAAACATTACACTTTTTGAGCAATGGGTCATTCTCGGAACCAGAGCACAGACTCTTAGAGCGAGATGTCTCCATTTTTCTCTTATGCAAGGTGATTATTCTCGGAACCAGAGCACAGACTCTTAGAGCGAGATGTCACGCTTTTATACTATACATATACAAGTTGTAGCATACTCAGGCATAGACTCCTATGAGGTACTTCTAACCTCACTTACACACACATGCACGAGGTTGAGTGGAATTAGCGGCATAAGGCTAGACTTTCTCACTCTCCTCCCTTACATGGATCACCTAGACATACTCTAGGGGCTAGTTTTCCATGTCCTTTTTCCCATGGATCACCTAGACAAGATCTAGGGGTGAGAAGTCCATGTTTTTCTCTCTCACTATTCTTCTCATGGATCACCAATGTGTGTATTCATGATTTTTTCCTTTCTTTACTTCTCTTTGCATTTTGTTTCCATTTACATCCTTCATCTTGCGTTAGAGAACTCTCAAATCCTCACACTCTTTGTTGTGTTGGAATTGAGATTTGGTCCTCTTCCTTACCAAATGATTCTCCATTAGTTTTTGATCTCATATCAAATCCTCTTGTGAGCATTTGTCATCAATATTCTTTAACAATTTGAAGTGGTAAACATGATACCCTGTTTCAACTCACTAAAATTAGCAAGCCGAAACAGGGGGGGGCATATAGCTACCCTCGAATTTTCATCACCTTCCTTAGTAAGCATTAGGTGATTTTGTGATCTAACATGTGTTTTGTAGGGTGCGGTTCCTAACTGTGTACTGCAGATACCGCTTGGGGCTTCGTTCGACAGACTTATGGATATATCCTTTTTCAAATAATGTTTACTTTTCTGTACTTTAGCTTGCATATGCACGTAGTGTTCATATGACCGCTAAAGTGGGGGCTAAATATAGCGTCGTAAATTGTACGCACTTGCTAGGGTGGTACAATTTCACACCTAGTTTAGCACCCACCTTGGCGCATTTTGCATTTTGCATTGCATTTCCCCTTTAGCACTTAATTAATTAAATTAATTAGGTCTAGGGTTCTATTTTATCATCTCCCATATCATAAAGTTGGGCCCTTTTCATTAAAGTGTGCCCCTTTCATTTTATTCTTCCAATACATCATTTAATCAAAAACCCTAATTAGGCCTTCTTTTGAACTTGGGGGCTTGATTTCGGGGGTCAAAACATCTCGAAATCAGCTGTAACTTCGGGATTCTCTCTAAAATCATCATATCCGACGGCCCTAGAAATTTGGTGAAAAGTTGTCGGGACCATGGCGCCCGGCGTGCACATGGTCTCGGACATTTTTCCTCAAATTTTAGGAGAGCGATCCAATCATAAAATAAAGCTTAACCCCAAGAAATTGGCGGGAGATTCAATCTCTAGGTCCGCCAAAAGTTGAAATTAAGACCTAGGGTTTCATATATAAGAGCTCTCTTTCTTCATTTGAAAGGATCCGGATTTTTGGTTTTCAAGGGCCTTCTATGCAGCGAAAGGGCAGATCTTTGAAGACTTCAACAACATTCAACATCCCTCTATCAAGCATTTATCAATTCCATTCATCCATTTAGGGCTTGGAAGACATTGAAGAACAATAGGAGATTACCGACTGAAGATTGGCTTGTACCTCTCCCTTGGGGTTTGGCGGGGGTTTGACTAAGGCAAAACCCTATATAGCCGCCCAAACACCCTTTTCAGATATAAGTGCAGGTTTCGGGACTCGGACGACGCCGCAAATTGCAGATCCGATGGAAGCAGGTCGAGACAGTACTCCACACCAAATTGCAGAGCAAAAGACCAGGACAGGGGTGTGGGGCGCCCTGGTCCTGCCAGGACAGGGGCGCTGGGCACCCTGGTCCCTGGGACAGGGGCGCTGGGCGCGCTGGTCCTTCTGTCAGACAACAGGTTTTCAGCACTTTCCGACAACTTTCTAGGTTGCAAAACAGCAGTTTCAGGTGCAGAATCAGGACAGTGGCGCCCGCGCCCCTGTCCTGAACATTTTCATTCATATTTTAACACCGGGTACGCATTTACATTCTTGTCTTGTCCTTTTGTTTACAGCTTTCCATTGTTTAAGTTCAATTCTGCAATCTTGTTATTAGTTCATACTTGCACTTTGGGGTTAGGGATTGAACTTGCATCCTTTTATCTATCATTTGCAACAAAGGAATAGAAATCCTAATAGGTAGCCCGTGGCTCTCTCTTCCACAAAAAGAAGTAGCCAATTGTGTGATACCTCTAGGCTCTTTCGTATTCCACAAATGTGTGATTGAAAGTGAGATTAGGGCATGTTTGCTTAGTGTCACTTTTCCCCCACACAATACCAAAATCAAATTTTGACAACAATAGGATTTTAAAACATTAATAGGTAAATGATTGTTTTTGTTTTTCCAATTTCATTCTGTAGCGTAGAAATTAGGAATCATCACAAGATAAGTAGATCAATCAAAACACTAAACAATCAAAGCAATATCATGAGAACACTCATTGAAATGAACCTAATTCTAAAGCACATTCAATAGAGGTATGGAAACAAAGCATTCAAAGATGAAATATTATGCAAACCAGATGTAGAATTGAACACTCCTTCCATGCGGCTCCATTGTTGTTCTTTCCTCTTCAATGGGTTTGTGGATCTCACTTACAAGTGCACATACAATTGAAAGCAAGATTGATGAAAAGCTCAAGAGTACTAGAATCATAAATTCGATAGTTTGATAAAAATTCAGATTCAAGGGATTCAAGGTTCAAGGATCAAGGAATCAAGGGATTTGATTGAAGAAAATCATCCAATTTATAGAGAAATTGGAGAAATGAACAAATTAGCATGAAATGGATTCGAATAGAAATTCAAATCAAGAATAGCAAAGCTATGACATGTTGCTATGTAAAGAGGCTTGTGACAATTTTATGACAGATTTTATGACAAATTTCCATGTCAAAACAAGTTCTATGACAAATTTCTATGTCAAGAGAAGTTCTATGACAAATTTCTATGTCAAGAGTATGACACATGAAGCACAAAAATAGGGAGAACTAGAGACAAGTTAATTAGGTGGAAATTAAAATTAGGAAATTAGAAAATAGGTGGAATTTAAGAATTAGAAAATAATGAAAATAGGAATTAGGAAATAATGAAATTAGGTAAATTAATTAATAATTTGTCATTTATTAATTAATTTACAAAGAGGAATAATTAGCCAATTAAATGAACATTTAATTGTAATGAGAAGACTTAGGATAAATAAACAATTTATTAATCCTAAAGGAAGAAATGACAAACAAGATGAATTAGAAATGCGAGAATGACAATTAGGTCTTGACAAAGGATAGTTGATATCGATTCGATCATGATTTTGGATTGATAAATGACCAGTGTTAATAAATGATTTGATTGAGATTGGTTGACAAAAATCAATGACAAATTGACCAAATTGACATGATTGAAAAGGACAAGGATCGATGACGAATCAATCGCAATATGACAAGATTGACAAGGACAAAGATCAACCAAAATCATGATTGAAGATTGTTGTCGACAAGACCAAATTCGAGAGCGAGATGAATGAAGAATACAGAAGAATGACTCGATGCTCGCAAATGATAAAGACCAAGTGCGTAACATGGAAGAAATGTTAATGCGATGCAAAAACCTAAAATGAGACAATGCGCAAATGTTAAAGTATGATTCCGCAAGTGTTGACCATTTTTAGGTGTCTACATTTTGCCCCTCTTTGAGACAATGCGATTTTAAGCGTTGTTTCAAAGAACAATAATGAAAATGCCCCAGACAATGACAATGACATATGCATGCCCCCTCGAGGAATTGGCCGGAAACATGCAGAAAAGAGGCCAATTGATCGATAAGAATGATAGAAAATGATAGGATCAAATGGACTGCCAAGACTGACAGAAGAAATGTTAGTAAGAAGAAATGAATGAGACAAAGGAAAGTTAGAGATGAAGAAAAACTTGCTTTCAGTAATGCACTTTGTAGGTGAGAACCTTTATTTTAATGTAGCAAAATGGATGCGTAGCATAGTGGCATTGAAGGCCAGAGCTGAAATGCAACCCGATTTGCGAAAGACAGACACATCGCAGACAAACGACAATCACAATCAAAAAAAGAAAAGGATCATGAACCATCCCGGTCACTCTAAATCACTCGGTGACATCATCGAGCAACATAGGAACATGATCGAAGCCAAAGATAAATCAATTAAAAAGATAAGATGCACAAATTCCAACAAATCAAACAAACATCTTGATCTTCATTGTCAAAAGTTGAAAGTGCTGATAGGACGATCATGCTATCTGGTTTCAGGAAATGTGATACCCCGTCTAAGACAGGACACAGTCTGGTTTCGAGTATACCACACCCTGTATAAGACCCATGATAGTGTGCCAAGGACGACTGATAGTGATGTTGATGTTTGATTGTTATGACAATTTGGATCAGTTTGAACGTTTGATTTGATTGAAAAAGTTCATCTATTAACGCATGATTTCATTAAAGCACGATATTGGATTGCGAGTCGTTGGAGGAATGCTCAGCGATCTGTCGATGCATAAAGGGAATACTTTATTGCAAAATGTTTATGTTGGTTTTTGGAGTTTTACAATTTTTTTGTGTTCATTTTTTTCAGGACTTTATTTGATTTTTTTATGGATTTTTTTCAGGACATTTTTCGATTTTTATGGATTTTTTCAGGACATTATTCGATTTTTATGGATTTTTTCATGACATTTTTCAATTTTTTATGAATTATTTCAGGACATTTTTCAATTTTTTTGGATTATTTCAGGACATCTTTTTTAATTTTTATGACTTTTTTCAGGACTTTTTTCAATTTTTATGACTTTTTTCAGGACTTTTTGGATTTTTATGATTTTTTCAGGACATTATTTCAATTTTTATGATTTTTTCAGGACATTATTCAATTTTTATGATTTTTTTTTAAATTTTGCCCCCAGTGTCTAGCAAGGCAAGGAATATGACAGGTGAATAAATAGGCTTGCTGAAATGTTGGTGGATAGAAGGAAGACAAAGGCCTTTTATTATGGAAACAATGCAGATGCAATTTCCAAGAACTATTGTGTGATGGTACAAGAGACTGGATATGACAATGTAAAGCAGGAACATGGCATGAGGGACATGTCAAGAGGTTTGTGAAACCATGTTTAAATTTTATGTCCTTATGTTAGATCAAGATCAAGGAATGAAACAAAGTGTATGGATAGTGATAAGATATGTATAGGATAAGCAAGACCAAGAATGGATAAAGGACATGGACTGAAGGTTGGGATAGGATACGGGATAGTGGCAGAAAGTTGTAATAAGCCAGGGAATATGGATGAAAAGCTATAATAAGCAAATGGATAAATGACCAAAAGCTATGATAGACTGAAAGCTGTAAACAAGATGCATGATGCTCATGATGATCCTCAACCTTGTCAAGATCAAAGGTGGAAAGATGAAATGGACATGAGTGACAATAGGATAATGGAGGGTAATGACAGGGGTTTGATAGGATAATGAAGGGCAATAGGATATGAAGGAGGAAAACTGCCCCCAAGTGTGATTGTGCAAGAAGTTCATGGATTATGCATGATGCCTGTTTGCCAGGTTTTCATCATGGTACTTGCCCAAGGTGCCTGTTTGCCAGGTTTTCACCAGTGAACGAATTATTTTTCTTTATTTTTTTTCACTTTTCTTTTTTTTTTTCACTTTTTGTATTTTTTAGTATTTTTTTGTATTTTTTCAAAAGAAGATGGGCACATGATAAGGGATGGAGGAAGGACTCAAGCGTCTTTTTATTTGGATAGTAGCCTTGAAAATAATGGACCATGACCTTTAAAAGTATGCTCAAAGACGTTGGTAGGATAAGGACATGGACAATGAAATGAAACTAAGGCAAGGATTTACGCAAAGGATTGGACGAGAGGGATGGAAGGATGGAAAATATGCATTGGATAATGGACAGGGTATTGGGAGAATTGGGCTTTACTGGATGGAAATGTTGGCAAGATCGACATTGGCACACACCTTGAGGGGTGATGAACTGATGGAGGAAAAGTGGGTGTTGGATATTGAGATTTTGACGGAAGAAAGGCTTGGGATTTTGGGACATAAGGGCCCAAAATGGATGAAGAAGGTGATGGAGGAATAGACTTGAGAGGTTGGGATGGAGGAATAGAAATTTTGGATGCCAAGTTGGATGTTTCTTTTTGTGCTTCAAGGAGCTTCTTGGGGATCCACATGGTTTTTGATTTTTCATGCTTTTGTGGTTCCTTGGAGTGCATTGCTTGCACAAGGGATTTAGGAACCCATATATATTTTGACCTTGCTTGATTTTGCTCAGTGGGCCTTTGTGGCCTTTTGTATTTTTCTTTTTCTTTATAGATCATATTGTTCTTTGTTTTGACATGTCGATTAGATTGGACATGTTGATCTTTGAATACATGTGGATGGCTAGACTTATGACTTTTATGCTTGTACTTGGCATTCAAATTGCTTGGAAGAGGGAATGAATGTCGGTGTGGATGGGAATGATATGGAGGCATGTGGGATGGATGGAAGGTTCTCCAAGATGTGTGCCTTTGCCGATGTTTCATAGGAGATGGAGGGATATAGGGACCTAGAATGGATGGAAGCGATGATGGGGAAGGTGGACATTTGGATTTTGACTTTGAAGGGATACCAACGCCTTGAGTGTGAGCTTTGTAGCCATGACCATTAGTATATTTTTTCACATGAAGGGATGCTTGCTTATGGAGATCTACCCCTTTGCCTTTATCAATATTTTGACTAATAGGATACTCTTTTCTTTGGGAAGAAGACGCGAGTCCATTATGAGGTGGATGTGATATGAGAGAAATAAGGAGATCTTGAAGTGGATCGGATTGCACCAAAGTGGAAGAACCCATTATGCATGTCAAGGGTTCATGAACATCTTGCACTGACACGTTAGAATCATGAGGGGTATCAGGATCATGAGGGGGACTAGGAGTGTGTAGTAGACATGGTTCAATGATAGGCTCTTCAAGAGATGGAATGGAAGAAATAATGGGATCGTCAAAAGAAATGCAATCTTGGAGTGGATATGCTGGATTAGGACGTGGAGATGGAGGAACAAGTGAATCTTGTGGAGGATCTGAAGGAATGATTTGATCTTGACAAGGAGGAAGATCATTGGATTCCTCTTTAAAGGTGCTTTGCTCTGGACTTTTAATGGGATCATCGGAAAGGATAGAAGGGATATCTTGATCTTTCTTAGGAAGTGGAATGTCAATGGGATTTGAAAGGACATTGTGTTCGTGAAATGGAAGGGGATCATTTGGGATTGGATGGACTAGGATATCTTGATCTTGCTTGAGGAGTGGAGTGTCAATAAGACTTTCGATAGGATGGACAAGAATATGGGAATCATCGTGAGTATCTGGGGAAATGGGATCTTGGTCAACAATTGGATGGGATGATAAGGTTTTAGGATCTTGATCTTGATTTTCTTTAGGACTCATTTCTTCATGCTCTAAATTATCCTCTTAACATGGGGATGGACTTTGGATATGCCTGGAGGATTCTGACAAGGAATCAATGCTTTGGCATGAAGGGGATGCACTTTGAACATTTGCAATGGATTTTGGCAAGGAATCAATGCTTGAACATGAGGAAGAGGGACTTCGAATGGGGTCCTCTAAAACAGGTAATGGCAATAAAGTGCATGGTGGCATTGGGTCTTGTATTTCTGAAACATGGCAAGGATGTGCATCATGAATTGGATTATCATGGCAATCAATTATGGATAGCTCTTGGATAATTGCATCCTTGGGTGTATTGTTTGATGAGGACAATATGGAAGGTTCTTTTGAAACTTCTAAAGGTGTAGGGATAGATGCCACTGGAAAGTCAATTTTCTTGCGAGGAGATGAGGCATTGCTAGACATAATTGTATTATTTTTATCTTCCTCAATAAACTCACTTGGTAATTTCCTTAAGAGCATTGCAATAAAGCCACCTTTCTTTCGAGGTTTTGACATGGTTGTATCTGGAATTTGAACTTGTTTTTGGTTTGATGTCATGTTTTGATGTTGAACTTGGTTCAATTGTTTTGACATGTTCAAAATTTGGCTTGGTGTATGCTGCAACCTTTGTTTTTGACTTTGTGATTGCGGTTGTTGACATTGATATGTTGATTGAACTTGAACTTGTTGATATTCCACCATTGGTTGGACTATTTGTTGACATTGTATAATTGGTTGGACATATTGTTGAAATTGGACCGTTGGTTGTATTGGTTGAAAATGTTGGAAATGTTGATCAATTGGTTGCGATGGTTGAAAATCTGATTGATAGTAAACACCTTCTTGTTCTTGTTGTGGAGGCACATAATGTTGAAATTGATGTTGTCTCTTTTCTTGAAATTGTTTCATCATCTCTATTTGGGAGAGGAGAGCTGGTATGTCTGATCGTTCGATAAGAGATCTTACATCAATTGGCTCAAGCTTTAGATTTTGACCTGGAAATTTTCGAAACACTTTGGACATTTGTGATCTATTCTTCTCAATGTTTTTCACTCTTTGTTCCAATATCTCCTCTTCTTGAGCTAGTTTCTCCTCTAGTTTTTGTATTTGGAGACTTGTTTCATCATAAAAAGTTTGATCGATATTGCCTTGTTGTTGGGTTGGATAGAATTGTGATTGCATTGTCAGTTGATATGTCAAACTTTGTTGCATCATTGGTGCTTGGAACCTTGTTTCAATAGACATGTCACTATGCAATGCAACTAATGGGATTTTTCAAGGATAATGTATGATATGCAACTAAATGCAAACTAGATAGATGAAAATGCAATCTATGTTTTTGGTTGTTTTTGAAGATTTTGACAAACTTTATGAATGCAAATCTAAAAGAGACCCTTAGGAAATTGAAATGGTGTCTAGACCTCAAAGGACAAAAGGACTTAATGGACAAAGGACAAGATGACAATGTCTCCCCTATATGCTTGGATACTAAGCTAGGTTTGACAAAATGATATTGATGACAAAAGGACAAAAGGACAAAAGTTTGATAAGGTCTAGACTTCTTAACAATGACTTAGGGTTTATCAAAAATTTGGATTACTCAAGTATGACAAGACCTAGGTTTGACACTATATGCAAAAGGACAATTAATATGCAAATGATCTTAATATGATATGACAATGACTTAGGCTTAATGAAGAGACTTGGGATATGCAAATGCAAATGTATGACAATGGTATGACTTTAATGCAAGAGGACATATGCAAATGGATGACTTCTATTGGTATGCAAAAGAAGTATGACTTAGGTGAAACCTAACCTTGATACTTGATAATGACTTTGAAAAATGCAACCTAGGATGAACCTAAATGTAAGTGACATAAGAGTTGAGACAAGTTTTTGAACAATGTTGGATAACCATGTTGGAAGATGTGCTTTGAACCTTGTTGGATGTTTGTTGGATGAATGTCTCTTTTGTGCTTAATCTTGTTTTGATTAATTTGTTTGGCTTTTGAAATGGGATAACATTCAACTTTTGACAATCAAAGAATACAAGATGTTACGACTTAGACTCAAGACAATCATGCTCATTTCCACATTTCTTATGGTAGGCAAAGACATTAGGTACTTGAGAGGTAGACTCATTATGGGATTCAAGGAGAATACATAGATGCTTGACCCCACGGGCTCCCCTCCACGGCACTCACTTCTCAGGGCAACCAAGCATCAGTCCCCATGGAATCTCCCCATGGCGAACTTAGTATCTCTTCCAAGTATCCGAATTTGTCCTTCTCAAGCAACTAGAAGGGTTTTTGGCCTCTAAAAACAAGGTATGTAGTAAGGATTTCTGTTAAGCATTACTCCTTGATGTCATGCAAGCATGATTGAGACATTAAGCCCATCAAGATACCAAACAAATGTAGTCACGCAAGCGCGATTTAGACCAAGAGGCCCTACTTAGATGTTGATATGAGAAAGAGTTTCAAGGGGCATCACTTCCCAAGTAACTGCAATTCCCACGTAACACTTCCTTCAAAGCTTTCGCCCATCAGGTATTTTTTTATAGTGAGTTAGAATGCCAAGGAATTCTAGCCGTACTCACTTTGGGTCGTTCCCTTCTCACGATTATCACTCGCTTGCTAAAGCAAAGTGGTCGGGAAGGCAGGCCCTCTAATGGAGACAAACAATCAACAACACAAGTATGGTACCAAAGATCTGGATTTCTGATCACCCTACGAAGGATGAGAGCATACTCTCCTACTCCAATGTCATACTTAACAAACAAAGCAAACAAGGGTTCATTTCCACCTACTTATAAATCACTAAATGCCTAATTAAAAATCAAACACACGATTTGGTTGTTTCTCCAAGGCAACCTGCAAAACACATGTCAGAAGTTTGATTTGTTATCTTTGACCATCGAATCTGCATAACACATGTTAGTAGTTTGATTTTTAGTCTTTGTCATGCGTACGCCAAGATCCTGCACCAACAATTAGTACCAAAATCCAAAACACAAATGATCTGATTTATGAAAACTATCAAAATTTCAGTCCACTTCGAGAAGGCATAACTTTCTCATCCTAGCTCCAAATTACAAACCGTTTAATGCGTTGGAAAGGTATTCAAATAATCTAGAACCAAATTTTGGAAACATCAATGATATCTCATCATGTTTACGGGCACCATATTTGTCCAAAAATGCACCGAAGACCCTCAAAATTGCAATTTACTAAAACATATAAAAATTTTCAAGTAAAAACTGCATTTTTCACCTCTGTTCTGGACTTTACACAGGCGCAAAAGTCATGACACAGGCGCAAGATGTCTGACACAAGCGCAGAATGTCTTGACACAGGCGCAAGACTCTTCAACACAGGCGCAAGATGCTTAACACAGGCGCAGAAGTGACCAGAATACCCTGCACGGCCCTGTTTTTGAGTTTTTGACCTGCAAATCAGCTTAGAAGCACTCCAAAACACAGTAAGATGGTTAGAAGGTTAGTATTCACGTCGGGTTCACCAATTAATGTAGCGTAGAAATTAGGAATCATCACAAGATAAGTAGATCAATCAAAACACTAAACAATCAAAGCAATATCATGAGAACACTCATTGAAATGAACCTAATTCTAAAGCACATTCAATAGAGGTATGGAAACAAAGCATTCAAAGATGAAATATTATGCAAACCAGATGTAGAATTGAACACTCCTTCCATGCGGCTCCATTGTTGTTCTTTCCTCTTCAATGGGTTTGTGGATCTCACTTACAAGTGCACATACAATTGAAAGCAAGATTGATGAAAAGCTCAAGAGTACTAGAATCATAAATTCGATAGTTTGATAAAAATTCAGATTCAAGGGATTCAAGGTTCAAGGATCAAGGAATCAAGGGATTTGATTGAAGAAAATCATCCAATTTATAGAGAAATTGGAGAAATGAACAAATTAGCATGAAATGGATTCGAATAGAAATTCAAATCAAGAATAGCAAAGCTATGACATGTTGCTATGTAAAGAGGCTTGTGACAATTTTATGACAGATTTTATGACAAATTTCCATGTCAAGACAAGTTCTATGACAAATTTCTATGTCAAGAGAAGTTCTATGACAAATTTCTATGTCAAGAGTATGACACATGAAGCACAAAAATAGGGAGAACTAGAGACAAGTTAATTAGGTGGAAATTAAAATTAGGAAATTAGAAAATAGGTGGAATTTAAGAATTAGAAAATAATGAAAATAGGAATTAGGAAATAATGAAATTAGGTAAATTAATTAATAATTTGTCATTTATTAATTAATTTACAAAGAGGAATAATTAGCCAATTAAATGAACATTTAATTGTAATGAGAAGACTTAGGATAAATAAACAATTTATTAATCCTAAAGGAAGAAATGACAAACAAGATGAATTAGAAATGCGAGAATGACAATTAGGTCTTGACAAAGGATAGTTGATATCGATTCGATCATGATTTTGGATTGATAAATGACCAGTGTTAATAAATGATTTGATTGAGATTGGTTGACAAAAATCAATGACAAATTGACCAAATGGATGACAAATGCTTGATGTAATTGACCAACAATAATTTTTCCATTTCCCCAATTTTCCCAAGTTTGCCCCAAAATTGAAAATTTTGGTAGCATATCCCCTTAAAAATCAACAATAAGAAAATTTCAAAAATGAAAACTACAGGGAAATAAACATAAACTAATTTAATTCAAAACCCAACAGGGAACTAATTTTTAACCAAAATTTTACCCAACTAAAACATTCAAATCACCAACCTGTTAAGCTATCCAGGCAGATAGAGTTGAAGGAGAACAAGCCACAAAACTTGAGACAAATTATTCCACCAACAAACTCCAACTCAAAATCATACACAGAGGTCCCCAAACAAATATTTTTTTCTCCAGAATGCATAATGAAATGTTTTTGGTCAATATTTCGTATATATAATTTTTCTTTTCAAAATATCTTTTAGGTCAAGTTTAAAAACTTTTTTAAAATAAAATTACAAATTTCAATCTTTTTTTTTTTCAGGGAATGCATTTTTATTTAAACTTTCAAATTAAATTGATTTCCCTTTTTTTTTAAATATGAAAACAATTAATCATTAACTATACATAAAACTAAAACAACTTTATTTCTCTTTTTTTTAAATCAATTAAAAACACATACTATATCATTTCACTATATAACTCAACAATTCACTTTTTAACTATTCAAATAAAGCAATTTATAAATCTATTAAAATATTAAAATTCACTTAATCGTTTATTTCAAAATTATTTTTTTTTAAATGCATAATACGAAATCAACAAGGCAAAATAGAAACACGACCCGCATACCAACAAAAAGATGGTTGACCGACAACTGACACTGCTTAGTGACAAGCAAGGCTAAGGGTAAACTCAGGGCCTTATGACTATCTCCTCCACTTCCATCAGATTATTTAGGTACGCTCAAACCTTTAGGACCAGGTGAAGTCAATACCTTGTACATGCAAATCATGCATCACCAATTCACGCATACATACATACATATATATATATATACACACAGTAGACACATCGGTGAAGGAGAATCGTGATGTTCCCTATCTCACTGAAGTGAGTGAAGGAAAATCATCTCCTTGCACCCCATACACTTAGAAGCATGATAACATGTACATAACGCATCTCATGCATAGAATAAATGTGTTAGCGCATGGTCAACAATCCAATAAAATAACTTATTACCATCAATGAAGAAATAATGCGTAAACAACATACACTGAAACTCAAATTAAAGTATAACACATCATTGCATAAAATCTGAGTAAAATATCACCATATAATGTATCCACTAATATCCACTGAAAAAGTCAACTATAGTCAAAACAAGTATCTAAAAGGTCTAATCGAGGGAGGCGTACTACAGGACTTACTGAATCTTGCTTGTGCTTTCTAATTTTATGGCTGCCTAGACGTCTTCACAACTTGTTTTCTCAACTCCGCACCAAACCTTTTCAGCAATTTGTGACCAAAATTGTTCTAAACTCAAACAAACCATCCCCTTCTCATAAATGAAGTTTGTGTGAATAATGATTGTGCAAACGGGATTTTATACAGGTTTAAATGTGCATAGTTTATCTCAAAGAATCTACAGCAGGCGGTAAAATTCAAATAACCATACCTGAGGGAGCTATCAGTCACATCGCTTGTCTCATCACTTTATTTAATTTTCTCAGCACTCGTCAGGATCACAAAAGATACCTTGGCGAGGCCCAAGCTGACACAATAGATCCTACTTGGCCACCAACATTCAGCTCATTAATCCTCTTCTTGGGACTTGTCAAAGCAGAGACAACTCATTCACCGAGTGCCGAGTAACCTTTGGTTGGAGTCATAACATCCTTCTCGGGCACTCGTTGAGCACGGGACACCATGCTCACCAAGTTTTGAGAAACATTTACATGGCTTATTCGACTCAGGACTCAACCAGGACAAAATAAATATTCCACCAAGTCCCGAGAAATAATTTTGGTTCATTGTCCACCACATTAGATAATAGCTCAGTGCCAACACAAACTTTTAGGTTGATCGGGGCCCACCTTAAGATAATTTGGGCACGTGACCAATTCTAAACCCTTTAAAGTTACGTTTGGGGGGACCAAAACTTAATCAACCTAGGACATGGGAAGACCATAATTTAACGCGACCCGGGCCCAAAGGATTTCCAATTAAAACCATGACCGATAGAATAATTTTCAAAGAAAAGCATTCTTAGACAAAATTTGAAAAATAGCTGGAAAATTAAGCTAACCAAAATGAGAAAATATGCCCAAAATAGTCCTAACAACGGCTGTAGTTGGGGATGCTTGAGCCAAAGGCTCAAGACAAGAAACCAGACTTTGGGAGGCAGACCCAATCTTACCAAAATCCTATCCACAATGCATGTATATAAATATACATCCCTAAACTACTATACATTGAACAAATTAGGTGAAAAAGTATTTCAGGAATTGTCCATGCACTGGCAATTCCAAAACTTCATTATCTGTGTTCTTGAGGAAATATGAATCTTCATCGTGCTTGTCAATGATCTCAAATGGTCCTAGCCAAATGGCATCAAACTTTCCATGTTTTCCTTTCTCTTGGCTATGAGAATTCCACATAAGAACCACATATCCTTCCTAGAATTTTCTCTATGTAGCTCTTTTATCAAACGAGTATTTTACTTGTTGCTACAATTTGGCATTCATTTTCATAGCCTCATTTCTTACCTCATCTATTTCTACCAACTGAACTATCATTTCCCTCATTGAGTCAGTTATATCATCATCTTCTTCATGGATAAATTTATACACAGGGAGAAAATTAGTAAGGGGAATCCCCACCTAAGTTCCATAAACCAATTCAAAAGGAGATTTCCCCATGGCCCTCTTTACAGTCACTCTGTCAGCCCACAATGCCAACTTTAACTTGGAGTCCCAAGCCTTTTTATTCTTTTGCAGTATTCTCTTGATGATTTTAAAGAGGCTCTTATTACTAGATTTAGCCTATCCATTACCCTATGGGTGATATGGGGATGAGTATGACACCGTGATCCATATGAGTCACAAAAATTCATGAATTCCTTCTGACCTAAAACACATAGCATTATCCATAACATGTTTAGTAGGCGTGCCAAATCTGGTGAGTATGTTATCCAAAAAAAATTAATCACCACCTTATTGGTTGCTTGTCTTGTTGGGATAGCTTTAATCCACTTTGTAAAATAATTTATGGCCACAAGGATCCATCTATGACCCCCACTAGATTTATCACAAATTTTCCTTATGAAATCTATTCCCCATTAATGAAATGGGGATTCTATCAATTGAGGTCAGAGAGGCAATGCCCCTACATATTTAAGCTTTCTAGAAATTTTTTGACATGACTCACACTTCCTCACAAAATCATGAGTATCCACAAACAAAGTGGGTTAATAGTATCTTGCTTTAAGTATTTTGTGGGTAGTAGTATTTGCAGAAAAATGCCCATCGCAAACTCCTTCATGCATTTCTTCAAGAACCCCTTGGGATTGACCTTTATCATGACAAAACAATAATACTCCATCCTGATTTTTCCAGAATAGATCTCCCTCTTTCATCACATATTTTTGGGCTCGTAACCTCAATGTGCATTTCTAATTTTCATTCATTTCTTTAGGACAACTCATATTATTCAAGAAATATACTATATCTGAATATTATGGTTGTCTTTTGATGTTGGTTGATCCCTCCTCTTCCTTTTCCACAATATTTACCTGAGTAGCTTCAAGATTTGTTTTGGCCATCAACCTTGCCAAACCCATGCCTCACACCAACTTGGTTACCTGGATATCAATGTTGGATACCTGAACTTTATTTATCCATCTGTCTCTTTGTCCTATCACTTCAAACTGAGCAAATATATCTTTGACAACAACACTTGGGACATACGCAATAACCTTAGATCCTACCAAATAAGATTTAAAAATTTGTACTGCTTTAACCAAAGCATAAGCTTGCTTCTCTATAATATCATTATTCAATTCAGCATCATGCAAGGACTTGCTGAAGAAAGAGATAGGTTGTTTATGGCCAGCATTTTTCTATAACATGACTGCAACAATAGTGTGGAATGATGCAAAATAAAATATTTGAAATGGTTTTATCAAAATCGGGGGATTTTAAAACTGGAGCTTCTTCGATTGTTCTGTTTATACCTGCAAAGGCCTCCAATGGTTCACTATTCCAATCAAGTTTTGCACCCCTTTTTAACATTCTAGAAATAGGTTTAACCATTTTTGCAAAGTTTGAAACAAACCTCCTTACAAAATTAATTTGTCCAAAGAATTATTGGATTGCCTTAACTATCTTAGGGATTGGGATTTTATCTATTGTTGCAACCCTCTCAGGATCAATTCAGACCCCTTCTTTGAATACAATATGACCCAACAACTTTCCTTTAGTGATAGAAAAAATGCACTTCTTTGATTCAATGAAATGTTGAACTCTAAAGCTTTTGAAAGTATCTTCTCAAGATGTTTGCAATGGTATTCATCTCTTTTAAAGTAAGCTATGAGATCATCCTAGTATATTACTAAGAAAATGTTAATCAAATTTGCAAATCCTACATCCATAGCTCTTTGGAAAGTTGTTTCACTAATTGTCAAACCAAATGGCATTATGATGTAGACATAAGTACCCCATGGAGTTGTAAAAGCAATCTAATATTGCTTGGACTCCTTGACTTTCACTTGATTATATCCAGAGAATCCATCCATCATGCTCAACAATCTGCAACCTTTGACTCTCTATAACATCGCCTCTATGTTTGACAAAGGATAATTATCCTTTAATGAAGATATATTTAAGTTTCTGAAATCCACGCATAACCTAATGTCTCCATTCTTCTTTTTGACTGGAACCAGATTTGATACCCAAGTTGAATGCCTGATTGGTTTAATAATACCTCCCTCCCTGAGTTTTACTAACTCTTCCTGCATCTTGGGAGCCAACCTTGGGTTTATTGGTCTTTGCTTATGTCTAAAAGGCTTTGCATCTGGTTTCAGTGGAATTTCGTGTTGAAACAAATCTTCTCTGTAAGCTTTAAGATCATCGTAAGACCATGCAAAAACATGCTTATATTTTCTCAACAAGGTAATCAACATTTCTCTAATCTTGGGATTTATCTTTTTTTTGAAGTACACATTTTTTGGAGCTATTTCAGTTCCTAAATTTATCTCTTCTAGATCTTCTTTATTAACCACCACAGGTTTCATAGCATAGCTATCATTCCCATCAAAAACTCTTTTGAGGGAAACTAATCCTCTAGGAATCTTATTAGTTTCCAATTGGACTATTTCATTTCCAACTATGACTTGCTCATCATTCTCCTCCACAACAAATGTGCTAAAATCTATTTCCCGAGCCTCATATTTGTCAACGCAATGTAAGAATTTGAGCAAATCATCATCATCATTGAATACCTACCAACTGCAAATATTGTCAAGTATTGATGGCCTAGTCTTAAATTCAATTTTTGAAATTCATGCAAAAGTGGTGTCATCACTCTTTAAAGCAAAATTGGCCAGAAAATCTGCCATAATATTCTTTGATCTTTCCACCCAACTAAAAGAAAAGGCATCAAAAATCTCAATAATATCTCAGGCCATGAATTTATATTGCTTTAAATACCTATTATTTGATGAGTATTTGGATCTTACCTGAGAAATTACCAATTCAGAATATCCAAATACAGATAATGCCTTAACACCATGTTTAACTACAATGTTTAATCCTAACAACAAAGCTTCATACTCTGTAGTGTTGTTTGTGCACTCAAATGACAACAAAAATGAATACTTAAATATTTTTCCATTTGGTGCAATAAAAACTATTCCAACTCCTGATCCTTCCCCACTACATGCCCCATCAAAATATATTCTCCACAATCCGTCTTGATCAGTGGCAGCATCATCAATCATTGGGTCTATGTTCTACAAAATTGGCTCTATTGGTTTTACTCAGAAATTGTCAATGTCCACATCACAAAAACATATCAAATTATCAGGCCAATTTCATCTATAACTTGCTTAGACGTCTTTTCTCTATCAATTTGAACCAATCGATAACCTACTAGAATAGTAGCATATGAAAGATCCAACTACACATTACCCCCAACGACTATCATCCATTATCTAGATAATAATATACCATAGTGTGGGACAATATCAGTTGCAATTATATCCATTTTGTAAGAAGCTTCTGGATATGATGTCAATTTTACTTCTAAACCATGTATAATCCCTATGATGGGAATTGACCTATTATCCATTGCATGACACATACCATAGGGGTATAAACATTTAGTCCTAAGTCCTTCATGACTTTTGTTGGCATCACATTTATAACTACCCCAGAATCTATCATACAATTTCTCACAAGATTATTGTTTATTAACAAAGTTAAATAAAAAGGATCATTCTGAAATGGGAATTAGGTAATAGTCAATCCTAAGTAGACCTTAGGTGTCCCCATTTTATTAACTTGACTAACATTTAACTACTTGTTCACCTTTTCTTGGGCTAACAAAATGGGTGTAACCATGTTTGAACAATGAGGAACACTTGAAATTAAATATATTGCACTATTGCAGTACCCTTCAAATTTCATCATTTCCATCAAGGGTATTGATACCTTAATCTGTGATAAAGTTTGCACCATATCAAAAGTAGGGAAATTTTGCACATGTATCAGGTTGTGATTTCTTATCTCATTCAATTCACCATTTCTCTTTTCAACAGGAACAACAAGTTTGTTATTACTGACATCACAAACTTTGTCCTTTTGGTTCTCATACAACCTTTTTGTCTCATCCAACCCTTGACTTATCACCTTCCCTTTAGCTAGGGATTCCTTCACAAAAAGGCCACCTGGTTGTCCTTGTTCAATATTGACAGTTCTATTTCTTAGCTGGTGATTGCTTCTAGCTTGAGCTACAATAGCAACTATGAGTGCTCTTATTTCTTCTTCAGATGGCCTTCTCAAACTTATTTCTTCTAGAATACGCCTTGGGAACTCGGCCTCTATTTTTCCCACAATATGATCCTCAAAATCAGAGAAGACTTGTTGTTCAAATACAGCATGATATTACCTTTTATTATCAACATTGTCATGCTCTTTGAAGTGTCCCTGTACCTGCAACCACAATGCACTCAATAAATCATTACAAGCATGGTTAGAAGATTTAAATCAAAGAAAGACAAAACCATAGCTAATCGACTTATTGCCTCCTAGTAAATGCGAGTATGAAAAATGCTCTCAGATTTGATTATGCATATTCCAATGACTTGACTACACTTAGATGGAGGATTTGAATGCTAAAAATGCATGATCTAGAAAGAATAGCATGATTAAGCTACATGAATGATTGATCTAGCATGATTAAGCTAAGATTGAAGCTAAAATTGAGCATGATAACATTGCTAAAACTGATAAACTATAAGCTAGATGCATATAGTAACAATGTATAAGATGAGAATGAGATGGGATCAAATGATATGAAATTGGGACCCTTTGTGCTCCAAAATGAGGTCTATTTATAGGATTTTCCAAGGCTAGGGGTGAGTTGGAATGAATCAACGGTTGAGATTGATCTGAAGATATCAATGGTTAAATTGGAGAAGGTTGGAAAAGGGAGTTGGATTAAAGGGAACACTTAGTGACAAGTGTCACAAAGGTTCTAGAAGATGTTGGATGAAAAGGGACATGGTGGTAGGTAGAATGGGTTAGGTTTAGGAATGGTTAGGTTTAGGAGTGCTAAAAGTTAGGAGAATTTGAATTTAAAAATTCAAATAATAGGAAAAGGATAATTAATCTCAACAATTCATGAATGATTTGTTTTAATTAATTGGGACTAGAAGAAATGATTTTGATGGGGGGAATTAATTAATTAAAGGGGTGAAATGAAATGAACCTATTTAATAAGTCCTTAGATTTATTAATAAGTAGATGAATGAGAGATTTAATCAAATTGCTTAGTGAATTCAATTAAATTGGGAAGGAGAGATTAATTAAATAATTGCTTATTTAATTAATTATCTTTAGACCATTTTTAGGTGTATACATTTTGCCCCTCTTTGAAGCGAGGTGTGATGACATGTTGATTCAAAGAATAATCTCATTTTGATGATGATATTGATTTGATAGGATGCCCCCTCGGGAGATCAATTGAGATAATTGATCTTTGGAGTTTTGTGAGATTGATATCCCAATAGATTTCATTTGATTTCTGCAACTGTGGTTGATGAAAATGCGATTTCTTCGATTAGCTTGATTTCTTAGATTGATAAGATTGAAAAATTTTGATTGATTAGATTCAGTCTGGTTTCAGGAAGGATTCATCCTATATAAGACAACGATGATCAAAGCGTCTATTTTCAGGAAGGATTCATCCTGTATAAGACAAGATCAAAACATCTGGTTTCAGGAAGGATACATCCTGTATAAGACATGATAGAATCGATTAGGTTTGATTGATTGATTTGATTTGATAAGGTTGACTAGGTAAAGAACTGACATTTTGTTGATATCAAGTTACTAAAATATTTGGATATGTTGATTGTTGATTCTGTTGAGGAAGATAGCATAAGAGTTGATAATATCATGAGAGGGATGAGTCCTCATTATTCTGATTGCGTATACACTTGTGATGATAGTTTGATGATTCTTGCGATAGATTTAACCTTGGATAAAAGGAGCTTTGTTGGATCCCATGCAAGAATGAAATGCAAGCTAAAATGCAAATGAAATGCAATGGAGTTGCAATGGAGATGCAAACTATGACCGGACCAGTCACTGGATTATTTTGCATTTTTGTCATCATTGAGATTTTGAAATGTGGGAAGTGAGTGCAAACATCGATGGTATAATTAAACCATGATGACCTGAGCACTTACTTTCCTAGATTTTGATATAGCAAGTTAACACAAGCATCAAGGTATAATTGAACCGCGATGACCTGAGTGTTGTTTGCATAAAACAGACAGTATTAATCATTTCAATATGCAAATCAGAAATGTCTTCAATGATATTCTGATGATCATGTCCTCAGACAAATTTGCACATATTAATGATTAATTTTTAGACAGCACACAAGAAAAATATCATGTTTCTTCCTTGTTCCTCTAGTCAATGACATCCTGGAGTCACTTAGAAATCATGATAGTGAAAATCAATATAGAAAAGTTGAACAATCATGTTACAATCATTATCCAAAAAGATATTATCCACTGAAAAGTGTGTGATGTGCTTAGATCGATTTTGTGATATCTTGATAGTTGATAGTTTGATCTTGTGTTCAACGTTGGATGTGTCTCAGTTTTCGCTTGATAAGAGTTGTCTAACTGTTTGTTCTACTTGTTTGATTAAGCTCAAAATGATCAATAATTTTGCCCCCAGCTAAGTGCAGGATTTTGCCTCCTAGTAAATGCGAGTATGAAAAATGCTCTAAGATTGGATTATGCAAAATTCAGTGACTTGACTACACTTAGATGGAGGATTTGAATGATGAAAATGCATGATCTAGCAAGAATAGCATGATTAAGCTACATGAATGATTTATCTAGCATGATTAAGCTAAGATTTAAGCTAAAATTGAGCATGATAACATTGCTAAAATTGATAAACTATAAGCTAGATGCCTATAGTAACAATGTATAAGATGAGAATGAGATGAATTGGGACCCTTTGAGCTCCAAAATAAGGTCTATTTATAGGATTTTCCAAGGCTAGGGGTGATATGGCAAGAATCAATGGTCAAGATTGATCTGAAGATATCAATGGTTAAATTGGAGGAGGATGGCAAAGGGGGTTGGATTAAAGGGAACATCTGTCATCTCTATGGTGACAAGTGTCAACAGGCTTCTAGAAGGAGTTAGATGAAAGGGAACACTTAGTGACAAGTGTCACAAAGGTTCTAGAAGATGTTGGATGAAAAGGGACATGGTGGTAGGTAGAATGGGTTAGGTTTAGGAATGGTTAGGTTTAGGAGTGGTAGAAGTTAGGAGAATTTGAATTTAAAAATTCAAATAATATGAAAAGGATAATTAATCTCAACAACTCATGAATTTGATTTGTTTTAATTAATTAATGGATTTAGAAGAAATGAATTTGGATGAGGAATTAATTAATTTGAATTAATTAATTAAAGGGATGAAATGAACCTATTTAATAAATCCTTAGATTTATTAATAAGTAGATGAAAGGGGAAATTTAATCAAATTGCTTAGTGAATTCAATTAAATTGGGGAGGAGGATTAATTAAATAATTGCTTATTCAATTAATTATCTTTAGACCATTTTTAGGTGTATACAAACATTACTATTGTGCATTTCATCTTCCAATGAGTCATATTCATGCAATATAACATCTGGTCCCAATGATATCATATTTATAGTGTGTTCGCCATCACACCATTGATTACAATTTTCTCCATCATCCTACATTGCCAAAGCAACACTGCATTTAATGGGTGAATGAGGCAAATCACACACACAACACCAAGGGGCTTCATCTACAAGATTGGTACTTAGTCTTTTTAAAGGGTCAGGAGTGTCTATGTTCGTGATCCCCCTTTGATTTCTTTCATTATCAATGGGTTTGCCATCACGCTAGTTTGTATGATAAGGCATATCATGCAATCTAGGTCTATCATTTCTCTGAAAAACTATGCTTATAATTTGATAAACCTTTCTCCCCTCTTGCAACCTTATATCTCAAATCTTTCAGAGAAATCATTACCTTGACAAGTTTTTCTTCTTTCAATTGCTTCTCTCGCCGACCCTTTTGATTTTGTAAAATTTTTACCTCATATCTCTTTCCATTTTTGCTTGCAGCTTTCCTATTATTTTCAATATTGATCGCTCCCTTGAAAGCATCTCTCAAAGATGGAGGTTCTCTAGATCTTAACTCATATCCAAACTTAGGACCAAATGCCTTCATGTAAAATATAAGGCACATCTAGTCATTCGGCCTCAGATGATGTGGTATTTTTTTTTAAATCCTCACAAACCTTGTATTATATTCTACTACCATCTCATTTTGATTTTTCTGAATAGTGATAGTTTCCCCCAATTTAAATCTTACATCAATGTGATCTCCATATTGTTCCCTGAATACTCTCTAAAATTCAAGCCAACTACTGATGTGTGCATTTGGAAGGCTCCTATACCAATCTCAAGCATCATCCACTAATGATTGCATAAAAAACTTCATTAGAACATCTTTTTTTTCTACCTCAAAATTATCCATAACATTCATAAAATCTTTAATATGATCCTCACCCATCAATCCAACACTTCCTAAAAATTTTGTCATTTTTGTTTTTATATCAGTGTCTATATGATTAGGATATCCCTGAATTTCAGTAAAATCTAATTGCATGTATCTAACAAGATGAAGAGGGGGTCTAGCAAAATGATTGCCTCCTACATTCTTATGGATGTGGGATTCTTGGTCAAGTTTATTTTGAGGAACTTTAGGGACTACAGGTTGTGGGGTTACAATTTGGGGAGCTACATGAGCAATGGGAACTTGGGCACCAACAACTACATTATGTTGATGACCCTACTTATTTTGAAATTGTGTCAGCAATTGATCATATTGTTGTTGTTGTTATATCAATTCATGATATTGTTGGCATTACTAGTTATTCAACTGTTGAGGTGCCTGCACTCTATTAACCAAAGGTATTGTGGTATCACGGTCAAGCAAATGGGAAGTTGGTTGACTCAAAGGTATAGAAAAAAGATGTATATTTATAGATATAGATACAATAGGAGGAACTATATTAGTACTTTAACGGTTTACATTTGTAGGTTAGGGGCGTTCTTCTCCCGTTAATAAATCAACAAGGGATCCACTAGTACTATTCAATTTGAACTTTGGTGATAATGAAGATTTGGCATCCTTTTGAGTTATTTTACCTAAATCTAATATCCTTTTAAGAATTTCATCTTTCCTTACCAACATGTCTTGTCGGCTATATTCCTTTTCCAACTCTTCAACCTCCTCTCTTAATTCTTGGTCAATAAGTTCCCTAGTATTTATCTTTGAGGTTGAACACACATTTGAGTCAGTTAGAATAGCTTTCCCTTTATCTTGAGATGTTATAGTAATAATCAAAGGTGTAGTTGATATAAGAGGTTCCATAACATTGTTCATACACATATCCGCAAACAGACCCTTACTCTATTTTTACCTTGTTTCTGCTTCAGCTCTCAACTAACCTTTACGAGTTTCTTCATCTAATTCAGCTTGGAAATCTTTTTCCATTTGTTCCAATCTAGCATTGAACTCTCTTACTTTATCCTCATGTGTCTTTTGATCCTTAGAAAGTTTCTTAAGAGGCTCAGTGTAAGAGGTTATTTTAATTCCCTCCTCTCCATCATAACAAACTTGCTCACCATCGTCATTATAATGATAATAACCTGTCCACCTTAAGAATTTCAGAATAATATTTACAAGATATAGGGGATGGATAATCAAAAAATGACCTATGATGGCCAAACATCAATGGGGTTGTTGAATCATGCTCAATATCAACCATATCAAGTCTCACAACTAGCAAACGCACATTTTTAGAAGAACCATAACTTCCTCTATTTGCTTTGGGCTTCCATTTCTGACCTTGTTCTTGAGGAGGTGAATTGGGACGTCCTTGCCATAAATATCTTCTCCTGTACATATTTCCTTTATCCTAATTCATAGAGAACTGCAATCTCCTGGTTCTAAAGCCTTTAGAGGTGACTTCACATGCCACCTCTTCCTTGTTCATACAAGATTAGAGTTTTTCAAAATCAATCAAAGTTGCCACCATTTATCAGGGATAACTAAAAATTTTAAGAATAATCAACAAATTTGATTAATGCACAATTATAGATAAACTCAAGTATATCTTAAAACATCAAATAAGCATATTGGTCAAGAAGATCCCAAATAGAGTCACTATCTTGTTGGTGTTTCCAAATGACTTCATAAGTTTCTCTAAGAATTAGCCTTCTTCCCTTAGCAAGAACTTAAGACCATTGGCTAATTAGCAAGGACATCATAATAAAATGGGTAAATCCTTCTACACTTCGGACTCTGCAAAACTCAAGTGGGTTAACCTACAACAATACCCTCAATACTACAATATACTAGAGTGGCATTACCTCTTAAAATAGATGATTCTTAATGATACTGAATTAGCATAAGTAAGTATTCAGAATTGACCCTATTATGTGTACTTCCCAGGATATTATCACCTGATAATCTGAATCCTTACTATAAACAAAAGTAAAATGAAGAGTAATCACTAGAAAGATATTGTGGTTACCGAACAAACATATCATTAGACTAGTGCATTATCCATCAACATAGAGTCAAATTCCTGAAAAACTGACAAGAGTTACAACTAATTTCTCGAACATAAATGCCCTAAAAATATACTGTATCATAACCCCTTGTAAATCATCTTTTAACAATCACATAATCATTCCTCAATTGCTATAATGTGCCATCAGAATTTAATTTCTTCCTTAAAGAAAACCTGAATATCACATTACACATCTACAGTAAACCTATAGAGACAGTTCTATTTCTCCTTAACAAATAAAAGCATTCAACTGAAAAACAATAGATATGAGACAATTTACTAGAGTATTTCTATTAATTTCTTTGTGTGTAATAGTTTCATGTGCCAATAAAACTAACTTTGCATACAAGAACTCAACTAAACTGCTTTCATATATCAAATTTCAGAACCCTTATAAAATGGCCATGAATTCCCTTTTTTAGAAAAACAAGGGAGCACAAAGCTTTCGGCCAACCCTATACCACCTATCATTTTCTAACATTATTATCATAGAATAAAACATGACAGTTACCTCCAATAAAATATGGATAAAAGGGACCATAATAAGTCATGATTCAAAAAGAATCACTCCCTTTTTTAGTTACAACCCTTTTGACTGGTCTTATCATAAGCAAGAGACAACTTAATTGAATTGTAATAGAATTTCATAAAAGCAAAAAGAAAACCCTCATCTGGCAGAAGTACTCCTCATTACTCACTTCTCTCTAGAAAATAAATTCTGAGAAGCATCCATATGTGTGTTGTATGAAGGAGTCACTAAATTTGAATTTGCTTTATTCAATATCCTGGCGCTATACTCCAACTGGTATAGGCCACTCACTTGTAACTGCAAATTCTCCACCACCCTATCAGTGTCATCAAGAGCTTAAACTAATACTTTGCGTAAGTTGGAATCTCTAAGTTCTAACTTCCATTCATTGTATGTCTTGAGATTTTTGCCTTCTTTTATAAATGGGGGGAGGGGAGTACCTTGTAACTTGGTGAATATTTTCAAATCTTGGATGATATACTCATGAAATATGCGGTGATTGCTTATAAAATCATTAGCTTAAAATATAATAGGCTCTAACATATTCAACATATCTCTCCATACTTGAGCATCCCTACCAATAGATTCAGCAAACACATATATGAAATGAAGTAGTTATCGCTTTTGAAACAAGTGTTTTATAGTAATTTTTAAATGGATCTCTACTACCCGTTGTTTCTACATAACATAAAATAATTCTTGATATCTTGTCCATGTAATCTATAAATAGGATAACATATGTTCCATCCTACTCTTGATATAATCTTTGGCCCATGTAAACCTGTTCATTCTAAGATCCCTTTTCAAACACGTCACCTCATGTTGCAATTTCACCATCTGTTTCTCAACCTCCTCTTCTCTTTTATTTCTTTCATATATGAGGATAGTTTGCAACTTTGAGATGATATTTTCATCCCCCAGTAGCAATTTTTTCCCTTTTGAAGCTCCTAATGCTTCCCTCAACTCAATATTTTCTTGGGTAATCTATGCGACTGTTTCATTCAACTTCTTAATCTTTGTCTGAGTAAATAATGCACATTCACATTAAGATCAGCTACATCACTAGCATGAATATCCTTAAGTCGGTACACAATGAACTGTCCAATTACCTCATTCATGTCATTAATCAATTTCGGTCTTTGTCCCTCTGGATACATACACCATGTGGAAAGAATTTTATCAGAAGGTCTAAACTCTGAACCAAAATAGATTTTATCATATCCTTCATTCATAAGGCTACAATTGAAATTTTATTCTCTTCTCAGATTGTCATTTGAGGATAGATCCATTCCAGGGATAATAAAGCATCCATCTTCCTTGAGTAATTTTCTAACATTCTCAGGTGTCATTTGATCAAACTCCTCCTTGAGCCCTGTATGGAACTTTTTGTTATATCCATCCCTCTACTCACTAGGAATTTCTATTAATCCTCTGGTAATTTCTTTCCCTTTCCACTTGTACATAAACAATTTGAATTCCTGAGACTTAATGAATTCATCATTAAATATGAAAGACTCAGAAGCCTTTCTTCTCACATCTTCTGTCAAATAACTACTTATCTAAATCAACTCATCATCATCTTCATCGGGTGGAATATTAGGTTGCAACCTTACCTCTTAGGTTACTTACATTTCCTCTTGAGATTTTCTTGTATCTCCACCATGTCAAAGACATCCTTTCTAGAGGAGGAACCTCAATTGACTCACCTACTGCAATAGTTGAAGGACTTAGGGATGGGAGTGGAGGAATAGGTGAATTGTAAAGAACAAGGGCATTCTAAATAAATTTTTTTGTTCTTGCTACTTTGTCATGTTCTTCTGGGAAATGTCATTCATAAGAAGGGTCTTCCAACCTTTTCCTTCTTTCAATCTTTTATACCTTAAAATACATTGATATTCTTGTCTATACTTCCTCATAAGAATTACAATTTCTCATCAATTCCTCTCTAAGTTCAAACCCATGTTGAACTTTCCCTAATGTCATTGCCCTCTTAGCAGAAGTATAGTACCCTTCTGGGTCAAATTCTCTAGTTGTCAATCCCAATGGGAAATGAAAGGACATAAGTAATTTAATGGCCTCCTTAAAACCTTTATTTGTATTGATTTCAAAATCACTAATCACCGGACACATGGACAAGAAAGATCCCTTTTGGTTGTTTCTCAAATGAGTTGAAGCTTCATACATTTTCCACACAATTTCTAATGTAGCCAATCTATTTGGGACTATGAAAGGTAGCATATGTGGCTTTCCTTTAAATCCATACACCCTGATGTATGTATATTGCTCGTCTAGATACCAATCAGCCCAATTATGGTCAATACTCACATTGAGTTCCTTTTCCTTCCCCTTTGGTCTTAAGAAATTTATTACTTGCTTTGTCAACTAAGGAACTTCTATACCACATGCAAGATATATCCTCCTAACAAAGTATTGTTCAAACATTAGAGCCTGAGAATGTTGATATCCATTATCCCAAATAGCAATCCATAATTGGATTGGCACCTTGACACCCTTCTGAACAGTCCTTACATTAAGCAAAGGGTCGCATACACCATACTTTTGACCTTGGAACAATATTATGTGCATCAGTAATGAGTACCATTGGAAAGTTATTTTTGAACCACCTTGCTAAATTGTTACTAGTGATTCGTGCAATGTATTTGAAAAAAATTGGGGGTAATAATAACATTTGTAATCAGTCTCACCTTTTACATCTCAAGCAAGAAACATTAGTTCCTCACACATCATAGAGTCCCCATTATATCCCAACACCTGACAATTTGCATAATAAGTTAGTTCAAAGTATTTATAAAACAAGTCCACCTTGTATGGGGGCTGCTCATTCCTAGCAAACTTCTTCATCTTATCTCTCTATCTAGGTCTATGAATGGGCAACCATTTCCTTCTAAATAACCCCTCTATAGCATCATATTCAGCCTCAAGGTTTTCCAAATTAATCTCTGTATTGCAATCCCTATAGTCTTCTAAGCCAAACACTTCCAATATCGTATCCTTGTTAATGTCTAACAACCTTCCATTCATGGACCTGATGTATCAGTGTTTAGCATTGTAACACTTTGCTAGAGCTTTGATCAAGTCTACACTGAGAAAAACATTAGGAACAACTAATCTAGCTAGTCCTAATCTCCATGGGTTGCATTCTAGAATCACAAACTCTGATTTCATATAAAAATATTTGAAGATATGATTCCCTCTGACTCTAAAATAGCTCTCCCTAAAATCAAATTGCTTATCTACAAACCTCACAACACCAACCCCTATCTTAGGTCTATAAGATGGACTAGGAAATTAAGAAATTAAATCATCATTAAGGTTTTATGGCTGCGTGGACGTCTTCACAACCTGGTTTCTCAATTCCACACTAGACTTTTTCAGCAATTTGTGACTAGTATTGTTCTAAACTCAAACAAACCATCCCCTTCTCATAAATGAAGTTTGTGTGAATAATGATGGTGCAAACAAGCTTTTACATGGTTTTAAATGTACACCATTGATCTTAGAGAATAGACTGCAGGTGGTGAGATTCAAATAACCACACCCGAGGGAGCTGTCAATCACATCGCTTGTCTTATCACTTTATTTAATTTTATCAGCACTCGTCAGGATCACAAAAGATACCTTGGTGAGGCCTAAGCTAACACATTGAATCCTACTTGGCCACCAACATTCAGCTCATTCGTCCTCTTCTTGGGACTCGTCAAAGCAAAGACAACTCATTCACTAAGTGTCGAGTAACCTTTGGTTGGAGTCATAACATCCTTCTTGGGCACTCGTTGAACATGGGACACCATTCTCACCGAGTTCAGTGAAACATTTATTTGGCTTATTCGACTCAGGACTTGGCTAGGATAAAATAAAGATTCCACCGATTCCTGAGAAATAATTTTGGTACACTTTGTCTGCCACATCAGATAACAACTCAGCACCAACACAAACTTTTACATTGATCAGGGCCCACCTTAAGATAATTTAGGCACGTGACCAATTGCAAACCCTTTAAAGTTACATGCGGGGGAATAAAACTTAATTGACCTAGGACATAGGAAGACCATAATTTAAAGAGACTCGAGCCCAAAGGATGTCCAATTAAAACCATGACTGATAGAACAATTTTCAAAGAATAGTAGTCTTAGACAAAATTTGAAAAATAGCAGGAAAATCTAAGCTAACCAAATGAGAAAATCTGCCCAAAACAGTCCTAAAACCACACACCACACTGTGGTGTGTAGCAGGTTGGCGGCCCCACCCACACCATAGTATGAAAATCATATAGTATAACATGAAAGGGAAAGGCATGATATCATAGCGAGGTCACAGACCCACCACAGACCACTCAGTGGTGCGTGTCGGCCTATGGTGTCACCACAACACCAAAGGATAAAACAAAGAGATACAATGGAGATCAATTGGGATCATACGATCCCAGCAAAATCTCATACTAAGAAAAACCAGAGAAAACTCATATGAAAATATGAGAAATAATCAAAAATTGTTTTAGAAACCCTAACGAGAGTGAAGAAAGAATACATACCTGAAATGTGTAGTTGAAATCTTCTCCCTCCATCACACAACCATGATTCGGTGGGTCCTCAAAGAGGAAAAACCAGATCATGCACCAAGAGTAACACAATGGAAGCAACAATACAAAACATAAAAAAATGGAAAATCAGATATCTAAATCATCATATATTCATCATAGAACATCCGATAATATCTCAGGTTACAAACAAGCTAACATGCCCAGTTCAGACTACATCGCAGAATACAATTCATCCGGACCTCCAAGAAGTGTTCAACTTACAATTTATGAATCTAGATCATCATACTACTTCCTTATATCTCAAAGGTTCACATAAAATAATATATATACCATCCAGAACACATCTGGGTCAGCCACAAAATATTACATTTACCAAGGAAGGAAAATGAAATGTGTAAATAGGTTGACCCCAAAACATGAAGATCTCATCCACCAAGAATAAACATGAAGTGTAGACCACATAGGAAGGTCATCCAAGGGCCTAAGAACATCATGTGTGGTGCCAAATTGTTTTGCAATCCAAGAAATCACTCTGCACGAGAAGAAATCTCCAACATAGACTCCATAACCATGAAACAGACACATCGAAAGGAATAACTTGCCGGAAAAGAATCCAAATGAACTGGAAATCTGGAATGATGAACAAGAACAAGCCTAGAAGTTGTAAATTTGACCCGCAATGAAAAAGAAACAACTACAATAAAATTTTGAAAGTAACACAGAAACTGTAACAAGAACAAAACTAAAAGCAAAAAAAAATTGGTTGATGCAAGATTGCTCATAGACTGGGGATCCTCCTGCATTAGACACTCCAGGTAGAAAATATGTTCCATGAGAGGTAACTCATGGACATCAAAAAGGATTTGGGATATAGATCCCATGCTCACTTTTGATCTAAATGTCTTCCTTGTCTACAATCTTCTTCCCTCTTGTCACTTTAGCCAGATTCTCTAACTTCTATTTCTCTTTATCTCTTTTCCATTGCTTCATACCTACACACTATCGCTGACTTTTACTTTCTTTCTTCTATAACTCAAATTTAATTTTGCCACAATATTTCATTCGGTCTGCCACCATCACCTTAACCTTATTGCCATCTAGTACTACCTTTCTATTAGAACTATCCACTAGATCCTTCTGCAAATCCATGCCACCATCTGGTGCAACCTCTGCAACCTATTTTTCAGCACTGCATTTCTTCACAAGACTCAAATTCTTCATTTCCTTCTCCTTATCCTTCAAAGAATCCAAAGTAAACTTATTCCCATCCTTCTCAACAGTGATCAGGTTTCTTCTACAATCATAAATAGCTCCTCTATCAAACTGCCAAGGTCTTCCCAACAAAACATGGCAAGCACTCATAGACAAAACATCACATAAGACCTCATCTCGAAAAGGTCCAATATTAAAATTCACCAAATACTGCTCCCTCACTTCCACCTTATGCTCATCTTGCAACCAACTCCCCTGGTAAGGGATAGAATTCTCAAGCCTCTTCAAACCAAGCTTCACTACCATCTCCCTTGATACCAAATTATCAGTACTTCCAGTATCCACAATAACCTTACAACACTTACCTCCTGACTTGCAAACAGTCCAGAAAATATTTTTTCTCTGAGTAGGTCTAGTATCCTCAGTGCCCTGCTCCATCAAGACTCTTTTGAGCAAAAGGGACTCTCCCTGCTCTGGCTCTAACACATTCTCTTTGTTAACTCTAGCTTCCTGATCCTCATTTGCCATGCAATTTCTTTCCATTCCTTTCTTAAACTCAAAAGATCTATGTCTGGTTTCTCCACACTTAAAACATGTACCAAAAAATTATCTACTACTATTGCCACTACCTTTTCTATGTGTCTTCTGATCTGGTTCTTTATTCCATTTATATTTTGGTTCTTCTTCAACATTTTTCTTTTCTATACTACCATTCACCTGCCCCTTGTATCTCTCCTTTCCTCTAGGGTTATTTTGTTGTCTCCTTTTCATTTTATCTTCAACCTTCAAAGCATATTGATAAGACTCCTCAACTATAGAAATATTCAACATACTCATCTCATCCTGGATGTTAAATTAGAGTCCATTTATATATCTAGCCACCTTCTCCCTATCCATGACTGGATCTGATCATCACCTTGTAGAATTATTTAGTATACTCCTTCACACTCATGTCCTTCTACTTCAATTTTTGTAACCTTCTGAACAACTCCAACTCATACTCTCCCAGAATGAATTTAGCCTTCAATCTCATGACCATCTGCCTCCACCGAGTGATTTTCATCTCACCATTCTCCACTATATCTCTCTGCAACTCTTTCCACCATAAAATAGCATGCCCTTTCAACTTATTTTGTGCTAACCAGACTCTCTGTGGGTCCTTAACATCTTCAAACTCTAAGTAGTCCTCCAACTCTCTAATCCAATCTATCAGGTCTTCTAGATTCAATGAACCCAAAAAGTTTGAAACCTCAACTTTATGAACTTTTCTCACTTGCACCACCACTCTAAGAAATCTTTTTTCACCCTCATTTGTCGGTCCTTCAACTTCTTTGGCCTCAAGCTATTCTCCTACCTCTTCATATTCATCCTCTAATTTGGGATTCCTTTGTAAATCAGCCAACGCGTTTCAAATCTTATTCCTCATCTCATTCTTGAAATCCTCCATCATCTTCTCTATCCTTCTAGGGTTCATCCTTCTTGGTGGCATCTCCTCCTTTTCTCTAGTGCAACTGCCTCAACTCGGCGATCTGACTAGAAGATTTCAATTGCCTCTTTGTTGGTGATCTATTTAACACACTCGTAGCCTGCCTCAAATCGGCAATCTATTCACCCAAAGGAATGCCTCAAGGTTCACAACCCACTTTGATACCATCTCGCATAACCATAATCTGGTGGATCCTTAAAGAGAGCAAACTAGATCATGCAGTGAGAGTAACACAACGAAAGCAACAACACATAACATAGAAAATGGAAAATCAGATATCTGCATCATCATATATTCATCATAGAACATCCAGTAATATCTGAGTTACAAACAGGCTAACATGCCCGACAAACTACATCACAAAATACAATTCATCTTGACCTCCAAGAAGTGTCCGACTTACAATTTATGAATCTAGATCATCATAAGATTTCCTTATATTTCAAAGGATCACATACAACAATATATATACGATCCAGAACACATTTAGGTCGTCCACAAAATACTACATTTACCAAGGAAGAAAAATGAAATGTGTAAATAGGTCAGCCACAAAACATGAAGATCTCATCCGCCATGAACAAACATGAAGTGCAGACCACATAGGAAGGTCGTCCAAGGGCCTAAGAACATCATGTGTGGTGCCAAATTATTCTACAATCCAAGGAATCGCTCTACACGAGAATAAATCTCCAACATAGATGGTAAGCTCAAAACTACTATGGAACCAAGAAACAGACACACCGGAAGGAATAACTTGCCAAAAAAGAATCCAAATGAATTGGAAATATGGAATGATGAAAAAGAACAAGCTTGGAAGCCAAAAACATAATTTGCAATAAAAAAGAAACAACTACCAAAAAATATTGAAAGTAACACAAAAACTGCAACAAGAACAAAACTAAAAGCAAATAATTTTGGTTGATGCAAAATTTCTCATAGACCAGGGATGCTCCTGCATCACTCAAAATTCAAAATTAATTTGGGAAAGATTAAAATGAGTGTAAAATGGAAGATAAATAAGTCTTAAAACAAGGTAAAAATACTCCTAAACCAACTCTTCAAACAAGCCACAAATAACTCAAAGTGCAATAAATAAGTGCAATTCGGGTTCATAAACCCGATTTGCACCTATGAGGTGTAAATCGGGTTTATGAACTTGAATTGCACCTATGAGGTGAAACAAGCTAAAAGAAGTGCAAATCATGTTTACAAACCTAATTTGCACCTAAAATGCTAAACTTGGTGTCAGGTTCGTAAACCTGATTTGCACCTGGACTTCACATAAGAGTGAAAAGGTGTAAACATGGGAAGAACACACTTACAACAACAAAAATATCTCGTAAAGTGAACCATAGAACAGGAAAAACCACAAATGAGCTAAAAAATTTCAGGTACCCTCTATTTTTTGCTAGTGCTAAAAATGAGGATAACACAAAATCAATGCACTACCACATTTCTCAACAACAACCACACACAACCTCACACAAATTCGCATCAATAGAAGACAAATCTTCTTTTCCAATCCACTTACTTCTATATATCTTCATTATAGTCATCATTTATTTATACTAATCTCTAGAATGAGAAGTCTCACAAGTTGGCCTAAGAATTTTATCGGAACCCAATTTGAAATAAGTCTACACTAACATTCTTGTGGTGGAAAGGAATGAGAAGTGGAACACACCACAATGCACTACATTTTCCCAAAACAACACATTATTCATACTCCGCAATCACCGGAGCGAAAGCAAAACATTCAAGGTTGACCAGATCAAGAATGAACATATCTGCAACCACATCTTTGGAGCACATCATCACGTCTCGAATCAAAATAACAAATATAAAGACAAGAATAGCATAAATATAAGACATCATCATCAAAACCAGAAATACGAAGAAATGTGGAGCACTGCAAACACTGTCAACTATCATCATCACTGTATACACTTCTAAAGCACCAAATCATAAGAATAAAATCCCAAGACAACATCCAACCACATCACTGTCAACTATCATCATCACTGTATACATACCAAAGCTTCATGACTACAATTACAACATATCATAAATGTGAAGTACAAACCAATCACTGAAACAGAGAATCAGTATGTTGACATTAATGACAACCATATTGAAACACCATTAACTTCACATTTGAAACAATCACCCCCTTTGTCATTGATGGCAACATTCATCAACAACAAACAAAAACTCAGATTCATAACTCCTTTATCTATACATATCTCCCCCAAACATCTTTGAGACATCTCCATATCTCTCAAATCTCTCCAATATCTCTTCCTTTGACATCAATGACAAAGGGGGGAAATCAACTTAATTTTTGTAACTAGCTTTAGAACTCACATAACTCCCCCTAACAAGAAGCCTCAATCATTAGTCGAGACTAAATATATGCATCAAGTTCCTTGGACTAATGCATTGCAAAATGCACTTAGTTCAAACTAGGAAGGGGTGTTACCCCTAACTTCTGTCGAAGATACTCAAAAGTATCCTTGCACAAAGCCTTCATAAATATATTTGCAATATTCTCTTTTGTAGGTACATACTCAAGTTTTGCTTCATTGTCCAACACCTTCTCCCTTAAGAAGTGATATTGGATAGAGATATGCTTTGTTTTGGAATGCAGTACCAGATTCTTAGAGATATTTATTACACTTGTGTTGTCACACATGATTGAGATTGGTTCATCAAACATCACACCAATATGTTTCAATGTATGTTTCATCCAAAAAATCTGTGTGCAACATGATGCAGTTGCAATGTATTCAACTTCTGCGATTGATAAAGACACAGAGTCCTAATTTTTACTTAACCATGCGACTAACCAGGAGGTAAGGAAAAATGCTCCTCTACTGGTATTCTTTTTGTTATCAACACGTCTTGCCCAATCTGTATCAGTATAAGCTTTTAGAGTAAAATGTGATCCTCTGGGATACTACAATCTAAAATCATTTTAGTTCCTTTCAGATATCTGAAAATCCTCTTTGCTGCAACAACGTGACTCTTTCAGATCTTGCTGAAATCTAGCTACAAGGCAGACAACATATATGATATCCAGTCTGGTATTAGTCAGGTATAACAATCCTCCAATAATTGATTTGTACTTGCTTGCATTAGTCTTAGGAGATTTATCATCATCAGCCAATTTGCATCTGGTTGTCATAGGAGTACATACTAGTTTGGCATTCTCCAATCCAAACTTTTTCAACTCTCTAACATACTTTGACTAAGAAATAAAAATATCTTTATTGTTTTGATTCACTTGTAACCCAAGAAAAAATTTCAACTCACCAATCATGGACAATTCAAATTCCTTTTGCATTTCACCAGCAAACTTCTTGCACATGCCATCATTTCCTCCAAATATTATGTCATCCACATATACTACAACAATTAGGATCTTATTTGATTCAACTTTAAAGTAAAGATTGTTGTTGGCAGACCCCTTTTGGAATCTTTCAGTCAATAAATACTTGTCTAGCCTTCCATACCAAGCTCTAGGAGCTTACTTCAACCCATACAATGCCTTATTCAATCTATAGACAATATCCAAATCATCTGACAACTTAAATCCTTCTGGTTGCTCAATGTAGACTTCTTCTTTTAGTTTCCCCATTCAAAAATGTTGACTCCACATCCATTTGATAAACTTTGAAATCTTTATATTTTCCAAAAGCTAAAAACATCCTAATAGCTTCCATTCTGGCAACAAGAGTGTGTGTCTCTTCAAAACCAATGCCTTCAACTTGTGTGTAGCCTTTGCATATCAATCTTGCCTTGTTTCTTACAACATGTCCATCTTCATCTAGCTTATTCCGGAACACCTACTTTGTTCCAATGGCATTCTTATCTATCAATCTAGAGACTATTGTCATACGTAAAATTCATCATTATTCAATTAGAAATAAAGGGAAATCAAGAACCCCTATCTAACCAAAGAATCCTAAATAAACCAATAAAATAATGCAAAACAAAGTAATAGGAATATAAAACATTCAATTAAGACTCCCTATTCCATGACTTCATATGGCTTCCATTGTTCTTCTCTTCTTCGTGTTATGATGGCTCTTAGATATTACGCTGGCAAACTGCAAATGACACAAAGATTCGAAGTTTGTGATTGTTTGTGATTGTTGAATTGAATGTTGAATTTATAGATTTTTGGGTGAGATTGATTAAGAGGTGGAACTCAAGTGAGCTCAAAAGCTGATTGATAGTTGAACTGTTGATTTGGAAGTGGAACTGAATAGATTGAATAGATAATTGTGTTAATTGATTGAGAAAAAAGTTGATTGAAAGATGAAAAAGAATGATTGGAGGAAATTGAAGAATGATGCAATTAATCAATTAAATGAAATAATCATTTAAAATAGATAGAATAGTTAGCCGATTGAAAGCTTTTTGGAAAAAAACAAAGTGGAAGATAGAAATAGAGATTGAAAATATAATGATTTAATTAATTAATTAATTTAGCATGTGCTTGAACTTTGATTTTGATTTTAAATTTAATCTTTGCATGAGATTTAATTCAAATATTAAATTTATTTTAAATTCAATTTCTTATTTGAATATATTTAGAACTTGACTTTGATTTTTGAAATCATGCACATGTATTTGAAATTGGAAGAAATTGGAAGAAACATGAATTTGAATTTGAATTTGTAGAATTAATGAAATTAGAAGAATTAATGAAATTTGAATTAGAGGAATATAAAATTAAACGAAATTACAATTTGGGGATTTGGAAATGGAATTAAAAGAATTAATTAGTTAATTAAATAATTTAAAGAAGCTATTTAATTATTTAGAAATTGAATTTAATTAAATAATAAAGATTATTTAAGTGAAAGGATTAAAATCATAATTAATTAAATAATTAATATTTAGAAAAGGGTTAATGATTAAACGATTAGAAATAAAAATAAAATAATTAGTAAAATGATGAAGAAATATGAATTTAGAAGAATAAGATTAATTAATTTAATTAAATAATTAAAAAATATTTAACTAATTGGACGAATAATTAGTACATGATCAATGAGACATTTTTAGGTGTCTACATTTGCTCCTCTTTGAGACAATGTCGGAACGACGTTGTTACAAAGAATAAAAAATTTATGCCCTGGTGACGCTTAGGGTATAAATATACCCTCTCAAGAGATTGTTTATGCATTAAAGGTATGACTGATCTCTCAAATAAAGAAGAATGTGAGATAGAAGAACAGTTATTTGATTAAAGATAGAGATAGGTGATGTGAAGATGATATTGAGATAGAATATGAGAGAATAAACCTTAGAATGAAATAGAATGAAAGATGAGAATTAGAAGCAATTGAGGATGATTGATATGAGATGATAGATTGATAATGATAGACTGAAAAATGAAGATGATGGTTTTCACAAACTTTTGTGCCTTTATTCATAGTGCAATATATATTCATCACTGAGCCTTATTATGTAACAATGGAGCTTTGCACATCAGGGTGTAAGGAACCAAGATGTAAAGATATCTCATTGAAGAAACAAACACGTAACAAACAAGGAGTGAACCCTCCATTTTGGTTGTAGCACCAAGGGCCGAGGTATGTGGGGTAGTCACAAGCATAGTTATCCTTGACTTTTGCGTAGGATATTTGCCAAATAAACATACCAATCATAGACACCCACTAGAACTATTGCCCCAGAACTTCATTGGTCCACACCACAAACAACAAACAAAGAAAAAGATCATGACCATCCTTCCTCCTCTAGTCACTTGTTGATGTCCTTGATGTCCTTGAGTAGCATAGGAACATGACCTGTTGCCAAATGATAAAAGATAAATACTAACTAGGATAAAATTCAGCAACCATATTGATTTGTACCTTCATTTTGATTGTTTGATGTGATGGTTGATAATGTCTGATCTCAAAAAATGTGGACCCCATTTAAGACAAAATAATGATCACTTGATATGGATATTGATAGGATTGATAAGACAAGTTGATTAGTTGATTGCAGATGTTTGACTAGATAGTTGTATCCTTTCTTAACTTTGTGCGAAGTGTTTGCTGGATATCTGCTAGGGTGTTTCATTCTTGTGAGACATTTTATTGCAAGTTTTTTTTTAATTGATTTTCATTGTTTTTTGGTTGATTTTTTCAGGATCGTATATGGATGTTTTTTAAATGTTTTCAAGACTTTATCTGAATATTTTTGATAATTTTTCAGCATCGTATTTGAATGTTTTTGGTATTTTTTCAGTACTTTATCTTAATGTTTTTGGATTGATTTTTTCAGGACTTTATCTATATGTTTTTGAATTTTTGTTTTTTTCAATGTTTTTTATTTTTATTTTTATTCAATTTTTGTAATTTTTTCAGGACTTTATATGCTTTTTAGGATTTTTCTAGCTATGCCCCCAGTATGCAGACATATATGACATGATGATCTATAGAAATGCATGTGGAGACAATGAATTTTTGACATGACCTATGTTAATGCAATCTGGATGATGAAGATGCATTTCCTATTCGAAGAAGGATGATTGTGTTTGTTTAACATTTTTTAATACACCAATTGAATTAGAGGTACAAAATATTTCATAGATAAGCGGTCAATCAATCCTTAAGGTCCCTTGGAACATCCAAAATAACACACTTAGTGACTAGGATTTACAAATGGAGACACGGTAAACTTCCCCATTGGTTCTTGAAACTTTGATCTTCTTTTGTCCCTGTGTGTGAAAATGAGTTAATTCTTTCTCTTGTGTTAACTAAAGATTCTTAGCATCCTATATGACTATCTACATGGATTATTCTAACTTCAAAAGCATCCCGAATAGAGCCTCATTGTCAGCAATCTTTTAGAGCTTCGACGAGGTTATAGATTGTAATCTCTCGAATATTGCTCCATTGCTAGTAGGCGTCCATAGACCTAATGTAGTTACTCGCATGTTCCCATAGTCATGCTTTTTGTTGCACTTGTATGCATGATATTTCAGTTATATATCATTTCTCTTTTTCCTTTTTTATTTTCTTGCCTTGACTTGTAAGTAATGAAACCTACTTGGGTGTGACAATTATAGTGGCGCTGAAGTAGAATTTTAGATTTTTCACTACTCATATGATCAAGTAGGTGTCTCAAATGAATTAGAGATTTTGCTAGTGTGTGAGATATAGCAATTGAGAGATTTTGGGTTACCAAGACTCAAATAGTGAAATCACTACCCAACCATAAGTAAAGTGTCATCACAGGGTAATGTTGAAAATGAATGACCTTAGGACCTTAAATCCAAATATCTAAGAAAGGAGATGACCCTTGTTTCTCTTAAATGCAAACAAATGATAAACTTGGACAATTGCCTTGTTTTATTGATGTTGATATATGCAAATACAAGAATTTTGTGAATGCGATGCATTTGAAAAAGAAACTATATGTGAGGCAGTGCTTTGAATAAAATGAGATGCAATGCGGAAGGGAAAACCTAAACTAACCCAGCCCTTAGATATAGTATTGTTTAATGTGCATGTTTTTCATAGGGTCAGGGAGTGGATCTCCCTCCGTGGTAGCCAAATTATATGCTCCATTTCCTGTGACCCTTGTTATGATAAAAGGACCTAGCCAGTTATGTTTAAACTTCCCTGGCTTTTCACGTTCTGCTAGGTTCCTTTGGTTCTCCTTGAGAACTAGATCTCCCACTTCAAAATTTCTTGGTCGTACTCATTTATTGTAACTCCTTCTCAGTCTGTTCTGGTAACCTTGCAAGTGAGTTAAATCATTTTGTCTCTTTTCATTGAGCATTT
This sequence comes from Cryptomeria japonica, assembly GCF_030272615.1. Classification (NCBI taxonomy): domain Eukaryota; kingdom Viridiplantae; phylum Streptophyta; class Pinopsida; order Cupressales; family Cupressaceae; genus Cryptomeria; species Cryptomeria japonica. Next base: position 369,331,380 of record NC_081414.1, on the reverse strand, counting down.
CAAGCTCTTGTAACCTTGCAACTCAATAGTCTTCCTCTGATACGATGTGTTTTAAGGAGGCTCTTAAAGATGGTAGTTCTATTTCAATAGGTAATATTGCTTTTGTACCATAGATAAATGAATAGGGTGTTGCTCCTATAGGTGTGAGTACCCTTGTTCTATAAGCCCAAAGAGTGGGATTCAACTAGAGATGTCAGTCCCGTCCTACGTCAGTGACAACTTTCTTTATGATATTTAATACTGTCTTGTTTGTGTTGGCACTATGGGTATGTGTGGCATTGATGTTTTGTCATTGATGTCAACACTAGTTGTTACCGGTAGATAGATTTACACTGGTTGATATAGATGGTTACCGACAGACAGGTTACCGGTACAAGATCTAGTGTTACTGACAAAAGAGATTATCTGGTTGGCACTTCCGGCATGTTTGGATTAGTAAAGTATATTGGATTTCATGTGTTATATGCTCCATAAGAATGTTTTGGTTAGTCAGTATTGGCTTGATAATGGGATGCCATCATACACACTGGTAAACCCTTACCGGCACTGGTTTAAGGCTTTACCGGCAGAGCTTTCATCGAGGAATCATAACAAGATGCACTATTGGTGTTGGTGCAGCTTCTTCCAGGATTTCAGGATATTGAAGATGTTAATTGGTTGTGCTTCAGTTGCTTGAAGACATTGCTTTGGTGTGGTGGACCCAGAATAGGTCTGGTACCTATCTAGGTTATGGACTAGTATCATGCTAGCATGTACTCTACACGTTACCTGGACGATTCGAGGATTTTTATGGATTTGTTATTATTGTTTTGATCTTAAGCTGACATGGCATATCATTGTAATAAGGAATTATGTAATGATATTATTGTAACATCTTCAGGTGGCCGACCTAATTGGTTTAGGCCTTAGGAATTGTATAAATAAGAGGTAGAAACTCTTTGTAAAGTATCATGGTTATTGGAAAGGTCATGTTCAAGGAATGTAATGTGTGAATATTGTAATATCATTCAGGTAGAGATTTGATCGATCATTGGTGATCGGATTGGTTTCAGAAGAGGATTTAGTCATATGACATTGAGCTTAACCGATACTGTAATCAAGCATAGTAGATTCTATTTCCAGCAGTTCACTCTATTGGATTGTTGTCCATTTATCTTGAGAAGGTTGTAGCCTCTTTGTAGTTAGTGAGACTCTTTTGTAATGAATAGTACTCTCACCAGTGTGCCTTCCTGCAAGTGCACGCCCCTCATTGTAACACATACTTTCTGCAGAAGAATCATCTGACTGTGGGTAGGCTTCCCATCGTGGTTTTTCCCTTTCCAATTTTTCCACATACAAATCATGGTGTTATGTAGTATGACTGCTTTGCATTGATTAATTGGTTAATTATTGTTTACTGGTATATGTTCCTACTGGAATCTATATGTACCTGTTATGCCTTGCATATCCATTCCCCATTAGTTTCCTTGTGTTACAATATGGGTCCCTTGTTATTGCTCACTTTTGCTTTGTTCTTTTCTTTTTTTTCTTCTTACCTCAGAACTCCGGAGTCTTGTAGTCCCGAGGTCTCTCTTTTATTCTTTTTCTTTCACTAACCTCAGAACTTTGAACCCCCAGAGTCCCGAGGTTGGTCTCCTTCTTTGTGTCTTTTGTTTTCTTGTTCGTTACCTCAAAACTTTGGGATTCTGGAGTCTCAAGGTGTGTCTTTTGTGTGTGAGTTCTTTACCTCAGAACTTCGGAGTCCCAGAGTCCCAAGGTATGTGTGTCTGATCCGCCCCAGAACTCTGGAGTCCTGGAGTGGATCCTGGTTTGCTTGCCTTCCTACCCCAAAACCCCGGACCCCTGGAGTCCCGGGGTAGGATGTTTTCTTTGATGTTTTGTTTGTTGAGCTCGAAACCTCATAACCCCAAAGTCTCGAGGTCCTGTTTAGATCACTCATACGAACAGGTTTTGGGAGGGGTATAAATAAGAATGATGAACTGTTAAAATTCATTTGTGCATTTAGAGCTCCTGCTTCCTTGCCACCTAAGCATGAGCCTCCAAACTGTCGAGCTTCCTTTTGCAATCTTGGGCATTCAGGCAGAGAGTTGATCGATCATTGGTGATCGGATTGGTTTCAGAAGAGGATTTAGTCCTCCGACATTGAACTTAACCGGGACTGTAATCAAGTATAGTAGATTCTATTTCCAGCAGTTCACTCTATTAGATTGTTGTCCATTTATCTTGAGAAGGTTGTACCCTCTCTGTAGTAGTGAGACTCTTTTGTAATGAATAGTATGCTCTAGCCAGTGTGCCTTCCTGCAAGTGCAGGCCCCTCATTATAACACATACTTTCTACAAAAGAATCATCTGACTGCAGGTAGGCTTCCCACCGTGGTTTTTCCCTTTCCAAGTTTTCCATGTACAAATCATGGTGTTATGTAGTATGATTGCTTTGCATTGATTAATTGGTTAATTATTGTTTACTGGTATATGTTCCTACCGGCATCTATTTTTACCTGTTATGCCTTGCATATCCATTCCCCATTAGTTTCCTTGTGTTACAATATGGGTCCCTTATTGTTGCTCACTTTTGCTTTGTTCTTTTCTTTTTTTTCTTCTTACCTCAGAACTTCGGAGTCTCGCAATCCCGAGGTCTCTCTTTTGTTCTTTTTCTTTCACTAACCTCAGAACTTCGGACCCCCAGAGTCCCGAGGTTGGTCTCTTTCTTTGTGTCTTTTGTTTTCTTGTTCATTACCTCAAAACTCCGGGATTTTGGAGTCCTGAGGTGTTTCTTTTGTGTGTGTGTTCTTTACCTCAGAACTCTGGAGTCCCGGAGTCTCGAGGTATGTGGGTCTGATCCGCCCCAGAACTCTGGAGTCTCGGAGTGGATCTTGGTTTGCTTGCCTTCCTACCCTGGAACCCCAAACCCTTGGAGTCCCAGGGTAGGATGTTTTCTTTGATGTTTCATTTGTTGAGCTCAGAACCTCGGGACGTACGGACAGGTTTTGGGAGGGGTATAAATAGGAATGATGAACTGTTAAAATTCATTTGTGCATTTAGAGCTCCTGCTTCCTTGCCTCCTAAGCATGAGCCTCTGAACTGTCGAGCTTCCTTTTGCATTCTTGGACATTTTGATCCACCAGGTAGGTGAATTTTATTGCCCTTTTGGTCATTTTTAGGTTAGATTTTCTTTCTTTGTCATTTTTTATGTTGTTTGTTTTCTTTTCTTTTCATTTTTGTATATTTCGCATTTCCCACGTGCCCTAATTTACTTACCCCAGAACTCCAGAGTTCTGGGATCTTGTTGAAACTTGCCTATCATTAACCCTGGAACCCAGAGTTTTGGATTATTTCTTTGCCAGAAGGCCTTATCACTGACCCCGGAACCCTGGAGTTCTGAGGTCTATCTTTTATGAATATTTTTGCTAAGCTCCTATTGGTTATTCAGCTTGGCACCATGGGATCCCGAGATGAGCTTAAACTCCTTACCCCAAAACCTCAGAGTTTCAGAATCAAGTGATATCCACCCAACCTGGAACCCCGAAGTTCCAGACTACATCCATGAGTACCTACCCCAAAGTTCCGGACCCTGTTTTAAAAAGAAAAAAAACTCCCTGCTCCAGAAGCCCAAAGTCTTGAAGTGAAGGAACTTTTTATGTTTTTTTTGTAAAGAACTTATCCTCATTTTATTCTCACAGGTTCAGGTACTTAGATGGACTCATCTTCTCACAAAAGAAGCAAAGATATTGACAGACTTCCTGCTGCCATGAAGTACCACTATCAGGGACAAGTCTACTCTTCAAAATTGGATGATCAAGTCAAATGGGTTACCGACATGAAGATTGGCCATATTGAAATTGAAGATATCATAACCCAGTTAAATAAGCCCAAACTAGAGGCCCTACACAGGAGAATCAAAAGATTGGGCTTAGTCAAGACAACTATTTATCCACAATCAGTGCAAGCACCAAAATTTATAATGACAATTGCTCAATTCTACAACCTGGATACTAGAAAGTGCACTGACACACAGGGAAGGAAAATAATAGACTTGTCTCCCGACATGCTGGGATTCATGTTTGGTACCCCAACCAGATAAGAGATATTCCTCTCAACTGAAGAGGAGGCCTTGAAGGCATGGAATGACAAAGTTGCAGCAAATAAAAGGCACATGAATGAAAACTGGCTAGAAGAAGAAAGGAAAATAGCTCTCAAGGCAACAAAGATCTTGAGGGTGGACTTCAAGGAGCCCCAAAGAGACTTGAATATTATGCTGAGCAGGGCCTTTGGCAAGCCTGATTGTAAGCATTTCCATCCATGGATGTTCCAGTTTATGACCACTATCCTAATTGGAAAACAATATTTTGATTGGTCGCAGATCCTCTCTGACAACATTTGCAAACAAATGAAGGGAGTCCACCAGACTCAAAAGTTCTTTTTCACATCTTATGTCATCTGGGTGGCTGCTAGAGCAGGAAAGTTTTTGAGACTACAAGTAGAGGATCAACTAGGGGATGAGGAAGGACAAAAGAAGGTATGAGAATATTATTCCCAACTCCCCCTAGCCAATGTAAAGGCTCATTTCAAAAGAATTAATGATGCCTTCATTTTTCCACTAATAATTAAATTGACATGAGACATAGGATACCCGATTAGCCCAGAGGCCATGGCTATTATCCAAGAGTGGGCATGTTGGTTTATCCAGAACCCATGCTCTACTTACAGTAGGGCCAGCGGATTCACAGGGAACCCAATGTTGCTTCCCTGATACTGCAATTATAGAGTAATCTTATTGGAATATGTAAGGCAACTATTGGGCCTCCAATCTCTCTTATCTTCAAAACACAAAATAGGCATTGATTTTTCAATATCTATTGGATACTTCTCATGTTCTAAGATATAGTTTGCAAAGCTAGCAGAACCAGAGCTTCAAGATTTGAACTTGAAAGAGTATGATTATACTAGGGAGTTTTATGATCCCGGCGGGAAGCTCAAACAAGCTATGCCTAAGGCATATGAGGGACATAGGCCGAGACTAGAGGATTTTTGGGCCAACCTCTAGGACAGTTTAGAGGTCAAAGAGAAGAGCTATAACTGGTTATATGTGCCATAGATAAGAGATTTCAAAATTGAGACCAATCTCCCTAAAGACCTCAAGGATGATGGAGACATGCATGATGCGGCTTATAAAGGATTAGAAATTGATAATAATCCCCTCTCCCCAAAAAGGTGGTCCACAAATGAGGATGTGAATATTGAAAAGGTTTCTCAAGTGGTCATCAATAGGACCAAGCAATGCCTAATCTAGAGGGTAAGGTCGAGTGCCTCAAAGGTGAAACAGAAGGAATCCACTTTAGGGGTACCCCAATCAAGGGGTTACAAGGAGTATGCTCGGAAGACGAGGTCAAGCTCAAGACAAAATACGTCCACCGACCTTGGTGAGGGGGAGAAACCTCAAGAAAGTACTGAGGACTTGTTGAAGAAACTCCAAGAGAAGATGAAGGAGTCTGAGTTGTTGAAGAAGGCAGCGGACCTTGGAGTGACCGATGGATTAGGTGCAGTACCACTAGCTAAAGTCCTCCCACCAAGGACAACTATAGGGCAAACTGCAGGAGAGGGTACCCAAGAGCAGGAAGAAGGAATAGAAATTACTAAAGATATACCTACTCAACCACCTTCAACAGATGTCACACGGGATCCAGGTGTAATACCCTAAAAATGTTCATCTAAACCATGGGCCCCTAATCTTGACAACATCACCAAGGTCCTAACCAAAGGCAATTAAATCAATCTTGAGCACATTATTAATTCTTCAATCATCAAATATCACATGGCAAGTCAATTACTCAATATTAATTAAATATTTATTTAATTAATTGAATCATTCCAATAAAATCATTTTTTGATCAATTATCTTGTTTAATTTATTAAATATCCTAGCATATTTAATTCATTAATAAATTTGCCATTAATCATGCAAAAAAGAATTAATTTATTACAGAAGAGGAAATCACAAAGCAAGAGTTAAATTGAAAATAGAATAAAAGAATTGAGAGAGAAATCAAACTTGAGATATTATTTCTTTATTCTAAATTGAGAACTTGAAATTAGAAAAGCAATAAATTGAATTATTAATCATTCTCTAAAATTAGAACTCAAAGCTTTTGAGAAAAAGAAGTTCAGTTGCATTGAAAAGACTCTTTTCTTGGATAAATCAAAGAATTATCTATTTTTATCACAAATGCATAGAATTAATTAAATCTTATTTCTAATGCAACTTGAACTTCTTATCTAAATGCATTTCAATTAAACTATAATTGGAATCTATCTCAAGGTTAACTGAACCTGATTTCTCAATTATTTTCAGTTAATCCTAAATTGAGCTTTTTCATCATCTCTCTTGTAATTCTCTATAAATTCAACCTTCAGCTCTCATCCAATTGACCCCAAAGATTTTTGAGAACACGCTTGGAGATTATTATTATTATGCTGATTTTGCTCCGGAGTCATTGAATATATTGTGCTTTTTTAGATTATTTGCATTCATATTTATTTTTATCCATATTGCTTGAATTACTCTTCCATCGTACATCCACTTTAGCTTAATATCATGCTTATATAGATTAAATCCTCTGTCTTGGTGTAGTCTATTCACTGGTATTGCTTATAAATATCTGAAAGCAATCTTATACTCACATCTTTTAGAAGGCAATTGGTCAATTTGTTATGGTTTTATTATTCATGCTTATATTTGTCTAACCATACATGCAATGACTTAATTGAAGTGTTGTGTCTTGCAGATACATAATCTTCCCACTTTTCACACACACATTTCTGGCGCCCACCGTGGGGCAGAAGACTACATTTTTCGGCCTCCAAGAATGACTTTTTATTTTTGTTATTTTTCATATTTTTGACTTTTCAAATTTTTGGTCGTATAGCCTCTGCGTCATATCGTACAACATTTCTCACAGGCTGAAATGACAAACTATAGGTGTCGTATGATTAGGAATCATGTATCATATGATCTGGTAAACTCTGTCGTACGATTATGTTTTTTTCTAGTTAAAAAGACAAAAAAGAAAATTTCATGATTTTGGTTTTTTGTTCAAAATTGATTATTCTGACGACTGACCCTGGTTGTTTATTTGTCTATCTTAGAATTTTTCATAGCCTAATCAGTTTTTGCATAACGCTTGTCGAAGAATATGCTTGTCGCCCAAAGACAATATGACTACTGATTCGTTGTCTTTACAGGTTGCCTGAGAAGAATCGACCAAACATCGTGTATTTTTTCAATTCATTTTTAGGCACCTAAATTGCTATCTGGTTAAAGAACAAATCTGTATTTCATGTTTTTAAAAAATTCTGAGAGGTAGGAGAGCATGCTCTTGTCTTTTTCTAGACAAACAGAAATCCAGACCCTTGAGGCTTTTTCTTTGTTTGAGATTTGTACATATTTAGCAGGCCTACCCTCTCGAGGAGCTTAAAAACTCTTAAAGCCATTACAGTCAGTGTGAGGGGAACGACCTAAGTGGGAATGGCTAAACACCAAGTACTCCAACCCACTATAAAATAAATGCGATTTGATGAAAATCAAGTCAATGGCAGTGCTGAGGAATAGCTCTCCTCCATACCTTCAGGTATATTAAACCTTGGTTTTCAAGGTTGGGAGACCTCTTAATTGAGTTTATACCTCGACACACCGAACGGACCCCTTACTAGATCCAATTAAAATTAGAAGCTACCCGGTTCACCTCCGAAAGGGGGATAATCTTTGTGCAAGAGAGATAGTAACTCTCCCAAAGATACTTGTCATTTCGTGCCCCCATTAAAGTTTGGAGTTGGATAATACAGCGTTGAGAATCCATTGCATGAGAATCAGTGGTCGTATTATGATTAGCTATTGGGTGTGTACTTGAGTCTACAAGCAAAGGTTTTCTTCTCTCACCAAATTCTGTAGGGCTTTCATGTTGTGATTGGAGTTACTATTCATACTACGTGTTTTCTGTGTTTTCATCCCTCAAAATAAAATTGGAATACTGAAATTGGAGAAAACAAGAAACAACTCAGTGATCAAAAACTCTGTCCGTGTCAGAACTAGTCCATCCTAAGTCAAAATTTTGTCCAAAACTAGTCTATCCTAGTCAAAAATCAGTCCATCTCAAAATTGGTCATACTCAGTTGTCATACTTAGTTATCGAAAAACTCAGAATTTTTGTCTTTGTCTTGTTAACAATCATACGAATCTAATCATTTATCATTCTACTCCATATCCTGTGTCATACGAGTCCGATAATTTGTCGTTTGAGCTCAATCCTCTGTCGTACGAAACCCAGCAGTTTGTCGTCTGAAGCTAAATCGTGTGTCGTACGATACATAATTATACTAAATATTTTGTCATCCTAGACATACCCATCTGTCATATGGTACTAAGCAGAAACTCGTACGAAACAAAACCGTTGTTGTCCTGAAGCTATTACATTGTCGTTCGGCTCAGTAAATCCTATCGTATGAATCTCTAGTTTTGTCAGTACAGAGTAGTCAAACTTGCCTAAAAATAGTGTACAGCGAATATAATATTGGTTATCATCATCCTAAGCATAAATAGATCAAGACAGTGTACCTTTGCCATTTGTATTGCACGATTTGGTCGATCATCTTTTAGCTAGTTCAATCAACTACCTATCAAACCTAAGTCACTTAGATAACGTCTTATACAGAATAGATCGTTCCTGAAACCAGAACAAATCTTAGTCACTACTCTCGAATCAACTTAGATAAACATCTTATACAGGATAGATCTTTCATGAAACCAGACTAAATCTTAGTTGCTTCTCTCAAACAAATACGTTAACCGAACAACTAGCTCTGAAATTGATCTTGACCTCTGCATCACAAACAGTTTTAGGTCACACTAATCCATAAAAATGCCTACTCAAACTAGGAGTTCTCATAAGAAAAAGGCCAAAGGAAAAGGACAACCCTTCACTTATCAAGATAACCCATACTACGTGAAGGACCCACTCACTAATAAACCTTCATCATCAGGGGTACCAATTTTTGATGAACCTGAATCTCCCATTATACATGAGACAGAATACAATGACAAAGACAACCTTAATATTCATGAAACTGATAATGATTCCTCATCAAGTGAAGCTGAAAAAGGCGTTGAATCTCCAGAAAAAGAAATTTGTGACTATCAAAAGGATGAAGACTTCTGAAAAATGATGAAAGCTATCTTGGCTCGAGAAAAGGAAGACTATTTCTTAGAAATAGCAAAACAAGATGCCAAACTTCCTACTGGATATGATGTTCAGACACTCATTACTAAAAAGGAAGAATCACCTATACTTGTAGTCCATAGACGATTACAAGCCTTACAGACTGAGATCATTGAACTGAAGAATAAGGATAAGTCCCCAAAACAATATTCTCTGGAGACAATATGCCCCTTTCCATTTGACAAGAATCTATACATGCCTCCATTTCCTTCACGAGTTGAGATCCCAAAATTTGACAAATATGATGGTACCTCAGATCCTCAAGATCATGTCAGGGAATTTTGTGTTGCCTATATGGAGTTCATGCACGATCAAACGTATCTCATGCGCCTTTTTCCAAGGAGTTTTGGAGGACAAGCTATGGAATGGTTATCAAGTCTACCCAAAGGAATAAAAATGTTTGAAGAACTAATCCAACTATTTTTACAAAAATACTCATACAACATTTGACATCCCGTGACTATGATCGATCTTTGCAATACTAAACAAAAAACACAGGGGAGCCTTTCCTTAATTTCCTCCAATGTTGGAGAAAGGTGTTCTCTAGGTATTCACGACCTATCCTAGATTCTGAGAAAATGGACATATTCGTCAACAAATTGGTCCCAAAATTAAAATATAGTATACAAATGCAAGTACACCCATCATTTAACAAAATGGTAGATAATGCCATTTGAAAGGAAGATGTGCTCATAAAGAAGGGGGATATCTCACCTTGGAAAGAAATGCAACCAGGATCTAGCTCTAAAGAGAAGAACAAGTATAGGAAATTTGGAAAAGACAACAATAAGAAAGTTTCTAATGACAGAGTACTAGAGAATGTTAAAACCAACTCAAAGCCCATGATATTCAACTTGGCTAGTGGCACACAAGCACTCAAAGTTGTTGAAGCTGCAACAGAAAATCCTCCAAAGAAAACCAAAGAGTGGTTCAAAGAGAAGCCTTGGCTTTCCAAACCTAAGGGTGATTTCACTCCTCTCAAAGAATCATATGAATCCGCTTTCAAAACTCTATTGGCAAACAACCTGATAACGCTACCAGATAACTCAAGACCATATGATCTAGAAATCAAACCAAAATGGTGGAGAGAAAATGAATATTGTAACTTCCATCAAAATAAAGGTCATAACACAAATAATTGCATGAAGCTCAAACATGAGATTCAAGATCTCATAGACGCTGGTAAAAGTATTGTTGGGAATCACCCGACCAATGCTGATCACAAAGCATTTAAGGACCCTTTACCTGTTTACGAACAAGGTGATTCTTCAAAGACCAAAGGAGGTGCCAAAGTAAATTATACTTATACTAGCAATGACAACATCAGTAACATGATTGAGCCTTCCCAATCTGAATATTGCAATGTGATTATAGTCCAAGATAAACCAAATGAATCACGATATTCAAGAGCTCTAACCCGTTCTCAAAAGAAAGTCACTCTCCAAGGAGCTAGTTCTTCCAACCCGGCTTAAGCAACATCGGACCCACTAGCCCCGTCAAACAAACAAAAAGAATCAACCTTGGATAAATTTAAAAGGCTAACTTCAACATCATCCTTTGGATATAGCATTGTTGAACAATTGAAAAGGACAAATGCTCAAATCTCAATCTTTGAATTGCTAAAAATCTCTTCTACTCACAAAGAGATCCTGGACAAAGCGTTGCTCACCACTAATGTTCCAAAAGATTTAGATATTGATCGGTTTCAGTCTATGGTGGGTCATCTAACTTCACCTCACTATCTGACCTTCTCTGGAGAAGATGACAACTTGCTAAATCATCCACATAACCAGCCATTGCATATTGAAGCCATGATCCATAAACACAGAGTCAAACGTATTTTGATAGATAGAGGCACGGGGTTGAATATTTGTACTTACAGTCTACTTACACAACTAGGATTCTCCAAAAATGTCATTGATCCCACCAATAAAATAACAATTAAAGCCTATGATGAAGAAGAAAGGACCTCTAAAGGTCTGGTATCATTACCCATCAGGGTGGGACTTGTAGAAAGAGATGTCCTTTTCCAGGTACTTGATATTCCTCTGTCATACAATATCTTACTGGGCAGGTCGTGGATTCATGAAATGAAGGCAGTTCCATCAACATACCATCAATGCTCAAAATTTCCTTATAATGGAATAGAAGTCAGTATTCCTGTTGATACAAATCTCACCTATAATGCATTAACAAAAGATGTTGATACTTTTGTACCTCATAATAGGGAAGCTTCTACAAATGAAAATCTGGAAGCTTTGATGAAAGAATTAGAAAAGAAATCAAAGATTACAAATACCAGCATAGATGGATACAAGATAGAACCGGTACTTTCATTAGTCTCTCTCCCTCCATCACCAAAATAGTTGGGCAAACCATCAGAGGCTATGAGAACATAGAATCCAACTCTAAATATCATATATGATGGTCTTTTTGTACAGTCTTCTACTTCCCTAATAGATGAAATAGAAGAGGATGCAGTTCTTAAATGGCTTTTCAAGGAAGATAGTCAAAATGAAGAGGTATGACATTGTGAGATTTCCTCAACCCAATATGGTCTTGGCTACAAGATGATTCAATGCATGGGATATTTAGGTACTTATTGAACTGATTTAGCTGCAATCAAAATCAACAAATGATAAGGCTAGACTGGGGTACAATCCAAAAAAGACATCAGACCAAAAACATGCTTCTAAGTCTAAGTGGAAGAAAAGGATATCGCCTTCAACATTACAGGAAACAAACACTCAACAAAATCAAGAAAAGTGTGTAAAAGAGAAAGAGGAATCAACAGTCAAGAGAGAAGAAATAGCCAATACTCAAGTTTTGATGGTATCAACTACAAAACTACAAGAAGTAGAGGTCCCGGAAGATATGAAAGAAGAAGTAGAAAGGTTTAGGGAAATGTTTACACCGCTAAAAATTCTAGTCACATACACTGGTAGGAAACAAGTAGAAGATTCTGAGATTGACTCAAATGAGTATGAATGGGTTTTAGATCACCTCCCAGATACATCCACTACAGAAACTCCACAAAAGTCTACTAGTACCACAGATGATACTCAAGAGTTGATGCGCATAAAACTAGAAAAAGAAATACAGGAAATTAGACAAAAGAGACAAGCAAACTATGAACAAGGGATGGAAGAAGGAAGAATACTAGAAATCTTTTCATCTATGTACCCCTATACTAAGACAGAACAAATTAGGTATGGGTTTACACAAGAAGAATTGGAAGCTAAAAAAGTGGAACCAGTCATCAACCCAGAGGAAGCTGAATGGAGTAGATGACAGGGAGTCATAGAACCATCAAGATCATGTCAATAGGTGTGTCAGATACAAATGACAAATGAGCCAGAGCATGAAGGAACTTACAGCATTAAAGATGTTGGTGTTGATACCATACATATACTCACTAAATCACTTGAAGAAGACTCAGAAACTTCATCCGTTGACTTTAATGACTCTGACAACAGTCTTATTCATGACAATATCTACTTATCATCAAACTTTGAATCATCTAATGTAAATGATGAAAATTTGTCTACTGATCTTATTGTTGTCGAACCACGATATGATGTCTAGTCTGGCGTAGGGAACGACACTACAAGTATGTCTATTGGATCAGGTCAACTAAATATTAACGTGCACTTTAATAATCATGTTCTGACTTTTCCTGGTCTCGAGACAATTAGGCAAGGTATCCTTCTGGAACTCGACTTTACAATCTATAGTTGTGATGACAATACCATGAACTCCCTTGAACCGGTCCAACATTTATCCTTAGTACATCCAGAACTAATTGACTGTACTTTACAAAACTAGCCCATGAATATACCTACTTTACCAATGACTATATGTTAGCCTATTATCTCAATGCAATTGAACCTATGGACTCTTCCACCAGTGAACAGACTGAAAACATGACTGAAACAAATATCAAGTATCTTAGTCGCAAAAATAAGAAAAATAAAAATAAAAGACCTGATGGTGAAAACCACATTGTGGCGATCTCAAAATCTAAAAAAGAGAAAATAAAGGATGTACCTAAGGGTGAAAACCTCTCTGAGGTGCCTAAAGGTGAGATACTTGATATACTGCCAAGTCATTTTTAGGAAAGGTCTTCTATATTGATCGAGCCAACTCATCTAGTGAATATTGGGAGTCAAGAGACACCACACATCATTCATGTAGCTCAATCACTATCAGTAGAAGAATTGAAAGATTTCACTCATCTATTTTCAAAAAAGAAAATCAATTTTGCATGGACGTACTCTGATATGCCAGGTCTGGATCTTGATTTTATCATGCACCATCTTTCCATCACACTAAGAGTTAAATCAGTCAAGCAAAAACTCCGTAAGATGCACCCGCATGTGGCACTACTAGTCAAGGTTGAACTAGAAAAACTGCTAAAATCTGGATTTATCAGAGCTATAGACTATGCGGAATGGATTTAAAACATAGTCCCTGTGTCAAAGGAAGACAAATCTATCAAAGTTTGCATAGACTTCAGATATCTCAACAAAGCTTGTCTAAAGGATGACTTCCCATTACCAAACATTGATATGATAGTTGACATGACTGCTAGGTATGAGATGTACTCACTAATGGATGGATTCTTTGGCTATAACCAAATCAAAATAGCTCCTGGAGATCAAGAAAAGACAGCTTTCACCTATGCGTGGGGAACTTTTTGTTGAAATGTCATGCCATTTGGGCTAAAGAACGCAGGAGAAACCTACCAAAGAGCAGTAACTACTATCTTCCATGACATGATGCATAAGAATATGGAAGATTATGTTGATGACACCTTAGTGAAGACTATGAAGAGATCCACACATATTCAAGAGCTAGGTCCTATACTAGATAGAATGGAAAAATTTAAAGTCTGGCTAAATCCAAAAAAGTGTGCATTCGGAGTGACATCTAGTAAACTACTTGGCTACATTATTTCAAAGAAGGGAATCGAGGTTGATCCTTAAAGGGTCCAAGCTATAATGGAAATGCTACCTCTGAAGAACATCAGTCAAATGAGAAATTTACAGGGACGTCTCTAATCAATCAGACGCTTCATTTTTCAGCTAGCAGACAAAGCTCAACCTTTCACAAAAGTATTGAGGAAAGGAGTAATATACAAATGGGATCAGGAATGTGAACAACATATTCATCAAATCAAATAATACCTATCCAATCCTCTAATATTGATGCCACCAATTTAGGGTAAACCATTGATCTTATACATATCAACAACTGATTCATCACTAGGGTCACTTCTAGCACAACATGATGCAAATAAAAAGGAACAAGTTATATATTACATCAGCAGAACATTGGTGTCTTATGAAATGAACTACACTATAATAGAAAAATCATGCTTGGCATTAGTCTTTGTGTCACAAAAATTGAGACACTACATGTTAGCACATTCAGTCAAGCTGGTGGCTAAAATTGATCCGCTCAAATATCTTCTCAACAAAGCAACACTTACAGGAAGATTGGCAAAATGGGTCATGATCCTTATAGAATTTTATATTGAGTATGTGGAATGCAAGGCCATAAAAGGACAGGTAATTGCTGATCAACTTGTTGAAGCTCCACTTGAAGACACTCAGCCGTTGCATATAGAGTTTCCAAATGAATCAATAATGCATCTTACTCAACAACCCTGGAAGATGTTCTTCGATGGGTCTTTTACTCAAAATGGTTCCGGTGTTGGAATACTATTTATTACTACTCAGAAGTATTCAATCCCAAAGTCTTATAAGCTTGTGTTCCCTTGCACAAACAATATTGCAGAATATGAAGCTTTGGTAAATGGGATAAAGCTAGCTATAGACTGGAAGGTTGCAAAATTACACATCTATGGAGATTCTCAGTTGATCATCAATCAAATAAATGATACATATTAGACTCAAGATGAGAAACTGATACCCTATAAGAGAATGGTTGATGATCTTAAGAAATATTTTTCTTTTGTATCATTCCAACAGATTCCCAAATCTGCAAACAGAGCAGCAGATGCTATGGCCACCTTGGCGTCTATACCTGAGTTACAAGAATCCAATTTTCGCTTTGAATTCCCAATGCAAGAGTTACGTTACCCTGCCTATGATTATCCTGAGACCCAAACAGTCTATTCTATTATTGGACATGACTCATCTCGATATAGCCACATCTACTCTTATCTATGAGACCAAATTATCCCTAAAAAATCTTACCCGTAATGAGAAAAGAAACCTAACCCGAAATGCTTCGCAGTATGTTATCATTGCTAACGATCTATTTAGACGAGGTTTGAATGGTACATTGCTTAGATGTCTAGAAACTGAAGAATCTAAATGTGCATTATTGGAAGTCCATGAAGGTGTTTATGGATCTCATCCAAATGGTCTTACTTTAGCTCAGAAACTACTACGGGTTGGCTACTACTGGCCAGACATGGAGAAAGATGCTATTAAATTTTCTAAGACTTGTGAGAAATGTCAGCTACATGGAAATCTCATACATGCTCCAGCAAGGGATCTCATACCCTTCATTACACATTGGCCTTTTCAGCAATGGGCCTTTGATCTCATTGGTCAGATATATCCTCCATCATCTAAGGGACATAAATTTATCATAACTGCCACTGAGTATTTCATTAAGTGGGTAGAAGCGATTCTGCTCATCAAAGCAACCGGTAAACAAGTAGCACTGTTCATTCTAAACAATCTCATTTGCAGGTATGGGATACCTTCATCAATTGTGACTGACAATGGAGGACAATTCAAGAATAAAGATCTAGATGAGCTCTATGAGAACTTCAAAATTAAACAACACTGGTCATCTGTATATTACCCCCAAGATAATGGACAAGCTGAGGCATCTAACAAAAACCTACTGACTATCTTGCACATAACAGTGAACAAATATGGGAAGGATTGGCATCTGCAGCTCAATCCTGCATTATGGGCTTACAGAACAAGTATGAGAACACCTAATGGGGCTACACCTTTTTCTTTGGTGTATGGGTCCGAAGCAGTATTACCTATTGAAGTGGAAATACCATTTCTAAGAGTTTCTTTGCAAGGTCTTGTTATTGATGAAGACTATAGAATATCTAGATTGCAAGAACTTGAATTGTTGGATGAGCGTTTGCAAGTGGCATTTGATCATCTCAAAGTATATCAAAAGAGACTGTCTAGAGGATATAACAAGAAAGTTTGACAAAGAGAATTTCAGGTTGGTGAGCTAGTTCTGAGAGAAAATCCTAAAAATCAGTAGTTTTGAGACAACAAAGGGAAGTTTGAACCCAACTGGCTAGGTCCCTACATCGTTACTGCAGTATTTGGCTCTGGTGCCTATCATCTCTCAACATCGGAAGGAGAATAGCTTTGTGAACCGATTAACACCATCCATTTGAAGAAATTCTTCACTTAGAATTCTCTGCTCCAGCAACCTGTACAGCTGAAAAAGTCCTGAAAAAAATCATAAAAAGTCCTAAAAAAAAAGAACAAAAAAAAGAGAGAAAATGCCCTAGTGAAAACCTGGTAAACAGGCACCTTGGTAAAAAAAAAAATGATGAATCTTTGCCAAGTAGGTGAAAACCTGGCAAACAGACGCCTCTTGTACTCAACACTCCATCTATCAACGCAACGTTGGCATTCTCACTTTCATGCATCTTTGCTTTCGCTTGTACATATATTTCAGTCACTTTTGTGACATCCTGGTTTGTTGGAACCCTCATGACTTAAAACTGATCAATGTCCTAGTCTTATGTTAATCAAAAAAATCACATTATATGTCCTAAGCAGTATCAAACAAGTCATCTTTCTGTCAGTGAAACCTAGTCATCCACTTTGAGTCAGTCACCTGTCTCCTAACTACTGAAGAGTTTTATCACTGAGTTAACAAGCAAAATAACAAAATTGAAAACAATCACTAAACAGTTTGCGCTATGAATGAAAATTTACTTTGTGTATTGTCTTTTATATTGGTTTTCGATTATTATCCCTCTGAGTAACTCAAGGAAGTCTATCTTGACTAAGAGGAGCAAGGATTGGGGACATAATATTTTCTTTGTTTTCTTCTTGTAGGAATGATCCCAATGATCTAGAAACATCTAATTAGTTGGGTGTCTATGATAAGAGCCTTCACATCAAGGTTAAATCTCCACACAAACCTCGACTCCGCTTATTTGAATGCTATAGGGAGGTCCACATCATTCCTTTGTCTATTTTGAGGGAATTTCTTTATGATGCAATTCAAGTCCCTATGAAATCTGTCCAAGGATATGAACGAAAAAAGGGTCATTGTGGACAAGATAATAAACATTGCACATTGAAAAGAAATGAACTCTAATCTGCCTGTTATGTTCATTATGATGGGTGATGAAACTTAAGCATTTTAAAACCAGTGACTAAGTTTAGGTTGCATTTCATTTTGCATCTCATTTTGCATTTCATTCTGTATTTTGTGAATTTAGAGTGATTTTGGTATAATAATAATGATCTCTTTATCTTCTAAATGAGAGCTGAAGCATCATCATTTCTTAGCTAAGTGGTCTATTTTTCATCATTTCTTTGATCGAGTACTTGTGTTTTGAGATGTTAGCTGCATACATAAGCATCTTATATAGATTCATACATTCCGTTATTACTCATTCTCATTCATCATTTATTTGCATATGAAAAGAAACAAAAATAGACATCCATACTGAAAAGAAATGCATACATATAGAATAAAGCATATAGAAAGCATCCCATAAGAGAATCAACATAAGTACGATGAATTCAAATTAGGCCTCATATATATATATATATATATATATATATATATATATATATATATATATATATATATATATATATATATATATATATATATATATATATATATATATATATATATATATATATATATATATATATATATATATATATATATATATATATATATATATATATACGATATATATATATATATCGTATAAAGTCTCAGAGTCCAAAATGATGTCAAATGACATATACAAACTCCCATCGGAGCAAGAATCGTATAGGCTACAAAAAATCTCAGAGCTACAAATAAAAGAATATCTAGCTCTCGACCTCTCCCTCATCGCCAGGTGAAAGAGGAGGAGCATGCTGACCAGGATCCTGACGAGGTGCCCGAGCTCCCTCTGACCATGCCATGTACTGTGAGTAGGGGACAACCTGCTGTGCTAGAGGAACAGCTACACTGTAAGCCACAACATAGTAAGCTGCCCGACTAGTCTGGTGCAAAACCTCCTGATGAAGAGTGTCTCGCTCTGCTCTCATCACCGCAACTTGACTATCACACTCTGCTCTGAGCTCCACCAGCTGATGATCTTGCTCTGCTCTGAGCTCCACTAGCTGACGATCTTGCTCTGCCCTAAGCTTTGCTAGCTGTCGGTCTCACTCCGCTAGCTCAGTCTGAGCCACTATCAACTGTGACTGCAGATCCGCTAGATGTGCTCTCATCGACCATGCTACGTTGGTCCCCTGCTCTCTTGCAGGCCCTCCACCCCCATCTCAACCTCCAGCTCCACCCTACTCCTCTTGTCTCTGCCAGACCTATCTCGGAGCTACTCGCTCCTCCTAAGCTCCACCCAACCTCACACCTACACTCCCTAGGGATCCGCCCTTACCCCTCTGTTGTCCAACCCCAACTGGAACCCTACTGCTACTAGCACCAGGATCGCCACCTACCCGCCTTGGAGCCTCAACTCTCTAGCTCTGTCCCTACCCCTGTGCAGGGGCATCATCCTCAACCTCCTCAATACGAGGTTCCTGCTCTGCCGAATTAGAAAATCTAGGGAATGGATGTTGCTGGAACCAATCCCTATACTGGGGCAATACCCCTGCATCTGCAATATCACCCATGTAGTCCCATTAGAGTCGCTACAATCTAGTCAACTCCTGCATACTCAAGGCATAAGATAACCTAGATAACCTTGGTGCCCATCCTCGCCTCTTCTCATTAGCATATCTCGCGTACGCTATGTACTCCTACGAGATCCCCTGAGGCCTACCATATTGCCTCATCACTCAAGATACCATGAATCGCTCCACCACAGTCTGCGA
Organism: Cryptomeria japonica; assembly: GCF_030272615.1. Lineage (NCBI taxonomy): Eukaryota > Viridiplantae > Streptophyta > Pinopsida > Cupressales > Cupressaceae > Cryptomeria > Cryptomeria japonica. The sequence continues at coordinate 369,312,026 of NC_081414.1, read as the reverse complement.
TCTGCCAATGAGTGGGCGCGTAACAAACAGATCTATGTGTACGATCCTCCAGTCATCCCATGGCTCTAAGCCCCTGTAAGGTCTCCATACCATGGCTATCAAATCATCTAGCTATCATCTCCAAAAATCTATCTTGCCCAGATGGGGCTGAGTAACATATCCAGAATACCTATATACAATCGGCTAACCAGGCTCCCTGTCGTCATCTACAATCGGCTTGCAAATTGGGAGGTGATCCCAAGCCCATACCTGTAATATCAAGACTCCTATAGCCATACTCTTCCCCTCCCAGAAGACGATCTCATGCATCTCGCGATACATGTGTGCTAAGATACAAGAGCCCTAGCCTAGTCTGTGAGGGGTCTCGACAAGTCTCTCTAGCATCCTGCCCCATCCACAAAGGAATCCCTGTTGTCCCCTATCTGACATCAGAAAGTAGCCGATAAAACCTGCTAGGACGCAAGCCAAAGGAAACTCCTCACTATACCTGCTCATCATAATGTCCCAACTGATAGAACGTGTCAAGATATCTGGATCCCTGAATACACGTCTGACAGCCTGTAATCCAGAAGATGTGTTGCATCATAATCTACCATACCCCCAGCAAAAGGGATACGGAGAATCCTATAAATGTCCTCAGGAGTGATGGTCATCTCCCCAACTGGCAAGTGGAAGGTGTTATGCTCAAAATGAAATCTCTCTACTAATGTTGTGAGCATTCTATGATTCACATGGATATCGTGTAACCTAAGAAGGTGGGTAAAACTGCACAAATCAGTATGTGCCTACTAAACATCTGACAACTGACAAACTAATGTCATAGTGGGTGGATATACACATCTGAAAAGAACATGAGGTAATTGAACCTGCAAAAATCAAACAATAGAGTATCAGAAAACATTCCAAATAAGCCTACAAGAGAAGTAAAACATCACGCAAATTCAACTACGTTAATTGCCAAGTCAAAATTTCAAGTTTGAACCTTCAAAAATGCTCACTGTTTTCCAAATGATAAAACATAGAAGGGCATAAACTCGTACAAGTCAGGAATGGGCTTCGTATGACAAAATATCCCCATACGACACAAGAATACACTTCAGATGACAAAATGGTCTCTTATGAATGTTGTCATACAATAGAAGGGTAGGTGTTGCACGATAAAACTAATGACCCTAAACAACAAAACAAACTTTAACAGGTTGTCGTACGAGACAGGATCTTGTCTCGCATGACAAAACGTGAAAACCCGACTTCAACATGCCAAAAACTTGAAAAATCAACAAAAAAAATCAAAATTGAGAACATAAAGAGGCTTAAGATCGATCACTTACCACTGGCTCATAGTTTACTGGCTCATAGTTTCGAGGTTGATTATATCATCTCTGGTGCTCAAATCGATGCTCACAAGTGGGAACCACCATTTTTCTTCGCAGAAGGATTTTTGAATTTTCAAACTTGGGAGGTTAAAATGAATTGAAAATGACACTTTTATCCCTTATATAGCCAAAACCCTAATTTTTCAACTTGCTCCAATGGACATGAAAATTGTACCCTTAGCTAATTTGCCTGTTCTGATTCCATTTTCGAGATCGAAATCGAAATCCAAGATCATTTTGCTAGTCAATTTTATATAATTTGGACCACTTAGCACTTTTTCATCAAATGCTCATTCTTTCTTCTACATTGCGCTCAATTTCTCATGAATCAATGCTGAATCTCAATTCAATTTTTTTTTTCTACAAATCCACTTTGCACTCAATTTCTTATCAATCAACGCCAAATTTTCAAATATTCCTCTGAATCATTTGTGCTCAAATCATTATCATCGCTAAAAATTGCCTATACTCATGTACCCTCGTTATCTTTCGATTTTGCTCCTGAGGGGGCATACTCGTGACCTTATGACCTCACATCTTCAAAGTCAAGAAATTTTTCAAATCTTCATCAAAAGTCGAGCAAAAATCTTTTAAACTAAAGAAAATCAATCAAATCTTATTGCTAAGGGGTATCTCACCTTCATCGCTTCATATCAAGTTGAGATCTCTCGTTCATTTGAATCAAATTTAATCGCTAGGGGCATATCAGTTTCATCGCTTCATATCAAGCTAATATTTGTCTTCATCTGAGTCAATCTCTTAACGTTAATCAGTTTCATCGCTTTTCATCAAGCTGATTATTCATTTAAACTCAATCAGGGGTTTAAAGAGTATCTTTGATCACACGCTCAATCTAAGCAGGTGTTCAGTTTCATCGCATCGAATCAAGATGGATAGTTTATCTTCGCTCATCGTATCTTGATCCATCAAGTTCAAGATCAATTTTATCTTTGCTCACTGTGTCTAGTTCAATCAAGTTCTAGATCAGTAAGATTCACTTCTTGATCAATCAAGTTCATGTTCAGTATCTTTGTTCTGTATCGTTCCTAGTTCAATCAAGTTTGAGATCAGTCTTGCTTTAATCAAACTTTGTTCAGCTTCATCGCTTCAAATCAAGATAAACACCTTGCTTTTTATGTAGTTCGTGATCAATCAAGTTCAAAACTGGCATCTCCTAGACATCAACATATTCTTTGAACCAACGCATTGCTCGCACATTAATTCAAAGAGGGGAAAATGTAATACCTTAAAAATGGTCATCTAAACCATGGGCCCTAATCTTGACACCATCACCAAGGTCCTAACCAAAGGCAATTAAATCAATCTTGAGCAAATTATTAATTCTTCAATCATCAAATATCACATGGCAAGCCAATTACTCAATATTAATTAAATATTTATTTAATTAATTGAATCATTCCAAGAAAATCATTTTTTGATCAATTATCCTGTTTAATTTATTAAATATCCTAACATATTTAATTAATTAATAAATTTTCCATTAATCATGCAAAAAAGAATTAATTTATTACGAAAGAGGAATTAATCACAAAGCAAGAGTTAAATTGAAAATAGAATAAAAGAATTGAGAGAGAAATCAAACTTGAGATATTATTTCTTTATTCTAAATTGAGACTTGAAATCAGAAAAGCAATAAATTGAATTATTAATCATTCTCTAAAATTAGAACTCAAAGCTTTTGACAAAAAGAAGTTAATTGGAGTGTCAAGGCAGAAACTTGCAAGTTAACTAGTTAACTGCGACTCCTAGTTTTAGTTCTTAATTTAGGTTAGATTTATTTCCTAGATAATAGGGTAGAAAACTTCTATAAATTGAGAAGTTGGATTCATTTGTAAGGGTCCCCAAATTGATGATTTGTGGCCCACTTAGAGATTTTTGAATATTTTGCAGATTGTTAAGAAGTTGAGTTATTTTATTATACATTCATTGATATTAATATAAGAAGTAGCTTGTAGATTGCCTGATCTACGTCTATATTCTACTAAATTGTTCTCTATAATCTAGTAATGTCTATTATTTGGAGTTAGCAATGTGTTTTGATGTTTTTGTTTATCACTTTATGAATCATATTGTGCACATCAGTGGTGTATGAGAATTACTATGATAGGCCATATTGTTGATGATTTTATTTCCATAAGTCTGTGAAATTGATGATTTTGCAGGTTTTCTGGAGGTCTGTTGTTGAATGCTAACTTGGTTAATATTTGATAATTTCTTGGATTGAAGGGAATTAACTAAGTAGTTCATTAAGTTGTTATTGTATTGGATTATTTATTATTTTCTTGTTCCCTTTTACTCTTCGCAGTTTATTTTCCAGAGAATCTTAAATCATAAAATACAAAAAAAAGGAAGTTCAGCCATTCACGACTAGCTAGATTTAGTTTCAACCAGTAGGCCCCCTTTACGGGTACAACCACATCAACCATTGGGTTTCCCATCACCATCGTGACCCAACTATAGAGACCTTGGGGTAGTAAGTTTTCCCAAATTCATTTCTTTTCAGGAAAGGTGGTGAGTTTTCACATTGGCTACCTGACTGTTGGCAGGTGTGTCAAAACGGTCGTCAACAAAAACTGGTGCTACCTCGCATGTTAACCACATATGGTACTTCTAAGAGACAAATTGATGCCCTTTACTCAACCTAGCCTCAACAACGAGCAAGACGACATTCTTACCCAACTATACGATTTTGCTTGCGACGGTACAAGAGAGTAAAACGATTGGTTACGAGCACGACAAGTCTTGGAAAATGAGAGACAAAAGGATATGTTGGCATTCTTCACTCTTATGAGAATAGTTGATGTTGTCATTGATAGAAACCAACTGCCAATCATTTGGCAACCCACCGGCAATTACCGGCATCGGCAATAGACTTCTACATCCACTGGCAGGCACTTCACCAGCAGCGGCAACAATGCTTACCGACACTCAAGCCGACATGAAATAAACTTTTGTTTATTGTTTTATAGTATAATTATCTCTTGTAAAAGCCGACATGGCATATTGTAAAAGACTCATATATGTATGAGATCTTATAAGTCATTTTGATATGCGAAGTGAGAGAGAGGATAGATGATATTTTTGTATAAGGTGATATAGTTGACAACAAAGGTTTTGGTTATAGACTGAGCTTAAACCGGTACTGAACTTGGCATACTTGATGCTGATCTGAAGCAGTACATTATATTGGATTTTGATAATCCATTTTGTAAGTCAATGAGACTTCCATTTTTTAGTTGAGCAGTGAGCTCTAGGCTGCTAGCTTTCTTGCATGTGCAAGCCCCTCATTGTAAGTAATATTTATTCATTGGCCAGTGAGTGAATATTGTGGGTCACAAATCCCATCGAGGTTTTTCCCACATCGGGTTTCCTCGTTAATATCTTGTGTTATAGTGTGTTCTCTATGTTGTCTCTGTTATTCATATTTGTTGTGTTAATTCTCATTTACCGGTACGCTGTTTTGTGATACAAAGTTCTTAATAAGTTTAAATATTCTGCTAACCGGTTAGACACTAATTCACCCCCCCCCCTCTTAGTGTCTTTGGGACTGTCATTGATTGTAACAATTGGTATCAAATCCTAGTCCTCTATTTTCAAAAGCCTAATAGCTTGAGAAAGATTCTGACACCGGTACAGATGGAGAACTTAAGAAAACAATTGGAAGGAGCTCTTGCAGATTATGATGCAGAGAAATTGAAGAATATCAAACTTGAAGATGATCTAAGGACTGCACAAGAATTCATTAAAGGACTTCAGGAGAACTTTTCTATAGCACAAAATAAAATAAAAGAACTTCATGACAACATGCAGAAAGATGATGATGAAAAAGAAACTCTTACAGAACTTGCAAACAAGTTGAGACAGGAAAACAGTAATATGAAGAATGAAATGCAAGATATAACTATGAGGTTATGTAATGATATTGAAGACGGGAAGAAGAATTAAGAAGACTTGACTAGGAGACTCCATGATGCTAGAAATCAAAATCTAAGACTTAGTCATGAAAATGATATGTTGAAGACAAATCTGATTCACATGCAACATGATAAAACTGAGCTTTTGAGACAAATGGGAATTCTGGAAAATGAGTTGGCTACTGCAAACAAACACAAAGACAAATTCAAGAAAAGTTTAGAGGAACTTGATAACATGCTGAAAAGTCAGAAACCTAATGGAGATACTAATGGACTTGGATTTGAAGTTGGAGAAAGTTCTAGTACTGCAAACAATCTAGATCAGAACAAACCGGTAAGGCAACCTAATGCTTATAAGTTTAATGGTAAATGTTTCAATTGCAACAAATATGGTCATAGAGCAAATCAATGTAGATTCAGAAATAATCAAAATATTAATGCACCCATCGGTCAATGTTCCAAATGCAACAAAGTTGGTCACAATTCAGAAAATTGCAGAATGAATGTGAAATGCTATGTTTGTGGAAGATATGGACATTTATCTAATCAATGCAGGACACAACCCGGCATAGGATATGGAAAGGCTATTCAAAGGAATAATGTGACTTGTTATGCTTGTAACAAAACTGGACATATTGCTAAATTTTGTAGAAGCAAGACTTCATCGGCAAACAACAAAGGATCCAGTTTGAAAGGCAAAGAAAAGGTAGATGAGGTAAAGCAAGAATTTTCAAAACAATGGATTAAAAAGAGAGATCAGATAGTTGATGAAACTGTCTCTATACCAGTAGAACAAAGTAATCCTCCATCGGCAGGAGATTCTGCATCCAACTGAGAAATAACCCTTTGGGGGTATTGCAACAAGTTGAAAATCATGCAGATTACCCTCGGTTGATGGTGAGAAGATAGATTTCTTCCTTACCGACAGATGTGTTAAGTTTTCACTTAACCGATGAGCATTTAATGTGGTTGGTGGAAGAAATATCATTATAAATCAACTGATTTCCCTTATTTTTGACTCACTGAACATTCAAATTAGCAGAGAGTGCGAAAACTGAGCGAAGGCATTCAAGGCGAAGGTGCGGAGTGATTTCTTCAGACATTCAAAATATTTTCAAGCAGTAAAAGGTATTTTTCAATGGCCTCTTCTTCTGCTCCCAAGATTATTCTAAACCCTACCATTGTGGAAAATGTGAAACACCCTAGGCCCGTGTTTAAGATAATTCCCGAAATTGCTAAGCAAGATGACTCTGTAGGGGCATTTTCGAAAATTCCTAAAGGTGTAGCATTTGCAGAAGAACCTAGGATTTATATACATTGCAATATAGAAGAACTAGGTTCTAAGGAACTAATGAAAATGTTTACTAATGTCATTTGTGATGAACATGGTGTTGTTAAACCCAAACACAAAATTGTAGAAACTCTAGATTTTATGGAAATACTGAATATCCCTCAATTTCCAGAGGAAGTAGTAAGGATTGTATTAAGTAGAGCACATGGAGAATTCTTATGGTTGGATTATGTCTGCAAAATAACCCGACAAGCAATTAGGTCAGTAACTAGTTTACCCTCAACTAGAAGCAGACCTAATAAGACAAAGAAGATTCCCAACAACAAAGTGATAAGCCTAACTAGAGCAACATTTGACAATAGATCACTAAGAGTAAATGATATTAAGGACATCAATGTGAGATTTGTAAGTATGGTGCTAGGTTACAAGGCCACACATACCAACAGACTCAACTCTGTTTCTAGTCTCTGTATACATAGTGCTTATGAGATGATAAACAAAAATGCAGTGATAGATGTGTGTGAATGGCTAAAAGATGAGCTTATTGACAATTTGAAAAAGATTAAAGGAGATAAGAAAGGCACATTTCGCTTTGCAAATCTTTTGGTATGTTTAATGTTGTATTTCACTAAAGAGATCCCCGGTACAGGACCTAAAGACTTTTGTTATGATATACTAGTAGGAAAGAAACTACAGGAAGCTTTTACCGACATGGGAACTGCTAGAGACAAAAACATAACAAACTACTTTAAAACTTTCCAAGCTAAGATGAGAACTAGAGAAAGGTTACCACATAGTGTAGTAGACAAATATAACAAAGAGATCTATTTTGTTATCAAAAGAGATGAGACATGGATGGAGACAGTACTCCCTAGGACTATCTAGGTCACTGAAATGGGATATGAAGTAGATCTTACCATTTTGGAGACATATGCTAAAGCTTTACTCGATGCACGGAGAGAACCATCAGAAAAGGTCTTTGGTAGTGCTGAGACTATTGAGAGTGATGTAAATTTGTTGAAGCAAAGAAAGAAAGGGGATAAATATATTAGAGATGCTTCTAATAAATTTAAGGAAATCAAAGAAAACGTCATGAACCTTAGTGGCATATCAGCTAGTGAGCTTGAAGGACTTCAACCGAAGGCACATATTTCACCGGTTGACACACCTTCTGGAACTGATAATGAGAAGGCAGCAGAGTTTAAAAGAGTTGAAAGGAGGAAGAGAAAACCTTCACTGGTACCCTCTCCTTCACCTAAGAGAGCAAGGACTCTGAGAAAGAAACAGCGGGCAGTAAGGGGACTACCTAAGAAACTGACACCAAAGAAGAAACAACAACTTGTTACCCCTTCTTTGAATGATTTACTAAATGAGATAACTGATGATGGAAATTTGGCTAATGTGCACAAACTATATAATACATTTAATGATTCTAATAGGGAAAGCATTGAGAACAGTATTATCTTACACGTGGACATATATAAAAAGGTTTTAAATGAAGTTGTGGATGACTTACCAAATGAACTGTATAGAAGATTGGAAGCAAAAAGGATAGCAGTGATGGAATTAGACAAGAAACTGAAAGTTGAAAAACTTCTAGCTGTACATCCTATTAATTCAAAAGAAGAAATTGATGAATTGAATCTGAGGCTAACCGATCCATTTTTGTCAGTGGGCATCGACAAGTAAGCTTGATGGCAGGAAGAGTAAAAGAGATTGCAGATGAGACTGCAAATAACTGGGATATATTTTTTGTGGAGAAAGAAAAATAAGAGGAACCGACTGAAAAAGACATTTGAAGTGTATCAGAAGGACAAGGACAAGGAAAAAGGAAAAATTGGTGGTGTTCCGAACATCAAGATTACTAACAATCTACCGCCGCCACCTTTGGATACTGCACCGGTACACATAGATGATCCACCGATTATTGACACTGAAGGTGTTACACATGATGACACAAATCCTGAATCTGAGATACTCTTTACCATGAATGTGGATACTCGGGAAGTAAATATTGTTGTGTACAAGGATAATTCAGAGGTTAAGGAAGACAATGTTGACAGTGGCAACATGGCAGAGAAACCAATAGAAACTATTGAAGTTGGGATCCCAACCCAAATAGAGCAACTATCAGAAACTGGAAAACCTACTGAAGGTAAAGATGTTGGCACAGGGCCACCTGAGATAGAGATATCGGCAGTTGAACAATCTGAGGTAGAGGTACATAGTGGAATAGAGAAACCGGCAATCACTGAGACATTAAAACAGTCTAAGAAACCTTTGCAGGTTGATATGCAAACCCAGACTGATCCACTGGAGGAAAATGCAAGCAAAGTGGTTATACCTAATGGAAGAACAGAGGTATTAAAGGTAATTGGTCAGACATCTGACATGTCTACAAGTGAATTCAAACCTACCAATGTTATAGAGGTACTTTTATATTCAATCAAGAAGATAATGGATTGCAATGCATTGGCCTACAAGGCAATTGATAACACTATACCAATTCTTAAATTGATTGCACCAAATTGTAACATAGATCATATTAAGGATTCTTTAGGTAAATTGGACACATTGTCCAAATTTATTACTAACAATGTAATAACCATTGATAAAGTGAATGAGGACACAATAAAGGAGAGAGTTGAAAAAGAGAAGGACAAATTGTTTGAAGACACCATAAAGAAGTGTATAGAACACTTGAATAAATTACTACTGGCACTTAACTCTACAATTTTGGAGCACAAAGAGCTTTATAGGGAAACATGCAAACCTCACCTTCTAACCGAGGACATAGATAAAGAGATCAGTAGAACATAGAAAGAAATAGATGACATATCTGATAATATAATTGGTTCATCTGGACATATATCAGTTTTTTAGCAGGAAATGGTAGGTTTTGAGGAGAAATTAGAGAAACTTGAAAAAGAGAAGGCAAGGATAAGGTCAAATGCTCGAGAACTTAAAAATAAACTTGGTCCCAAGTTGGACAATCTTATTTCTCATAGAATTGAAATATCTAAGGCATTACTTCAAGGAGAGTGATCACCGGAAGAACACATGTACTATCTCACTGACACAATCCAATAGACTGAGGCAACCTTGAATGACAACAAAAGGTTTATGTAGAGTCTAAATCTAGTTTTGGCATATATTTTTCAGATTATAACCAACTGGTTACAGACTTTAAGGTGAATTGTTTTTGCACTCGTTTGACTATTTTTGACAACCTTTGTCATTAATGTCAAAGGGGGAGTAGTGGAGAGAAAAATGCTTATTCAAAGGAGATCATTTTCTCAAGGGGAGCACATATTTTTGGAAACTTTTTGGACTTCAATTTTTGGAACAGTTTTTGGATTTTTCTCATGAGTGTTGCCATCAATGCCAAAGGGGGAGATTGTTGGCATTCTACACTCTTATGAGAATAGTTGATGTTGTCATTGATGGAAACCAATTGGCAATCATCTAGCAACCCACCGGCAGTTACCGGCACCGGCAATAGACTTCTACATCCACTGGCAGACACTTCACCAGCAGTGGCAACAATGGTTACCGACACTCAAGCCAACATGAAATAAACTTTTGTTTATTGTTTTATAATATAATTATCCCTTGTAAAAGCCAACATGGCATATTGTAAAAGACTCGTATATGTATGAGATCTTATAAGTCATTTTGATATGTGAAGTGAGAGAGAGGAAAGATGATATTTTTGTATAAGGTGATATAGTTGACAACAAAGGTTTTGGTTATAGACTGAGCTTAAACCGGTACTGAACCTGGTATAGTTGATGCTGATCTAAAGTAGTACATTATATTGGATTTTGATTATCCATTTTGTAAGTCAGTGAGACTTCCATTTTGTAATTGAGCAGTGAGCTCTAGGCTGCTAGCCTTCCTACATGTGTAGGCCCCTCATTGTAAGTAATATTGTTGGATTTTGCCAAGATCAAGAGCTCAATGAAATGTACAAAATAGAGACATAATATGGGACAAGAATAAACTGTATTCTTATCAATAGAAATGATCAACAATAATCAACTGGATTCAATAGTTGTTACATACAATGTAGATGAGCTTGCTTATATAGGCAAGGCTAGGGATATGTGAGCACACAAATATGACATGTGGCTCAATAAGAAACAAGGGTAGGTAAGAAATAGGTGTGGGTAGGTAGGAGAAATAATATAATAGTCCACATGAGGTGGATCACCCACCAAAGGTGGAATTACCACTCCACAATAAGTGGATATGATAGTGTAATAACAAGATCAACACCATAAAAGGTGGAATTTCTCCTACACACACTATCCCAATGTGGCACAAACACCCAAGTGTCTCATATCCAAACTACTATGAAATGCATTATCCTAAGTAAACTTAAGTAAGTGTAATAATATCCATGATGAATAATTATTTACACCAACACCCCCCCTTAAGTGCAACTTAGGGGAATGCACTTAAGTCTACAATGCAACTAAGCAATGCAAGATGGGTCCCGGCTACAAGGCCATGTTAGGTACCCATGTACAAATGCAAATGCATGCAAACCAATGCAATGAAATCTCTCACAAAGTGGGGAAAGAGAGAAAAACCCAATGGGAAAAAACCCTCCCCCAAAAAGAGAGATGAAAGCTATACAAGAGAACTCTCATAGAAGAATGTGAGGAACAAAACCCCATGTGAGGAAAAAGTCCCCCCCATATGAGAGAAGAAGAGAAGTCAAACTGTGACCCCCCCTCAATGGAGAATCTGCACCAATGATAGAAGCTTGATGTATGAAGAAACTGCTCCACGAACGTCAAACAACATTCCTCCCCTTAGAAAGAAACAAAAACAAAGGTGTATCCATGAAGTCTCCCTAATCATGAAGGGAAGATGTATGAAGAAAACTCATGATGAATGGAATCTCTGAAAACTACTCAAGTGTCCCCATGTCGATGCTGAAAGATACCCCTTCCAAAGGTGGTAAACTGTGCCACACTGCTGAAAAAGGCACTCCAAGATCTAGTGGAGATGGATGTAGAACATGTCCCAAAGACTCACATGTCTCCTCAAAAAATAAAGAGACCTCCTCCAACTGTTGTACATAAGTATCCACAATCATGTCAACCTCGAAAGAATGATCATGTAGAGAATGAACAAGAGGGTCAGAGTATTCCCTCGCAACAATCGAAGAAGGATCACCTTCATCAAAGAGAAGATGAATGTCATCTATGATGTCTCCTAAATCTGCAATGTAGGATTCCACAAATAAACCTGTAATGTCTGTCAAGTAATCATCCCATGAATCTAAAGATGGAAGACAATAAATATCCTGCTGCACTGAATCACATGAAGGCAAAACTGTTGCACTATCTGCATCATCAGGTGCAATATGTGATGTGATATCAATATGAGGAGATGAAATACAAGACTCAAGAACGGGGTCACATGTGAGAATCCCCATGTTCAAGTGTCCAAAGTTCTCCTCAAAATCTGAACCATCACAATAAGTGTGATCATCATATGTAGAATCATCAAATGTGAAATCATCATCAACAAAATCTGAAAAGGAGTATAATCGAGATGAATGATCAACCACCCCAGTCACAATGATAGCTCTAGTCTCCATGTCTCTAATGAAAACTGAGTCAGGTGTGAACTCCACAACTCTCTTAGTTGTGCCATGTGTGATTTGATAGATAGAAAGGAGATTGTTTGTCAAGTGGGGTACACACAACACATCATTGAAGGAGTTATCCCCAATGTCAATAGATCCTTTCCCAATCACCTCCATGTATGTATGATTGCCCATCAAAATCTGTGGCATGGTGCAAGGCTCAAATGTAGAGAACATAGACTGTGAAGATGCCATATGATGAGAAACCCCTGAATCTAGAAGCCATCTCTCTGAATCATGACTGATAGTAGCACATAGAGCTTTTCCTTTTCTTGTTCCAAAAGAGTGAGTCTTCCCACTTGTAGAAGCCATGAATGCTTGCCCTTTTCCTTTTGAATGTGAGGAAGTGGAAGTTGATGAATCATCCTTCTTGTAGACTTTAGGCAAATCAATGTTATGCTTTTTGATGATATGTGTGAGCTCATCAATCTTCTTAGAATGGCAACGATGCTCCTCATGACCAATCTTTTTACAATAAGCACAAGTAGGTCTCTCTCTCTTTGGTGAATTATCTCTCTTGGAAGAGGATGAATCTCCTTGTTGTGGAGAAGATGGTGCTTTTTCCTTAGGCTTTGATTGCCATTTCTTCTTGTTTGAGTTGTCCTTTCCTTGATTTCCTTTGTTTCCTTGATTTGCCACTAATGCTTGAGACTTAGAAGCCTTAAGAATGCCCATGCTTATCAACTTAGTTTGTTCCATCATCAACATTTCATTGAAAGCATCAAATGTAGGCATTGTGTAGCTTGAACCCATTGTCATCCTATGGGTTTGGAAACTAGAAACAAATGCTGCATATTCTGGTGGAAGCTTGCCTATCAAGCTGAATATCAATTGAGTATCCTTCTTATCAATGCCACAATCTTTGAGTTGTGCGCTCAACTCATTTGCCTTAGTGACATAATCTTGTATAGTATCAAAGTTCTTGGGATCTAACATGGTGAGATCACTATCAATTTGATATCCCCTAATCTCATCAACTTGACCATACAAGTCTTGAAACTTTTGCCAAGCATCCTTGATTAGAGTACATTTCTCAATATGAAAAATGAGATCCTTTGATACATACTTTCTTAAGGTACCAATTGCCATGATATTTTTAGTGAGCCAATCTAAGTGACCAACTGGATCAGCCTTAGGATCAGCTGGAGCAACAATAGTTCCATCAATGTAATGAGTGAGTCCTTTTTCCATAAGTTTACTCCATGCATCAATTTTCCAAGTAGCATAGTTATGTGGAGTTAAGAGAGGAAACTTAGAAGAACCCATAGCAGAAAAAAGGAAGGAACACAAGAGCACAAAAGCACAAGAGACACCCCCCCAAATTCACTCAATCAAAATACCCCCCCTAAAGTGATGATTTTGGCACTTTATACTTAGTGCGATTACAATGAGCCACTTGCAAAAAAAGGCAAAGTGGACTTATGATGCAAATTTTACAACTTCTCAAATGAGATACAAGAGACTTCAATCAATAGTGCAATGAATCTAACTGAGATTCAAGCAAATATACAAGTACCAAGAGAGCCAAAAAAGGGCCAAGATCTGAAAGTAAAATTTCTACTTACAATGGCATCAATCTGATAGCATCATGTAAAAGTAGACAAAAAAATACGCACTTTCAAAAAAAATGGCACCTAAAAAGGAGGTCGTATGACCCCAAACGAAGCCTCTGAAGTTGCAAAAACTGGGATTACTCAGGGACAGTCACCAAAAACTGCATTTTCTAAAAAATCCATGCATCAAAATCAAAAAATTTCTTCACCACTATGGAGAGCACGAAATTCTAGCCCATTTCAAAAAAAAATGCACCCAAAAAGGAGCAAAAATGAGCAAGTTATGGCCATTTGAAGTTGAACTGCAAAATCAAAAAGCTCAATGAGAGGGGGGTCCAAAATTTTCAAACCCTGCTGATGTGGCGCTAACATCAGCAAGTCACGGGATTAAATTTGACGGCCGTATGACTGTCACAAAAACTTCGCCCTCTGCTGACTGGGCATCCATACTGTACGGACAGATGACATGACAGTCGACTGTGCAGTCCGTACTGTATGGGATTTGCTGACTGGATGAGCTGATTCGGCTGCTGATGTGGCGACCGTATGGATATCTGCGTGGCACTATACAGAAGGTGATTGGGCATACAGTTTTACCCGCGGGCCAGTGGCCGCCTGCCACGTGGTGGGCACGGTCCTCCGGTTTGGTTGGCTGGTTTCCGTGTGGCGAAGCGGGTGCTGCCGGAGGCCGAGAGGAAGCCAACGGCGGCGGGGGAGCGGAGCTGTGCGGGAGGGAGGCGTCAGTGGTGCGGGAGCTCAACACGAACGGCGCTGCAGCTGCGGGCTTCGGCGGGCGGAGGTGCGTCGGCGACACGGAAAAAGAACTCGGCGGCGGCTGTACACGGCGGTCAGAAGGTACATCGGCGCGTAGACCTGCAAACCTGCAACGCGCAGGTACGGGGGGGTCTGCGAACCCCCAAAATTTTGATTTTTTCTTTTTTTTTTTTTTTGATCGATTTTTCAATTTTTTTTTTGCTTTTGGAATTTTTCAATTTTTTTTTTTATTTTTTTTTAAAATAATGGAAAATTCGAAATCCGTACGAATATAGCAAAAATGGAGAAAAAAAATTTCTCACCAAAATAGGTCGACTTTATAACCAAAATTCATGGAAATGGCCTTTTGGACGCAATGGCGGGGTCGGATCTGGTCTATGACGCCTCCAAAAGATGTTGCTCCTCAGATCTGCCTCTTGACATCGCAATAATGTCTCTTCAAGACGAATCAATAAAGCCCCAATGGCTCTGATACCATGTTGGATTTTGCCAAGATCAAGAGCTCAATGAAATGTACAAAATAGAGACATAATATGGGACAAGAATAAACTGTATTCTTATCAATAGAAATGATCAACAATAATCAACTGGATTCAATAGTTGTTACATACAATGTAGATGAGCTTGCTTATATAGGCAAGGCTAGGGATATGTTAGCACACAAATATGACATGTGGCTCAATAAGAAACAAGGGTAGGTAAGAAATAGGTGTGGGTAGGTAGGAGAAATAATATAATAGTCCACATGAGGTGGATCACCCACCAAAGGTGGAATTATCACTCCACAATAAGTGGATATGATAGTGTAATAACAAGATCAACACCATAAAAGGTGGAATTTCTCCTACACAGACTATCCCAATGTGGCACAAACACCCAAGTGTCTCATATCCAAACTACTATGAAATGCATTATCCTAAGTAAACTTAAGTAAGTGTAATAATATCCATGATGAATAATTATTTACACCAACAAATATTTATTCATTGGCCAGTGAGTGAATATTGTGGGTCACAAATCCCACCGAGGTTTTTTCCACACCAGTTTTCCTTGTTAATATCTTGTGTTATGGTGTGTTATCTATGTTGTCTCTATTATTCTTATTTGCTGCATTAATTCTCATTTACCGGTACACTATTTTGGGATACAAAGTTCTTAATAAGTTTAAATATTCTACTAACCTGTTAGACACGGATTCACACCCCCCCTCTCAGTGTCTTTGGGATTGTCATTGATTCTAATAGGCTATACATATAGAAGTAGAGGCAGAAAGACAACTTAATCCTCAGGAGAATCCACAAGAAAATCCACAACCACCTCCTCAACCAAAGAATTGAGGTACTAAGATATATCGTATATCATCTTTCTCTCCCGAGAGATTCCACTGAGTCATTAGGAGTACTTCTTCACCATCTGACTTAGTAGAGTTAGGACCTGCCACTAGGAGAAAGAGGAAAACCTCAACAGCTTCACCAGTACAGTCATCCATACTCAACGTAGAAGATCAACTGATTCCTAGTCCTCAACCTATTGTTGCACCTTTTGTGACTCAATGTCCACCGTCACCACCTTCAATGGCCTACTTTAACCAAGACACCACACCACTAGGAACCATACCAGGGGTTATACATGAACTACCTAGAAACCCAGATAAATTTTGTAGCAAATTTTATTATTTGGGGGGATGAACGGCTGATGAACATATTGAAGCATTCAAACATGTAGTCATTCATAACCATATTGAACACCAAGATGTCGTATGTAGACTCTTCCCATATTCACTTGGGGAGAATGAATATAATTGGTACTTAACCTTACCTGCAAATTCTATCAAAGGATGGGATGTCTTGGAGAAGGCTTTCATCAATCAATTCCAAGTGTACGTAGATCCCAGAACATTATACCATCAGTTCGCTTCTCTTAAGAAGTTGCCAAATGAGCCATTAACAACTTTTAATACTAGCTTCCAAAGGTAATTCAAGAGGCTACAAGCTCCTTACCAAGTAGCGCCTAATGTAACCATCGACTCATATCTAAGAGCTATCGACCCTTGGACTGTTATGTTTATTAAGAAGAGTGTTCCCCAAGATCAAAGGGACACTCTGGCAAAATTCTTCGCATTAGAAATTAGTATGAACCATGAGTTGAATCAAACCCCGGGAGGGATCGGATATAATCTACCTATAGGGGTGAATCAAGGGAACTACAACCAACTCCCAGGCATACCCTCGCCTCTACCTGTAGGTGCCCTAATGATGAACCCAGTGCCAATCTATGCACCCCAACCTCAGGAGAATCAACAGTTTGCTGCCCAAGCTTTGACTTGGCAAAATAATACCAATACCACCCCCACTCAAACACAATATGTTGGTCAAGCGCAAGGGGGAAGTCAACTATTTGGTAATACTAACACAACAAACCAACCTCCAACTATAGTGCCTGAGAATCAAGGATCTCATATATCTACTGATGTAGAAGCCTTAAAGAAAATGATCTCACGGGTTATTTCAGACTTGAGCCAGCTAAAAATGAATCCTCCAAGAGGGTATAATCAATCCCAACCATATAATAATCAGCAAAACTACAATAACCAGAACCAAAATCAAAGGTATAACAACAAACCTTATAATAGGCAGTGGAATATAGGTCTAAATAACGGTGGGTTGAACCATGATCACCCTAACGCACGAGATAACCCAAACCACACACAAAGTGTTAACCTTGCGGATATGAATTTCCTAACAAATCGATGTAGGTTGCATGATACAGCTGCGCATTCTAAGGTTCATTGTGCTCAATTCGAGAAGATAATAAGAATTGCTCAAGCTGACTCTCAGCCAAAAGATTGTTCCATTGATGAACCCGATAAGGTTAATACCGCCATGTTGGTTGATACCTTCCTATGCAAATAATTTTAGGTTGAAGCTGAAGGTGAACCATGTGTCTACGATGCTCGGGCCTTTTAGACCACAAACAACTACAATCTTAGGAGTCAAGGAAAAGCTCCATTAACAGAGCCACCTCCCCCGATGGGTGAGTTTGTACCTCCTGATACAAATGCAAGCAACAATCCTCACCCTCCTTAGGATTTTCAAGGAGCATGCCCTAGATAAGCTCAAGGGCAAGATTATGTTCTGAAAGGATCATTTGATGTTACTAAGGAGATGGAGAGGACTGCCACCACTATGTCCCTGATGGAAGTACTGAGATATTGCCCTGAACAGAAGAGGGCTCTCCTTATAAAGTTGGAACTGTTAGAGTCACAGAACAATGAGGTTAAGATGGCAGACCTTAATGAAGTCAATGCTAACATCAGTAGTGATTCCATAGAGAATCCACCATTTTTACTGAGTTTGAGGATATGTGGAAAGAATTTACACAATTGTTTGGTAGATTTAGGTGCTTCAGGAAACATAATGCCCTACTCTATATGTCAGAAGCTAGGACATAAACTGGTACATGTAAATAGTAAGGTGGTACAACTAGACAAAACTGAGGTTAACATAATCGGAGAATTGAAAGATGTATACATCCAATTAGGTGTTGATCCCCAAATATCTCATTATATTGACATTCAAGTAGTGGATATTTCGGAAGTATATGGGATGCTCCTTAGTAGGGATTGGCCAAAGACTTTGGGAGGATATTTCTCGATTTGTTTTACATACCTGTGGCTTCCATGCAAGGGGGTAAGCAACTAGATTTGAATCAATAGTGAACCTAAGTTGAAGAAGTTAGTAACGGATTATGGTGCTCCCAATGAGGTGGTGTTTACTGAAGTGAGTCCAGGAGTTTACAGGGTCAATGAAATCCTCACTTTCTCTGCACCGGTTCCTCTCCAGTTATTTTGAGCAGACATGACCGCATATAGAGGGTAGGTCAAAGGTTTTGCTACAGCAGTACAACAAGAAATGTGTTTATTGGGGGATACTATGAAGATACAAGATTTGTTGCTTCCGAAATGGTGTCGGATACATCATGAGGAGCACTCAAAGATGTCATGTATTCCATGTTAGAATGAGATTACAAAGTTGATGAGCTCGGTTCCATATGAAGAAGATGATCATACCATCAATATGGAAGAAGTTCAAAGTCTAAGTGGTGAAGGATTAGAGCCCCAAACAATGGATCCTATAAGTAAGACTACCATACCTAAAGAATACAACCAGGAGATTCTTGCAGTTGAGATTTTCAAACATGAGAAGGAAGATATTCCTCTTGAGCAAGAGAAAGAAGAAACACAATCTCAACTTCAACCTCAATCGGAACAGATTGTTCCTGATACTACTGAAGCATTCATGCAACCATAAATTGAACAACCTCAATTGTCACAAGACCTTGAGTTTGAGAAGCAACAATCGTCTCCGAAAGCTAGTCTGATCACTGACCCTAAGGTGAAAAATGTAAAGAGACCTAAAGATGAAATATGGCTTTTAAAGTTTGATGGGTCAAGATCCAAGCAAGGTGGTGGAGCAGGCATAGAGTTAATGAATCCAAAAGGGAAAACCCTTTTAGCTTCTTACCGACTCCAATTCCCTTGCACTAATAACATGACGGAGTACGAGGCCTTAGTTAGAGGATTACTTTTTTCTCATAAGAAGGGAGCAAAGTGTTTGAAGGTGCAAGGAGATTTTGAGCTGGTGGTCAAACAAGTGTGAAGCCAATATGTGTGTCATGATAAAAGGTTAGTAGCATATAGGAATATAGTATGGGATTTGATTAAGGATTTTGATGCTTTCAACATTCAGTTGGTACCCAGGAAAGTAAATGGAATACCTGATGCATTAGTCGTAGTTGCCAGTACATTAGAACTAGTAAGCCAATCCCCTTTGAAGAAGTTTTCTGTAGATTTATTCTCCATACCTGTTGTACCTGATAATATCAAACACATTCAAGTTTTCTGGGATGATGCCCACATTCTAGCCTTTCTTTCCAATTCTAGGGATTTTGAAGAGCAAATCATTGATGAGGAATTGGCAAGAAAGCTAGAATGTGGGCATCATCCCTTTAGGAATAATGTTAGTTGGTAAATCCATATTGAAATTGAAGATATCAGAACCTATTTAAATAAGCCCAAACTAGAGTTCCTACACAAGAGAATCAAAAGATTGGGCTTAGTCCAGACAACTATTTTTTCACAATCAATGCAAGTACTAGAATTTATAATGACAATTGCTCAGTTCTACAGCCCAGACACTAGAAAGTGCACTGACGCATAGGGAAGGACAGTAATAGACTTGTCTCCCAACATGTTGGGATTCATGTTTGGTATCCCAACCAGAGAAGAGATATTCCTCTCAACTGAAGAGGAGGCCTTGAAGGCATGGAATGACAAAGTTGCAACAAATAAAAGGCACATGAATGAAAATTGGTTTGAAGAAGAGAGGAAAACAGCTCTCAAGGCAACAAAGATCTTGAGGGTGGACTTCAAGGAGCCCAAAAGAGACTTGAATATTATGCTGAGTAGGGCCTTTTGCAAGCCTGATTGTAAGCATTTCCATCCATGGATGTTCCAGTTTATGACCACTATCCTAATTGGAAAACAATATTTTGATTGGTCGCAGATCCTCTCTGACAACATTTGCAAACAAATGAAGGGAGTCCACCAAACTCAAAAGTTCTTTTTCACATCTTATATCATCTGGATGGCTACCAGAGCAAGAAAGTTTTCAAGACTACAAGTAGAGGATCAGCTAGAAGATGAGGAAGGATAGAAGAAGGTATGGGAATATTATTCCCAACTCCCCCTAGCCAATGCAAAGGCTCATTTCAAAAGAATTAATGATGCCTTCATTTTTCCAGTAATAATTAAATTGATAGGAGACATAGGATACCCGATTAGCCCAGAGGCCATGGCTATTATCTGAGAGTGGGAATGTTGGTTTATCCAGAACCTACGCTCTACTTACATTAGGGCCAGCGGATTCACAGGGAACCCAATGTTGCTTCCCAGATACTGCAATGATAGAGTAATCTTAATTGAATATGTAAGGCAACTATTGGGCCTCCAATCTCTCTTATCTTCACGGGCATTGATTTTTAGTATCTATTGGATACTTCTCATGTTCTAAGATACAGGTTGCAAAGCTAGCAGAGCCAGAGCTTCAAGATTTGAACTTGAAAGAGTATGATTATGCTAGGGAGTTTTATGATCCCTACGGGAAGCTCAAACAAGCTATGCCTAAGGCATATGAGGGACACGGGTCGAGACTAGAGTATTTTTGGGCCAACCTCTAGGATAGTTTTGAGGTCAAACAGAAGAACTATAACAGATTATTTGTGGTATAGATAAGATATTTCAAAATTGAGACCAATCTCGCTAAAGACCTCAGGCATGATGTAGACTTGCTCGATGTGGCTTATAAAGGATTAGAAATTGATAATAAGCTCCTCTCCCCAATAAGGTGGTCCACAAATAAGGATGTGAATATTGAAAAGGTTTCTCAAGTGGTCATTAATAGGACCAAGCAATAGCTAAGCCAAAGGGTAAGGCCAAGTGCCTCAAAGGAGAAAGAGAAGGAATCCACTTCAGGGGTACCCCAATCAAGGGGTTACAAGGAGTATGCTCAGAAGACAAGGTCAAGCTCAAGACAAAATATGTCCACTGACCCTAATGAGGGGGAGAAACCTCAAGAAAGCACTGAGGACTTGTTGAAGAAACTCCAAGAGAAGATGAAGGAGTTTGAGTTGTTGAAGAAGGCAGTGGACCTTGGAGTGACTGATGTATTAGGTGTAGTACCACTGGCTAAAGTCCTCCCACCAAGGATAGCTATAGGGAAAACTGCAAGAGCAGGTACCCAAGAACAGGAAGAAGGAATAGAAATTACTGAAGATATGCCTACTCAACCACCTTCAACAGATGCCACACAGGATCTAGGTACTTACACCCCTGCACCACCACCAGTTAATATACCCGTAGGGTAGCCTGGAGTGCAAGGCTTCAGGTCTTCCATCGAAGGAATAAAAGTTAGGAACATTTAATTTGATTCGGATAAAGAAGAAGAGGATCTTGAGAAATATCAGCTACTAGAAGGCAAGAAAGAAGGGGATGAGGTAGAGGACCTATTGAATGAAAGACTATTTCTAACCCCTCAAGATCAAGAGGACCTCCTCAAGGATATAGCAGTCGAGCAAGGTGAAACAGAGGTAGGTGAGGAAGAGATGATATTCAATGAAGAGTTCAGTGGCAAATTGGGAGAGTTACATAAGAAACAGGCTCTCCAAATCAATCTATCCCACCAAGTTACCTCACCTCAAGATCCCAAGAAAATAGAGGTAGAGGAATGAGATGAAGTAGAGGAGCAGGCGAAGGTCCATGCTATAACTGCAGATATAGTGTCACATCAAGGTGACAAGGATGAAGATATACCGTAGTGGCTTGAGTTCACTTTTGAGAAGAAAAAGAGAAAAGAAGAGCTTCCTAAGGTCACTTTACAGAAAGTAATCACCGAGGAGCCACCAAAGGCTAAGGAGCTAAAAATTGTTCATCATTTATCAAAAACGGGCTCCGGTGAAGTGATTGCAGATGTGGCAGTTCCACTCCAAGCTAGGGGACAAGCTTTGCCCAAGTATCAAATATCCCAGGTAAATTTGGGTAAACAAACCAAGTGGGGAGAGCTATATACTTTGGAGCTAGCCACAAGTGTTGTCAGGGGGCATGTTGAAAAAGAGCATACTTCAAACATGGAGCTCAAAGAACAACTAGGGCAATACAAGCAACTCCTGATTGAAATGAGCAAACCTCTAGACTCTTGTTGCATCGATGACCTACCTTCAACCTCATCACTGCTAGAAGGAGAAGTGAAGGCGCCAGTGGAGGTGAGACAGGTGGCCGCTGTAGCCAAATCATGGACCCAAGTAAATGCAGCTAAGATTAGATTATTTATATAGGATACTATGAGGATATACTGCAAGGCAGTACAGGCAGGTGGAGCTTTATCTTCTTGTTCTACGCAATGGGAACAGAAGCTAAGCATTTTCAATAAGCAGTTTTGAATTTTGAATAAAGTATTAAGGTTAGCAGAAGAGACAATAATGGAGGAAGACCTTTTAGGAGGGGAGAGTTGTGAAAACTTGTAGTCCTATGTGTACATTTTGGAGCTGAAGAATGAAATGTTTCAGCAGTATATGAAGGATATGGCAGAGATTCGGGTCCCTCTCCTCAGAGAAATTTTGTCACATGAGAATTTTGTAAAACATATGCTTGGAGCCTTCGGTCTAAGATTAACTAGTACCAGAATAATGGAGCAACAGCAATTTTTGAATTAGTGGGATGCATACGAGGCTCTACACTTAGGACCTTCAGCCTAGTTTGATGTTGCCCTCATTGACAGGTACACATACTTGATCACTCAATGTCAAGAGGTGGCAAAGGCAATAGGGGAGCTAGAGAAAGGAAAGAAGCATGCAGATGAGGTTTTAAAGAAGTATAAATTTAGAATTAAACATGTAGTTGGTCCTCCTATCCAAGAAGTCGCATGCATAGTGGATAATTATAGAGCTTTTATTAAAAAGTGAAGGATGAACATACAGTTACTAAAAATAGCAGAGTTTTTGCATGACCCCAATTTTGTATTTTCAAGCTGCAGCTCCAACTCAGGTTCCAATTTTGGGCAAAATTATGCATGACTATGAAAATGTGGCTCATCTAGCATGGTCTTCATAGTGCTCATGCAGCCCCCATGTCGTAGTAGTTAATTGGAGTATCAAGGCAGAAACTTGCAAGTTAACTGCAACTCCTAGTTTCAATTCTTAATTTAGGTTAGATTTATTCCTGGATAATAGGGTAGAAAACTTCTATAAATTGAGAAGTTGGATTCATTTGTAAGGGTCCCCAAATTGATGATTTTTGGCCCACTTAGAGATTTTAGAATATTTTGCAGATTGTTAAGAAGTTGAGTTATTTTGTTATACATTCATTGAGATTAATATAAGAAGCAGCTTGTAGATTGCCTGATCTACGTCTATATTCTACTAAATTGTTCTGTGTAATCTAGTAATGTCTATTATTTGGAGTTAGCAATGTGGTTTGATGTTTTTGTTTATCACTTTATGAATCATATTGCGCACATCAGTGGTGTATGAGAATTACTGTGATAGGCCATATTGTTGATGATTTTATTTCCATAGTCTGTGATTGATGATTTTGCAAGTTTTCTAGAGGTCCGTTGTTGAATGCTAACTTGGATAATATTTGATGATTTCTTGGATTGCAGGGAATTAACTAAGTAGTTCATTAAGTTGTTATTTTATTGGTTTTTTTATTATTTTCTTGTTTCGTTTTACTCTTCGCAGTTTATTTTCAAGAGAATCTTAAATCATAAAATACAAAAAAAAGGAAGTTCAGTCATTCACGACCAGTGAGATTTAGTTTCAACCAGCAAGGCCCCTTTACAGGTACAACCACGTCAACCATTGGGCTTCCCATCATCATCGTGACCCGACTATAGAGACCTTGGGGTAGTGAGTTTTCCCAAATTCATTGCTTTTTAGGAGAGGTGGCGAGTGTTCCCATTGGCTACCTGACTGTTGGTGGGTGTGTCAAAGCGATCGTCAACAGTACTGGTACTTGATTTGTTTAAGGTTATATTGTGGATTAAAAGTTATAATCTGTTAACAACTGATTCACCCCCCCCCAATCAGTTGTTCATCGATTATCCTAACAGTTTGTTGTCTCTGCTTGTCCATTACTTTGCAGATAATAGGGCGTTGCAAATCTCTGTTGTATTTGGAATTGTTCACACAATTATCTCATTTCTTGATTCTTGAATGAACGTTCATTGTCAATAACTATGCACATTGGAATCTCATACCGGCAGATGATGTAGTTAAGCATGAATTTTGCTATTTACTTACCCATGGTGTATGTTAGAGGGATTGCCTCTACCCATTTAGTAAAATACTCAGTAGCCATTAAGATGAATTTGTGCCCTTTGGAAGAAGTATGATTAACTTTACCAACAAGATCTAACCCCCATTGTGAAAATGGCCAAGGTGATGTGATAGGTTGGAGATCCTGTGTTGGCGTATGAATGAGGTCTCCATGCGCTTGACATTGTCTACACTTTTGTACATATTTAGAGGCATCATTTTCCATATTAGGCCAATAGTATCCAGTTCTTAATAATTTCTTTGATAGTATCGGGCCACTTGGATGTGCACCACAAATTCTATCATGTACCTCTTTTAAGGCAAGTTGTGCTTCTTCAACATCAAGACATCAGAGAAGTGTTCTATCAAGGCTCTTTTTGTACAATTTGTTAGCAATAATATTGTGTCTGGATGCCTGACGAATAAGTCTTCTTTTGATTTCTTGATAGATCAGGAGACATATACTAATTATGTAAGTATGTGTATATCTCATTATACCATGGGGATTCAGGACCCACAATTAGACATACATATTCTAATGAGGGAATCTCATATGTCGGTACCATCAATTGTTCTACAATAAATGCAAACTGAGTTTCATTATTAGGCATGTCTAGGGGAGAACCTATTGTAGCCATGGCGTCTTCTGCCTTGTTCTGCATTCTTGGAATCTGTTCAAAAGTGATGTTACTAAAGTGTTCTTTGTAATCTTCTACCATTTATTTGTAAGGCATTATTTTATCATATTTTGTGTTATAATTATTATTGACTTGGTGGACAATCAGTTGTGAGTCACCATACACTTGTAGTTCTTGTATCCTCCATTGTATAGCGGTATGAAGTCCTATGATGAGAGCTTCATATTGATCTATATTGTTTGTACAGGGAAAATTTATTCTGAATGACTTTAGGATATAATCACCTTGAGGGGTGATGAAAATAATCTCAGCTCCTGACCCATGATTTGTGTAAGATCCATCAAAGTATAATTTCCAAGTGGTGGATGTTGTCAATGTAAGCACAGATTCATTTAGAAAATCCACTAGTAGTAGGTGATTGTATTGCAAGGGAGATTTTGCTCATTGATCCACTATAATCTAACCTTTGATTGCCTTTTTGTCCACATATTATATGTCAAACTTACTTAAAATCATTGACCCACTTGGCCAATCTTTCAGTTAATGTTGCTCTACTCAAGAAATAATTTAGTGGATCAAAGCGTGCTATGAGTTGAACTTTGTGACTCAACATATAATGTCTAAGATTCTGAGATGCAAAGATCACTGCTAGACATGTTCATTCTATAGGAGTGTAATTAAGCTCATATCCAATTAGGGTTCTACTTATATAGTAGATTTCTCTTTCCTTTCCTTGATCATCGTGTTGTGCCAAAAGGGCTCCCAAAGATAAGTTTGTTGTTGATATATATAGTAATAAGGGCTTGCCTTGAGTAGGTGGAACTAATACTGGAGTATTCAGAAGATAATCTTTTAAAGCTTGAAAAGATTCTTGGCACTATTCTGTCCATTTGAAGGTGACTCCTTTTCTGAGTAAATGTTGAAATGGATGGCATTTATCTACTAGTTGTGCTATGAACTTTCTTATAGACTGTAATCTTCCTTGCAACCCTCTTAACTGCTTGAGTGTTGACAGAGGTTGCATATCAATGATCGCTTTGACCTTTGTTGGATCTACCTCAATTCCTCTATTAGAAACAATAAAGCCTAGAAGTTTGCCCATTGTTACACCCAACACACTTTTTGGGGTTTAATCTAACATTGTATTTTTCTAATCGATCAAATGTCTTAGCAAGGACTTCAAGGTGACCTTATCTTGTTTGTGATTTAGCCAGTAGATCATCATCATAGTCTTCCATGATATTGTGGATCATGTCATGAAATAATGTTGTCATAGCTCTTTGATATGTTTCCCTAGCATTCTTAAGACCAAATGGCATCACATTCTAGTAGTATGTTCCCCATGGGCAGGTAAATGTGGTCTTGTGTTGATCTTCTGGTGTAATTTTGATATGGTTGTATCCTGAGAAACCGTCCATTAATGAAAGCATTTCATTCCTAGCAGTTAAGTTGACTATCATGTCTATGTTAGGTAATGGGAAAATCATCCTTAGGGCATGCCTTGTTTAGATCTTGGAAGTTTGTGCATATTCTTATGCCCCCAGTGGGCTTAGTCATGGGTACCAGATTGGATATCCACTCTGCATAGTCAATAGGTCTAATGAAGCCCACATCTAGAAGTTTTTGTAGTTCCACTTTTACCAGTAATGCAATCTATGGATGCATATTTCTAAGCTTTTATTTGTATGGTTTGATTCTTGGTAGCAAGGGTAAGTGATGTAATACCAATTATGGATCTAGACCTAGCATATCTACATAGGAGCAAGAAAAATTGATCGGACGTTGTTTCAAGAACTGTATGAACTTGATCTTTTATTCTTGATTTAATAATTTTTCTAAGTGGTTATTACGTATAACTTCTCCTTCTACTATATTGACTTCTTCAGTATTTTCCAAGAGTAATGTTGAATTCTCTTGTTCAATAGGAGTCTAACTTGCTTTTTCCATTGTAATCACTTTCATCTGCATCTTTTGACACAAAGGCACTTGCCTCTCCAAAGTATGTTGTTCTATCCAAGTCTACAACAAATCATGCCTTCTAATCACCCTGTGGAAACCCTTCTCTAACACCATGGAATTCTGCAATAGCTTCATCATTCTCAAACCAGTCTAGAGTTGGTTTTTCTTCTTGCCCCCAATCAATTAAATGTGAATGTATAAGGGGTAATTCGTTGCTTCCTTCTGTTGTATAAGACTTGAACAACATGCATACCTAATTATTTTGAACATGTTTGACTAAATTTGGATGATCTAGTGTATGCTCAGAGGCAATGTCATCATCAATGGGTGATTCGTTGTCATCTGTTATTTCTATTACTTGTGGGCTGCCATCATGGTTAGATAGGATTTCATAGTCGTGAGAATCTATAACACTTTCTATGTATGTTACACTTTCTGAGGTTGTGTCACTTATCTCCTCTTGTTCTTGTAATTGAATTTTGATGAATACTAAGAGGGGGGGTGAATTAGTATGCCCAAAAACTTAACCAAACTCTTAAGCAATATTACAGCAGACTGGTATAGTAGTTTAAACAACAAACCGGTTAAAACACAAATAAGCCAAATAGCAAATAGAACATTCACCCACAGAAGCACAATCACCATAACACAAGATATTTTGACGTGGGAACCCAAATGGGAAAAACCACAGTGAGTAAAACACACAAGTCAACTATCTGCAGAATAGTAACCAAACTGGTTAAGGCCTTACAATGTTCTTCACCAGAACAGATCCTGTTAGGAATCCAGATCTTTGTTAGGAGATAAGTCCTATTAAAGACTACCTTGTTAAAGGATTTCAGATCCACAACTGTGAACCACCTTTTTACAGGATTTACAAAAGGCTTGACTGGGCCTACCTAGTTAAGGGTTTCAGACTTGTCGAAGAGATTAGTAATCAACAAGCGAATGATCTAGACAATAGCACAAAATGCTTGATTAGATCCTTGACAACTCTCTATTAATGCATTGCAACATTACTTCAGTCTTCTATCCTTTTCATGTTTTATCTATGTTGCATGATGCTTCTATATCAACTTTACTCTTTCAACATACATACACACATACATTCATTTTTTTAAAACCCTAGACATGATGTCCTTAAATAGGAAGTTGATTTCATGTCGGTCCATTGAGATTCGATTATAATTTCCTAGGTTCAAAGCATCTAGATGTTGGTATTTTGGTATGGTTTTTTCATTGATGTCAACACCTACTAAAACACTAGCACATTGGAGATCCAGCAGCATTCACCGGCAAGCAAGTAACTATTGCACAGTTACTGGTATATGGTTATGGAAGACACTTGGTAATATCGAAGACATCGTGTGGATATCTTATCTTAACAAATTAATCATTGATATATTCATATTTGCATATTTGCTTTTATCGGCAAATAGGTCCAAGGTTGTCTAGGGTTACATCGGTAGGTTTATCTTTTCCAGATCAACATGGCACGCTATGGAGATGATTAATTATTGTTGTAAATGCATTAAACTGACATGTTCAATCGGTTATTGCATCGGATATTATATTGTTTGTAAAATGTTTTTATTGTAATATCTTGTAGAGCCAACCTACTAAAATTGATCTTAGGTTATGGTATAAATGTAAGATCTTATTTGTAAGATCAAGTGTGGAATGCGAAAAAGAATTGTGTGAAGGTATATGCAAGATTAAGCAGTGCAATACATGCAGACATCATTTGAAGGTGAAGCTAGGTTTTTGTGAAAGCATATCAGCATTACACCGGTACTGAATCTAGCATATGAAGATGCTATTTTGTGCAGAACATTCTTATTGGATTTAACCATCCAACTGTAGTCAATGTGACTCCCATTTTGTGATTGAGCAGTGAGCTCTAGGTTGTTGACCTTTCTGCATGTGCAGACCCCATTTATGTACACTTACTATCTACAGTAGTATCATCTAATTATGGGTAAGGTTTCCCACCATTATTTTTCCCCTTATAGGGTTTCCACGTACAAATATCGGTGTCATGTGTTGTGGATGACTTTGTGTTTATGTTTCATGCATTAATCTTTACCGGTATAGCAATTAACTATTAAAACTGTCTACCAGCATACTTAACTTATTTACCAGTATTAAGCATTAAGTTGGGTAAGTTTTTTTTGGTTTGAATTTATTTGACAACTGATTCACCCCACCCCCCTCTTAGTTGTCTCTGGGACCTAACAATTGGTATCAGAGCCTATCCTCTTTTGCAAAAGTTTAACAGCTTGAGGAGATCCAATGTCTACTAATTATTTCAGGAAGGACAGTCCTAAACTTGATGGAACCAATTATGGCATATGGAAGATCAGAATGGAGACACATCTAAATTGCATTGGAAAGGACATCTGGGATGTTACAAAGAAGGGTTATACTGCTGTTGTACCTAGTCAGCCCAGTCCAACTAACTTGACAAAAGATGAGGAAAATGATTGCAAAGAAAGAGAAGCACTTTTGAGCGCATTATCAGATCAACAAATCATGGGACTATCAGATAGGTCTACTGCTAAAGCTATTTGGGATCATTTGGAGACACTGAATGAAGGAGAGTCCATAGTCAAAATTGTAAAACTTGAAAGCTTCCGAATCAGATATGAACATCTGAAAATGGAAGAAGATGAAAGGATTTCTCCTTTTATGGAAAGAGTAAATGAAATTGTTTTGGGTATTAAATGTTGTGGAGGAACCTTAAGTGAGGATGAATTATTTCAAAAAATTTAAGAGGATTGCCATCGGCATATAAAATGAAGGTTACTACTATAAATGAGTTGAGAACAATCCCTAATACATCAGTAACTAGAGATACATTGATTGGGAAACTTTCAGCTTTTGAAATTGAGGAATTTGGTCATGTTGCTACTATTAAGACAGATTTAGCCTTTAAAGCATCAACATCATCTGCTCCATCATTTGACAAATCTGATTGGAAAGCTTTTTATGCAAGAGAACTTGAAGAACTTGAAGCACTATTTGCAAGGAAAATGCTTAAAGGTCCACTTGGAAGTAAGTATGAAGGTAAAGCACCCTTTAAATGTTTTAACTACAATAAGATTGGTCATATGGCTTTGAGATGCCTTGATAGACATGCTAGACTAAGAGAAGAAGCTAGAAGAACATACAAGCCTAATCCTGAATATCAGAGATACAGATTTAAGGAGAACAAAGACAAATCTTGTTACATTGTTGATGAAGGTGTGACTGATGATTCTGATGAGGATCCAATAGACAATGGATGGGTTTTTGTTGCTATAACAGAAGATCAACCGGCACCTACTTCTCAACCGGTAGAACAAGCCCTAGCAGCTAAAGTTGAAGTAAAGGATGAATGGATCATTGACTCAGGATGCTCACATCATATGACAGGAGACAAAGATAAACTCTTGAACTTTCAAGAATACAATGGAGTTTTAGTAAGATTTGGAGATGACAAAGCTTGTTCAATCAAAGGTAAGGGTACAATATCTCTTGATGGTAAGCATAACACTGACAATGTTTACTATTTTGAAGGATTAAAGCATAATCTTTTAAGTGTTGGTCAATTAGTTGAGAAAGGATTTTAGTTACAATTTAAAAATGGAAAATGCAAAATCATGAATAGAACTGGTTTGGAAATTGCAACCAGTAATCAGACTAGAGGTAATATCTTTCATTTGAATAACAGTGAAAAGACATGCTTTATTGCACATATAGATGAAAGTTGGTTATGGCATAAGAGACTCTGTCATGTAAACTTTGATTGCATGGTAAATATTAGTACTACTAAGGCAGTTAGAGATTTACCTAAAATTGGCAAACCTCAGAATACAATATGTAAGGAATGTGAATTTGGAAAACAAGTTAGAGCTAGTTTCAAAAGTATTCCAGAAAAATCTAGTAATGCTCTTGATTTGATTCACACTGATTTATTTGGTCCAGCTAGAACTAAAAGCTTACAAGGTGATAGATATTTCATGCTAATCATTGATGACTATTCTAGAATGTGTTGGGTTACTTTTCTCAGAGAAAAATCAGAAGCACTTGGAAAGTTCAAACTATTCAAAGCAATGGTTGAAAATGAAACCAGTAAGAAAATCAAATGCTTAAGATCAGATCAAGGAGGAGAATTCACATCTAAGGACTTTAATACATTTTGTGAAGTGAATGGAATCAGAAGACAACTATCAGCACCTCAGACACCACAGCAGAATGGAGTTGTTGAAAGGAAAAATAGAACTATCTTGGATGCAACAAGAAGTATGTTATTAGAAGCAAATTTACCACATGTGTATTGGAGAGAAGCAATTAGTACATCAGTCTATACATTCAAAAAAGTTCACATCAAAGGTGAAACCGGTAAGACCCCTCATGAACTATGGTTTGGTAATACTCCTCTTAAGTATTTCAGAATTTTTGGAAGTAAATGTTATATCAGAAGAGATGATTATATTGACAAATTTGATCCTAGAAGTGATGAAGGAATATTTCTTGGTTATTCATCTCAGAGCAAGGCATATAGATGTTTTAACAAGAGATTGCAGAAAATTGTTGAGAGCACAAATGTAAAAATTGATGAACAATTCAGAGGAACTTCAAGGTATATAGACTCAGAACCGGCAACAGAAATTGTGACAAATGAACCTACACTAAATCCACCGATACAGAATGAAGATCCAATTACCCTGGTGCCATCTGAGGATTCCACAATAATTGAAGAACAACGGCAAACAAAGACACCCCGATATGTAAGATTGAATCATTTTGAAGATCAAATAATTGGAAACAAGTTTAAAGGAGTTATGACAAGAGGAAGATTGGCAAATGAAGAGGTATGTCTTATTTCTCAAATTGAACCATCGTCTATTAATGAGGCATGTGAAGATAAATTTTGGATTAAAGCTATGGAAGAAGAATTAGAACAAATTGAGAAAAATAACACTTGGACATTAGTTCCCCGGCCTAAAGATAAAAATGTAATTAGAACCAAATGGGTATTCAGAAACAAACTTAATAAAGATGGTAAGGTTTTCAGAAATAAAGAAAGACTAGTGTGTAAGGGATATTCTCAGAAAGAAGGAGTTGATTACAATGAAATCTTTGCACCGGTAGCTAGAATTGAGGTAGTCAGATTATTCTTGGCTTTTGCAGCACACAAGAACTACAAAGTTTATCAAATGGATATTAAATGTGCATTTTTGAATGGAGATCTTGAAGAGGAAGTATACATTGAACAACCTGATGGATTTTCTTTGATAGATGACAATGATATGGTTTGCAGGTTAAGAAAAGCTTTGTATGGATTAAAACAAGCTCCAAGAGCTTGGTATGCAAGATTGGATAAGTATCTTTTAAAGATTGGTTTTACAAAAGGAAATGCAGACAACAATTTATATTAAAAAATAACTAATGATGACATCTTGATTATGGAAGTATTTGTTGATGATATAATCTTTGGAGGAGAAGATGGTTTATGTAAGGAATTTTCTATTAAAATGCAGCAAGAATTTGAAATGTCTATGATTGGAGAAATAAAATTCTTTTTAGGATTGTAGATTTCACAGACTGACAAAGGTATATTCTTGAGTCAATCCAAATACTTGAAAAAGTTACTAAAGAAATTTGGGATGGAGAACTCTAAACCGGTAAGCACACCTATGACTGCAAATGACAAATTATCTCAAAGGGATGAATCTACACCTGTTAATCCAACTAGATACAAATCTATGATAGGAGGTTTACTGTATTTGACACAAACCAAACCTGATATTATGAATGCAGTATGTATTGTTTCTAGATTTCAAAGTAATCCTAGAGAAAATCATGAATCAGCAGTAAAAAGGATTTTCTGGTACTTACAAGGCACAATAAATCTTGGATTATGGTATCCTAGAGATGAAAACTTTGAATTATGTGCATACACAAATGCAAATTGGGTAGGAGATGTGGATGATAGAAAAAGCACCACCGGCGGAGCATTCTTTCTTGGAAACAGACTAGTTTCTTGGTTGAGTAAGAAACAGAGTTGTACATCTTTATCAACAGCAGAATCAGAATATGTTGCAGCAACAACTAACTGTACATAGGTACTATGGCTTAAGCAAATGTTGAAAGACATAAAGGTAAAATGCAAGGAACCTATTACTATATATTGTGATAACATTGTAGCAATTGATATATCTAAGAATCCAGTACTACATTCTAAAACAAAACATGTTTCTATCAAACTGAATTTTCTAAGGGAAAAAGTTGAAAAAAAGGAGATAAAAGTGGTTTATGTGAATACTAAAGAACAACTTGTAGATATCTTTATGAAACCTTTTCCTAAGGAGACTTTTGAATATCTCAGAGATCAGATTGGAGTCATACCACCACAGGTGGAGACTTAGGAAGTTGATGATTGTCATCAACCGGCAGAATTAACAGACAAATCTTTTACTCCGGTCTTTGATGAGGAATCTACTTCTCAAGGGGAGTAGTTGGTATATTGAATTGATTGGTATTTTGTATATGAACTTAATTTTGTTGTAATTATGGCATTTGATGTCAAAGGGGGAGAGATATCTATTGAAAAACACATTATATTTTGAGGAGAGATTGGTATTAAAAACTTTGATAACACATGTTTCTCCCAGGGAAAGATATTGTTGTTTAGGAGATTATTACTCTCTGATTTCTAGTTATGATCTTTTTGGAGATTGTTGGTTTTTGGCATTTTTGTTTTGGCACTTTGATGGTTTTTCCATCTTGTGTTGCCATCAATTACAAAGGGGGAGATTGTTTGTATTTTGGTATGGTTTTGTCATTGATGTCAACGCCTACTAAAACACTAGCACTTGGAATGTTATGGAAGACACTTGGTAATATCGAAGACATCGTGTGGACATCTTATCTTAATGAATTAATCATTGATATATTCATATTTGCATATTTGCTTTTACTGGCAAATAGGTCCAGGGTTATCTAGGGTTACACCGGCAGGTTTATCTTTTCTAGATCAGCATGGCATACTATGGAGATGATTAATTATTGTTGTAAATGCATTAAGCCAACATGTTCAATCAGTTATTGCATCGGATATTATATTGTTTGTAAAATGTTTTTATTGTAATATCTTGTAGAGCTGACCTACTAAAATTGGTCTTAGGTTATGGTATAAATGTAAGATCTTATTTGTAAGATCAAGTGTGGAATGCGAAAAAGAATTGTGTGAAGGTATATGCGAGATTAAGCAGTACAATACACGCAGACATCATTTGAAGGTGAAGCTAGGTTTTTGTGAAAGTATATCAGCATTACACCGGTATTGAATCCAGCATATGAAGATGTTATTTTGTGCAGTACATTCTTATTGGATTTAACCATCCAACTGTAGTCAGTGTGACTCCCATTTTGTGATTGAGCAGTGAGCTCTAGGTTGTTGGCCTTTTTGCATGTGCAGACCCCATTTATGTACACTTACTATCTGTAGTAGTATCATCTGATTGTGGGTAAAGTTTCCCACCGTGGTTTTTCCCCTTACAGGTTTTCCACATACAAATATCAGTGTCATGTGTTGTGGATGACTTTGTGTTTATGTTTCATGCATTAATCTCAATTAACTGTTAAAACTATCTACCGGCATACTTAATTGGTTTACCGGTATTAAGCATTAAGTTGGGTAAGTTGTTTTTGGTTTGAATTTATTTGACAACTGATTCACCCCCCCCCCCTCTCAGTTGTCTCCGGGACCTAACACTAGACACATTTGGTAACACAACACAGAAGCACCACCAAAGTGTCGGTGGATGATAACTCATCATACTCTAAAATGTTACCGGTTAAGCACAATATACCGATAAACAAAGACTGGTAAACTGGAACATAGTGTTTCGATCAAAAGATTGACTGCCGCTAGGGGTCCTCGTTCCACTTGAGTTCTTCGTACCTGCTTTGACCGGTAAGCATTTTCTGCAAAACACCGATATTCTTCTATAAACAAAGACTATTCATTCAATGACATATAATACCGGTGTGAACAAATCAACACATATTACCGACAGAGAATAACTCATACATAAAATAAGTGTGTATCCATCAATGACAATTACAACTGAACATCATCAAAATACCAACAATCTCCCCCTTTGGCATTGATGGAAACACTTAGGAAAATTTGACATCTAAGTGCTTACAAGAAAAATGATGATCAAAATTGCTCCCCCTAAGCATATACACTACTCCCTTTGCCAAAATTACAAGCATCTGCATCTTCCATTTGCATGAAATTTTCAATACTATTCCCCCTTTGCCAACAATGGCAAAGTAATGCAAACACTCCCTCTTTCACATAAATTTACCAAAGTTATTTGCATAACATAAAAATAGAGTATATGTTCATGACAATAAAGAGTAAAACTTTTCAAAAATAGATTTAAAGTTTTTCAGAAAATCCTTCATGTCTGTGGACCAAGTATCTAGGAGTAAGGCAGAAATTTCACTCTGAGTCTTCATCTAGAAAGCTAACTCCTCCATGGCATCGCTGGTGCTCAATTCTTGTGTGATAGTAATAGCCTCCAAGTTCAAAAAGCACTACTGAAGAACTTGCAATTTTGGTAATAGAAGCAACTGGAGCTCCTGCAGATCGTGTGTCTACTTGCAGAACTCTGATTCAATCTTTACAATCTAATGTTGGTGAGTGTGAATAGTCTGTCCATACACTATGAAGGAATCATATGGCAATTTGAAGTTGTCGATATACTGCTTTAACTCCAATTGGAGTTGACTCTTTTTCTTCAAAGCATCATCACAGAATAGATCTGGCTGGCAGATTTTGCTGAACAGTTTATGGCCTTTAGCTATTGCCAAACTAATATCATCCCTTTGGTAGATCAGCTTGTCTTTATCTTCATTAAATTGTTTCACCAATGCAACTTTGAGTGCCTTTTCATGGTTTTTCTTTGCAATGGCCTGGGTAACATCTTCCAAACATTGTACTTGATCATCCACTATTGTGCAAAGAAGTTTTAGCTTGGCCAGTGAGGAATTGGTACTGGGAAGGTTAGTACCAGAGATTAGATTGGAAAGAGTGTCAACATCAAATTGAATGATATCTAGTTCTTTCTTTTTCCGCAATTCTTCCAATCTATCCTGAGCTAGTTGAATGCTCCTCACTAGCTCATTTTCATCAACCGATTGAGTAAGATAGGCAAGAGTCAAATCGGTGTGACCGGTGGGATCAACCTACTTAACTTGATCTCTGGTTACCTTAGGGGTATGTCCTCCTTCCTTTGCCTTGATCTCCTCTTGTCTTTTCTTCTCCTGTTCTTCTTTTTCCTGGGCTTCCTTGGCGACCTTCTCTTTCTCCTCTTCCACTCTCTTCTTCTCTTCTTCCTTCTTCTTCTCTTCTTCCTTCTTCCTCTCTTCTTCCTTCTTCTTCTCTTCTTCCTTCTTCCTCTCTTCTTCCTTCTTCTTCTCTTCTTCCTTCTTCTTCTCTTCTTCTTTCTCTACTCTCTCTTTCTCTTGTCTCGCTTTCTCTGCTTGCTCTTTCTCTTGTTTTTCTTTCTTTGCTTGCTCTTTCTCTTGTTTTTCTTTCTCCGCTTGCTCTTTTTCTGACTTTTCCTTCTCCACTTTCTCTTTTGCCTGTTTCTCTTTTGTCACTTTCTCATCTTTTTCTTTCTCCACTCTCTTCCTTTAGCTTTCTCTTCTTCTAGAGTGGTGTCCTCAACATCTAGAGCATCAACATCAATGGGGTCATTTTGTTCAGTTACTCTCTCACCCTGATTATCGAAGGTTTCGTCTGGTTTGGATGTAGATAGGTCAGGCTCTTGCTCAGCCTGTCAATTAGCTTCAGATACCTTCTGCATTTTGATAGCTACTTTAACTTGCAGATGGGTGTCTCTTTCCACTTCAGAGGTTTTGCCTCTGAGTAGCTGAAGTCTTCTTTTTTGCATGAAAAAGATGCCTTTGTACTGACTAAGAATCTCAAACAATTCTGAATTAGAGGTATCAGGGAAATATTGGGCAAAAATTTCTTCCCTAATTTCTTGCTCCTTTTCAATGACGATGCGCCATTTATTATCCAAATAATTATACAAAGAATTAGAAACAACAAGTTTAATGTCAATTGGAGATCGATCATTATCACACAAATATTTAATGACCTCTAGCTCTACTTCTTCCTTTTCACTATCGCTAAGGTCATCAAAATAATCTTGTAGATCGTCAAGAACTTTCCTTTTAACATTCTTCATAATTCTTTGAAAATGTGTCATAGGCTGGTAAAAAGCAACATGTATATTTACCGGTGTAGAGGTTGCAGGTACATTACCGGTTGTCTTCATCTTCTTACTTGATTGTCTTGTCTTCTTCATTTCTACCTCTGGTTCAATGTCTTCTGAATCCGATGTGTTATTCCTGGTTTTTCTCTTCCTTTCAAATACCTTTGGCGGAATGGCCTCTAGTTTCTTTTTGGCTGGTGACATCTTGGTCACTTTGGGACTAGCAGCAGATGTAATTGGTGCCAATGTCGATGGCACAACTTTCCTCTTCTTCTGCTTTGGTACTTCAATAGATTTGATCCTCTCTGAGTAAGTATCGGTCCTCTTCTTCTTTGGATCCAATGGTAAAGTAAGTAGGGTAGAGGCATACCCTGTGAGTATATCATTTACCACTTCATAGCTCATAGGCTCAACTTCATCTTCTTTGGGCTCAACGGCTTCCATTATGCAGTGATCCACTTTGATTGTGAAACATATATCCTCTTCATACTTTTTAATCAAATCACTTGATATTCTCATTCTCTGGTTCATCTTCAGTCTGAACTCATCAAAATACTTGTTCAGAGTCTACGGATAAGAATAACCCATTGCTTGCACACTCTCCTTTATTTGTCTTGAAACCGGTAGGTCAGTTGGCCATTAAACATCACCAACTCCTGGAAAATACCCTTGAAAATAGAAAAACAAATCGACAAGTAGTTGACCGAACTCAAACCTCAGTGGCTTGTCCTCTTTGATGGACTTCAGATTCTCCATGAGTTGTTTTTGCATGCAGGTACATAATTCATATTCTGCATCTTCCTTGATCATCCTATAAGCGGCATGCACTACAGCTGTAGGAACATAATTCATTCTACTAGCATAGAATACTCTATACCCGATCACCATGCATGCATACTTCACCAAGTCATCTTTTATGATGTTTATAGTCATTGCTCATTGGTCGCTCACAGAACCGGTGAGCTTTGTCACTTTGGTTTTGGTTATCTTGCAAAGAACAGGGACTTCTCCAACATTGCGGAAACCAGTTACGGCATGGATTGCTTCCGGTGTAATATCTTGGGTTCGCTCAAGATACATCTTGTCACCATGAATCCTACTTAGAATGATCCTTAAGTGATCTTCTGTGGATTCCTTGAGAAAATATACTGCATTGTGGAATTTCTTCTTCTCGATCACGTTGTACTCTAGTTTAATCTTCTTATCATCTCCACATAACAAACTCAACTGGGAGTGAATCACTAGAGACCCTAGGTCTTCTAGTTTGCAATCAATGTATCCTAAAACATCCCCTATGACAATGACTCTGACAGGAATTTGAGATAGGGCATTGTATTTCACCTTCTTCCTAAGAAACTCCAATGACTCCTCAGGTTTGGTAGAACTAGAAGGGATTTTGGATGTAGAGGCCATGACTAAATAATTTTGAATGTCAAGAGTGTTTCGACGAAGAATACCTTTTCACTCTGAATTAGGGTTCGTTGATGTCGAATTCAAACTAGGGTTCACCGATGTCGAACATAATACACTTCTTCAAAAGCTTATTTTACCACTCTACCCTCCACTTTGGATAGCTTGAAATGTCTACTAGATCTTGCACAAGATTTCTTTCTTGATTCTTTCGAACGCAAGATGAATCGCTCTTTGTTGTGCTCCTCAAGCTAGAAAAATTCTTCTTTGAAAATAGGTAAGTAAAAATGATGACAAAATTCACTTTTAAGCATGATCCTACCTACCACAATAAATGCATCATTGATAGGGTACAAACCCTAACTTTACCACTTCATTTCTTCTATCGATTGATAGGTAACCGATACCGATAAAACATTTTACCGATACACACTGGGGGTCTGAAACATTATTACCGATATGTTCCCCCTTAAGATTTTCAAAGCTCAGTTTGTCGGTTTAGGGGTCTCTACACTGGATGAAGAAACTGGTACATCTTGTGGCTCCTCTTCAAATTTATTCTTCCAAATTTTATCCATATCGACCTAAACGGTTTCAACATCGATCTTTCCTTCTGGGTCGACCGGTATGT
Organism: Cryptomeria japonica; assembly: GCF_030272615.1. NCBI lineage: Eukaryota > Viridiplantae > Streptophyta > Pinopsida > Cupressales > Cupressaceae > Cryptomeria > Cryptomeria japonica. The sequence goes on along the minus strand of NC_081414.1, from coordinate 369,272,644 downwards.
CTCCCGATGGATTCTTTTTTAGTCTGCACATTCTGGCAATATATCGCAGTTTGTGACAATGATAGCATAACATACCAGGTGCTCTCCATGGTCCGATGTTCACATTTCCATTCTTCCTCCTGCATGTTGCAGTAGTGTGACCACTACCACGGCATATCAAATAGATTGCTCTCTAACTGGTTGACGCTTCATAACCATTTGATCGGTGGTCATAGGTTCTATACCGGTTCGAGTTTCAGTTCATAGGAGGTTCTTGGACAATCCCTCTTGGTCTCGATGCATAGACTACAGGGTTATTCATAACCATCTTGCACTCAAAAGATCTATGCCCAAACTTGTTGCATGCATAACAATGACCATTAAATCTACCAGTTCTAGACTTGTGGTTATGCACATTATTTTACATGTAAGGGAAATTGTTATAAGCCTTGCTCCTACATACATTGGCACTATGTCCTTCCTTAAGACAATTAAAGCATACGGGTTTGAACTTTTGCTTACCTTTGCTTCGGTTGATCTTAGGTGTCAATTGCTCCTTTGGTGCACTAGTCTTGGTTCCAGAGGTTTCACCTTCCTCATATGTAGAGAAACCAAGCCCAAAGGTATCCTTTGATGGCTTCATTGTTTCTAGCTTTTGGTCCAACTTTGCAGCACTCCGATTGAACTTTGCAAGTATCTCCTTTGTCTCAGCAAGTTCCTTGGAAAGAGAATCATTGATCTTCATCAAGGTTTCATTCTGAGAAATGGTTGCATTGAGGTCTGCTTGCATTTTTTCTTTCTCTTCCTTACCCTCTTGCAGATAAGCGGTAATGGTACCAATTTCTTGGTTTAACTTAAAGATCTCACGCTCCTTGTCCTTCACTAGATCTTTAGCTTTTCGTCTATTTTCTAGCTCTTGACTCATTCTGATAGTCAGTCCTTCTAGCTCCCTCCTTAGGTTATTTTTGGACTTATTCAGTTTCTCCACTTCTTGGACTAGGGCATCCATGTCTACCTCATCAAAAGAGTTTTTTTCAATGATTTTCATCATTTGCTCAACAAGCTCTCTTCTTTTGGCTAAAGAGGCTTTATATTTGATCTTTGGTTCATCATAGGCTCTTTCAGATTCAGCCAAACGGTGAGTGAGTTCCCTCATGCTATACTCCCCCATATATCCTTTCAAGTGGTCAGACTTAGAGAAAGGTTGGCTCTGATACCAATTGATGAATACTAAGAGGGGGGGTGAATTAGTATGCCCAAAAACTTAACCAAACTCTTAAGCAATTTTACTATAGACCGGTATAGTAGTTTAAACAACAAACCGGTTAAAACACAAACAAGCCAAATAGCAAATAAAGCATTCACCCACAGAAGCACAATCACCATAACACAAGATATTTTGACGTGGAAACCCAAATGGGAAAAACCACGGTGAGTAAAACTCACAAGTCAACTATTTGCAGAATAGTAACCAGATCGGTTTAGGTCAGACCAGTTAAGGCCTTACAATGTTCTTCACTAGAACAGATCCTGTTAGGAATCTAGATCTTTGTTAGGATATCAGTCCTGTTAAAGGCTTTCAGATCCACAACTGTGAACCACCTTGTTAGAGGATTTACAAAAGGCTTGACTGGGCCTACCCGATTAAGGGTTTCAGACTTGTCGAAGAGATTAGTAATCAACAAGAGAATGATCTAGACAATAGCACAAAATGCTTGATTAGATCCTTGACAACTCTCTGTTAATGCATTGCAACATTACTTCAGTCTTCTATCCTTTTCATGTTTTATCTCTGTCACACGATGCTTCTATATCAACTTTACTCCTTCAACATACATACACATATACATTCATTTTTTTTGTAAACCCTAGACATGATGTTCTTAAATAGGAAGTTGATTTCATGTTGGTCCAATGAGATTGGATTACAATTTCCTAGGTTCAAAGCATCTAGACACATTTGGTAACACGACACAGAAGCACGGCCAAAGTGTCGGTGGATGATAACTCATCACACTCTACAATTTTACCGGTTAAGCACAATTTACCGATAAACAAAGACTAGTAAGCTGGAACATAGTGTTTCAATCAAAAGATTGACTACTGCTAGGGGTCCTCATTCCACTTGAGGTCTTCATACCGCTTGAGATCTTCGGATATGCTTTGACCGGTAAGCATTTTCTGCAAAACACCGATAGTCTTCTACAAACAAAGACTATTCATTCAATGACATATAATTGTTAGGAATCCCATAGATACTGAGGGGGGGGTTGAATCAGTATCTAACCGGTTATTAGAATTTCTCAACTTAAAACATGCAGAACATATTATAACAGTGTAGTGGTATGCAAGAAATAATGTAATAAACATAATTAAAAATATCCACATGAAATGCACACCATGACACAAGGATTTAACGAGGAAACCCGGTGTGGGAAAAACCTCGGTGGGATTTGTGACCCACAATATCCACTTACTGGCCAATAAGAGAATATTACTTACAAAAGGGGGCCTGCACATGCAGGAAGGCCAATTGCCTAGATCTCACTGCTCAATGGGAAGTCTCACTGACTTACAATGTGGATTATACAAATCCAATATCTTGTACTGCTTTACAATAGCATCTATAATGCCTGATCCAGTACCAGTTTCTGCTCTGTTCTTTACATAAAACCTTTAACCTATATTTTGCATAATAGGTCTGCCTAATATCTTCTTTCTTCTTCACTTCCATTACTTACAAAATGTCTACAATGATCTCTCTTATATATAAGAGTCATCTTACAACTTGCCAAGTCGGCTTACAAATTTTTTACAATAATACACAAAAATATAATATAACAAAAATCCTGTCGGCCTCTGTGCCGGTATGCTTCTTTTCTCTGTGCTAGTGTCGGTGGTTTGAGTGCCGGTGTAGAGTGTGATCTATTGATTTCGGTGAACTATCTTGTCGTTGTAATGCCTTGTCAGTGTAATAGGATTGTAAGGTTGCCATCAATGACAAAACCTTCAATCACATACAATGTCTCATTGGAGTGTGCATATGCCAACAATCTCCCCCTTTGGCATTGATGGCAACACTCATGAGAAATTTTAAAAGTGTATCCAAAAATGTGAAGTAAAAAATGTTACCAAAAATGTGTGCTCCCCCTGAGCATATGATTCATGTGATATTGAATTTTCTCATACCACTACTCCCCCTTTGGCATCAATGACAAAGGTTGTCAAGATGTTAGTAGAGTTTGTAGTTTCAACCTTGTAACTGGGTAGTCACAATTTGAAATAGATCCGCCAAAATCAAGTTTATACTCTCCATAAACTTTTTACTATCTCTTATTGTTGTCTCTGTTCTTTAACTATACCGATGAGGTGCTGCATATGTTCTGCCGGTGTTTTCTGTCCCTGTATCAGTGCCTCAAATATTTCCTTCCGCAATGATGCTAGATAGTCCAATGTTGGACTTAGTTTTAATCTCAAATGCTTTGCCTTATTCACTATTCTCTCCTTTTCTCTTTCTATTTTAAGTAACTCTTCCTCAAAATTTGTTATCCTTTGCTCAAAAATTGATAATGTATCAGGTGAGTTAACAAAATTATCAGCAAGTTTATTGATTTCATCCTATACCTTGCTTATTTTCTTATCTATGTCTACTATCAAAAAGTTTGTCTTGTAGGTGTCTTTGTATAGAGTTTTGTATTCCTTTAATAAGTTGCACAGTTCCAGTAGAAGTGTGTCAAATTCCCTAGTACACTTCTTTATTTGATCTTTAAAGAATTTTTGCTTTTCAATTTCTACCTTGTCCTTCAATGTCTCTTCCTTTATTTTCTCAATTTTCTTAGTGATGTATTTACACAAAGTATCAAGTTGTCCTAAAGAATATTTATTGTCTATATTACAGTTAGGAGCAATTACCTTCAAAATTGGGATTGTGTCATCTATAGATTTATAATCCTATGAACTACAATCTGTTATCCTTTTGATTGAATCCAAAAGTACTTCAATTACATTTGTTGATTTGTGGCCTGCTGAGGAGGAACCAACATTCTGAATTCCATCGGTGGAGGAAGTAACCAAGCTTGTTGTGACCTCTGGTAGGTCTGTTTGTGTTTGCATTTCTTTAAGCAATGGTTTGTGTACTTCTCTAGTTGTCGGTTGCACTATCTCCTCATGAACCTGTTCTGGAGCCTGTTCCTCTTGTTGTTGCTCTTCTTGTTGCATTGTCTCAATCTGTTGTTCTTTGTCATCTGTCAGTTTCTCTTGTGTTTTATCAGTTTGTTCAGCTACCAGTGGCTCACTAGCCATTTCAGTCTTACTAGTTGTATCTTTGTCTACCACAATGTTGATCTTTTGTGTATCAACATCTACTGTGTATAAGACTTCAGGATTAGGATTGACATCCTCTACATCCATACTTTCAACTATCGGTTGATCTTCTATAGTTGTTGTTACCGGTGATGTAAAAGGAGGTGGGGGTAAGTTGTATTTTACTTTGTTACTTGGAGGTCCACCAACCTTTCCTTTTCCTTTGTCTCTTTCTTTCTAATATACCTTTATTGGTTTGGGGTTCTTGTATTCTTCCTGTTTTTCTTTTTCAACTAGGAATATATCCCATCCATTTTCTGTTTCTTCAGTCACCTCATTGACTCTTCGAACCATTAATGCAATGTGTCGGTGTGCAGTAGAGAATACTGACCGGTTTGCTTCAGCAATTAAATCATCAATTTCTTTAGGTGAGTTCACTGGGTACACAGCAAGTAGCTTTTCTATCTTTATTTTCTTGTCAAGTTCTATTACTGCTTGTCTCCTTGCTTCTAGTCTTTTGAACAGTTCATCTAGTACTTCATCTACAACTTCCATCAAAAATTTCTTATACATATCCATATGAAATATAACACTGTTTTCTACTTGTTCTTTTTCATCTGCAGTCAGAGTGTCATACAATTTCTCTATATTCTTCAGTTTCCCTTCCTCTGTAATTTCATTCAATAGTATGTCAAGAGGAGCCAGGTTTTGTTTTTTTCTCTTTTTCTTCTTGGATGTCAGTTTATTCTTGGGTGTAGTCTTCTTAACTGAAGATCTCACTGCTTGTTGTTTCTGTCTTGTCCTCCTAGGTGAGGGTGTGGTTGCCGGTGAGGGATCTCTTTTCCTTACAACTCTTTTGAAAGTTGTAGGCATGTCTCTTTCTGAAGAAGTGCCTACCAGTGATAGATGAGTCTCAGGCTGTAGAGTTCCTAGCTCATCCTCAGTGATACCGGTTTGCTTCAACACATCTTCTTTAATAGCCTTTGCCTTTCTAGAGCCTATTCTCACAACTACCTCAACCTTTTTCACTCTCTTCTTAGATTGTATTTGTTTTTCTATAGTCTCAGCACTACCAAATACTTCTTCCTTTGGTTCATTTGGAGCTTCCAGAAATGCTTTAGCATAAGTCTCTATTATATGATCATCTGTCTCATAGCCCATCTCTGTTACCCAGATTGTTCTTGGGATGACTGCTTCCATCCAGATCTCATCCTTTTTTATTACAAAACATATTTCATCCTTATATTTGTCAACAACATTTTGTGATAATCTGATTCTCTTCTTCATTTTGGTCTTAAGTGCTTGAAAGTAATCATGGATATTGTTTTCCTTATCTTCTCCCATATTGTTGAATAGTTTTGTTAGCTATTTACCTACTGGTATATCAAATCCAAGTTCTTTGTAGCCTATACGGGGAACTTGTTTGGTTTTGTGTAGCATCAAACATACTAGCAGATTTCCAAACCTAAAAGTTCCTTTCTTATCCTTCTTAATCTTGCCTAGGTTGTCAATTAACTCATCCTTCAACCACTCACATATATCAATCTTTACATTATTTGTGATCATGTCATAAGCACTTTTAATGCATAAACTTGAAACTGAATTGAGTCTATTTGCATGAGTTGCCTTATACCCTAATATCATATTGATAAACCTTACATTGGTGTCGGTTACATCATGTTGGTATTTTGGTATGGTTTTGTCATTGATGTCAACACCTGCTAAATACACCTACTTTGGAGATCCAGCAACATTCACCGGCAATCAGTAAACTGTTCAACAATCACCGGTATATGGTTAACCAGCAGGATATAATGTACACCGATACATACAATGACATGGAAGACACTTGGTAATGTCGAAGACATCATGTGGACACTTTTCCTTGAAGTAATATTATTGGTACTTTTCCTTGAAGTAATATTATTGGTATATTCTTATTTGCATATTTGCTTTTACCGGCAAATAGGTCCAGGTTATCTAGGGTTACACCGACAGGTTTATCTTTTTCAGATCAGCATGGCACACTATGGAGATGATTTATTATTGTTGTAAATGCATTAAGCCGACATGTTCAATCGGTTATTGAATCAGATATTGTATTATTTGTAAAATGTTTTATTGTAATATCTTGTAGAGCCAACCTACTAAAATTGGTCTTAGGGTATGGTATAAATGTAAGATCTTATTTGTAAGATCAGATGTGGAATGTGAAAAAGAATTGTAAGAAGGTATATGAGAGATTAAGCAGAGGTATACACGAAGACATCATTTGAAGGTGAAGCTAGGTTTTTGTAGAAGCATATCAACATTACACCTGTACTGAATCCAGCATATGAAGATGCTATTTTGTGTAGTACATTCTCATTGGATTTAACCATCCAACTGTAGTCAGTGTGACTCCCATTTGTGTTTGAGCAGTGAGCTCTAGGCTGTTGGCCTTTCTGCATGTGTAGACCCCTCTTGTACACTTACTATCTGTAGTAGTATCATCTGATTGTGGGTAAGGTTTCCCATCGTGGTTTTTCCCCTTACAGGGTTTCCACGTACAAATATTTGTGTCATGTGTTGTGGTTGACTTTGTGCTTATGTTTCATGCATTAATTCTTACCGGTACAACATTTCCTGTTAACATTGTTTACCGGCACAATTAATTGTCTTACCAGTATTAAGCAATAAGTTGGTTAATAAGATTTTAGTTTGTATTTATTGGACAACTGATTCACCCCCCCTCCCCCTCTCAGTTGTCCCCGGGACCTACACATCATTGACTCTTAAGGACCTTTTATCAGATGTAGCACCAGTTAGCTTAGTAACTAGGTCATTTGAGACCTTCTTGGTTTTATCTGGCCTTTTACTGGTGCTCGGTAACCCTATGACAGCTTTCACAGCTTCCTTGGTGATTTTTTGAATTGCGTCTAACCAGACAAATTCACCATGTACCCTACTTAAGACTATCCTAATCACATCCTTGGGAAATTCAGGAATGAGAGGATTTCAGTAAATTCTAGGGTTTCAATGATTTTATGTTCCGGTTTCACATTTCCAGAATTATCACACATGACAGTTTTATACATAGTTTTGATCTCTTCATCTCCCAATTCCTCTATGTTGCAGTGAATGTAAATTTTGGGGTCTTCAGCATAAACAACTCCTTTTGGTATTTGTGAGAAAGCACCTATATTGTCATCTTTCTTTGCTACTTCGGGAACTAGTTGAAATATGGGCCTAGGGCATTTTATGATCTCGACTACAGTAGGGTTTGTTATATATTCAAGTGCAGAGGTGGATGCCATGATGATAAATACCTTTTTTCTGTCTTCGATGGATTGATTGCTTGAAGTGCTTCACCTCTTTGCTTGAAATTCCTTAGCTCTGCAGATTTTGCACTCTATGAATGTTTGAAATCACGGTGAAATGAAATGGAGCCAAAACCACAAATTTATAGTGTTTATTTGCCATCTACCATATTTAATGCATGTCGGTTAAGTATTCACTTAACATTGTTTGTCGGTAATGAAATAATTTCCAACTTCTCATCTCTAACCGAGGGAATAATAGCACATGTGTCATTAGATTGCCAAACCCTCAAGGAAACTTTCTTCAATTTGATGAAGAACTTCCTGCCGGTGGAGCATCGCTCTGTCCTGTCGGTGAAGCATCACTTTGTCCTGTCGGTGAAGCATTGATTGGTTCTACCAATGGAGGAGTATTTCCAACAATTAGATCAGCTTTTCTAATCCATTGTTTTGAGAATTCTTGCTTAACCTCTTCAACTTTTTCTTTACCTTTCAAGCTAGAACTTTTGTTGTCTGTCGGTGATCCTTTACTTCTACAGAATTTTGCAATATGCCCAATCTTGTTACATGCATAACAAGTCACATTATTCTTTTGAATAGCTTTCCCATAACCTATGTTGGTTTGTGTTCTGCATTGATTAGATAAATGTCTAAATATTCCACAAACATAACATCTCACATTCATTCTGCAATTTTCAGAATTGTGACCAACTTTGTTGCATTTTGAACATTGACCGATGGGTGTGTTGATATTCTGATAATTTCTAGATCTACATTCATTTTCACTATGACCATACTTATTACAGTTAAAACATTTTCCATTGAATTTATAAGCATTAGGTTGCCTTACCAGTTTGTTGTGATCATGTGTGTTTGCAGTACCAGAGCTTTCACCAACTTCAAAGCCAATTCCAAAAGTGTCACCTCTAGGTTTTTAATTCTTCAACAAGTTACCAAGTTCCTCTGAGCTTTTTTGGATTTTTTCTTTATGTTGATTTGCAATTTCTAGTTCTCTTTCTAAGACTTCTTTCTGTCTCATTAGGTTCATTGGAGTCATTCTGAGTGTGCATCAGATTTGTCTTTAATAAATCATTTTCATAGCTAAGTCTTGTGTTCTCATTTGCTACATCAATTAGTCTTCTGGTCAATTCTTCTTCATTCTTCTTCCTATCTTCAATCTCTTTACAAAATCTCATAGTCATATCCTGCATCTCATTCTTTGTAGTTATGTTCTCCAGTTTTAGCTTACTTAACATATCATTAAGTGATTCATTTTCATCATTCTCATTTTGCATCTTTTCACAAAGTTCCCTTCTCTTGTTTCTTGCAATAGTAAGATTCTCTTGAAGTGCTTGAATGATATCCTGAGCTGCTTTTAGATCATCTTTTAGTTTGATATTTTTCAATTTTTCTGTATCATAGTCTGAGAGAGCTCCTTCAAGTTGCTTCATCAGATTTTCTATATCTACCGGTGTCAAGATCTTCCTCAAGTTGTTAGGCTTCTGAAAATAGAGGACCAAGCTCTAATACCAATTGTTAGGAATCCCACAAATGCTGAGAGCGGGGGGGGGGGGGTGAATCAGTATCTAACCAATTATTAGAATTTCTCAACTTAAAACATGCAGAACATATTATAACAGTGTACCGGTATGCAAGAAATAATGTAATAAACAGAATTAAAAACATCCACATGAAAAGCACACGACACAAGGATTTAACGAGGAAACCCGGTGTGGGAAAAACCTCGGTGCGATTTGTGACCCACAATATCCACTTACTGGCCAATAAGAGAATATTACTTACAAAAGGGGGCCTGCACATGCAGGAAGGCCAATTGCCTAGAGCTCACTGCTCAATGGGAAGTCTCACTGACTTACAATGTGGATTATACAAATCCAATATCTTGTACTGCTTTACAATAGCATCTATAATGCCTGATCTAGTACCAGTTTCTGCTCTATTCTTTACATAAAACCTTTAACCTATATTTCGCATAATAGGTCTACCTAATATCTTCTTTCTTCTTCGCTTCCATTACTTACAAAATGTCTACAATGATCTCCCTTATATATAAGAGTCATCTTACAACTTCCTAAGTCGGCTTACAAAGTTTTTACAATAATACACAAAATATAATATAACAAAAATCTTGTCTGCCTCTGTGCCGATATGCTTTTTTTCTCTGTGTCGGTGCTGGTGGTCTGAGTGTCGGTGTAGAGTGTGATCTGTTGATGTCAGTGAACTATCTTGTCGAGTAATGCCTTGCCAGTGTAATAGGATTGTAAGGTTGCCATCAATGACAAAACCTTCAATCACGTACAATGTCTCATTGGAGTGTGCATATGCCAACAATAATATCGGTGTGAAGAATACAACACATATTACCAGCAGAGAATAACTCATACATAAAATAAGTGTGTGTCAATCAATAACAATTACAACTAAACATCATCAAAATACCAACAAATTTGTTCTTGATTTGTGGACCTCCTTTGTGTGGTGGATTCCCTTCTCAAGCCTGGAGTAAGTCGTTGTAGTCTTTCTTCATCCGACTTGTTTGGTAGAGCTTGTGTTGTTTCCCTTGGCAAAAGTATTGACAAAATCCAAGGGTTAGGCTCATTTGTCGGTGCTAAGCCCGTTTCTGTTACCACATTTGCTTATGCAGATATTTCAGGTACTATATTGTTAGATGATTCTGTATTAGTTTCTTGTAGAAGACACCTCATATCTTCACCATCTGACTCCATACTAGGATATGTTGGTTCTTTTATTTTTTCTTTGAGATGAAGAGGGAAATACCCATGTTGATAACGGATTCTGAGGTATGTACTCTGATGGTAGCCTAAATTTGTTCAATATATCTAGTGTACGTTGTCTTGCCTTTGTTATCTTTGGTACATGTTTATATCCTAACCCTTGATTCTTTGGGGTTTCTTGAGGTAAAACAGGTTCCAATTTTCCTTGCTTCTGTAGTCCCAAGTTTGTGGTACCATCATACCCATGTTTTTGTAGCATCTTGAAACCGTTACCATATTGATCTAAAGGTAATCTGGGTATCATCATGTCATCTTCTTCTTTATATGTCCATTGATTGATATCTTCATTTAAGTATTCTTCCTATAAGTCTCCCCATCTAACGAATGAGCATGAATCTAAGTACTTTACTATCTCTTTTACTTTATCTTGTTTCATCACAGTTTTCTAAGGTTTCCCAAAAGACATAGGAGAAAGAGATAATTGTCTCACATTTGAGGTACTTGAAATGGAGTATTCCCCACAACCGACATCCTTAATTTGTAAAGAAGATGTTGTAGGTGTATTTTTCTATATTTTTGTGATTGTCAATGAATCCATTTGGGTAGCGAGTAGTGTTGTTTGATTAATGGGTACCTGGTTATCCACACTTGCCTTTAAGTGATTACAATGTTGAAATGGGTTTTGATCGCCATGAATGGTGATTTTAATGCCATTGTATGGAAACTTAACAAATTGGTGGAATGTTGAAGGTATGACTTGCATGGCATGAATCCATGGGTGGCCTAAGAGGGTGTTATACCCTAGTTCTCTATCCAACACTTGAAAGGTAACCTATGTTGTGATAGGTCCTATTTGTATTGGTAGTGTGACTACACCTTTTGAAGGGTGTTCTTCATCATCATATGCTTTGATATTTATTCTCTTTGAAGGATCAATGTGAAGTTCAAAATAACCCAATGCCTTGACCAGCTTTAGTGTATAGATGTTAAGATCGGCTCCTCCATCTATACGTACTCTTCTGACTTTCTTCTTATGTATGTAAGCTTCTATATGTAGTGGATCATTATGAAAAATTCTATCATTAGGAACATCCTGTTTCGTGAAATCAATACAAGTAACATCAGCCAGATTCCCTACCATGGATTGGAAAGCATTTTCATCTATATCTCTGTCGACTACTGAATCTTGAAGTGCTTTATCTAGGATAGCTCTGTGATTTGGTGATATACGCAACAACTCAAAGAGTGATATTTGTGCTAGGATTTTCTTCAATTGCTCAACCACATTATAGTTCCCTATTGTTGGTGACTGATTTCAGGGTACTCCTTGCAAAGTTGCTTTTGATCTGCGGGTAACTACTACACAGTCTCTGTCTCTTGGATTTATTGTGATAGTAGCCACTGTATTATCTCTTGTGAGGGACATTTCTACAACATATGTTGTAATATCAAGGTTTATTTCATATCCCATCCTATAGTCATCATGTGAAAGTCATACATTCATGGTTTGTGCTATAATTTCATCTTCAAACCATCCTAAATAAGGTGGTTCTTCCTGCTCCCAGTCCATAAGACAGAGATTCTCATCTTTACCATATTTTGGTGCTTCTGACATCATGCAAACTTGGTTATCATAGTTATCAGTCCCTTGATTTTGCTCATCATCAACAAGTTATTCTTGCGAATCAACATTTACTACATCCCCTAAACTAATAGCATGAATGGTATAGTCATATGAGACTTTTGTGTAGTTGGCGGTGTTGTCTTGTGTTCCTGATGTTGATGCCTTACCTTTGTCATGTTTGACAAAAGGATCCTTAAAGATGGTGTGATTTGTCTTTGCTGAAGTTTTGTTGGTATCAACTGTGATGTCACCTTGATCTATCAGGTCCTAAATTAAGTTCTTCAACTTATAGCAACTTGCAGTCTTATAACCTTTTGTACGATGATAGTCACACAAATCATTATCATTCCACCATGTAGGTTTGAAAAGACCCAATTCATATACTCTAACCTCTGGCAAAGTTATCATATTTGTTTGTATTAATTCCTTTAATGCTGATTCAATAGGCTCATCCAGTGGTGTGTAGTTCCTTCTTGGAGCATTCATCCTTGGGAACCTTGTGTTTGTAGCTTGTGCAGCATTTACGTTTGTTGACACTATTATTTTTTGTATGTGGAATTTTATTCTGACTAGATGATTGAATTGGTCCTTGTAAAGATACAATTGGTTGAGCTTTGTTCACTGTATGAGCGTCTACCACACCATCATTATTCAATTAGAAATAATGGGAAATCATGAATCCCTATCTAACCAAAGAATCCTAAATAAACCAATGAAATAATGCAAAACAAAGTAATAGGAATATAAAATATTCAATTAAGACTCCATATTCCATGACTGCATATGGCTTCCATTGTTCTTCTCTTCTTCATGGTATGATGGCTCTCAAATATTACATTGGCAACCTAAAAATGACACAAAGATTTGAAATTCATGATTGTTCATGATTGTTGAAAATGGAGATTGAATGTTGAATTTATAGATTTTCGAGTCAGATTGATTAAGAGGTGGAACTCAAGTGAGCTCAAAAGCTAATTGATAGTTGAACTGTTGATTTGGAAGTGGAACTGAATAGATTGAATAGATAATTGAGTTTTGATTGAGAAAAAAGTTGATTGAAAGATGAAAAAGAATGATTGGAGGATAAATGAAGAATGATGCAATTAATCAATTAATTAAAATAATCATTTAAAATAGATTGAATAGTTAACTGATTGAAAGCTTTTTGGAAAAAAACAAAGTGGAAGATAGAAATAGAGATTGAAAAGATAATGATTTATTAATTAATTAAATTATTTAATTTAGCATGTGCTTGAACTTTGACTTTGATTTTCAATTTATTCTTTTCATGAGATTTAATTCAAATATTGAATTTATTTTAAATTCAATTTCTTATTTGAATATATTTAGAACTTGACTTTGATTTTTGAAATCATGCACATGTATTTGAAATTGGAAGAAATTGGAAGAAATATGAATTTGAATTTGGGGAATTAATGAAATTAGATGAAATTAGAAGAATTAATGAAATTAGAATTAGAATTTGAATTAGAGGAATATGAAATTAAACGAAATTACAATTTGGGGATTTGGAAATGGAATTAGAAGAATTAATTAGTTAATTAAATAATTTAAAGAAACTATTTAATTATTTAGAAATTGAATTTAATTAAATAATAAATATTATTTAAATTAAAGGATTAAAATCATAATTAATTAAATAATTAAGATTTAATTAATATTTAGAAAAGGGTTAATGATTAAATGATTAGAATTAGAAATAGAATAATTCGTAAAATGATGAAGAAATATGAATTTAGAAGAATAAGATTAATTAATTTAGTTAAATAATTAAAGAATTATTTAACTAATTGGACGAAGAATTAGTACATGATCAATGAGACATTTTTAGGTGTCTACAACTAGTACCCAAGTTTGATTTTTCTCAATCTGATCAAACTCTTCCTTCATAGCCTTCATCCAATTCTAATCTCTATAAGCTTCTTCAACTATCTTAGGTTCAATTTTGGAAAGTAAACATAGAGGAACTTGTTCTTTAGGCGGTCTAATTCTTGTAATAACACCTTTGTTTTGTCTCCTATAATTTGGTTCTCAGAGTTATTCTTTTGTATATACCTCAGAGTTTTTGATACAATTGTTGGAGCAGACTAAGTTTATTTATGCTTATCTTCTTCTTTATTCTTCTCCTCTCCTTCTCTACTTACAAGCTCATCAAATTCATATCCTGCTTGTATACTAGAGTCTTTGGAAATGATTTCATCAACCTTCATATTTACAATTTCAACAATTTTATTCAATCTCTTGTTATGATATCGGTAAGCCTTGCTCTTTGCAGAATATCCTAGGAATTTACCTTCATCTACTCTATTGTCAAACTTTCCAAGATTTCCTTCATCTCTCTGGATGTAGCATTTACTTCCAAATATTTTGAAGTACTTCACTGATGGAATCCTTCCATTCCATAACTCATATGATGTCTTCCCATATTTCTTCTGAAATATAACTCTATTGAGAGTGTATACTACAATATGTATTGCCTCTTTCTAGTAAACTTTCGGTAGGTTTGCTTCTTTGAGTGTAGTTCTTCTTGCCTCTTGTATAGTCTTGTTCATTTGTTCCACTACACCATTTTGTTGTGGTGTCCTAGGAGAAAACAAATGTCTCTTGATCCCATATTTCTCACAAAAGTGTCAAATTCGTCAGAAACAAACTCTTCTCCTTTGTCCGATCTTAAGCATTTAGTTCTTCTATCAACTTCATTTTCTCTACCTTTGAATATCTTAAACTTTCTAATGCCTCTGAATTCTCTCTTAAAAATGCAACCCAAGTCATTCTAGAATGATAATCAATTAAGAGCATGAAATACCTCTCACCTTGTAAACTCCTTGTTCTGGTAGGACCGCATAAGTCTATGTGCACCAAATCTAACAGTCTAGTAGAATATTGTTCCTTTCCTCTAAACATTCCCTTTGTCTATTTTCCCACTTGACATTCTCTGCAAACAATGTTATTCAATTTAGTCAAGCTTGGTAAATCTATCATAGCTCTTATCAAACTAATCTTCACCAAATTATCAAAATTAATGTGACACATCCTCTGGTACCATCGCCAACTTTCATTGATCTGAGATAACAAGCAATGCCATGTAGCAACCTCCAATTGATACATGTTTCCTCCTTTCCTTTTTCCTGCAACAATAACAGTTTTGAACCTCTTCTGGATCTCACAACCATCATCCTGAAAGACAACATTGTAACCATTTTCACACATTTGTCCAACACTAAAGAGATTATGATGTAATCCTTTCACATAGTACATTTTTTAGTGTTATATTTTTCATCAAAAGTAATAAAACCTATTCTAGCAATTTGTGCAATCTGATCATCTCCAAATCTAATAGAACCACCATAATACTTTTCAAGTTTTAAAAAATTACTTTTGTCGCCTATCATATGATTTGAGCATCCACTATCAATCAACCATTCAGCTCTATCTCTTCTAACATGTAATATTGAAGCAACAATTTCTACAATCTTAGTAGTACCTATTGTCACAAAAGTTTGCATCCTTGATGACCCAAGAAACCTTGGTCATCAACCTTGTGAAACATGGAAACAACCTCTCAAGTGTGGGACCTTGCGCTATCTGAGGTTGAGTCTTCGGAGAAGCTTGGATTCCTCTTCAATCTAAAATGCAAAGTGTTGGACCAACCCAACACTTGGTAAATATAATCTATTGATCTGATAGGGAAAAGGGGAGAGAGGGAAGGGTTGCATGAAAGAAGGGAAATAGGGTTTGCACCTAGATTGAAATGATGATCTCCCTTGCCTATGACTACACAAAACACCAATGAAACCACCCAAGACATGCACATATTTTTACCCTAATTAGCCACCTAAGTGCAGGTGAAGGTTAGAATTTATGAAATGAAGAAGGGAATTGAGCTTAGTTCATAGTCGACATCCATAAAGGGATCAACACAGACACTTACAACTAAGGAAAACCAAGTAGAAAACATTCATATAAAGATGTAAAATATAACACAGGTTGTAAGAACTGAAATCAACCAAAAACAAGTAAATTTCATTAATGAGGCAAGGCAAATTTTACAAGTGCAGAGACATAAGCCTTCTATAGAAGAAAAAGAGAGAAGATCCTGAAAACGGGTTACAAAGTTGCCTTTATAGATCAGGCATAACTCAGATGATTACAACTAAGAAAACCCTAATCCCACATGGGTTAGGTTACAAAACGTCTAAGAGACGAGGAGATCAGATTGACAGATCTGATGGCATGTTGCATCTGGCTCTGGGAGCATCCTCTACCTCTGGAGAAATAAAATCCATGCGCAGAAGGAGGAAAATCTCTGCACAGATGCACTAGATGGCATCTCTATAGGTACCTACAGAGCCAAAAGTCTCTAAACTGCATTGAAGAGGCATGAGTGGCATCAAAAATCAGTTGCAGGCATCATGTTTGGAGTAATGGCGAGCAAATCAAGTGTTTGCACTGAAATCGGGTCCAAAATCAAACACCGACTGAGAAAAATGAGGACCTCGACCACCGGGTTGACAACCACCTCCAACAAAGAGCATTCAAATTCCAACAACCATCGAGAAAATTAAATTTTAGTTATTGATCAAGAGATCTTGTGTGAAGATGGATGCGCGATATCTCGCCATGTGAGCGCGCTCAAAATCCCAACAGCAGATTAAAACATGGTCATCGGATCAAGCTTTTATGAAGATCTGACAGTCGCAGATGTTCGACGTAGAACCCTGGGTCCATGACTCATTCACTATGTTTGACCACTAAGCAGTCCTGTATACCACGCGGGATAAGGGGGAACAACTATCCCCTTCGTATTTTCTCTTTCTTCTTATCCCACAAGTCCCTTTTGTGTTTTTACTTACCCCGCAAGATAAGCCTTTGTTCTATTTTCACTTTGTTTCCTCATCCCGCGAGCCCTTCTATGTCTTTGTTTTACCTCGCGGGATAAGAGAGGCTGATCCTCCTCCTACTTGAGTCTTATCTCGTGATCTTCCCTTGTTGTTCTTTGCACCCTGTGGGATAAGGAAAAAGACCACCTGCTTTGACCTCCTTGCCCTGCAGCATCACATTGTATCATCTTTAACCTCATGGGATAAGGGAAAAGCCCAATCTTGCCCCCGACAAGCTTATCCCGCGACATCCTTGGTGCATCTATTTTGCTTCGAGGAAACACATTCCTTGAATTGTTTTTCTTATCTTGTGGCGCCATTTGGGTCTTCATCCAACTTCACAAGATAAGGTTTGTGTATTTTTGCTTTGTTCACTTAGCCCGGGTGACCTTATCCCGTGAGACCTTTTTTCTTTTCCTGCCAAAAACTTAGCCGACTGGGGCCCGCTTTGCCCTTTTCTTTGTTACTTTTCTTATCTCCCGTAGGCTCAACTATCTCCATTTATCTCCGTGGCATAAGCAGTACAAGCTTTATCTTTGTTCTCTTATCCCGCAAGACATCCCTATGTACATGTTTCTCTTTGATGCCAATTGTGACCCACCTCGGTGCCAAATAACATGTTGCAAACTGAGGCGGTCAATAACATGACTCGGTCAATAACACGACATGTTATTGACATGAGTTATTGACGTAACATATGAGGCACGAGGGTCAATAATACTCATGTTCTTGACACATCATATAACCCTCGTGTTATATGACTCTCTGCAAAAATAATGAAGAAGCAGCTAACTTTGCTGAGATTGTTAACACAACATGTTATCGGTATTGACTAACATGAAATGTTAGCCACACTAAAATCTTGGATCTGAGCTCTACTAAGGTTGGCATAAAATTTTCCAACATTACCTTTCAGAGAGATCTCTTTGTAGTGTCATAAAATTGCAACCCTAGCAATTTTTGACTACATTAGGGTCCTCACGCACGCGAGATCGAATCCTCTAGGCTAATCGGAGACCGGAGACTACTCAACCATCAGAAAAAGCTTCTTTCTTGGCCTCTGCACGACCCTGTATGCACTCTGCTCTAGAGAAAGGGGTAGGATAGGGGTGTGGTGCCACTGTCCCCCCTTGGATAGGGGCATGGAACCCTTGTCCTCCTAGGATAGGGGCATGGTGCCCCTGTCCCTGTCCTATTTTGGGGTAGGACCTTCCTAGACCATGCATTGTGGGTTATGCATTGGGTGGGAAACTCCCCCAATGTTGGCCTGTGACAAAAATCAAATCCACTAACATGTATTATAGGGGAATTTGTCCTCTCATTTGCATAAGTTCAATAAGTTGAAGTTGGATAAGATTGGAGTTTGTCAAGTTGCATAAGCGATCAAGCATTCAAGAGCATTCAAGCATTCCAGCATTCTTTTCCAGCATTCAGCATTCTCAAGTCTCCCTTCAAGGCTAGGTGTTGCATTCAAGTCAAGGATTCAACCATTGAAGAGGAGATTGATTCCAACATTCAATTCCACACAAGCACTTCTATCAACATTGCTATCGCAACCTCCCTTGAGGTGATTTACAATTCAGTCTTTCATTTACATCTACTTGCAAGTACTTCCTTTCATTACTTGGTTAATTTTCCTCTATTTTTTGTGTGTAGGTTGTAGGTACGCAGTTGTACTTTCGGATTCAGGCTCCATTTGCAGAGGCGGAAAAACCCTTTTCATTTCAAGGATTTTTTGGAGGACCGTGTACATTCCCACCACGATCCGAGCAACTTTTCCTCAAATTTGTAGAGCAACTTTGTCTCGACATATTACTACTAGATACAGGTGCACAACTTCATCCCATGTTTCAATCTTAAGTTATAATCAGTTCTTTGTCACTTTTGCATTACAAATAAGGAAGAAGGGATCAACTTATCATTCCCATTTCATTCAGAATTCAATCTTCATCTTTGAAGGTTGAATCTAGTGAATTCTCCTCTCCTCTTCCAATGTAACTAGGTGAAAAGTGTTTGAACGGAAACCCATAGTGAAACTCTCATCTCTCTTTGGAGGGAAAGGGTAGTTTTCCTCTTGATCTCTCATTCACATTTCACCACCATTACACTCTTTATTATTGCTAGGTTTAGGTTCATCATTTTCTACCAGGAATAAACAATCATCATCTTCATAATCTAATTCATCATCTGAAATACCAACATCATCTTTAACATAGTAGGCTTTTTTATTGAACTTTCCTTTGTTTTCTTTAAACTTTTGTTTTGTTCCTCTCTCAGGACATCTAGACGTATAGTGACCAATCTTTTCACTTTTAAAACATTTAAGTGATAACATACCTTTATACTTGTTGATTCATCTCTTTAGCTTTCTTACAAAGTTTGCTTCAATTTCATCTAGGCTCTCATCATCTAAATCTTCATCTATAGCTTTTGTGGCTTTAAAGGTTGTCTCGGATCTTGCTTTGTCTTTTTCAAACTTCCTCATCTTGAATGTAGTCAAGGTGCCATACAATTGTTCCCTAGTGAACTTGGACGTATCATAAGTTTCTTCAATAGCTGAAATCTTGTCACTATAACACTCTGGTAAAGTCCTCATAATATTTTATATCACATCCTTATCATCCAAGGCGTCTCTAAGATATCTGATCTCATTCACTGCATTGTCAACCTTCTAAAAATAACTTGTTATGTCTTCACCTTCTTCCATCCTTAAGCACTCTGCATCTTAGCTAGTTTAACTCTATCATTTCCTTCATAGATGTTTTTCAATATTTCCTAGACTTCATAAGTAGTATCTAATGCAACAACCTTAACCAATTAGGTTCTATATAGGGCACTAATATCATACCTTGCTTGTTCATTTTTTTCATAGGCTTCAATCTCTTCTAGGGTAGTAGGTCAATTTGTCAACTTCACATACTTAGTCTCCATAGCTTTCCAAGTCTTGTAACTCAAAGAAATCAAATATCCTCTCATCTTCACTCTCTAGAAACTATAGTCGGATCCTTCAAAAGTAGCAATAGTCAATTTATGTGCCATCAGATCTCCTCGTGTGGTTAGTCTCACTTTCTAGGAAACAAAGCTCTGATACCAATTGTTGAATATCCTGGGTAACTGAGGTGGGGGGGGTGAATCAACTGTCAATTAAAATATTTTACTTATTCCATAGAAACAGATCCAATAAAATAATTAATGATTTCTTAAATGTAAATAGATATAAGCACGAGAGTAAACACACATTAAACATACACACAAAACACCAGATTTGACGTGGAAAATCCATGAGGGGAAAAACCACGGAGAATGCTAGTTCTCAAGTATAAAAGACCTATTAGGGTGACACCAATTAAGCTAATTTTTACACCAGTGTAAAAGACCTATTAGGGTGCCAAAGACCTATTAGGGTGCCAATAAACCAACCAGGGCATCAAAATGAAGGTAATGATGTTGAAGTTTTCAACTTCATAGCTGATGAACTTCCTTATTTTTATGATCAAGATGGAGGATTTGGCAGTGCAAAGAAAGAAGATGATGATCTTGTGCAAGAGGTTGTTGTTCAAGTTGAACAAGTTCTCAAATCAGAGCCTATACTTGAAGAGAACATTGTTGATGTTTTATCAGAGGCTGATGAGAGCTACATTAAGCCTAAAGTCAATCCTCCTGCTCAAAGAAGTGAATAAGACATTGAGGAGGATATGTTTTGGAATGACATAGAGACTTTCTATACTAGTTGGGATGCCAAACAACACCTCTAAGTGAGGTTACCCATGAACAACATGATCATACTGAGGAGGTTGCCATTTTTTCACCAAATTAGTCACAAAAGATAGACCATTCCAACCAGCAAGATGATAAGATGGTAGTCCATGAGCAAGAGATCAGTAAGGAAATCTTGAGCTTTGTCCTTACAAGAGGTTGTCCTATTAGGTACTCAGCCCAAATGGAGTCCAATAAAGAACCCACACATGAAGCTTTAGTTGGAGATGGTATCAAGGATGCATTTACAGATCGACGAGAGTTTTTTCAAATCTCTTATCCTCTTTGGAGAAATAATTCATATGATCAGTTTGATCAGGTATGTGGACTTGTTCACCTCTCTCAGGAGATAGTACTTCATCTTGTTGAACATCTTTTTGTGTATCATTTCTCCTTAGTTTTCCTTAAGTATGCAATTTATTGCAAATTGAGAAGAAAAGGCATCTATTTCAGTCATCATGTAAATAGTTTTGTTTAGCTAAATTTTGTCTTGTTGTTAATGTAGGATAGGTTTTTAGTTGTAGTTTTCGTGCGCACTCTTGAAGAAGAAATAAGGATCATACTAATGTAATCCATTATAGTTATAGAAGGAAGGTATCTATTATATGAAACAGAGAGGTTGGATATTCTGTATCACACAACAAATATCTTCTTCTTATAGCTATAATTAATTATAACACTATGTAGTTATTAAAGGTGTTTTGTTGTTACCCTGTCCTAATCTATCAATTATACATGTATAATTTATGACAGTAAGGTATTGAGCTCATTTCCTATACTCAACAGATTAAGACAGTTTTTGAGAGAAAAGAGTTTTTGCATTGTTTTGAGATGTGATTTTGAGTTTTGACAAACTACAATGACTTTATGCCAAATGGATAAGCTTAGGCAACTGGTCAAGATGTTTAGCAGGCAAACATATACTAGATGTTAACAAGCTCAATCAAGAAGAGCTTTTTTATTTTATAAAAAAAAGGTGCATTTTTATTCTGTTGTATTACATTCATGTGCATAAAAGAAAGACAAAAGATTACTATCACATTTACAGATTTAGATGCATAAGAGAGTACATATTTTTTTGGAGAAAGTAATCTTTATTAATATGAATGTACAATGTCTCACACAAGTTGTGAGACTAACTGGTAGGGTGAAAATGAAGAACATACTATATATTTGCAGATGCAAAGTAAAAGTGAATGCAGATAAGGAAGGGTGACTCCTCATTGCCTGAATGATGAGTCCTCTCTGTGTCGCCTTGTGTCATTTGTAGCCTTTCCCCCAACTTGCATCCAGTTTGTTGCCTCCTCGCTCCCCTTGAGTACCTGCATTTGAGAAAGACAATGTGTTATAGAAATGAAGGGTCATCATTCCATATATGCACATGTACCTACAAACACATAATCTATCACTCATGTGCATCATAACTGCTAGTATGTCATATAGGTCCAGGAAACAAATATCAAATCAAATCATCAGGGAGAAATCAGATATGCAGTTTTTTTGTCTATCTTGTTTACTTCATGTGCAGATATAGGAAAAGTAATGATTCATCAAATTATAGCATGTGGAGTAAAATGTGGCTTCCACAAGGGTTGAGCCCAGCATGTTGCTAAGTAAGTACAAGTTCAAGCTTAGATGCAGTGACAGAGGTATCAAAGCTTTGAATCATAGTCAAAAGGTAGCCACAAGTATGACAATATTCATCATGGCATATATCAAAGAAAATAATCCACATATAGCTATTAAGCCTATAAGATAGTGGCATGATGATAGGATATAGCACTCTCAATATATCAAGGGCAAGAATCAAAGAGATTTTTGAAATGAATCATTGTTGAAATACTCATAGATATTTATAAATACAGATCAAATACCCAAGGCAACAGTGGTCAGCTAGCCATGATCGAATATCAGTCACTCAATGAACAAAACAATGACCTTATTTGAGCAGTCAAGTGATAGATTTTTGACAGCCATTGAAGAAAGATAGAGCATAGAGACCCATAATAGCCATAAGAACAACATTGTAAAGCAAGAGAAATAAAATATTTGTCTTAGGACACATAATGTTTCTATACAACAATGATATCTTCATCATCATCATCCTAAGAGAGAGGTCTCATAACCTAACAGTAAGGTTTGTGATAGCCTAGAGTAAACCCTCATGAGCAAAAACACTATCTAAAACGGTAAATACAGTGACAAGGAATGATGATCCAAGAAATTAAAGGCAATCATGGTCACCCCACAAACTCTTATTTCATTACAAACAACTTTCAAGGACTGTATAGAATAATGAGTTTTCTCAAAAGAGAAGTCTTTATTTGACAATGATACACTCATTGTAGAGATTGCAAAGTAAAAAATGAGTAATAGAGTGCCCAAGTATAGTCATATTGCATATTACAACCAAAGAGCATGAAGCCATTCTCCACAGAAGGATCAAGTAAGCATCATAGACAACTAGTTAGAGCATTCAAGTGATAAAGATGTATACAAAGAGATAGCATATAGTCATGCTAGGACAATTTACAAAGAAGGATATCATTGTCTTAGTAGTGAAGTACAACCATAAGACTCACAATACAGGGAAGATGACAATGAATGCATCCAAATACAAAAGCTCTCAATCATGGTGATGACATTGGTAAAGGACATCGAATGCCATAGAGAAGAGATGGAGAGAGCACTATCTTAGTGACTTCATAAAGATATTTTGACACACAACCCCTATGTGCAGTAGATATACAATAGAAAAGCTTGTTGATGACGAACCAAGTGAATGGTCATACCAATGCAGGCCTAAATATCAATAATACAGTTGTAACCGTAGATACAGGTTATAAAGATCATACCAATTATGAATGATCTTTTATTTTAGATCAATCACGATACTCATAGGTGATAGTCTAAATCAGAACAACAAGGATCACACTATTCAATTGCAGTCAAAGGAGAGGACAATAAAGTCTAAAGAGAAATGTAAATGGTTCCAGAGATTACTCTATGACGATCACATCATAGAGACTCAAGGGAAACCACATTGATATAGTGATACCAACTATCAAGAATAACCAACCATTCGAGCTAATCATTCCCTAGGTAGTAGCCTCCAAGAACAGGAAATTTGTGAAAGCAACCATGAAATATGGGACAATAAGGTATATCAACAGTCCCAACATTTTTTAGATGAGTGCATTCTCATGAACTCATAAGACCAACAGTGATTCATTTCACTCTAAAGCGGGGATACAAATTATAATTGACAGTGCCAAGGCAATATCCTTCACTGTTAAAATAGTAAAATTATCCACCAAGGCAACTAAAAATGACAAAGATGCATTAGCACTGCCTCAATAGCCTACAGTGAATAAAGCAATCATTTTCATAGGCCATAAAAGCACAATCACATGTTCCAAAAGACCATGAAGATAGTTACCAGAGGAACAATAAAGCATAAACAGTAAAGAATGGTAGTCATCAAAAGCTAATTCTCTGTGATGAAAGGCACTCTTGCAACAAGTTCTATCCATCTGTTTGTTAGAGAAGGTAGATCAATGTATGAGGACAGGTCTAGGATGGAGCTTCTAGATCCAAGGTGGTAGGTTTTGTTGATTTTAACATCAAACAAGCAGTCCAAAACCCTACGGGGATGCAAAATACAATGCTCTTACTCAGCCTCTAAGTATGGGAATAAATGAAATATCATGATAGATTTGATTTGCAATATAGGGAATAGTTATACACAGCCACCATGGACAAAGAGGGTCATAGAGTCTACACACGAGGTCTCTTTAGTAGTCCTCGAAGCTTTTTGACTATCATCACAACCAAAATGACACCTGAATGACATATGGTCAAAAACCCAATCACAATGATTAACAATCAAAGGTCACATATATAGTGGGAAATCTTGTTTCCAAACAAAGGACTATGAACAGTTATAACGGTGCACAAAGCTAGGAATGCGGCTATAATATCCAGACTCGGTAATATAACAAACTCAAGGTGACAAGTGACAGATTCAGTCCATCCAAATTCACAGGTCATTATTAAATGTAGTCACATGCTTTCTCAAATAAGTTTATGGCAGCATTGTCACAGTCAAAAGTAAACAAGACACAAATGCCAAAGGATACATACTCAATGAGGGTTTCATTCAAAACATAGTTACCATAGAGGAAGAAACTCTTTTATGGTCAAATTGCAACTATTACCACAAGTATCAAAACAATGAGATAGCTGAACTAAATTCACTATGGCAGGTACAGTAAAATGCCATCATGAAGAGATTAAAACATAGAAAAATAAAGATTATTTTCTCAAAAAAGATTCATTCTATGTTGAACTCGAACATTTTACTCAAAAACCCAGAAGATGGTTTCCAGTTATAGCAAGAGGGCAACTTTCAATAAAGAAATACACCTGCTAAATGAAAAGTCATGGTGAAAACTATTGTGTATACAATCCCAATGAAAAATACAATAAAGAGTACTCCTGAGTTTTAAAAACATAGAGAATAAAATCCATTCAGCGAATGCAAAACCATCTACAACACCATTCACAGAATGAGGAATGATCAACAGAAGAAGCAAATCATAAGCACGGTGGTATTACCTCACATCCCCTATCAAAACTCCTACAAATGATCAACAATAACAATAGATACTATGCATCTGAGTTGAAACCCTAGCACCCCCATGGCGGCTCCCTCCAATAGTGAAGAAAACATGAAAAAGATGTCAAAGTTTTGTCTCATCTTTTGTTTTAGGGCTGAAACCCTAATGTAACCTGATAAAAGAAAAGAAAAAAAATCAAAAAATCCTTATTCTCGTATTAAATTTGTGGCTCCTTCTTTTATTTTATAATTCTTTTAAGTGTTTGTTGAACATTTATAAAAGAAAATAGGTTAAATAGACTTCCTCTAGGGTTCTTTTAAAACTCATTGTATTTGCATTGTTTTTTTTTTAAACTTGTAAGTCTTTGTCTAAAAGAAAGTGATAATTATGAATCACTGAAGATAAAATATATTTTTTAAATACAAAATGGAGTTTTGTTGGGATTTTCCAAAGCATAAGTCAAAGGAAAGAGTTAGTCACCTTTTAAGTTTGTATGAGTCTAGGAAGTAACTGAGGTGATTTGGCCAAGATTAGGAGCAAAAGTAGGTGATTAAATCACTTGATTGTAAGTTTCACTTTAGTTAAGAAGTCCAAATAGATTAAGGTTGAGTTAGGGAGGGTTTTTAGGGGTTTGACTCCTTGTTGCTTTCAATTATGCCCTTTTTTTAAGGGATTTTCAGTTATATCCGACCTCTTGGAATGATTTGTTATTTTAGAACTCCTTGTGCAGTTTTGAGGAGTTTTACTTTTAGTTCCATGCCTGATTTTGAGGAGAAGTGACAACTCATCTTTTTTAAGAGCCAAAATTCAAATTTTGAATTTTGGAGGCTTTTTGTATAAGTCACTATTTTTCACTTAGTATTAAAAAAGTTCGGAGTTTGTACTTGTGTAGCAACATATATTCATGCACTTATAACTCATTTCTTGTGATTTTTTTCAGATTTGTAATGCAGAAAACTCCTTATTTTCAGTGAAAAAAGTTGAGTTCCTTCTTAATACTTTGGTCTAAGTATTATGTTTGTAAGCATTATGATTAAAGTTCTATGATTCTTTTTAGAATCCTTCATTTTGTCTTAGTTTCTTCAGATGCTTAGTACAAAAGTACATGTTATAGTGCAGGTCTCTAATTGTGTATGTGATTTTATTGCATCAAAATTGTGAGAACATCTTTGTTCTCCTTTTTGTGAATATCAGAAAGCTGGCCTTTCATGAGAATCAATTTTGCAAACATGTGTTTGAGTTGTGAGTCAAAATAGCTTCATTATCTGAATTTCTTGTGAGTTTCCAAGCAGTTTGCAGGTCTTTTATCCATTGGTGCATCACCTTAAGCAGTAGTTCTTATCAATTTTATGCATCTCCTTCTATCCCTTTTCTCAGTAAATCAATTAGTTTTAGGTATTCTAAAGGGAGCCAGCCCATGATATGGAGGCCTACTCTCATCATAGGATACCCACAGCCTGAGAGCAGTCACATGTTTCACAGGATTGCAAATATTTCACATTTGCATCGAGTGCAAAGCCCCATGACAACAATTACATAGAATGGTTGCTCAATTTTTTGGATTGTTGGTTATGCAATAGTGAATAAAGGAGCTATAGGATTATTTCACACTTTTTTGGATGGAAAAACATATAACAAAAATAACTATGTATAAGCAAATTAGCTATAGGTTAAGTCTGTTCTATGAAAAAAATGCATAAATATGAGTGCAACTTTTGCATTTTCATAGTTTAATGATGGGGTAGTCTTCTACCTAGGATACATGTTGCATACCATTAAGGGTCCATGCATAAATTCCAAAGAATTAAGTGTTTGAGCAGTCTGAGATAATGCCTATGAATGAATAAACTTGTCAAATTAAAATAAATGTTCCAACACGTGTAAAAATAATAAACCTTATGTAAATCACAAGCATTTCACCTATGGATGTAGGAAATGATGGTTGGGGTCTTTGATTTGGATAGAAACAAGTTGTTAATTCTTTTGATGACTTGTTAGCTATATTTGGTGGAGTATATGTATGCAAAGATATGGCAATATAGACCTGCAACATTGTTTCAAGCATCATGTATGAACAAATATATATATAATGTCAATGTGTAGAAGCAAATTGGATGTAGCTTTACTTTGTGTCATGCAAAAATATGAATAAATGTGAGCATCCTATGTACTTGCATAAAACAATCATGCGAAGCAAGTCTACTTGGGGTACAAGTGGAGGACCATTAACCAGTTGATGCATAACATTGAAAGAAGCCAACATATGAGCACTATAAGAAAGTGCTTGGAAACAAACTTGCAAAAGTGAAAGGACTATTGCAATACAAAAACAAAAGAAGCAGTGTATGTAATGCGCAAGCATGCAACTTGTGGATGCGACAAATGATACTTGGGCCCTCTATTTTGAATCACTGCAAGTTGTTAAATGTATTGATGGGTTGGTAGTTGTATTCAATGGGCAAAATGTAAGCAAAGGTATGGTTGTATAGCACAAACAAGGTGAAATAGAATGAGAAGCAAAAACATTGTGTATAAAAAAGGTGGATGGTGTAGGGAAAATAATTTCAAGCAATAGAATAAGAACAATGAGGAAACCTAGGTAGAACTTTTGAATGGAGAATTGTAGAGAATCGAAGTTAAACTTTGAGCTTACCTGCAGGCAGTGATACATAATTTTTTTGAAAGAAGGAGCAATGATCTATAATGCTAGTCACCATTTATATGTCGTGGAATCAACAAAGGAAGAAGAGGAGTACAAATATTATTTTTTATTAAAAAAGTTCAATAACAAGGATCATGTGAAGCATGAAATGGATGAAAGTTAGCAGGAAGGTTATACTTGCAACCTGTCAAAGGTGGGTATTAGAACATTGGAGATATTTTTCTTTGTAGGAAGCAATAATGACTTGCAAATTTACTTAACATAGACTTGGAATGGGCAAAAGGGACCAACAAAAAATTAACTTACAAACTATTTTTTTGACTGAATATAATAGGAGAGCAGTATCTGCAGCCATGGGAGCAAATCCAAATGCAATATCAATGTAGCCAACCAAACTTTGGGTAGAGGTAGAACCAAGGAAAACCTTTCAAAGGAATGTTCATGTGTGTTCAGTGTGACAAGTTGTGAATTCATCGATTTGTTGTGACCAATACAAATATAGTCAGTACCAACTTAATATATTAAGTCTATAGAAACACGCATCCATAAAGAAGCAACATACATGAATTGTAATAAAAGTGTATAAATTTATTTGGTTATAACACAACAAGCACTACAATTCATCATCAAGATAGTGTAAGGAGTGACAACTATAATCATTTAAATTTTTTTGTTCTAAAAAGATTATTAAAAGAAAGAGGTACAATGAAGATGGAAACAAGAAGTAAATATGTTTTTTGTTGTTGTTTGGTAACCGTATTTAATAGACATTATAGATAATAATAGTAATTGTATAGTCAAGTTTGTGAGAGCCTATAATATCAAAGAAGAAAAGAACTTGAAAGTTATAGAGCAACAAATGTCTTAAGTATAGAAAAGTAGCAAAGGCTACTCAACCTCATAACATCACCATGTGGACTACCCTGCAAGCATATGGAAACGTTGGGGTGGTTATATTTTGAATATATGTGGGAGTTTGAATAAATTGTAAATGCATTAATGTATTAAGAAGCAACCTAAATTAGTATGTTTGATGTACCTTTGTTTTGGACATGGAAGATATGAACTTGAAAAGTAGTTTTATTATGTTGCTCAAAGATGCAAACATCATTCTTAGTTAAGTTGTTACAAATTGCCTCCTCCAAACAGAGAAGATAATTGTGTTGTTATCAATTATGTACCTCACATCCCGTGAATGACCATTGGCAATGTATAGGGTTAGCTTAGTTTGTTGGAGAGGTAGCCATAGTGTAGATGTTGATTGTTTTGGGAATTTCTACATTTGGCAATGGCATCAAAATCAATGTTATTGAATGTAAAGAATGGAGCGATTGAATCAAAGAAAGCGGATTTGTAAATTACATTTCACAACATTCAAATATATGTATAAATGTAAAACCATATGTATATTGAACATAAAGAAAGGATTTTGGCTTTACCATGAGTAATGGGCCATCAACACTCCATCATTTTATAACCACTGTACAAAAAGGTATGTCTAATGTGAAGAGAGATGCACCTTCAGGTAGAATGTTTTCAGCAATGTGGATTCTATGTGTTGAGTTCATGGATACATAATTCAAAATAATGAGTAAGGTGCACTGTGGAAAGTAATAGGAAAATTAAATATGCAAGTTACAAAGAGGGCCTCTATTTTCGAAAACGCAAGAGAGAAAATTGTACTAACCACGATTTTAAGATGGTTGCATGTGTTTTGTTTTTTTGCTTGGCACCTCAAATTTGTTATTATTCTCATCATTAGAAACCAAATCATTGATAATTTTAGGCATGACTGTTTGAATCAATCTACATTTTACAGTGGATCAATTTTGGACATAATCAATAGCAAGGAATTCTCAAAACTAGTTCTGGTGAATATGATAACCTTGAAGTAGGAGTGTTGTATATATTTGAACAGAAGAAAATCTATATGTTATAAGTTGTGGTTATTTACAAAATTGATCCCAACTATGGTGAAATTCAAGTTTGTTGTCTCTACCAAGCAACTAGACTTGCAATATCACATGATTGTTATTTAGATTGGCTAAAGGGGCGCAAAGGAAGACAAAATTATTTGCATAAAAAAAGTCAAGGAGTTATACCATGAAGCTAGAAGTGACCTAAATGAGTTCCATAAGAGGAGAAGTAGAAGTGGAAGTGTAGATTTTACAAATTTGGTCTTATGGACTTCAAG
The DNA here is from genome assembly GCF_030272615.1 of Cryptomeria japonica. Lineage (NCBI taxonomy): Eukaryota > Viridiplantae > Streptophyta > Pinopsida > Cupressales > Cupressaceae > Cryptomeria > Cryptomeria japonica. The sequence goes on along the minus strand of NC_081414.1, from coordinate 369,242,552 downwards.
CATAAGTTTGACAAAAGACGCAATGTTCCCATGTTTCATGGATCAATTATAACGGCATGCTCAACACGGGGCCAATGACATATTTACTTGTTCTTTTATCTTTGGCAAATTGGCACCATGTGATCGTTGCAGAGAAATGTCAATGCCCTAATTTAGAGAAAACCAAAGTAGAACCTGCAAGGTGCTATGGCAAATTGAAATGCAAAGGAGGGTGCAAGGCATAAAATGGCAATGTAAAGAATACAAATTTTAAATATAAAAGCCACTTTAGACAAAAAGAAAAGCTATAGGTCAAGATGTTTGATCCAAATATGAGTGGGCATTTATTTATGTGTTTGTAAGAAAGGAGATTAGGATTGCAAACCTTTTTGGGTAGAGACAAGAGTGAGAAGCATGTGCAGGGCATGTTGGCTATCTCTAAACATCCATTGTTTTCTACAAGCGCATCCTACAATAAACCATCTTTTCCAATACATATGTATGTATGTATGTATTTATATATATGTATGTATGTATATGTATGTATATGTATGTATATGTGTGTGTGTGTGTGTGTGTGTGTGTGTGTGTGTGTGTGTGTGTGTGTGTGTGTTTGTTGGCAATTGACAGTCATCTGGTGGCTTTTGATGCTTGATTAATGGTTTAGAGTTGTCATTGATGGAAACTCTTCATGAGATTCCCATCCGGTAATCACGGATCTTGATATCCGTAAGCAAACGTCAACCGGTAGCCAATTAACCAGTATTTCAGGTTGAACAGAACAGTTTTGGTCCAGAAGCTTTACGACGATTGTGGTGGTGAGAATCATGTATAGGATGATTGGGCTGACATAGAGACATCATTTTATCATCATTTTGGTGATCCTCATTTATCTTCGGTGATCCGCTCAAGCTAACATATGACTACACATTACATTAGCAGGCCGACTTGATGAATGATCTATTTTGTGATTGTGGATATAGAAGACTGGTGCAGTAGATCTTTTTGATACATGGTATGATTGTATGCGGGCTAGTGGTGATCAAGAATCCTTTGTAGCACAATTTCACGTGTGCATTCTTGATCCGATAGCTGACTGAGATAGAGAACAGGGCAGAACAAAGCAGAAACAAAGGTGATACAGTCAGTGTTTTTTGGCACTTAATCAGAACTCATCCAGACATTGTAGATGCTATTTTGGAGTTCATCCATTGTAATCCATCTTTGTAATTGATTTGTAAGGTAACGAGCCTTCCGAGGTTGTATCCCCTATTGTAAATGAGTTGTAAGCTATAGGAAGTATGTCTAAATGCAAGTGCATTCCCCATTTTGTAATATTATTTTGCTACTAGCCATAGTGGAATAATATTGTGGGTTCAAATCCCACCATGTTTTTTCCCATTTGGGTTTCCACGTAAGGATTCTGGTGTTATGATCTTACGGTTGGTTACTTTGTGTTTCTACATTACAGTTTCATGTTTATGCTTTTGGTGGTTTAAAGTTAAGTCAGAAAATGTATCAACCAATGGATCACTGATTCACCCCCCTCTCAGTGATCCATGATTCCAACAATTGGTATCAGGGCCTAGTTCCTCTGAGGAAGCCTAAATGTTTGAGGAAGGTCCGGGAGATTGAATCAATGGATTCCGATTTTCAGAGATAGCTCAGTGTGGCACTTGAGGATCTTCATGTAGCAAGAAATGAGATCAATTCCTTGAAGAGAAACCCGAATGCTGCTAATGATTCCATTAATGAGTTGAAGGATCAAATGAACACTTCAAGAGACAAGAGGAAGGAATTTTTGGACAAGCTAAAGGACAAAGAAGATCAAATCATGAGAAATCAGGGTAAAGATGATAAAGTTGACAAGCTTGAGAGAGATAATGTTGCATTGAAGAATGAGATGCAATCCATTATGATGAGGCTGACTAAGGAGATTGAGTACCGGAAGAAGAATGAAGAGAATTTGACTCAATCGTTAAAGGACAATGTAGATGAATGTTTTAGGCTTACCTATGAGAATGATCAATTGAAGCTTGAGTTGACACAATCAAGGAATAATGGTCAAGAACTTGAAAGACAAATTATTGTCCTAAGAGATAAACTTGATACTACAAATGAATATAAAGACAAATTCAATGCTAGCTCGACAAGGCTTGATTAGATGCTAGTGAACCAAGGGAAAGATTATTAGAAAGATAAATGGTTAGTTTAAGCATAAATAATCATGAAATACTCAAACAAACTTTAAAAAAATGATTATACCTCCATAGATCTCCACTTGTTCCTCGAATTGAGCTTGATGAAGTGAAGGCATCCCTTTGATTGCTCCACTTGATTTGCTCTTTTGTTTTTTGTAGATGTGGATTGCTCTCAAATGCTCAACAAGATAGATGGATTGAGGATTTTGGATTTGGATAGATGGATAGATGGATATGGATAATAAAGATTTGATAGAGGATTATGAGAAAGTGATAAGAATGTGATAGAAGGAGATGAGAGGAGAAATTAGCAGCATAAGGATAGAAGAATGGAAGACTCCCTTTGAGAATGATAGATGCTCCAATTTATAGATTGGAGGAGGCCAATGGAGGGCCATGATTGATTTGCTTATGAAGGGCTAAGATTGATTCAAGATAGTGGACATGGATCAAGGATGCATTGGAGAAATAAAAAGGAATATAAAATTTCTTGGGAAGAGGGGGGAAAAGAAATTTGAATTTCAAAGTGAGGATGCATAGGGGGGTTCAAAGAAATTTGAATTTCTTTGAGAGGTTCAAGATTGATGTGACATGGGTGGGGGAATTTAAAATTGGGGAATAATGATAAGTGGGATTATGAGAGATTCTAGAAGAATTAATTAGGTTGAATGGGGATTACGAAAAAGTGATTTGTAGGAATCACTTTAATTAGGTTAATTAATTAAAATTAATTAACTGAGTGGGTTTAGATGAAATAATGGTTGAGGGACTTTAGAAGAGTAGGGAAATAATTAATTTATTTGATAAATTAATTATTGGACTATAGTGAAAGGATTAATTAAATTAGATTTAATTATCAGTGAGAAGAATAAGGATAACATAATTAAGTAAATTAACTATGTTGACAGGCTTAAATTAATTAAATATTGATTTAACTAATTTTAGGTGTCTACATTTTGCCCCTCTTTGATATAGCATCATGAAGTGATGTTATATCAAAGAAGAATAAAATATAGTGGAAGAAAAGGATAAGGACTAGTAGCATGATGCCCCAGTCATAAGATAAGGAATAATGATGAGGAGGAAGGATGAGGAGGAAGTAGTTGTATGCCCCCTCGAGAGGACATGCGGGTTTGAAGAACATGGGTGTGCTCTCAAAATAGATGAGAATACAAGGTGATAAAAGAATGAGAGTGATGAAGAGGGAAAGGGGATGGATTGGAGTCTTACGAATGAAATGAGATAAAGAAATGATAAATGGATAAGATTTCTTGTTGAGCAAATATAAAGAGCAAACCTAGGTTTGATATTGCCATGGATAGTCTACACCACTGATTATAAGATCCAGGATGATATGAAGATTTGAGGTGTGGACTGACGCTCAGACAAACAAGAATCTCTTGCACACAACCATGTAAGCATTGAGAAACACTAATACAAGGTTGTCGGTTCGTATAAGGAAAACCTTCAAACACACCATACCATAACAACTATGCCCCATTATACACCAGCCAAGACATACCAAGATATAAGATGATCAAAGCAGTTCTGAACAAGTATAGTCCTAGGACACAAGATAAAAATTAGAGTGAAAATCTCCATCATGCAACAACATGCACAAGACCAATTGACATCTCTTTCCAAGAGTAGGACATGGATTTGGATAAACTATCAAACTAGGGAAGGATGCATCCCGATGGGTAGGTGATGGATTTGGATACAGGTTGGTGATTGGCAAAAGGCAAGTTAGATGTGAAAGGTCTGTAGATGAGAGGATTGTTGCTTGGATTTGATTAGCACATTATCGATTGGTGTTTGGATTAGGCAGAAGTCAGTGCAAGATTAGGTAGATGGGAAAAGATCAGTTTGATGGATTGGATAGGATGGAAGAAGGATAAATGATTAGATAGGATGAAAAAGGGGGATGGATGATTGAGTAGGATTGGATTGGGGAAGAGATTAATGATTGAATATGATTGGATGAGATTGGATTTGGATTGGATGAGATGAGGACATGATTGAATTGGATTGGATGAGATGAGGAATATGATTGAATTGGATTGAATGAGATGAGGAGTATGATTGAATTTGATCATGACAATGGAGAACCAAGGTTTGGTAAGAGAATGGATGGATGGGGAAATTACTTAAGTGAATGGATGGGGATAAGATAAGGAAGACTAAAGGGTTGAAGAATGGGTGAAAGGGGGGATCCAGAAACTATGTTGCAAAGGAGGAAAATGCCCCACTAAGGGTGTTGGAATGAAGGATAGGAAACATGGTGGATAATAATGTATGAGGTGGGAAGATAATGTGCAATAGATATGGATGGTAGAGGAATTAAGGCTTGTGTGTTCCAAAGCATGCATACATATTATTTTGCCTCTAACGTGATCAAAACCAAAGATAAGAATGGAGGATTGCATTTGGATTGGATGAGGGATATGAGATGGAGGATATGGATAGGATAGTCGAGATCAAAGATAGGAAAGGAGGATGGACTTAGTTATAGGATGCAGATAGAAGATAAGAAATGTGGATGGTAGGATTTCATGGATGAAGCTTGCTCCCAAGTGTAGAGTGCAAGAGGATGCGGGGATTACACATGACGCTTGTTTTCCAATTTTTCATCATGGTACTTACCCAAGGTGCCACAAGAAGTGGTTTTCACCATTGGATGAAATGATTTTTCTTTACCTTTTATGATTTTTATTTTATTTTTAATTTTATTTTTTGGATTGATAAAGATGAGGATAAGTGGATATGGAAGATAGTGGATGTGTGAAGGAGGAAGGGAGGACTCAAGAATCTAGTTCCATGGATGGCATCCCTTAGTATTTATTTGAACTAGAGGTATGCTCATAGATGTTGATAAAAAGAATTATAGAGATGAAATGGATAGGGGATGGAAGATAACGATTTGCAAAGGATTGGACTAACAGAATTGGATTATGAAAAATGGATGGTGGATAATGGATGGGGTTTTGAAAAAATTATGGAAGATCAACATTAGCACACACCTTGAAGGGTGGTGGAGTATTGGAGGAGAGGATTTTGAATTGGATGGAGGATAAAGTGTGAAATTTTGGCCATGAAGACCCAAAATAGAAGAAGGGGATGATGGAGTTGGGATGGTGGATTTTGGGACATAAGGACCCAAAATAGATTTTGAAGATGGAGAAGTGTTGGATGGAGGACTGGAGGACTTATGAATGGATGGAGCTTTTGGATTAGCAAGTTTGGATGCCAATTTTGATTGTCCTGCTTCTAGAAGTATCTTAGGAATCTACAAAAAAATTGATTTTTTCTTTTGGGGCCTTTGCGGCCTTTTGGATTGTCCTTTATTTCCGATTATATTTTTCTTTATGATTTTTAGATTGGCCATCCAAATTGCTTCTAATATCAATAGGGTGGGTGCATGAGGATGAAGGTTTGATGGACTTTATGGATGGGATGGTGGAGGGAAAGTGTTGGGACGGATTCAAGGATGTATGCCTTTGTTGATCTTGCTTAGGTATTATTTGAGGCGATGGGGTGATGGATGGAGGGATGTAAGGACCCAAAATGGATGGAAGGAATGGAGGATTTAGCTTTGGAACATAGGGTCCTAAGATGGATGTGGAAGATGAGGGATGGCAGGATTTTGATTTGCATGAAGGACTTTTGGATTGAGGAGGAATAAGAGATGTACCAAAATCTTGAGCATTAGCTTGAGGACCCTTATTATTTTGGGAACAAGATGCGAGTCCATTTTGAGAGGGATGGGAGGTGGAAGGAGGATTAGGATCTTTAGATGGATTGGGATCATGACATGGAGATGAAAGGATACTTTGATCTTGACTAGGGAGGGTATCATGAGATGGAGTGGGAGGGGTGATTGGATCTTGAGATGGAAGGAGAGTATTGGATGAAGGGATTATGTGATCATGAGGGAAAGTGGAGGGTAGACATGGATTTTGAGATGGAGAGGTATCATGAGATGTACAGCCTCTTTGATCTTGAGGTGAAGAGGAATCTATGATAGCATGCTTTGGAACAAGCTCTTGGCATGTTTGGAGTTGTGAGGGTTGTGTGATGTAGGAGGATACAAAAGATTTGACTTGAGTAGATGGAGGAATGGTGTTATCATGGAGCCCGGGGAATTGAGGTTGGTGTTGATTTGGAGGTGATGGAGGTGGGTGAAGGACTTGAGGAGATTTGGCAACTTTGCTTCGAGGTGGGCATTTTGTCTCCTTTGATATCATGCCTTGGGTAAGATTATGGATTAAGGACTTGGATGATGTGGATAATATGGATTTTGGAGGATTAGGATTAGATGGAGGATAAGGATTGGATGGACGATTGGAATAATAGATTGGGGAATTAGGATTAAAGCTTGGAGGACTATGGAGTAAAGGATCTGGATGGGGAGTAGAGGTAATGAAGGTGTTGTAAAAGGATGGGGATTGGGATGTGGATGGGAGGGTAGATGGAGGTATATATGGGGAATAAGATGGATTTCCCTTGTCAAAGGTAGAGGAAGGATAAGAGATATAATATAGATTGGGATTAGATATAGTGTGTTGAGATGAAATAGATGGGGATATGATAGATGGATGAGAGGTTATGGGATTGACTTGGTAGGCAGGTTGAGGTGATTCATGAACTTCCATGAGCATCTGCTCATACCAAGCCATGAAGTTTGGATGTGAAATTTGGGTAGAGATGTGAGAAAGGTGATGATGTTGGATGAAGATGAGGACTAGGACTTAGCAAATTCAGATTGGATTGAGGATTGATTGAATTTGATTTGATCAAATTGGACTTGATTTGATTGGATTGAATTGGATTGGATTGGATTAGATTGGATTTGATTTGATTGGATTGGATTGGTTGATGGCTTGATCAAGGATTGATGAAGATTGCACCCTAGCCCTTAGATTAGGATTTCGGGTGGAGGATTGATGATAGAGACCACAAACCTAGATGATGACCAAGGTAGGGTAAAATTTAGACCTTAGGAAGATTGATCAAATCTCCCTCTACTAAGGATAGACTTGTGACCCTAAGCAAAGAGGAGATAAAATGATAGTGGTCTAGATCGACCACAAAAGGATTGAGCAAATATGCTTGGGGGAGATGATTTCCTAAGCACACTTGCCAAAAAGATTGATTTGATTTAAAATTAAAGTCTAAATAAAACTCTCATAAAGTATTGACCTTGGATTAGGGTTGATGATTTATTGGGGGATGATTGGATTAAAGGATTGGATGATTGATTGATGATTGATTGGATTACCGGATTAAAAAGATGGATTGATTGGAATTTTGGAGATTTGATTGGATTAGAAGGAGAATGATTATGGAAGAATGGATAGATAATAGGAAGAAGAAAGGGGAAGGCTACCCAAAGTCAGATGAATGATTTGGACATAAATGTTGGTTGAGGAAGGATGATTATTTGGATGGATGAAAGTGGATTGGGGATTTGATGATGACAAGATGGAATTTGGAAAGAGGGAGGATTGATTGGTTCGAGGGAGGATGGACTTGGCAAGAGATATCAAGCAATGAATACACGTTGGCCACAAAGCACACTATCCTAAGAAGTTGGCTGACGAGGGAAACCTTTGCTTGCTGGCCCAAGTACACAATAGCTAATCAGAATGTGACTGCTGAGTCTCATGCAATGGATTATAAATGCCACATTAACCGACTCCAAACGCTAATGGGGGCACAAAACGACAAGTCTCTTAGGGGAGTTACTATCTCCCTTGCACAAAGATTATCCACCTTTTGGAGGTGAACCATGTGGTTTCTATTCCTAGGGCTCTTAGTGATGATTTCCATTTGAAGACTACCCTTTGTAGTCATGCAAGCGCGATTGAGGCCTCTAGCCCTACAAAGTACCAAGCAAAATGGTAGTCACACAAGTGTGATTTAGACCTCAAGGGCCCTACAAAGTGCTCGATATGAGTATAAACTCAAATAGCTCCATCCTCTGAGATTTTCATCCCAAGAGGCCTATTTATTAGAGTGAGTTGGAATGCTTGGGTTTTAGTCGTACTCACTTGGGTCATTCCCCTCTCACCAAATTGGGAGGGCAGACCCGCTAAGGGTAAAGAGCATGCAAGCAAACTAGAAAAGTTTCAAGGGTCTGGATTTATGATTGTCTATATAGACAAGAGCATACTCTCCTACCTCTACGTTTTTCTCAAACACATAAAACAAGTAGTTCTTTTACCTAATGATATTGAAGTGCCTAAAAAAACAATTAAAAAGACACGATGTTTTGTTGTATCTCCTTAGGCAACCTGCAAAAATGGTGGATTAGTAGTCTCAAAATATGTCTCAGACCGCTCGGATAGGACCTGCAAAACTAAAAAAATATGGCTAATAGATAAAATTTTGCAAAAGCAGTGCTCACGTCGTTCTGTAGACAGACGCACACATACGTAGGCGCTGAAATGCCTGCGTATGTGTTGCAGTGAGGTCAAAAAGCCAAAAATTGGAAATACAGAGAATGAGAAAAATTCCTAAAAAGCACAGATTATACCTGCAGTCAGTCGCGTTGCTCGTGTGGTGGTCACGCTGAAGCGCGTGCGATCATGCCAAAACAAAGAAGCAAGTTAGTAGTTAGACATAAATGTGAAAATTCAAATTTTTGAAAATGAGTGGGATGTGTTTTTAAGCACTTGTGCTAAAGCAACGCGTTTAGAAAAATAAAAAGGCTAGATAAGGAATTTAACTAATTTCTTTGATTTTTTAGGTTTTTTCCTTTTTATGTGTTTTTAGATGACTGGTTAAAAAAAATAGAAAGCATAATGAATAGGAATAAAGACAGGAAGGTGAATGAAGAAATGTTGTAGGCGGACGCGTTGTTCTTGCAGCGCTCACGCTGATTGGCAGACCTGCAGAATAGGCGGGTTAGGCAGATTTAAATTTAAATCGAGTGTGCTGAAGCATGTGTGCATGTGCCGAAGACCATGTCATCCACACTAAACCCGTGTCGCTCATGCTAAAGTGTAGGAGTTCGCGCTATTCTGATACCTATGACTAAAGACTTGCAAAAACTTCACAAAATCGTTAAATTAGGGACGTGGGTCCCACCAGGCGTGCCAAAATGAACCAAGGGAAAGATTATTAGAAAGATAAATGGTTAGTTTAAGCATAAATAAACACGAAACACTCAAAAAAACTTAATAAAAACCATTATACCTCCATAGATCTCCACTTGTTCCTCAGATTGAGCTTGATGAAGTGAAGGCGCCCCTTTGATGCTCCACTTGATTTGCTCTTTGCTTGTTGTGGATGTGGATTGCTCTCAAGTACTCAACAAGATCGATGGATTAAGGATTGGGATTTGGATGATGGATAGAAGGATTTGATAGAGGATTATGAGGAAATTTGATAGGAGGAGAAATTAGCAGCATAAGGATAGAAGAATGAAAGACTCCCTTTGAGAAGGAAAGATGCTCCAATTTATATACTGGAGGAGGCCAATGGAAGGCCAAGATTGATTTGCTTATGAAGGGATAAGATTGATTCAAGATAGTGGACATGGATCAAGGATGCATTGGAGAAATAAAAAGGAATATAAAATTCCTTGGGAAGAGGAGGGAAAATAAATTTGAATTTCAAAGTGAGGATGCATAGGGGGATTCAAAGAAATTTGATTTGTTTTGAGAGGTTCAAGATTGATGTGACATGAGTGGGAGAATTTAAAATTGGGGAATAATGATAAGTGGGATATGAGAGATTCTAGAAGAATTAATTAGGTTGAATGGGGATTAGGAAAAAGTGATTTGTAGGAATCACTTTAATTAGGTTAATTAATTAAAATTAATTAACTGAGTGGGTTTATAGGAAATAAGGGTTGAGGGACTTTAAAAGAATAGGAAAATAATTAATTTATTTGATAAATTAATTATTGGATTATAGTGACATGATTAATTAAATTAGATTTAATTAACACTGAGAAGAATAAGGATAACACAATTAAATCAATTAACTATGTTGACGGGCTTAAATTCATTAGATATTGATTTAACTAATTTTAGGTTTCTGCAACTGGAAAGTCAGAGACATGGAAAGGACATGTGAGGACTTGGATTTGAGAAAGGTGAATCCTCCAAATCTGGACAAAGCAATGCAAAACTGAATTAGAAGAAGAACAAGAATCCTCCGATAAGACAACCTAATGCTCATAAATTCAATGGTAGATGCTTTACTTGCAATAAATTTGGTCATATGGAGAATCAATGCAGAAGTAGGATGAATAATGGAATGAATAATATGAACAATGGTCCTACCTTTACCGATAAGTGTTTCATATGCAATAATTTTGGTCACAAGTCAAACATGTCCAGAGCAGTAATGAATAACTTTCAAAACAAGAGATGTTATGCTTGTGGGATGTTTGGACATATCTCTAACCAATGTAGGATGAGACCAAATCAAATGTACTTCAAACCGATGCAGAATGTTGTTTGTCGTGCATGCAATAAAACCAGTTAGATTGCAAAATGTTGCAGAAGCCTCCGGTAGACAAGAACAAATCAAATGAGAAAGGCAAGACAAAGGTAGATGAGATCAAAGACAAGCATGTGAAGATGTGGGTCAGAAAGGATGAATCTAAAACAGACAATGGATCTACACCTGAATCCGATGTAGGATCTTCATCCGGTAACTAGGGCTTTTTGCCTTAGGGGGAACTTTTCATGCAAATTCTAAGAACCCCCTCTTTGATGATCTGCAATCGATTTCAGAAGGTTGGAGAAGGCTTAAATCTTATATGTAGATGTTATCCAAAAGCTTTAGTGAAGATTTGATGCTTCGATAAGCGACTCCATGAAAATCAAGGTAACCGGTTGCAACATTTATTACAATGGAGAACTAGGTTTTCAAAGGATAAAAAGACATTGGAAAGCTTTATTTTTCACAATGCGATCAAGAGATAAGTGGAGAGCAGAAGAGCAAAGTAATTTGGTGATCTGGACAGTGATTTCAGTGATCCCAAAGTGAATATATGTTCCCAGTTGCTAATTGAGGTAATTATCTATTTCAAGCTATCGATTTTTTAAAACCCTAAGTTCGAAATGGTTTCTGCATCTGGAATTGCTACCCGTTTTCAAGAAACATCCTTTCAAATCTATCAAGGATGATCCCGAAGGAGCGTTTTCCTTTGTACCCTACGACGTTCTTCACAATAAGGACATAAGGGCATATATCCACTATGTTCTTGATGAACTCAGGAGTGCTGACATGTTGACCTTGTACAATAAGCATTTGATGGACAACTTGGGAAATCTCAAGTCGGAATATCAACACTTGCAGGCCAAGTGTTTCTCTCAGTTCATACATTTTTTGTTATTTGATGAGAAAGAATGGATCCGGTTCGTACTCTATAGAATTCATGATGAATTTATGTGGTTGGATAAGCCTCACAAGATTACTAATAAAGCAATCCAGGCCGTGACTTGTTTAAGCGCATCTGGTGAAGTTCCTAGCTTGAGGAAAATATCAAACAACATTGTGATTGTTGCCACTGGTTCCCAATTTGACAACAGAGCTATGACATTCAATGACATTCTGGAGCATGATGTCAAGTTTGCATCAATGGTGGTTGGATATAAAGTATACCAGTCAAGCAGACAAAACTCTGTCTCCGGTATAGCTATATACTCTGCCTATCTGATGTTGAAGGAAGACAATAGGTATGATTTGTGTACAGTTCTCTTGAATGAGTTTGTAAGCAATTTGAAGAAAGTCAAACAAGTCAAGAAACAAACCTTTAAGTTTGTCACTCTTATCATCTATTTGGTACTATATTTCATGAACGAAATCCCCAGTGTTCAAGGAAAGGTCCAATGGGCCTATGACAAGCCGGTTGCTATGCAAATCCAGGAAGGGATTATGGGGATTGGTGATGCTACAATGAGGATATCTACTCTATGGGGTTAGTTCAAAACTTTTCAAGCCACAATGAAGAGCAGAGAATGATTCTCGAAAGAGATAGTGGAGAAATATGAGGAAACAATTTGCTTCATGGTTGATAAGGACCAATGCCTTATGGAAGCCGTCAAACCAAGGACTATGTGGATTCTTCCTCTGGATATGAAGTTGATGCTGCTACCCTAGATGCCTATGCTCAACATATATTGAGTCAACCGGTTGATGAAAAAGAAGGAAGGTTTGACACATTTAAGGAGAAGGACCTAGAGTTGCACAAACAGTTCACAACTCGTGCAAGGAAGAGGAAAGTTTCCAAGATGGCTGAGGAAGTAGTTGTTTAGATGGGATTCACTCGAGAGGAGGTGAAGTAGGCTAGAGAGAAACATGCACACATGGAGGCTAAAGAGGAAACCAAAAAGCCTAAGGCTGAACTTGTTCCCTCTAAAGCTAAACCAAAAGAGACCAAGTTTTCCCTATTCCGGTAGCACCATCTACACGACAGGGCTCATCCAGAAAAGGAATTTTGAAGTAAAAGAAGAAGCCTAAGTGAACTTATGTTGTTGTATCTTTGGTGGCCTCTAAGACAAAATCTGATGAAGAGGCAGATAAGGCTAATAAGAAAGGTGAATTTGTAAGGGTGGTGAGGAAGCTGCAATCTAGTGGAGCCCAACAAAGCAAGAAAGCCAAATCTGAGCCTGCCCCTAGCAAAAGACCCAAGAGAGGAAGAAACGTTAGAACTCAACTTGACAAAGATCTTGAGTCAGGTGATCAGCAAGGTAAATATACATTTGTTCCTCCATTAACAACATATCAATTAATTGATGAGATAATTGTTTATGGTAATTTGAAAAATATTGGAGTATATTATGAAAATTTGGATGAGGCGGATCAAAGAAAAGTTGAATAAGTTGTTGTTTTGTATTTACATAACTTTAGCAAAGCTTTGATTGAATTGGAGTGTAGTATCCCTAAGGATTTATATAACATTATTGATGCGAGGAGGCTAACAACTAGTAATATTGACAAGGAAATGAAGGAGAGATAGTTGATTAATGTTTGTGCTTGTGTCTCCCAAGATGAATCCAAAAGACTCATTGAGGAAGATAATAAGAATGAATTCATAAGCAAAAATAGGGTGAACAGGTTGATGATTGGCAAGGTGGAAGAGGTGAAAAAGGAGACTGAAGATATTTGGAGAAGAATCATGAAGAATGATCCTTTGTACAGAGATGCAGTCAAGACCTCTCAGCGAGAAGTAAAGGAAGGTGTCTCTGGTGATAAAAATGATGAAACTCATACCAAGGGGCATCCAGAAGACCAAGGAAATGAAACCATTGATGTTGAGACCCGACTGAATCCTTTGGTGGTAGATAGTTATAAGGTCCTTGAGATTCAGAAGGATGACACTGCACCAAGTGGCAACACCAGTGCACAAGATAAAGGGGATGGAGTAGAGGAAAAGGAGCTTGAGAAAACAGAGGTGTGGGGTGTTGAGGAAGACAAAGGAAAATGAGTTGTTGATCTGATAATTGACACTCCTCCAATCATAAGGACCCCACCCCAAATCTCTATCAATCTTGATGGTCCTTTGAATCTTGGACAAATGTCTCCAACAAAGAAGTTGATGCTTGCAGCTCTTGTACAAGCTCAGGCTAGTTAGGATCTAGTTAAATCAGAATCTGAAGACAAAAAACTCATTTTGATGTCTATTGATGTGTTACAGAAGGTGGCTCCGGGTGTACAATTAGATCCTAATTCTAGCCCCTCTGGTAAATTACTTCAATTGATTAATAATGTAAATACAAATTTTGAATCTTTGGAGAAGGCTACTACTAAACAAGTTTTGGATAGATTTAAGGAGGTAAGAATGCAGACCTTTCAGAAAATGATTCAAGATGATAGAGTAAGATTGAATAAAGGTTTGCAAACTCTTTCAGATGCATTTTTTGAAGGTGGTAAAATATTTAAGTCTTGTCTAATTTTGCCAAAGTTCATAGTAGACATAGACAAGCAACTAAGTGTTTGTCAGGGTAAACTTCCTGGTATTTCACAGTCTTTTGATCCTAATGTATCCCTTACCAGCAATGTAGAAGGACGAATATTGGCTTTAAATGATAAGATCTTGAGCCTCAATGCAAATAAGGAGAAAGTTTTGAGGAGATGTGGTGAACTCTAGAATTTGATTGCCCCTTGGTTGGACACCATGTTGAGCAATAAGATAGACTATTTGAATGCTATGGGAAAACCAGTTCCATTTGAACTAAAGGATGTAGAAATTCATGCCTATGCATTCAGTGCATTCATCACAGTCTTGGATAACCTAAAGAGTGGGTGGGACACTCACTTAGGATTTTTGAAGAACATTTTTGTTGACATCTTCAAGTACTTGTAAAGTCTTCGGTAAATATCTTTGTATATAAGTTTTGGATAGCACCCCATCTTTGGCATTGTTGTGAAAGGGAGAGAGTAAGGTGAAAAATGTATAGTAGAAGAGTGTAATTACAGGTTTCATAATTCTTTGTCTAAGGGGGAGCCTTAGAAATTATTTTGATCCGGTGTACAAGTTTTCAACACTTAGCTATTTTTCACAAATGTTGCCATCAATTCCAAAGGGGAGATTGTTGGCAATTGACACTCATCCAATGGATTCTGATGCTTGATTAATGGTTTAGGGTTGTCATTGATGGAAAATCTTCATGAGATTCCCATCCGGTAATCATGAAACTTGATATCCGGAAGCGGACGTCAACTGATAGCTAGTTAACTGGTATTTTAGGTTGAACAAAGCAGTCTTCGTCTGGAAGCTTTCCGATGATTGCGGTGGTGAGAATCGTGTATAGGATGATTGGGCTGACATAGAGACATCATTTTATCATCATTTTGATGATCCACATTTATCTTTGGTGATCCAATCAAGCCGACATATGACTACACGTTACATTAGCAGGCCAACTTGATGAATGATTTATTTCATAATTGCAGATATATAAAACCGGTGCAAAAGATCTTTTTGATACATGGTATGATTGTATGCAAGCGAGTGGTGATTGAGAATCCTTTGTAGTGCAATTTCACATGTGTATTCTTGATCTAGTAGCTGACAGAGACAAAGAACATGGTAGAACAGTAGAGGTGATATAGTCAATGTATTTGGCACTTAACTAGAACTCATCCAGGCATTGTAGATGCTATTTTGGAGTTCATCCATTATAATCCATCTCTGTAATTGATCTGTAAGGCAGTGAGCCTTCTGGGATTGTAGCCTCTATTGTAAATGAGTTGTAAGCTCTAGCTAGTGTGCCTAAATGCAAGTGCATTCCCCATTTTATAATATTGTTTTGCTACTGGCCATAGTGGAATAATATCGTGGGTTCAAATCCCACCATGGTTTTTCCTATTTGGGTTTCCATGTGAAAATTCTGGTGTTATGATCTTGTGGTTGGTTACTTTGTGTTTCTGGATTTTAGTTTCATGTTTATGCTTTTGGTGGTTTAAGGTTAAGTTAGAAAATATATCAACCGGTAGATCAATGATTCACCCCCCCCTCTTAGTGATCCCTGATTCCAACATTATATACATAAATATGTATGTATGTATGTATGTATGTATGTATATGTGTGTGTATACATACATACATACATATGTACATAGGTATGCATGCATGTATGTATGTATGTATGTATATTGTGTGATCAAAAATGTGTGTGCGAATACTAAGGACTAAAAAGAAAGTTAATTAATCAAGCAAACACAATACATAATAGACCTCAAGGTTAGAATGGTAAAACTAAAGTGGAGAACAAAATGATAAACAAATGCAAACCATAATTCTCACTTTAATTTGATTATTCTGCGATTGGATGTGTGCTCATGACATAGGTTTAGATGCTCGACATGATGTTGATGCAAAATGATGAATGATGAGTGATAAAAGATGAAGTGTGAGTTGAGTGATAATTTTGGTAGAGTGACGATACGGTTGAGTGAAAGTGGATTCAGAGAGGATTTGGTCTAAAAATGAGGGATTAAGTAGGCAAGATGAGGAAGGGAAGGGGAGGTGATGAGGAGACACTTGTCCTCCAAAAAAGGGCAAGTGGCTCAACTAGATGGAAAAGGAATGACATGTGTCCTCATGGACACATGTCTATTTTGGGCAAAGCCACTCAAAAATAGGAAGAGTCACATGTGTCCTTAGTCCATTTTGGAAAATGCCACCCAAAATAGGATATTTTCCCCAAAATTAGGAATTGGTTAGGATGTGCACACATGTGTGGGAGGTTAGAAGGGATAGGATAAGGTTAGTTGGAGGGATGACTAGGCTAGGGAATAGGATTGGAAGGATAGGGTTGGTTAGGATAAGATTGGAAGGAGGTTAGGGAGAAAAGTTAGGAGCCACGTGCTCAAATAGGAATTTGAGCCAAATTAATTAATCCATGGGCTTGGCAAGGGGATATTTAATTAATTAAATTAATTAATCAAAAGGGATGGACAACAAGGATAATTAATTAATTAGGAGGAAACAGGTTGGGGAATTAATTAATTGGATTAATTTATTAGAAGAGTAGGGTTGGAAGATTAATTAATTAGGAATTAATTAATTAGAAGAAAGGGATATGGAAATTACACACACACACACATGTATGCATGTTATATGTGTGTGTACATGTATGTATGTATATGTATACATACATACATACATATATACATATAGATAGATAGATAGATACACAAATGTATATGTGTATGTGTGCGTGTGTGTGTAGATGTATATCCAGACATATAGTTGTCGTGAATTTGCATGGTGTCTTTTAATTTTCTGTGTGCATGCTCTTTGCATGATATATAAATATTATATATATAAACACATATATACACATCTATGAGCACATGTACATATTTCCACAAATATATATCCACATAATTTCCCATACCCGGTCATATAAATGCACAAATACATATATATACATTAAACCATGCATCTATGAACATACAAGAATAGATGTACCTATGTACATAGTTATGGAAATGCATATCTCTGTATGCATATGTATATGTATATTTAGACATATAGTTGTATACGCACGAAGGGCCCATGCATATTATAATTTTGGGTTTTCATTGTCTGGATTTTCATTTTACCTATCTATAAGGAGATATATATCTATTCATACATATATTATCTGTAGATGTAAATCCAGACATATAGCTATCGTGAATTTTCATGGTGTTTAGTGATTTTCTATCTACATGTTCTTTGTAAGGTATACAAACTCTATACATTTAAACACACATATACATATTTATGAGTACATGTACATTTTTCCACAAATATATATGCGCATAATCTCCTGCACACATACATATATATGCACAAATACATATATATACATTAAAGCACACATACCTATATATGCACAAATGCATATACTTATGAAAATACATATCTCTATATACATATACATATGTATATCTATATTTAGACATATAGCTATATACACATGAAGGGCCCATACATTATTTTTTACTTTAAAAAAAAACAAAAAACATATGTATGGTTTCACATAAACCTATAAAGGAACTACACAACTATTTTTTGGGCTCATATTGTCTGTATTTTCATTGTTTGTATGACACAATGAAGAAAAGTTTAGTGAATATTCAAATATAATTATAAGGAACAACCTATATATATTCAATTTTCAAAAATAGACTTGCAAGGACAATGTAATTCCATGAAACATGCACAACCACAAATAGTATGGAGAATACACAATTTGTAGGTAAAAGATAACTAAAATCTTAAAGGGAAAACGCAACATCAAAAGGTGGAAATGGCAAGTTATTGAAGTAGTGATGACTATTGAATGCCAATCCATATTGCCTATTTTGAATCTAATATTATGATTTGCATGATGTAGCCAAAATTTGTCAGGACACATAACATAATTATACCATAGCATTAAAATATTTAATATAAAGAAGAGATGCTAAATTTGTATGATGAAACAATTAGAAAGTTTAAAAAAAAATTGGAATGTAATTGTGTGAAAGCATCCATATATTCAATTGTCACGAACCGTAGTTAGAAACAAACATAGGTTTTTTGCAACATAGGAAGGCATGCACATATTCACAAAAAAGAGGACTTGTAGTCACAACGCAATTAAAACATTTAACAAAAAAAAAATATACCAAGTATGATGCAAATTATAATTTGTCGGCTTCATAACACTTCCAACAAAGTTTTGTTGAATATAAATCCATATTAAAAAGTAAAGCAATTGTGGAAATTGATAACCAAGTTTTGTTCAATAAGAATAAGAAATGTAGGGAGCAAGTCATTTGTGAAAATATCTTAAAAAACAAATCGAAAAGGAAAGTGTTCAAGTTAAAACACCACTATGTAGAATCAACCATATGAGAAATCTCTGAAAGTAACAGGTGCAACTCAGCCTGGAAATCAACCTTTGCACCTCTACTGATTGTTGTTTTTAGCTTGCTCTTTGAGTTGCACATTTCAATTTTTATGAGAAAGGTAAAGACAAAGCAAGTGCATTGGACAACATTGATCAGAGCCTAAGGTGTTTTAGCCTCGATGTCATATCAAAGCATGTAAAGCTCTTTGACAGGCATCTGCAATATTTTTGTTGCAACCTCATCAAAAGCCAAAACCCACACACTGTCAGTATGATCCTGAAGCTTCACCTATAACAAGTATCGATAATTGCACTTTGGTATTTGTACTTTACACCTAGGACAGAACCATGCATTGTCATTTTCTTGCACACACTTTTCTTGCATTCTTTTCCATTCACTTGCAATGGAAAAGTTGGGTAGCAAAATGCATTAGATTTAATAAAATTCACAGTGGCTCTAATAGTGGTTATCATAGCTTCTATCACAACATTGGACTGCTCCAAAACACATGCAATTGTCATTCTGTTGTATGGTGGATTAAGTTGCCTAGGAGTTGATGGTAACGACATTACATCAGCTGGCAACTCTCCTCTGGTCTTAAGGGCCTCCATTTCAGGGATGGAAGGGTTTACATTTAATATTGTTGTAGTAGTGGTATTAATAACCTTCCCATTGAAGTAACCTACATGAACGTTTATGACATAAACTACAACCAACTTTTTAGAAGCATGCCTATTTTTCAATTTGTCACCTATTGTTTTCCATGTATCACCCCACAAATTCACATCAATAGTAAAGTTCAAATTTCATTTATCTTTAGAGTTCTCGTAACTTCAGTTCCATCTTTCCTTTACACTATTGAAGTATCACCAACACCAACTACAACTCCAATAATGTTAACTAAAGTATAGTTGTTGTAATTTACAATTTCATTAATTGGTGTGAAGTTGGAAACTTTTATAGAGGCATAGATGGGCTCATTACAATGCTTTAGTATTGAAGTCTGGTCCAAAGTTATCGTCAAATGGATGTTCAACTTATTAAAATTTGTGTTGGCCTCTTTATTTGAGCCTTTAAACACACAATAAGATGCCCCTACTTCAACTCTATCATAATGCAACTCTGTAATGTCATTAAAATAAGTGATTCTAACTTCTATACCTTCAGTTTCAATCATGCCAAAGCTAAATAGCTACCCATTAGCCCTTTGTGTACTAAACTGATGCATTTTTGTTTGTTTGTTTGTGACACACCCTTTAATTGTCCACTTATTTTGGTAAGGGTTAAGGCCTTTTATAGGGCTAATATTTTCAAATTTATCATCTTGTGTAGGAGGCAAGTGTAATTAAGTGACATAGTAGCGAACATAGAGAATGGAAACATAGACAATGAAAACCCTAATTTTATTAAGTGGTGGAGTAACTGAGACACACAACTAAAATGCAATGAATGCAGACAATGATAATCCTAGATTGATTGAGTGACAGAGTAATCGAGACACACAATGAAAATAAAGACAATGAAAACCCTAAATTTATTAAGTGGCAAAGTAATCGAGAGACACAAGTAAAACACAGAAAATCAAACCCCAAAAATAAATTTTATCATTTTTTATCATCACAATTTTTAGAATTGTATCGCTTGCAAAACCCTCAATACATCAACTATAAACCCAAAAATCTTATAGAGGCAGGAAACCACAATGAAAACCCTAAATTTATTAAGTGGTAGAGTAACTGAGACACATAACTAAAACACAAAGAGTGTAGACAATGAAAATCCTGAATTAATTGAGTGACAAAGTAATCAAGACACACAATGAAAACAGAGACAATGAAAATGCAATAGACACAAAGAATAAAAACGTAGACAATGAAAACCCTAAATCTATTAAATGGCAAAGTAACCGAGAGACACAAGTAAAACACAAACAATCAAACCCAATAAATAAATTTTATCATTTTTTATCACCATGATTTTTAGAATTGTATCACTTGTAGAACCCTCAGTACATTAACTATAAACCCAAAAATCTTGCAGAGTTTGTACAACCACAACAAAATCAAAACACAAACAGACAATGAAAACCCACATAGCGAACTTCTAATCAAGAACGAATAAGATAAATCAAAGTTAAAATTACTTCGGTTGTCCAACTGAAACACAAAAGATACAATTACCTTGCTTCACCAGTAACACCTCTTAAACGAAATGTAGAGAAGAAGCCGAGAACCACAATGGATATGTAGACAATGAAAACCTAGAGAAGAAGTTGAGAACCACAATGGATATGCAAACAATGAAAACCCAAAATTAATTGTGAACTTTGTTTCCGACGAGAGGCACAACGGAAAATGTAGAGAATGAAAACTCAAAATTAATTGTGAATTTCGTTTGCGATGATAGAAGTGACAGACACATTGGCCAAGGACATCAAACACGCTTAAGATCAACCAAATCTTTAGCTCATTAAATGCAAGCTCTTCATGTCATTTCCCAAGTCATCCGTAGAGGATGTGCTTAGTGGTATGTCACTTCACCGCCACGCCACATTCCAATGCATTAGTAGAGGATGTGCTTCAACCTGTCTTTTCATCGCCTCGACACAGTCCAACGCATCGAACACGTCATCACCACGAAAACAAAGGCTGACAGGAATGTTGCCGACAATCCAACGATTACTAGAAGACTGATATTTTGATGGACTAAAGCCCGCACAAATAACCTATCAGCTAAATATTATCCCTACAAATAGAATGGAGGAAATGAAGTTAATATGAAAACAATAACCTAAAATTTAATCATTAAGAACATAGCACCAGGAATTAAGTCTAGTATGGTCGGCAGCTCGTAACAGATCTTTCTTCCAATTGTAAGAGGAACTCGGTGTTAATTAAACGCGTTCATATGTGTCAGTGTACACAGACCTCTATGCCAATCTTAAGAACAAATCGGTGTTTATTGGAAAAAAATCTCCTAGTTACGCTTGATATTCTAGTAGTTTGGAGCAGCCCCTTACTTCTTTCGGTGGTAGATATCTTATAAAAATGCATCTGGGACACTTGCATTAAAATTCAAGCTTCAATCAAAACGAATGAAAGCATCATTTTTCTAGATTCAACCCTCCAGGAGATCTTTCAGTCCAATGGCATTGCACAGGACCTCTAAGGCGCTGGACACTGTATCTGATGTAAAGGATGATTCAACATCACAGAATCGGTCTACAGCTTCCTCTCCTGGACAAATGTATTCGCACTTGCTATTATTGACAGCATTCCTTTCCATTGGCATTATTGCTCTCGCTATCTCAACTTCAATTACGGGATTCGGGTCCTCGGCCGGAGACACGAGATCCGAAATTCTACATGTTAGTTCAAGTGGGTTAATAGCGAGCAATAGACCCTCTAGGTATTTATACTGGGGAGACAAGATAGATTGCCCAGGAAAGCACTGTGAAGCTTGCGAGGGGCTGGGTCATCAGGAATCAAGCCTTAGGTGTGCTCTCGAAGAAGCAATGTTATTGAAAAGGTAAACGTATTTGCTATTCTGTTTTACTGTAATTGTTTTTACCTTTTTGAGTTTTTACTTTGTTGTCCGTTTAGACCCTGCTAGTCCATCAGGTAGAATTGCATTAGTCTTTCAAGACAATGTTAGTTTCTGATTACTGTCTCTGTGCCTCAATTTGCTGTTTCAATTATTGGCAGTGGTTGCTACATTGTATGATTCTTGTCGATAACGTAAGACCTAATAATAGTAGTAAGGATCAATCTAGCCGATCCACTGGCTTTCAAAACAAGAGAGAGTCAGGTAGCTCAAAAGGGAAACCTACTGATCTTTGAATACCCTCCCCCCACACTCACCTCCGCCGAAAAAAGGCTGCTGGAACTGATAGCTTAAGTTTTCAACTTCCCGTGGTCTCTACTATTAACAATGTCTTTCACCATCTATGGCTAACCACCGAAAGGCAAAGAAATGTAGCTACTATGATTAAGAAGCATTCCAAAAACTAAAGATTTAAGATCTCTGTATAAAGATTCTTATAAAACTACGGTTTGAAGTAGTTGCCTCAGTGAATGGTTACTGTCAACTCTATTATATTCAATTCAAATGATTAGATCATGTTGTGCTCAAAAATGACAGAGGCAAGTGGGGTTTGGATATGCCAATTCTGGCAACAGCGTCGAATGGCCACATGCATACCTCAATTTTGTGGACAACCTCTAGAGAAGGCCGGTTCCTATCTAAGCTAAAAAATTGCAGGGAAAGGGATAGAAAGAGGAAAAGGGTTGTAGAAAAACACAAATAAAAGGAGGCTATGCACCAAAAGAACAGACCAATTGCATCTCAACACTCAACCATCTAGTATCTTAAATATAATGATTTCTGTTGAAGCTGGTTCAACCCACTTTCGCTTGAGGGCCATAAGCAGGCAGCTATCATAAACTAAACAGCAAGACTGGTGACAAACCCAAAGATTATTATAAAAAAGGAAAATCTTAATTATATGGATTGGTAAAAGGAGAGAGGCAATCTTAACCTTTGATCCAATAGGGAAATTTGATGGAAACAGTAAAGAGCATGCTAACCAAAAATAGGCCTCGTTAAATTACTTACCTCACACCTCATATGGGGAGTGGGGCGGAAGGGAGAAGTGTGGCGGGGAAGTATTACGTGAAATTTAATAGAGATCACTACAAATAATAATCTTAACATGTTATGTACTCGAATGAATTTTAATAATTAATCTGAATGCAGTGAAAAATTCATTACATCCCATTTTCTAGCATGGAGTCTGGCATCATGTTTGTGTGTTTTTCTTGTAATATTTGTTAAGGATATAGCTTCATTCGGATTGAAGCAAGTAATATATAACAACATTGAATGAAGGGTCATGTCCCCGTAGGGTCATGACTCTACGTGGCTTATGCCACATAGAAGTCATGCCCCTACGTGGACATGACTCTTCATCCTTTTATTTATAGGCATCGACACTTGCTGTGAACTGAAACCAACAACTGTGGCAGTTTCACAAACCAGCAAGCTGTCGATATTATCATAGAAGATTAATAGTTAGAGTTATATATATATATATACACATCGGAGGTAAAACATATTCATTGCAGTGATCTTATTAAAGTCTATCCTCACTACATATCACCAGACTATTGTATTCTCTATCTTTGATCTAAATTCCTTAACATGGTATCAGAGCCACGTTGGTAGAGAAATAATAATAGTGACACCTCTTTTCTAAAAGAAATTCAGACTTGCACTCAGAATCAAAGGAAAATCAATCATGGTGAACAATGTTAGAGTGGAGGATAGACTCGAAGGCGCATCCAACTTTGTCTCATGGAGAATTCGAATAACAACAATTCTTCAAGAACTCGAACTAGATGCATACATAGAAGAAGATACTAAAATGCCCGAAGATGAGCCAGAGAAAACAACCTGGAAAAGACACAACAACAAGGCTAAGAAAATCATAATTGATGCTGTTAAAGATCACATTCTCCCAACCATCTCAAAACTAACTACAGCTTATGATATGTTCAAGACCATTCAAAACTCATATGAAATAAATAATGCAAGCAGATTGCTCACTTTAAAGCAGCAATTAATGCATATCTACATGAACAAAGGAGAAACAATCACATCCTATTTCATGAGGATTTCAGAATTAAAAGACCAATTGTCAACTATTGGGAATAATATAGATGATATGGAGCTATCTCTAATAGCACTTAAGGGATTACCATCCAGTTGGGAATCCTTTATTCAAAGCATTAGTGCTCGTTCGACACTACCAAAATTCGATCAACTCAAGAATGATTGTACTCAATAAAAATCTTGACTAATCACAAGAGAATTGGGTCCAAACAAAGGGGGAGAAAACCAAGCACTACATGCTAACACAAGCAACAAAGGGAAGAAAAGGAAGTTCAAACGGAAGAGAGGAAATAATCAGAAAAGCAAAGACTTCTCCAAGATTCAATGCTACAAGTGTGATAAATTTGGACACACTCACAGGTTCTACCTAGAAAGAAAGAAAGCTCAAGCAACCATAGCTGAAGTCAAGGAAGTAGAGAATCCTCTATTTTTCTTAGCCTTATCAAGTGGACTAAACTCAAACAAACATATGTGGATAATCGACAGTGGAGCATCTCGACACATAACCGGTTTTAGAGATCAATTCAAAACCTTTGAAGGTCACTCAATTGAAGAAGTTACAATAGGAGACAATTCTACCTATCCAATGAAAGGAATTGGGACCTGCTCAATTCAATTAAGAATAGGAGTTACATTACAATTGAAAGATGTTCTCTTTGTACCAGGTATCAAAAGGAATTTGGTCTCTATTTCAGGACTAGTTGATCAAGGATATCGTGTCACCTTCCATGAAGATAAAGGTCTACTCTGGCCTAAAAACTCTAACATAAAGAATGCTATTCCTATAGGATCTAGAGATGGTAGTTTATACAAATTATGTAATACTCAAAAACAAGCACTAAATCATGAGGTATCAAACTCTAATGAAATTTGGCATAGAAGATTAGGACATCTTCGATTTAGTGCCCTACCTTCTATAGGAAAAATTACCACAGGATTACCCAATCTAAAATCTGATCATGTTGGAACTTGTAAAGGATGTGCTCTAGGGAAGAACTCAAAAGGGTCCTTTCCCTCAAGTGAACACAAATCAAAAGTTGTACTAGAACTTGTACACATTGATTTGTGTGGTCCAATGTCATTACCATCACTAGGGGGATTCTTGTATTACGTGATATTTGTTGATGATTACTTTATGAAAACTTGGATCTATTTCATAAAACTCAAAGAATCAAATGAAGTGTTACTGAAATTTAAAGAATTTAAGGTCTAGTGGAAAATCAAACTGGGAAGAAAATAAAGACTCTAAGATCAGATAATGGGGGTGAATATATCTCTGAAAATTTTAAAGAATTCTACATTTCTGTTGGGATTAAGAGGGAGTGTACTATACCTTATAATCCTCAACAAAATGGAGTTGCAGAAAGAAAAAACAGAACCATCATCGAAGCTGCTAAAGCCATGATGCATGATCAAAATCTACATATCTCATTTTGGGCTGAAGCCTCAAATACAACTGTGTACATTCAAAACAGATGCCCTCATTCAATCCTAGAGAATATAACACCTGAAGAAGCCTTTACAGGAAATAAACCAGATTTAAGCCATCTAAGAATCTTTGGTTGCCACGTGTATATTCACGTTCCTAAAGAAAAGAGAACCAAACTAGAACCCTTTGGGAAGAAAGGCATATTTGTTGGCTACAGTGAAACCACTAAAGGATACAAAGTCTATATTCCAGGACAAAGATCCATTGAAATCAGTAGAGATGTCAAATTTGAAGAAGATGCTGCTTATAAACTATTTCTAAGTGCAGAAGATGATCTAACTGCAGGATCAGATGAAAATCCTACAATTGAAAATCAGAGGGAGAATAGCATAGAAAATCATGAACTTCAATCACCTAATTTCGAGAATGCTGAAAATCCTAACAACAAGAAAAGACCACTGTGGGCAAGAAAGATGATTGAAGAAAATAATGTGGAACCCGATGAAATCTTCAAAGAGAATAAGAAAACAAGAAGTCAATCATGCTATGTTGCCCTCATGACCGAACTTACAAAATCTGAACCATCAAATGTTGAAGAGGCTTCAACATGTCAAGCTTGGAAAGATGCAATGATTGAGGAATACCAATCTATCTTAAAAAATGATGTTTGGGACATTGTACCTAGACCAAAAGACAAATCAGTTGTCTCATCAAAGTGGTTATTCAAAATCAAATATGCACCAGATGGTAGTATTGAAAAACACAAAGCCAGATTCATTGCTAGGGGGTTCTCTCAAAAGGCTGGAATTGATTACGAAGAGACGTTTGCTCCAGTTGCCCGATATACTTCTGTAAGAACCATCATTGCCATTGCAACTTCCAAAGGGTGGAAGATACACCAAATGGACGTGAAGACCGCATTTTTGAATGGTGTTATTGAGGAAGAAGTATATATAGAACAACCTAAAGGCTTTGCTACACATGATAGAAATCTCTATGTGTGTAGACTAAAAAAAGCTCTCTACGGCCTTAAGCAAGCTCCCAGGGCATGGTACGGAAGGATAGATAATTATCTCTCCAAACTAGGATATTCCAAAAATGAAGCAGACTCTAACATATACTTCAAAATATCGGATGGTGACATGTTAATACTTGTTCTCTATGTTGATGACTTGTTGATAACAGGAGAAGATCACCTCATTGCAAAATGCAAACAAGATCTTGTGGCTGAATTCGATATGAAGGATCTAGGTCTACTACACTATTTTCTGGGCTTAGAAGTATGGCAAAAAGAGAATTATATTTTCCTAAATCAAGGAAAATACACCACTGATATCCTGACCAGATTTGGTATGATAGATTGTAAGCCTCTATCCATTCCAATGGAAACAAATCTTCATAAGCTCAAAAGTGAAGCAGTAGATTCAGAACCTACAGATCCTACATACCACAGACAAATTATTGGATCTCTTATGTACCTGGTAAACACTCGCCCTGATATTTGTTACGCTACCAATGTGTTAAGTCATTTCATGTGCGAACCTAAGAAGATTCACCTAATGGCTGCTAAGCATATTCTGAGATACTTGCGTGGCACTATTGGACTTGGCTTGAAGTATAAAAATGTTGAGATACAACTCCAAGGGTATTCTGATTCTGACTAGGCAGGAAGTTCCATTGATCGTAAAAGTACAACGGGGTGTTGCTTTAGTCTTGGATCAACTATGATATCCTAGTTTAACAGAAAACAGTCAGCAGTTGCTCAGAGTTCCATTGAAGTCGAATATATGGCTGCCTCCACGGGAGCACGTGAGGCAGTATGGTTAAGGAAATTGCTAGTTGGACTATTTGGGAAGCCCCTAAACCCCACTGTGATTCACTGTGA
This sequence comes from Cryptomeria japonica, assembly GCF_030272615.1. NCBI lineage: Eukaryota > Viridiplantae > Streptophyta > Pinopsida > Cupressales > Cupressaceae > Cryptomeria > Cryptomeria japonica. The sequence continues at coordinate 369,215,038 of NC_081414.1, read as the reverse complement.
TAATCAAAGCTGCATCAAACTGTCTGCAAATCCAGTTTTTCATACTCGATCCAAGCATATAGAAATCCCATACCATTACGTAAGAGATATGGTAGACAGAGATGTCATCAAATTGACCTACATCAGCACTAAAGAGCAAAGTGCCGACATATTCACCAAACCTCTTGCAAAGTTGAAAGTGGAGTACTTTAGAGGTAAACTTGGTATGACTAAATTATAATGGAAATTTCTGATATTAATCTTAATCATATGTAATTGATATATTCATGAATATCTTGAATGCAATATTGCATGTATGTGTTATTTCATGGAAGGTGACGATCTTTCATGTGATGTAAGTGCAAGATCGCTATTGTAAGGTGATGACTTTCACAATAGCCTGATCTATTATCAAGATTGACTACATTAAGTTGCTGTCCCGGAAATCTTGATACTAAATTTGCTATGATGAGTTATTGAATTGTTATCATTAAATGATTGTTCCGAAATATGTCGGAAATAATGATAACAATCATATCATGATTGACTACATTAATTTGCTGTCCCAGAATGTGCCGGATATCATGATACTAAAATTATTTCATCTGTGATAATGACAATGTTACAGTTGTCACTAGAATCAAGGTTGTAATCTGATAAGACTTCAAGTAGTTGTTGTCCTAGAGTGCTGGATATCAGATAATCCATATCTCTCTGAGATATGAAGTATTTCACTAGTAAGTGTTACTAAGTGAATGATCATGTCAAATAAATGTGTAGATCTAGAATGTTGTTCCTTAAAACTTAATTATGAAATTCAATCCTCTTTTGCTAAGAGGGAGTGTTAATGATATAGCTTCATTCGGATTGAAGCAAGTAATATATAACAACATTGAATGAAGGGTCATGTCCCTGTCGGGTCATGACTCTATGTGCCATAAGCCATGTAGAAGTCATGCCCCTATGTGGACATGACTCTTCATCCTTTTATTTATAGGCATCGACACTTGCTGTGAACTGAAACCAACAACTGTGGCAGTTTCACGAACCAGCAAGCTGTCGATATTATCATAGAAGATTAATAGTTAGAGTTATATATATATATACACATTGGAGGTAAAACATATTCATTGCAGTGATCTTATTAAAGTCTATCCTCACTACATATTACCAGACTATTGTATTCTCTATCTCTGATCTAAATTCCTTAACAATATTTCAACTTCTTTGCCTGGATAGGATTTTATAGTTTCTCAAGTGTTGTTTTAGGGTTGCATGGTTTGGTGGGAAACAGTAAGGTTACGTTATAGATCTCAATTGGCAAGTCACTCACTATTTCTGTTAGTCAAAGTTTTATCATCCTCTGTGAATTTCAATTGCTGTTGAGGCTTTGGGATGAAGCAGCAATTCATACTTTTTTAGGTCAACACTTGAGTTCAAAGCTACACCATTTTGAAATACTGCAGCAGGGAGCAGGTGTTTGTCCTTAGGATTCAATAATACTAGCAACGTGGGGATTACAATTAATTGTAGGGGCAGCCATCACAGTGCTGCAAACAGTAAAAACCAAAGGTCTAATCTATGCGCTTGGCAAAAGAGATTGTCCTTTGTGAATATATGGTAGGTCGGAGTGATGATGTTGTTTTGATGATAGGATTTTTACAATGTCTTCAAATATTCTGGTGATGTGAGGTTTAATGACATGTGAGAGTTGTGGCAAGGGCCTGTGATTTATACTTTAGAATGAATTGTTCTTTATCCAATAAGAAGTATCATCTCTTCTATTTGTTTCTTTTATGGACTTTATAAATTTCAATTTATGGTTTTTTATTTTTCAGGACCTTTGTGATGCCCTCTAGAATGTGTATTAATCGCATACACAATGACAAAGGGATTCTTCACCACACAAATGTGAGCATTGAAGAAAGGTTTGTAAAGAAACTCAAATGGTAGAGTGAAGTCTCTGAATTTTTATCTCAAGGTTAATATATTTAACTGTCATCTTCTAAATTCATAGGAAATAAAGATGTGCTTATTTTAGGATTAGTTAACCCTTGCTGGTTTTGGTGTTGTTTGATTTTAATTCATGCATTCTGTCCTTGTAAAACATTAAGAATGTTTCAATTAAAAAAGTATGCTATGAAGTCATTTTTCTTTGCATTTCATAACTGAACTCATATATATTGGTTTCTAGATGGGCCTCCAACTCCTGTGCAATGGATTCATTGTATGATCTTGATTTGATATCCAAGACAGTTCCCACCATTCTTGACAATTCAAAAGAATGGAATCAGGCAATTTCTCTTGCTAGTAAATCAGGAGATGCAGGATTGGTTCATGTGCAGGGCATTGACCGTAGCCAAGTCAGAGATAGCAGTTTCTACAGAGATGCTTTAATCATCAATCGGACTGCAAGCCCCCTTTCATGGTACAAACTAGTGTACTCAATAAGCTGACCAAGGTTTCAGTTTTAGTCTGAATTCCATTTATTTTATTTTGAACATATACGGATTTGTTATTGTTCCATTTTATTAAAATTTTCAGCTGTATAATTTTTTGTTTATCATGCCAATTTTCAAATGTACTGACGTTTGTTATTATGACATATTTGGTTAGGTTTGTAGAGTGTAAGGATCGCAACAACCATAGTGCAGTAACATTGCCATACTCGTTTTTGCCTTCAATGGCTTCAAAACCTCTACGAAATGCTGCTAAGCAGGTTTGACTCCAGAATCCTCAGTTTTATGAAAGCAATTTCTTTTGCATTTGATGCCTTATGAATTGTATTGCATTTACTCATTAATTTGTGATACACACACACACACACACACGCATGTATGTATAAATTAATGCATTACATTCAAGTTCACAATTGTCAGCACCCCCTGTATGTGTATGTAGGGGGTTCTGATAGGCATGTGTGTGTGTGTATTATTTGGGGGATTTGTTGGACACACTCATTGCAAACCCTTAGATATTAGTTACTTTTGTTATGTTGTACACTTGACGAGACTAGTTAAGATGTGTTTGTTGGGTAGTTGCCGATAGTTGGAAAGTCCTTAGCAACCATAGGCAAGTTTAAATATCTCCTTGTAATCGGGACAAGGGATGACATTGTGAGAAGAGTTCTTGATCCCAAGTTTCGTATGGAGTGTATTGATGAATAAAATATACTTGTTGGCTCTCTCAATTCATATGTTGTTCTAGATCAATTCATGAATAAATCTGTTTATTGTACATTGTTAATTGCTTTAGCACAAGACAAGTAAACATTTGGCACTTTAAAGAGCATGTACGAGCATAAGTTGAGTGAAGGCAAATCCCACAAGAGGTCATTTGTGATAACCTCAAGGTAAGCAAGCAGGTTGATATTTTTCTTTGCCATATGCCACGATTTCTTGAAGACACTAGATAATTCTTCAAGACCTTTTGGAGGAATGTGATTGTGAAATTCAAAGACAGCAGATGAGGCAACTTTGTGTACAGAAACAAAAGAGAAGAAGAGAGGAACATAGAGCGATGCCAAATCCCTAGAAATTAATGCCTTTATACCTAAACACAAATTGTAAGTTATCAAAAAGGGGTCAAACAAAACAACATATAAAATGATCCCAAAGGATCTTAGAACAAGATAATGGAGGAGAAAACTACGAGAAGCACTCAAGGAAAGCACTACCTTATGATTCCCAAGTCAAGTCCTCCTTAAGAACAAAGTTGGAGTTAGAGCATAAGCTAAAGTCAAAGTGAAAGCTGAAATTGAAACCACAACTCAAAAAATAAAGAAAAGTTCTTCTATAAGAAACCATATGAATAAGAAGTGGCAAGAGATAGCAAGACATCTACCCAACAAATGAAGATGAATGTGATGTAGAATCTAATAACTTTGCACCCGAGAATAACATCTAAGCAATGAACAAGCTTTGATTGAAGAAAAGGTAGTGGAAAGGTGTCACCCTAAAACTCTTGGACCAAAAACATACAAAATTGAAGGCAACACTATACAAAACACTTAGGTAGGAGGAGTTGAGAATATGTGGTTGAGAGTGCAAGTGAAACATTGGAGTGTGTAAATCAAAACCCTTTGATAAGTAGGTTCCAAGCATTGATATTGCATCAAAAAATGATGGTGACTCCTCCATCAAGTCCGAGCATTGAAAGGCAAAGTTGCCTCAATTTACAGGCAATGAATTAAGATTGTAGGACCTATGAAACTGTTAAATTTATGGATCAGAATTAAAATTTATCTTGTTCTATGTATTATCTATCACTGAATTGTTGTATAAATCTGATTGTCTTCTTTTATGTTGCAGGAGAAGAGGAGCATTTATTAATTTCAATGTACATTCTCACACATTTCATTTGGTATATGCAGTGGGCTGGGTACGGTCAAGCGATGCCTTGACCGGCCATGTCTTTTGGACATGGCTGATCAAGACATCACTTGATCGTGCCCCCTCACAATAATAATGCAAGGCATATTACGTACCAACCGGTGCATATATTAAGACACCCAATAATTATCGGTGGTGTATAGTTATCTTACCACCCGATATAATTATCGGTGGAGCATGGTTTATATTAACACCCGATATAATTATCGGTGGCGCATGGTAATGTTGGCATTATCTTTTACACCCGATATAATCGGTGTATGCCAAGCGGTGTATCCTTAACATCCGATATAATCGGTGTGAACATAGACTAATCTAAACGATAGTTTAACCGATAATCGTTAAGTCTTATTTGCAAGAATTAACCTGATTTGTCAATCAGTGAATATGAATAGATTATCAGATTTGGATACTATGATTAGTATAAAGGGAATGTTTATCAATTGAATAATCGATATGATAAATGTTTGAATGCGAGACTTCATTTATCTCTCATTCAATCATTTATCTTACCGAAGCTATCATGCATTAACAGAAACAATTTGAACAGTGAATGGCTAGGAAGATAGAACTTATTTGCTATGATCCTTTCCAACAACTTTAAGAGTAATTGCCATCAATTGGTACACAAAAGTGGACCCAACATCCAAAATGACTTGGGAGGGATTAAAGAAAATCTTTGAGGAAGAATTTAATTTGCTTGGAGATGACAATGAGATTGTAGCAGAGATCTACAATACAAAGCAGGGTAAGTTTGAGAACGTAAGGGCTTACGATCAAAGACTTAAAGAATTATTGGGGAAACTAGATGAGGAGCCAATAGACTGCCTAAAGAAAATGAAAGTAGTGCCTCCATCTTCTTATATTGAAGCATATAATGGAGCGATTGACATAGAGAGTGAGGCCAAATGTCATGTAGAAAAAGAAAAATGGAAAATGATGATAGTTTGGATGATAGTGGCAAGAGTGAATCTGGGACAGTACAAGCACTCCGCAAAGACATGCGACAAATGATGAAAGAGTTGAAGGCAAAAAAGAGAGCAATAAGGAGAGCAAAGAACTCTGATGCATAGAGTGTAAGTGTGAAGGATATGCTAAAACTAATGGCTCAAAGAAGTTACTTTGTGACATCTATCAGGTCATGGAGCACTCCATTAAAGAGTGCCCGCACGATTTAAAATCCAGGAGTACACAAGTACTCTTCACATAGGGAGAAGAATCTACCCCACCAAGTATGCCATTGAAACCACAAAACACTAATCCGTCCTTGTGTCATGCCCTCGCCATGATAGGAATAATTATAGCATATTCAACTATAGTTGCTGCCTCTATCCTTGACAAAAAGTGTAGCAATTCTCAAGAGGGTCGATTAAGATTATTTAAGGGATGTTTTAGGTAGTGGTTCCATAAAATAAGCAAAAGACAATTAATCAATGGATTGCAATACAGCAGGGCAGTGATTACTGATTAATTATAAAGGGGGTGTATCCTTTGCAAGGGCAATAGACTTAAAAGGGTGTGACTTCTTCTCACTTAAAGAGATAAGAGGAAGGACAAATCGATTGGACAAGGATCCATGAAGTGGAAATGGAGAATAAGAAATCTGAACATCAAGGAATGAATGAATTCAGCAGAATGGAATAATAAAGTATGAATTGGAAAAGAAATCAGGAATAAACCTGAGTTAGAATTTAAGAACAGCAGTCTATAATATTAATGGAAATATGAATAAATTGCCAATCCATCAGGAAATATAGGATAAATAATTAATTACTCGATTTCCATCAGAAATCATGTGTGGAATCAATGTGAAATGTTTTATAGGAAGACCCAGCAATACCAGTCTTCCCTCATCAAGCATGCCACCCCGAGATGGACGGATTGAATGTCCTGCCATACTTGTGGGCCAAGGGGCTGAATGACTTGGAGGCTCATTCTGTGCCTTTAGGCTTTGTTAAGGAAGACAGTCTCCCAGCGTCCTATCAAGCTTTCCCATTAGTTTCTTAATATGGTTGGCTATGGACTATAAGATTTGAAACAGATATGAATGATTTTAGGATACTTGATTTTAATAGAGATTATTTGTATACATAGTTCTTGATATAAATGCTTTGGTGTTAGTTAATATTGTTTATAAGACCTAAATTAGGATTTTCTCTAAACTGTCATTACAATTATGCAATTTTATTATAGAAATTCTATTTGTAGATGAATTGCATTTGTTGAAATTATTATTTTTGGACAAAATTAACTAATTCCAAAAGGGGACATTACACCTCGGGTGGATATCAAAATAGAAAATCTAACATTAATAGGTTGAATAACAACAAAAGTGGAAGGAAATATATAACACAATATGACTCCAAAGGGCATCCAATCATACAATGCAAACAATGCAACAAGTGGGGGCATTTTGCCTGGGATTCTCTAGGTAACCAAAACAAGATTGTACTTCTTTGCAAATGGTGTGGACTAGGAGACCATGAAGATGCTGTTTGCCCTAAACAAAAGGCAACTATTAACATGATTGATATGGAAGGGTGAAGTAATGAAGTCTTAGTAGCCACCAAAGTGCAAACTAAAAATGCATTATATCTGGCATAGTTGGTAGACTTTCATTCAGCGAAAATTCATTAGACCCAAAATTTTGACTTGGCAAAGGTTCGACAAAAACTTAATAAAAAACTTGGCAACTTAAAAATTGCTTAAATTTCTTTGAAAACACATTTTTTCACAAAATTCAATGACAAATGTCAAAATGTATTCAATGAGTCCATAAATGAGTAAAGAAGTGTTTTCTTAAATTTGATTTATTTGAATACAAATTGAGTACTGTTGTGACCATTTCACACATCGCCCCATTGAAATGGGGACCCCCTCTTTTTTGCTCGGTTTTGCCTGTTTCTCTCTCTGCTTTTAGGGTTTTGGGTAAGTGAGTGAGTCGTCTGGACTAGGGCTAAGCCTTAGGGTTTCCTTTTTGATATTTTCAAGCCAAAGTCCAGTCAATTTTTGAAAGATTATTGAGCATCCTCGGGTGAATTGCAATTTTGAAATAGGACGAGTCTGTCAGGATGTCAGGTGTGTCTGTCTAGGTCCAGTCAAGATTTTGAAAGCAAGTTCAAATTTTCCCTAAGTGTTAATGATGGAATTGTGCAATTTTGTCTGGGTGAATTTTGACCAAATTTTGGAAAGTTTGATAATTGACCCCTGGCCTTGGAGATGACCTAATAATGCCTTGTGAAGTGACTGAAAGCCTAAATTCTTGATATTATGGCCTATAGAAGCAAATCGCTCCTGTCCCTCTCCCAGGGACCAGGGCGAAATGGTTTACTTGGGGCATTTTTTGGCCTTACTTGATCAAATTGAAGTGTCAAGGACGCAATAAGGGATGAAATCAACATGGTGGAGCACCAAGACTTAGTCGTTTGCAATGAAAAGTTGAGTTTTGACCTCAAGGACAAAAATCGCTCCTGTCCCTCACTGAAGGACCGGAGCTTGTTTCTCAAAGTTGCACTATCCTTGCAGAGCCAAGACAATTTTTTGACTAGAAGAGATCAAGGAGGGCACGTTTTGTCTATTGAATATAATTTGAAGTAATTTGCAAGCAAGGAAATATGCTAAAATGACAAAATCGCTCCTGTCCCTCACTGAAGGACCGGAGCTTGAACACCAAGTTTGCCTTATTCTTGCAGGATTAAATGATTTCGCGATTTGGAAGAGAGCAAGGAAGGTACGTTTTGCCTATTGAATATAACTTGAATGGACCCCGAAAGAGAAAATCTACCCAAGAAGTCAAGTTCGCTCCTGTCCCTCTGTCAGGGACCAAGGCGAATTTTAAAGATAGCTCCTGTCCCTCTCCAAGGGACTAGAGCGATTTTCTGAAAGGACAAGTTTTGGACCAAGGAAAAGCGAATTTCAAGTTTGAGATGAAGGAAAGGCGACCCAACCAATCCGTTGAAGATAATCTTGAAGGTTGGCAAAACACAAATGAGCTTACAAATGAAAGTTTGCTCCTGTCCCTCTCCAAGGGACCAGGGCGAAATATGCATTATCTAGCATTCCCTTCCGAATTTGGTTGAGTCCAAGCCAAGATACAAAGTTAAAATGATGTTTGGGATGTCTCTAAGAGGAACGAAGTTGCAAAGGACCACAAAACTTGCTCAAATTGCCTAAGGCGCTCCTGTCCCTCTCCAAGGGACCAGAGCGAACTCTTCAAGTGTGCCTAATTTTGGAGTACTACTATCGTTTGCAAGACTTAAGAAGGAATAAGAAACAACGTTTTTCGCTTTGAAGACAATTTGAAGTTGATATGATCAAGGGTTCGCACAAAGAACAAAATGGCGCTCTTGTCCTTCAGTCAAGGACCAGAGCGATTTCTATCAAATCAAACATCTCCCTCCAGAATCACGCCAAGGCAAGAATTGTGCAAAGTAAGGAGTGCCTTTCGAAGATGATAAACAAGGAATTGACCCCAAGGCTCGGCAAATTTTGACTAAAATGTAAAGTTCGCTCCTGTCCCTCAGTCAGGGACCAGGGCAAAAATCTCCAAAAATCAAGTTTGCTTTGCAAAGGACAAGATTGGCATGCGTAGAACAAACAAGGATGATCATTGCCTATCTCGCAAGTTGATTTGGCGATTCAAAAGACAAGGACCATGGAGTAAAAGCAAAAATCGCTCTTGTCCCTCACCAAGGGACTAGGGCGAAAATGGTCTAAGAGGCATTCATTTCAAAAATTGAATAGATCAAACTCCAAGTTACGAATGAAGATCCCAGTTTGGACGTAAAGGAAGCGACTTTGAACATGAAAATCAATCCAAGTTGGCTAAGGCGCTCCTGTCCCTCTCCCAAGGACCAGAGCGATGTGGTTAGTATCCCTTATATCTCTCATGTTTTGGCGCCAATAAATTTTGAAATACATTAAATGCTAAAATTCGATAAACTTTGAATTATTTAATTAAATTGGCATTTAAAATAGCGCATAGGGCATTTAATAATTAATTTGGCCTTTTTAAAAAATCGAAATTATTAATTACAAAGGCATTTAAATTAATTAATTTTTAAAATTAAATAAAAGGGAGAGCGCTTGGGGTTATATTTCCATATTTTTATAAAAGTCGGCCTCCATTTTATTTAAATTTTATTTATTATTTGCCTTATTTCCAAAAAGTCGGCCTATGTGCAATTAAGGAGGTGAGCGCCTATATAAGAGGGGTACTTTCAAGCATTTTAAACCATCATTCAATCATTGTTGCATGCGAATTTGGAAGAGTAATAGAGGGAGCGAATTTTGATCCAAGGAAAGGAGCGAAATTTCCATCCAAGGTGGAGTGCGAACTTTGTTTGTGGTTAGAGTTGGAGCGAATTTTCTCTTCAAGACGTTGAAGACCCCAAAGGTGGTGAAGTTGATAAAGGAGGCGCATTTGCTAGGAGAAGCTCACGTTGAAGACTCCAATCTCCATTTTGCCTAGGCGAACTTCCTAATTTTGCATCTTTTTAGAGTTAGTTCTCAAGAAAGGTATGGCAAGATCTCCCTCGTCCAAATTTTGAATTTTGAATCGTCCTAGCCTCAATCTTGAATTTTGAATTTGAATCTTGAATTCCAAAATTGCGTCGTTATATTTAGGAAATGATAATTCAAGGATTTATCATGAAGTTTTCTAAAAATCAATCTTTAATCTAATCTATATTTCTATATTGCAAAATCCATTACTTATTATGAAATGTTGTGTAGGTGTCACGATGGCGACCCCGAAGGCGGGAGCATCTACCAGTCGTCCAGCCCTCATGAAGGAAGATCAAAAGAACGAAGAATTGGAGACCAAGATCGTGTCTAAGTGGAGCAACATTGGAGATACCAACTTGGGAAACTTCAGTGTGAAGAAGTTTCGAGAGGTCCCTTACATTGGCAAGCCATCACCTGTCGCAAGGAGAATAATTGAAAGTGGCATTATCAAGGCAGCCGGCTTCCCTCCAGCAATCCAGTGCCATGAGTTGATGATCGAGTGTGCTCGCCATTATGATCCACAGTCCAGATCGATCGTGTCCAAGGAAGGAAACACTTTGGCTTACCTTTCAGAAGAGGCTATAAGTGAGGCTTTCCATCTTCCGGAGCACAAAGATATGATTTATAAAAAGCTTAGAAGGAGCCAGGTCCATGTACGAAGATGATCCAGACACTTGCTTGAGCATCATCAACAAGAATTGGTTACTCAAGAGTCGTCCTCGCCTGAGCAAGATTCCGAACACACCACATAGGATCGACTTCCAGGGGGAGTACAGAGATTTGATAACATTACTCAACCGAGTCACAGGAGCTCCTCAAGCCTTCTATTTTGAGAAGTGGATGTTCTACTTCATCCAAGTGATAGTTCAAGAAAAAGGAACAATTCATTGGGCTAGAATGATTAGCCATTGCTTGGACGTGCAGTTAAGAAGACTGAAGGCTACCAAGTCCTTCCACATGAGTTCATACATCATGTATGCCTTGATCAGGAGTTTTGAATATGCAGGATTACCTCACAGAGGAGTGATCGGAAGAGGGCCCGGAGAAGTCAGAGTTTGTGATTCCTATGTTCATTTGCATCATCCTCCAGGAAGCAACTACAAGTTAGTCAATGATACCTTCACGATGAACATCACCAGGACATTGCAAGGCGGGATTCACAATCGGCTATCTCAAGATGCACAAGAGCTTGTAAAGAGGTACGGTGCTTGGTTCATCCAATTTCAGAAGTTTACATATATTAGAGTTCATGGATGTCCTTCACCTCCCTATATGTTGCCGAGATATCCGACAGACAGAATAGTGTTACTTGAGGTAACTAGACAGTTGGCAGCTTATGCGAAGGCATTCAGACACAGGCATGGAAATGGAGTTCTTGTTCCTATCATACTAGGAAATTCAGTTGAGGTATGTCCTAATGCTCTAGCCATGGATGATGCAGAAAAGGAGTTAGCTTTATATTCATTTTCATTCTTTGCCTTGAGAGAGAGTTTTGATCCTTATGGGTATATAGAAGAGACAGTCGGAAGGAAATACAGACATGAACCTCAGATAGAGGACTTTGTGATGAATCTCTCAGATGATCTTGAAGTGAAAAGAAAGATACATTCCAGATTGCCTTTAGACTTCATCAGGAAATGCAAAATTTACAGAGTGGCCGATCAAGCTCAGGACAGTGGCAAACATCTCCAATCATCTTATGACCGAGAAAGCAAAACAGTAAGGCTAGATTGGAATGAACCTGAAATTTTGGATCTAGATGCCTTGATGGCTCCAGTTTTGTCTTGTACTCGCAGATGGGTTGATGTGCAACATCAAAAGTTGAGAGAGCAGGGCATATCTATGACTTTTACTTTAGAAGAAAGGCCAGGCGAAGGAGGAGCAAGTGTAAGTGAAGGTAATCCTAATCCCAGAAACACAAGTGAGGGCAATCTTCGAAGCGCAAGTGAAGGTACTCCCCATCCTAGAGGTTCAAAGAGGAAAGAGAGACCTGAAAAAAGAGAATCCTCCAAGAAGAAGCAAGAGGCCAATAGAGATCGTTCATCCGGCACATCTTCTCGACAAGAGAAGAGGACACTTGAAATGGAGGAATCTATGGAATCAATGGTATAGAATGATAAACATGAAGAAGGACAGGCACCTCAACGTTCATCAAGCCGATCTCTCCAAGTCAATGAGCTACATGAAGACAAGAATAATGACGAAGTGACATCTCCTCTTAGAGAAGAAGAAACATTGCCTAAGGAGATACAGGTTAGAGAAACAAGATCTGCCATTCCAGATTGGTTAAAGGAGAGACTAACAAGGGTGATTGTAATCGAGGATGAAGATAATGTGATTGATTTAGAGAGCCTTGTTGGAAATTCTCAGGAAGTGACAGAAAAGAGGAAAGCTACTAAGATGTCCAAGATGATCAGAGATGAGACAGGATCCAGGAAATTGCAGATAGCTACACCAGCAGTGGACAAGTATGAAGGTGAGATCCTTGCAGAGGAATATGATGTAGAGACATTTGAGCTTGGTCCACTCACAGCCGAGCAGACGTTGGATGATGCCACTGATTCATTTGAGGCACTTAAGGACAAGCTTAGAGAAGAAATGGAAAAGAATAGAAAGCTTGAGCGAGAGGTCAGTGCTTGGAGAGGCTACTTTAGCCATCTCAATCAGCCTTTGAGGCGTCAGGATCCAACAGTATCTCCTGCGCAAGCACTTCCCTTTGAATCAGTTGGTGAGGCAGAGAGAGTCAGGAGTTTGGTCCAGCTTATGAGCTCTTGGATTGACAAATCCCATACAGTTGCTATTGAATTTGCAACAAGAATGATGCAGACTATTCATTGGGCTATTCAGGTTCTTGAGATCATCCACAACCTTGTGATAACTGTAGCTGCTTTTGCTCATACTAAGGATGTTATCATTCCTGTCCTGCAAATAATCAGGCAAACATCAAGGAAGGTCCTAGCACAAGAAAAGATAATGGATGGAGGACCTCATAGTTTACTTCAATGGTCAACTTTACTCCAGATGAAGGAAGTTCTTTTTGAGGACATCAGTAACAAATGCAATCAAGTTGAAGAGATTATCCATCCGATCCAGGACAAAGTGTTTGAAGTATTATGTACTATTCTTGGCAGGAGGATTGCAGTTGAGATAGATGTGGATTTGCAAGAATTAGAAGATAGAGTCAAGGTCATCTTTTGCAAAGATGAGAATGTTATTATAGATGAGCAACGGGATCAGATGTTTGGTACCATGCTCCTAATTGAGAAAATCAAAGAACTTGAACCTGGATGGGACACTGCTCTTCTCAAGGCTTTCGATCAGGTCATCCACTTGGAGGAACGAATGAGGAATCTTCCCGAGATTCCAATTGCTGAGATCGAAGGAATCGTGTCTAGATTCATTGCATATGCTAAGAAAGAGCATTGGAAAGGGAATAAGATTCTAGAAGAAAAGTTGTTATAGATGATGTGGCACCTTAATTTTCATTGGTCTATGTCTCCTAGGTTTTTGTGCCAAATTTAATATTTGGCTATGCATTTAATATTGTTCAATAAAAAGGGGGCTATTTGTAATAAACCCTAATTAGGGTTTAGGTGTCATAATCTTGGCCATTGATCTTCTTTTGATCTGGATCGTTCATTGTAATTGAGGATGCTATTTATACCCTCATTCATTTTCATTTTGATATATATATAGATAGATATAGAGATAGAGTTAAGAGAGAGCAATAAGAAATAGTTAGAGTTTTTTGAGAAGCAAGTTATTTTGTAGCAAGATTGAGCTTTGAAGAAGGAATTTCAAACAATTGTTGTTTATGATGGCTTTGAGATCAATAAAATATTGAAGTTATGATGTTTTATTGCAATTCTTGTGGTTATCTTCATGGTTGTTTACTTTCTTGAATCATTCTCAGTCAAAGTAGTATTTAAATTTGAAGGACCGAGTGTTGGGCTAGATCTTTGGTGAGATTCATACTCCAAACCACTAGCTTCTTATTGATTGTAAGGACGCCTTGTGTGGTCGACTGGAAATATTGGGATTGCATAAACCTTCATTCATTATTGAGTCATTGATATGTATCTTCATGGTAGTACCTATGATTCTTGATGATTTGAGAAATCATTATTCACCTTAGAAGATCGCATCAGTTTCAGTAAAGTTGTAATTCCTTGGCGATACTGAAGTTGGTAGAATCTTGCCAAGTTTAGCCCACGTTGGGTCATTCTTAGGATTAGATTAGAATTTATCTCTTGCAAGCCTTACTCTTTTGATCTTTTTTTTGGAATTCATTAGTATTAGGAAATCTTGTTCCTGCAATTCGGATATGTAAGGCCCCTTGATGAAACAGCAATCACAACGACCACTGGTGCTTATCCACACGTAGAGACCCTACATAAAAGAACATTGGAGTCACCCTGATTGATCCTTTTTTGCGACATCTTCAACAATCAGAGACTTTATTCAAGAGAGGATAAGGTAACCTTGGGTAGTTTATTCTGTGTATGATTGTGTACAAAATACACGTCAACAAGTACAAAATCACATCATCATGGAAAATCTTCATACAATAGTTATCTGGAAACTATTATAAATTTAGGATGGTTACCTTTGAAAATCATCATTATAATTCATAAATTGCATAATTACAACATTTTACATCTTCCTCTTCATTGATCTAATGAAAATTGAATTAGTCATAAGTTGCATAGTACTAGAAGGTCCAACCTCCTTAGTGGTCTCCTTAAAGATCTGAAACTAGAAATCTCCATCCTTAAGAAAGTAGGAGTTAATTGAATTTGTAACAACAATAGTAATGAATGGCTGATTTTGAATAACAATCCACCAATCCTTGACAATGGAGACACTTGTTTTAATCCATGTTTGTCTCATGTCCTCTATCAATAAGTTCATCTAGGAATATTGTTAATTGAGGTACACAATCTATGTTCACTTGGGGGCATAAGAGGATTCAATTGCATTGTTTCTCTACTTTGTCTTTGTATTTAGTTCATTAGTAGTAGTAATTTGGTTACAAAATTGCTGACATTCTCTCATGCATACAAACTCAATAACCTTGCCATTGTATTTAGTCCATTAGTAGTGGTGGCCTTCTTGTCCTCTCTATTAGAATCCTTTCTTGCAATCCCTACTAGCAATAGATGATACATTGGCATACTTTAGAACATATTCTATAGGTGCAACTAGGTACACCTTTTGATTTTACCAAACTCTTCCTAACCAATCTAGCCATTTCTACCCGCTTTTCCAAAATCATGTCTTTAAATTCCTGACCCCATTTTTAAGCTCACCTAATAAATGGAGCCCAACCTTGTTATAACTCCCTGTAAATCTGTTTTGCATATATGATAGTCAATGTTTACTCTCCCATGAATTTTCGGATTTACTTAATTCCAAAACAGAGACTTATATTAGCAAGGGTTTCAATGGATTGAAATGGCTTTTTGCATATATACTCACAGTTGCTGAAGGGCATGAAGAAGGATTTGGTGCAACAGTGCTTGCATTTTTTGAAGAATCTCCAGCACTTGGTTCATTTTCATTCACATCGTGATTTATTTCCTCACTCCCCATTTCATGCTCATCATTTCTACTTATTTTGTTTAAACTTCAAGAAAAAGTGAAATTTATGACAGCATATTGGAAAAAACAACATAAAAAAATTCCTAAGATGTTTGACAGAACCAAATTTATTTGAAAACAAACTAAAAAGTGTGAGTGTGGCTTACTTTTCAATGAATCCCAAATGCTGAAAAGTGACTGTAAATCTTCTTTTGATCTTCCTTCCTCCTTTCCTCTTTTCTTCTTGTTCTCAGCTGCAAAAATAGAAATTCGGTAGCAAGATATGTTTTAAGGCAGTTGTTTTAGTTGTTTATTTGCTTTAGCTTGTAAAAGAGGTGTAAGGGCTTGTGGACTCTCCATACCCGTGTAATTTATTTTTTCTTAAAAAATATTCTTTTTTTTTAGGGAGAGGGCGGAGGGAGGAGGCGATTATTAATATTGGGGTCATCTGGTCATCCTTGGGCTGGTTGAGGATTGTCCACCCCTGTGGACAATAGTCTGAGAATGCATCCTTGCTTTGCCTAGAGATAGGGGATAGATAGAGGAGGTCCCTTGTCTCTCAACAATCCTGGAGACACCAAGGGCACATCACAAGGGGTGGGGATGTGTCCTTGTGTAATAAGTGATTTATCAAGCATGAGCATAAATAAATCAGACAATAGAGAGACAGATTTATCCTAGGAATATTAAGGCTAGGAAAGCTAGTTAGAGGTGGCAATTGCACATCTTCCAAGATTCCTTGTAAGCTTGAAACAATTCTGAGTATGAAAGACTCACTTCATGCATTTCCTATCTTCTTGGTGCTCTGTAGCATTCAAATAACTCTAGCCACACGAGCTGTAAAATCTGCCTGGAATCCTTTTCATTTGGGCTGCACTCTCACTCTGTGTGCATTCTTACTTTTGCATGCCTCCATTGAGAAGATACACACTTTATGGAATGTCTTTGATGATTCAATTTGACCTCTTAATTTTCTGAAATCAATTTTTGTGGATCCTCCTTGTGCATAGGAAGACTCTATTATTGAAATTAGAAGATCAAATGTTGAACTATTTGCTTCATATTATTGATTCTATTTGGTGAGATGAAACCACCCCTTATAACAAAATTGTGGTTTTGTAATTACTTAAGAGAATTGGTAGTTTCGAAACTCCATGACGGAATAGGCAGTTTTGTACTGTTGGTTCCTGGGGTGTGTTTGAGCTTGCAACTTCAGTAGTAATGCCTCTTGTTGTTGTGTCACCTTCCTTAGATTTTTATGTATAAATCAAGGGTCTTGTATCCAATTTCAGGGAGGCATTGGGCAAGTTGTTTTGGTAAGTGTATTAGCTCTTGGATGGCAATGACCTAATCTGTAATTTGTTTTATTGGTACAAAGGTTGACTGTACTTGTGATATGATTTATGTAGTTGTAGCTCAAGTCTTGAGGCAATTAGCTTGGAGATGATTTTGTAGATCATGTTGCATGGTATTGTTGGTCTATAATGTTCTAACTTCTAACTTTGAAACCTTTGCTATGTTTGGGATTAACAATAAAATTAGTTGCCTTGATATGTGTCAATATCTGTTTGGGTCAACGTTAGTTTCCTTGATTGATATCAATTTTATGAGGTCCAAAATGTTTGGTAGAACCTAGCTAAAATACCATGATGCCTAGAAGCTTTATTCAGGGCAAAGGAGAAGATAATTGCTTTGAGTTTTTCTCGAATAGGAGTTCCATTAGATGATCATTATCTTTTTGGTTTATGGTGTTGGGTAGAAGTTTTAACAATGTTCAATTGGGATGCATCCAACCCATAATCTCTATTTTTTGGGATGTGGGTACTTGGGGGAAATGTCTTCCTGTTGTCTCATCACCTCTATCGCTAACCCAAGGATGTTTCTATATGTCCCCGTAATTTGGGGATGGCTTGGGGACTCTGGGATGTCATGCCTCCACTGTGTTAGAAAGATCATAGCCTTATGATCACTGCATATAACCTAGGCAAAGGAAATTGAACAAGGCAGTGATTTAATAAGGTGCCGATTAAAAACATTTTAGAAGTCTTTGGTGGCAGCGATTCCCAAATAGCGTACAAATAAAATTAATCAAAAGTTAATGCAGCAATCAATTAGGAAAAGGTGCAACTCTTGCAAAGGACAGCAATGTTGAAGAGTTGTGTCTCCCTCAAATGTAAAGATATAAGAGGGAAGAATATTTCATTTGGAGAAAAAAATTAGAATATCAATTCACAAACAATCTAGAATATAAATTCAGAGCAGAAATTCAGAAATACACACTCAGCAATAAATTTAATTCAGAAAATCAATCCAAGAAGCAATCATTTATCAAGCATTCAAGTACTATTCAGGATTCACATTCTCAATCCATCAAGAAATATTAATCAGCAATAGTCTAGCAAATATATCAAGATATCGATTTTGAATTCTAGGTAGTATTTACAAATTAGAAGGATGAAATCCTTTTCGGGCGCACAGGTGCGTAAGGGTTGAAATGATTGTAATGTCTCCCTTTGGGATGATTGTAAATTATGCCCTAGAATCACGAGTTTAATAAAGACAAGTAACATAATATTGTTGAAATATAATTTTATCCAAAAAATGTAAAAGTAAGATAGATAATGGTTGAGACCCTGCAATCATGTTAGATAATTATTGAAGATACAATTCATAAAATTAATTACTACTAGGGTTAAAGAACCTATATTCACAATCATCTTAATCGTACAATATCTATAATTCATTATTTGGGGTTCAACTGTAACAGGTTTGGATAAGGGGACATAATAGGGTGCCCGAAGGGATCCTCACGCTAGGCCCAAAAGCGGATATACCATCCCTCTTGGCCTCATGTTGCCTTTTGCCATCCATCCTTCATGAGGTGGTGTATCTAGTGAGGAAGCTTGTACCTGCCCTCCCTATTCATGCCACCTTATTCACCCTCCTATGATTGAGACTCCTTTGAATCTATTCCAATAATCAATCATTGTGGAGGTTGGTGGGGAATTCACAATAGGGTGTTTGGAGTGTCCTTCCCATCTAAGCCCAAGGGCAAGATACACCTTGCCCCCCTTGGCCTCATGTGGTAGGTCGCTAGCCATCCACCATGAGGTGGTGTACTTAGAAGAGGACCTCACTGTTTCTCCCTTTGTGTATTCCCTCACTAACCTCCTCATGATTGATTGTAGCAATTTGATGAATAGACTAGGAAATCTAAATATTTCACTTCCCACGACCAACCATAATGGGGATTAGGGAGGATAATGCAAAGGTGCTCGAGGCCATCCATAACAAGCCCAAGGGTGTGGAGCATGCAACCAAGACAACTCGACCCGTTGGACCACAAGTGGCAGGAACATTCAACTAAGACAATTCCATCCTTTGGGGTGGTGTACTTAGAGGGGACCCTAT
Organism: Cryptomeria japonica; assembly: GCF_030272615.1. NCBI lineage: Eukaryota > Viridiplantae > Streptophyta > Pinopsida > Cupressales > Cupressaceae > Cryptomeria > Cryptomeria japonica. The sequence goes on along the minus strand of NC_081414.1, from coordinate 369,196,172 downwards.
ATCAGTTCTCCCAAATGTATCTTCTTTCTGTCATGCCTGGTAATGGAAAGAGAACTTCATCACTAAGAAAATCGTCTTATTCATAAGATTTGATGATTTTATACATAAACAACCATGGAAAGACAATGACTCCAGGGGCTAGCATTTTACATCGAGGCATCAACTTACTGAATATAGCAATAAGAGGAATGGAAGCGTATATTATTAACTAATGTTAAGGTGCGATTACACCCAAAACAACAGCCAATTGTTAGTGAAGACTGAAGAGTATGGGTGTCAAGGAGTAATCTCATTTAAGGTAACATGTGCGGTTTAGTCAGCAAGCCTTGAATAATGGCATAACAATTTTGTGAGAAACATTTATTGAACCTGCATATCAAACAAGAATTAAAATACTCGAGGAAGATGATCAAATCCTGCCAGAAGGCCACAATAAGAATAGTAAGAAGGGACTCATGCACAAGTTGCCTGGAGAAAAGCTGTATGTCATGCCTCATATGTAATTGCAGTCTTCAGCAAATCAGAATACTAAACTGAATGGCTGCCCATTATCTTGGACGAAGGAAATAAAAGGCCAGCGATCCATTAAAAGGATCTATCAATATTAACAAAAGACTAGTGGGTGGTTATTCCTAAACAAGGATAATTAATTGATACCGATTAGCATTACAATATCAATTGGAATATAAATATAATTATTTTGTTTAGTCAACATCAGTGGTTGAAGAGGCAAAAGTTCTGTAGAGGAGACGTCTCTTTTGAGAAGGGTTATCCCTGGCAAAGGTTGTGACTATTTGTCCCCTCTCGAGGGCAATATAAGGGAGACTCTCATTTGGAGAAAGGCATGGAAGAAGCAATCATCAAGCATTCGATCTGAGAACAGTTTGCAGAACTCAGAAAACATATATTAACCAACATCATTTATAATTATCTAACAGTGTGGTATGAAGTATAATGCATAATGATATGGCTGATATATTATTGATCTTTCTTTTGATAAGATGTAGAATAATCCATAAAATTAAATAACATATTAATATTTCTAGTATATTATTGTTTTTGCTATGATTCTGCATAATAGAATGGTTATTAAGATTCCCTTAAATTTCTCGTCCAATTAATCATCCCACTTTGGAGGGGAGACATGGTACATATGAAGGATTGCAAGTAGCTAGTAAGCCATGCCAGTAGAGACACCCCTAGTGGGGCTGGGAGACAAGAATGGAGGTTGTCATTCCGTGCTCCAGGGCTGGGTGGAACGGCTCGAGGCGCCTTATATGGTCTCCCAACTGGTGCTCCCTAGTGATGATGAGTTGGTTGGATAGAACTTCAAAGGGAATTCCATATGTACATCTTGGATGTTATAATAGTAAATCTAAAATCTATTTGTTTAATATTGGTTTATATTTATTTATCTTGTGATACTAACCTAGTTGCATGTGATGATCCCGATTTGAGGGGTGGCCTATTGGGCCCCAGTGGTGTTTCACAACCCCCGATTTCTTTTGACTTTATTTGCTTTTAATAAATTTGAAGTTTTAAATAACTCTGAGCGTTTAAATTTCCTATTTCAGTTGGGCCGACGTAGGTGCTTTTGTTTTGTTCAAATTAATAGTTTTTAAATAAATGCTTTTGGGCTGACCTTGGGTCGGTGGTCTCATACCGCGACACATGCTTCCTATATTAGGGAGTGCTTTGCCTAGTTGAGTCCTGCTAATTTAGTCGATTGAAGCCTTTGTGCACGCAGGCAGGTCTGGAACGAAAACTCCAGCAAGCCAGTGAGGTAGGACGATACCCCTACCCTTACACAGTCAACTTTAGCTTTAAGCTTACAATATTAACTCTGTTTCAATATTCGTTGCAGGGCAAATCAGCCATAGACGTCCGTCTTCAAAGCTATGTGGGCATGGAATGAATTGGACGCCACTGCAAGGGCGCCTACCATTGCTGATTTGTGCACCCACGCATGTATACAGGGAGCAGCACTTTGTGAATTACAAAAGGTGGGACGGAGTAGACAGGTGGACAGCTCGTGGTATCTTTTAATAGGTTGGAGCGAATTCAAAGAGGTCTGGGTAGAGCTGTGGCGACTTCCTTGACGACATTGCCTAGTGTCTCCTTTCTATAACATGAGCTGCCCAGTAGGTAGCTTTCTGCACACAGGCATGCACAATAATGATTGTTCTTATTGATAGTGTGTCTGTCGACACCTATCAATAAGGAACTGAAATAAGGATCGCGACCTCCATACTCAGTTTCGTTGAGAATGCAAGTCTAACAGGTACCTCTGCTACTCAGTCTTATTTCCTCTGTCAAATAAAGTGAGATAATATTATTCTGTCTGTAATACCTGGAACTATGGATATGGTTTTCTGAATGTAGTGGTGATTACAATTGTCATATAACTGCTATCATATATTTGGTTTAATACATAAACCCATTCTGGGAAGTGTTTTGACTGCTCCAAGTTACCAATTATAGTTCTGAGTTTTCATTGCATTGAAAGGCGTTCTTTCTTGGAAAATCTGTTATTAATTGAATTTCAGACGCTAGCATGTCTTAGTGGTATCAAAGCCTGTGATCCCGCCAGCCTGTGGAAAGTGAATGAGTGAGGGAGATCCGGTACCAGCAACACGAGAGAAAGAAAGGGGTCCCCATGGGAGATAAAGATGATGCTACAGAAGCTTTCTTCAAAAGAACAGAAGAATTTCATGTCAGCATCTCAGAAACCACGAGGGAAATGGTGCAACTATTGAGGGGCCTCAATCAGGGCCATAACACTGATAGGTTTGCTAACGAAAAAGGCGAACATAGCAGCTTTGGCAAAAAGAAGTCCAATGATGAGGAAGAAAGAGTGTCTGTTAATAACAAATCATTCAAGGCCAAATTCTTGACAAATGAAGAAGTTAATGAAGCTCAACCAGATCAGGCCAATGAAATGGATCACCTCCTAGTTGAGTACAACACTTGAGTGAAGCAGTCAAGAATAAGTTGACCTACTTAGAATATTGTAGATTAAAATAAAAAATGGGCATAGGAGGAAAGGGTATGAGGAAAGGAAGGATTCTAGCATCGTTTGGGAAAGATTACAATTGCCAATTTTGATGGGACAAGTAGTACAACAACAAGATCACAGTTACAAAAACTTGATACCTATTATTCATTGAATCCAATGACGAAGGAAGAGGTCATCAAGTTTGCCAACAAATGGTGGTACCATGGGTTAGTGACTCAAGGGCATGATGCAATTTCCTCCATTGAAGAATTCAGCCATAGATTGATCAAGAGATTTGATAGGACCGACCCAAAAGTTCATTTCAGAAATCTAGCACAATTGAAGCAAAGAAGGCAAGGTGGAGGATTATGTAGCTGAGTTTCAAAAACTTGCTGTCATGGTGTTTGACGTGATGGATAGGAGATTCATAGTGCTTTTCATTGAAGGATTAGTTGAGCCCATAAGAGGATTAATCAAGGCTCTAAAGCCTACAACATTCCAAGAGGCCATCACAACAACGCTCAACTTAGAAGACTCAGTTGCAAAGGATAGTTTCAGCAATAAGAGAATAGCTCCCCCTATGAAAACCAAAAAGCCTTTCCTAAGGAACACAATACCTATGGTTAGGACCAAGCAAATTGATGCCACACAAAATGAGCTTCAGAGGAAGAAGCTATGTTTTCAATGCCAAGAGCCTTGGAAGCTTGGACACTGCTGTTTAAGGAAAGGGCATATTCATTACATTAAGGTAATCTCAGATGAAGATCCAGAAAGTGAAAACATTGTATCTGATAAGGAGATAGAACCACCATATGAAGGAGAAGGACCCTCAGGAGGTACTCCTGCAGCACTCACGGTAGAACCACGTTATAATGCCTTCTGTTTAAGAGAAGTTCTGAAAGGGCAAAAGGTAACCATATTATTTGATAGTGGAGCTACCTACAATTACATTGATGAAGAAGTGGTGTAAAGGCTTGGGTTAAACATGCAACCAATTGAAGGGTTTGATGTGAAGGTAGTGAGTGGAACAATCCTCTCCTGCACTAGAAAGGTACCACAAATGGAGCTGGCAATGGGGGAATACAAACTGAAGGATGACTTTTATGTGATCAGCATGGATATGGAGGTTATGTTAGGGTGCCAATGGCTGTATGCAATTGATAAGTATGAGACTAGCTGAATGTCTCATCACTGATACACACTCTAAAAGAGGAGTCAATAATGTGCAAATTCAGTCTATTTTGGATAAACATGGTAAGGTGTTTAAAGATATTCCTCCTGGACTGCCCCCTAATAAAGGTTTCCAGCATATCATTGAACTTGAAGAGGGAGCAAAACCCGTAATGATCACACCCTATTGCCATCCCAAGGTGTACAAGGAGGAGATTGAGAAGGCAATCAAAGAATTGCTGGATATGGGGCATATAAGGCCTATTTCCAGCCCTTTTGCATCATTGGTAGTATTAGTCAAGAAAAAGGATGGGACAATGAGGATCTGCATTGACTACCGTGCTCTCAATAAGAGAACTATAAAGAATCAGTATCCAATCCCATGAATTGATGAGCTACATGGGGCAAAGTACTCCAAGATTGATTTGTGTCCGGAGTACTATCAAATCAAGGTTAGAGATGAGGATGTGCACAAAACAACTTTTAGGTGTCACTATGGGCACTATGAATTTTTGGTAATGCCCTTTGGACTAACGAATGCGCCAGCAACTTTCAAATCATGTATGAACCAGGTATTTATTCTCTCGTTAAGGAAGTTTGTTTTTGTCTTCTTTGATGATATCTTGGTTTATAGAAAAACTTGGGAGGATCATTTGAATCATTTGGATGAGGTTCTGAAAATTCTAGAGCAGCAATATTTTTATGCCAAAGCCTCTAAATGTGAGTTTGGAATGCAAGAAATTTTGTATTTGGGATTTAAATCAGTGAGCACGGAGTTAGTGTAGATGAGGAGAAGATTGAAGCTATTCAAGAGTGGCCAGACCAAGCAATCTAACACAGCTAAGAGGGTTTTTTGGGCTATGTAGCTACTATAGAAGATTTATTAAAGGTTTCCACAACTTGCTGCCCCCTTAACTAATCTAACAAAGAAAGGAGTCTTTACATGGAATCGTACAGATCAGCAAGCTTTTGACAAACTCAAAAAGGTAATGAGTTCTTGCTCGGTCTTTAGCAACCCTAGATTTCTCACTGCCTTTTGTGCTGGAATGTGATCCTTGTGAAGGTATAGGGGCTGTCTTGATGCAAAACAGACATCCCATAGCATTTGAAAGTAGGAAAGTTAAAAGCTGCTGAGCATAAGTTCTCAATCTATGATAAATAAATGCTGGCTATTATGCATGCTTTGACTAAATTTAGGCAATATTTGGTCTGTAACAAGTTTGTGGTTAAGACTGATCATAACAGTCTGAGATACTTCCTTAACCAAAGGGAACCAAATGATAGACAACAGAAATGGGTGAGCAAAATTCAGGCGTATGATTTTGACATTTAATATGTTAAAGGAAATAACAATGTGGTGGCTGATGCATAATCTAGGAAGCCTCATCTGCATTCTATTACTGATTTATTTGCTGATTGGAGGTCTTTGATCACAGCTGAATATGTTAAGAATTCATTTACAAATGATGTATTAGAAGATAAAGTGCAGGATGACAGGTTTAAGGTGATTAATGAATTAATCTTCTACAAGGGGTGTGAGTGTGTTACACCTGAATCTAAGATGAAAGGAAGAATTTTACAAGCCTACCATAACTCACCACTTGCTGGTCACCTAGGGTTCTACAAGACATACAAGTGAGGGAACGTTTCTCATGGAAGGGATTGTAAAAGGATGTGATACAATATGTGTGCGAGTGTAAGGAATGTCAACAAAACAAGGTAGAGCATGTGTTTCCAGAAGGGTTATTGCAACCTTTGCCCATTCCACATTAGAAATGGGAAAGCATTTCAATGGATTTTATCATGGGGTTACCAAAGGTACAAGGTAAGGATTGTTTGTATGTGGTGGTAGATAGACTTACAAAGTTTGTTCATTTCCATGCTATATCATCAGATTTCAAAGCTCCACAAGGTGCAAATCTGTTTTTTAGAGAGATTTTAAGGCTTCATGGTTTGCTAAGAACAATCCTAAGTGATGGGGACAACAGGTTCCTTAGTATGTTTTGGTAGGAGTTGTTTCCATTGACAGGGGCAGAATTAACACTTATTACTAGCTATCACCCATAAACAGATGGGTAGACTGAAATAGTGAATAAATAGATTGAGGACTACTTGAGAAATTATGTGATAGGACAGCAAACAGCTTGGATCAAGTGGGGTTGCATTTGGGGGAGTATTGCTACAACACCACTTATCATATGTCAATTGGTATGTCCCCATTCAAGGTACCCTATGGTTATGATGCTGTTTCCTTTGTGGATCTGATCTTGACTGATAGTAGAGTTCCCAGTGCTAAATATATGGTCCGACAGAGTAAGCACATTATGGAAGCCCTCAAGAAAAGCCTCCAACAAGCTTAAGAATCAGCAAAAACTTTATGCTGATAAGCATCGAACTGAATGTACATTTGAGGTTGGGGACATGGTGTTTTTAAGATTGCAGCCCTATTGAAAATATTCAATCAAAGGGAGTGGAGCAAGAAAATTGAAACCTTGCTTTTATGGTCCTTACAAAGTCATAAGGAAGGCGGGGCAGGTAGCATATGAGCTGGAATTACCTCCCAGTAGCAGAATTCACAATACTTTCCATGTGTCATGCCTCAAGAAGGCCCTTGGGCAGCATATTGTTCCCTCAATGGAATTACCACCACTTGATTATGAGGGAAAATTAATTCTGGAACCTGAGACAGTGTTGAATGTAAGAGAGAAGAGGTTGAGAAATAAATTGATTCCAGAGTATTTGGTGAAATGGAAGGGATTGCCACCAGAAGATGCGACTTGGAAAGGGATAGAAATTTTTGATCATCCCAGTCAGAAATTGCTTGAGGTCAAGCAATTAGATAATGGGAGGGCTGTGATGACCCCAATTTGAGGGGTGGCCTATGGGACCCCAGTGGTGTTTTACAACACCCTATTCCATTCTTTTGACTTTATTTGCTTTTAATAAATTGTAAATTTTAAACAACTGAAAGCGTTTAAATTTCCTATTTCGGTTGGGTTGACGTAGGTGCTTTTGTTTTGTTTAAATTAGTAGTTTTTAAATAAATGTTTTTGGGCTGACCTTGGGTCGGTGGTCTCATAACTGCACAGCCTTCCTATATTAGGGAGTGCTTTGCCTAGTCGAGTCATGCTAATTTAGTTGACTGAAGCCTTTGTGCACGTAGGCAGGTCTGGAACGAAAACTCCAGCAAGCCAATGAGGCAGGACGATACCCCTACCCTGACAGAGTTGACTTTAGCTTCAAGCTTACAGTATTAACTCTGTTTCAATATCCATTGCAGGGAAAATCAGCCATAGACGTCCGTCTTCAAAGCTGTGTGGGTGTGAAACGAATTGGGTGCCACTGCAAGGGCGCCTACCATTGCTGATTTGTGGACCCACGCATGTATACAGGGAGCAGCACTTCGTGAAGGACTAAAGGTAGGACAGAGTAGACATGTGGACAGCCTGTGGTATCTCTTAAAAGGCTGGAGTGAATTCAAAGAGGTCTGGTCAGAGCTGTGGTGACTTCCTTGACAACATTGCCAAGTGTCTCCCTTCTGTAACTTGAGCTGCCCAGTAGGTAGCGTTCTGCGCACAGGCAGGCACAATAAGGATTGTTCTTATTGACAGTGTGTCTGTCGACACCTGCCAATAAGGAACCAAAATAAGGATCACTGCCTCCATACTCAGTTTTGTTGAGAGTGCAAGTCAAATGGGTACTTCATTCAATCTGCTATTCAGAGTCTTCTTTCCTGTGTCAAATAATGTCAGATAATAATATTCTGTCTGTAATACCTGGAACTATGGATATTGTTTTCTGAATGTAGTGGTGATCACAGTTGTCATATAACTGCTATTATATATTCTGATTTAATACATAAACCCATTATGGGAAGTGTTTTGACTGCTCTGAGTCACGGATTATAGTTCTGAGTTTTCATTGCATTCAAAGGCGTGTTTTCTTGGAAAATCTGTTATTAATCGAATTTCAGATGCTAGCATATCTCATGCAGGCCCTATCTCAAGATACTGAGATAACAATTTCCATTTCCAAGCATTTGAAGAATTTTAGGGCAGATGGGGTTGAGTCTCAGTAGGGGACATTACACTTCCTCACCCACACATGATTGTTTCCTTGGGGGAATAAATAAATAAATTAAGAGTCTAGAATGATTAGCATTTCACATAAGAGATTATATGTTAGATAATATCTTCATCATGCATACACTAAGCATATGTCTCATGCATACCACAAATGAACAAGAATGCTATTGCCTGCAATTAATAGTAATTTTTGATCTGATCTAAGTCCCTGATTGCTGGTATGTTATGAACTGATCTGCTCGTTAAGAGCACCAATGCTAATTGAATTGATTTTCTTGCTACAGATGTAATTCTGGTTCGATGCCGATTCCTTGTTATTTGATCCACTTGCTGGGTTTCTTTATTGCTACATACAGATTATATATATTTATGAACTTCTGATCTTATTCAATAATCTGCTCATACATACATTGTTCTTCACAGTTTCTGCATATACTCCTCTTCCCAAATCTGCTTATAATATATTTATGCATCTGCTGTTTATACTCAGAATTCTGCTTTGTGATACCCTATTTTCTGCTTTTAGTTTTTCTCCTCTGCCTCTCGATTGAATGAGTTGCCCTGCTATATATATCCTCCCATGGAGTCACAACTCTATACTTGCAAGGGATGTAACTTTTCATTTGTTATTCCTTGGTTGGCCTTAAAGTGTTATTGATCTGTGTGCCACAAAACCTAACCATATGTTCTATGGGCAGCACCCAAACTCTAAGTGCTCACAAAAAAGTTATGAATAGGTATCTAAACCTCATTCGAAATCTGCCTCTAGTTTCAGAAATAGCAAGGACTTGGTATAGGAAAAAAACAAATCGATAAAATTGTGAAAATGGCATGCACCATGAAGGTTTGTGTGGTTTTGAAGGCTTTATTTTGTGCTGCCCTTGGACCCCACAAGGAGTGCTGCTCCTTCACCTTGCTGGTAGCTCCATCCCCAAAATTCCACTTATCACCATCCCACCACCACCCTGCTGCCCTCTTACCTGCCCTCTCCAATATAGGGCCTTTTACTCCCCCATCCTTGAAACCCATTCTCTGCGTCTCCCTATCCCCTCATCTCAAGACTGTGTGGAAAATAGAGTTTTAACTTTTAGGGAATTTTCTTGGGTTTTTGTTTCCTCCTCATGATCATCATCTGCCAAGAGTTTGAATTTGAAATATTTCATTATATGTTGGTTATTTCCCGTGAGTTACTTTTCTTTCATCTCCTAGCACCATCTCTACTTAACATTGATATGTTGTTATTCATGATTAATTTCTGTTTTGTTTGAAAAAAGTGCTTCACATAAAACTTCCGTGGAATAGAAAGTTACATCATCTGAGCATAATGCTTAACAAGAGGAGATTCTCTCCTTATATGGGCAAGGAAGGAAAGCACTTGAGCCTGCACCCTAAAGGGCAAAGAGTTCATCTCTCTTGGAAACCACTCAAACTTAGCTTGTACAATCAAAGTCAACCTTTGTCCGAAAAGCCCGAACTTCTCCATACTGAGAGTGGAGGTATCCTCCTGAAAGATGACATGGCAGCTTGACCTCTAAATAAAACTGATTGCTGCCAACTGAGTTGTATGCTATAAACCTTGCAGCTGTCCGGGATCATCCAAGAATCCCCTAAAAGTGGTCTTTTCCAAGAGAGAGGAGTAATAGGAAGGAAATTAAACTCATCCTGCAGCCATCCCAAGAAACTTCTCTTTGTTGGACATGTCCAAAACATATGATTTACTGTTTCTTTTCATGACTGATTTGTTGAAGAAAATCCGTATTTGAGTCTCCTTTTATGATCATGGAGTATTTTCTCTTTGCCTCCAAAATGACTTTACCTGTTTCTGGCTACTGCTAACTGCAAATTTAGCTTCTTGTTCATCTTTTAACAGCACCTCAATGAAACTTCTTTATAAAATCTGTTCTTGTATCTTGTGCAATTTTGGACTTCTCGAAGATGTTTCCAAATTCTTTCTTGCTCCACTCCTGAATATTTTTCAACTTAGGCAAATTTGTACATTACGTGTCCCATGATGATTGAGACTGAACACCATCTTTCAACAGGGCTATGGAAGGACAGGCCTGTGAGCCACATTCTTCGGAATCTAAAGGTTGATTTGAAGGCTTGATGCTTTAACTGTATAGAGAGAAAATGAACAAGTGGTCTGAGGGATTGGTTGTAAAGACCTTTGTCTGTAAATCTAGTTTGGGCCATATCCATCTCAAAGATGAGGATTCAATTCAGCTTTTCAACTCTGAAGCTGCTGCCTTTACTTCTAGTGGTGCAGGTATATAGTCCATCTATACAATCGATGTCAATCGTGATAGCTGCTGTGAGAATTTTCATTAGTGCTTCAACTGTTCTTATTCTGAGGCCTTTCCTTCCTTTCTTTTTGTCGTCTGACCTATTTTGTTGGAAATCTCTCATGAAAATGAGATGTTTGCTTGGTGGAGCAAAGACCCAATCTTTTACAATTTTTTATATGGCATTCTTAAGATTCCTCTGGGGGAAAGCATATATTGACTATTATTGAATGGTGGCCAAGTTCATATGATAGAAAGGAAATAGGTACATAGGTATATACCTTAGTCGGTTATTCAGTGTATTGACACCTTTTTGTGGGCACAAAAGTGGGCTTGCTTGCTGCCTGATATTCCTACAAATTTTAGCCTGTCTATTATTTCGGGCTCTTGTTGATTCTTACAGCAGTATAGATCAATATTATTTGAGATGAAAAGGTTTCTGCGCAGTTGGGGTTTAGTGGGAGCTCCGATCCCCCTTATATTTCAAGAGAGTTAGTGCATTATTAGATGTTCTCTCTTTTAAGCTGCTCCTTATTTCTCAACTCTTCCTGAGATTGATGTGTCCAAATCTACTGTTTTCCAGTTATTGTTTTGTCATGTCTAGATCATGGTTCTTCTGTTTGTTGATATTTATAACCTTTTTTCCATGCTATGAGGGTCCTATGGTGTCATTGCCAATCTTTTCTCTTTTGATGTATGGGTTGTTTGTGGTCCTATGGTTTGGACTGTGAGGTTGATGCTTGTGCTCAGAAAGTAACTATAGTGTTTGAGCTCTCTTTCTGTGCTTCTTCCATTACCTTAATTTTTTTCCTTGTGTTCTTCCTTGTCCATAAGAATTTCAAAAAGATTAGAAGTTGTTGCCTGAGTTGCTTGAGAAGACATTTTTCTGTTCTTCCTAATGTCGATTTTCTATTGCTCTTCGGCTTTCTCTGTATGTTTCTGTAGATTTTGATATGGTTTTGAAGTTATGGCATTTGTGCTTGATTCTTTTTGGGGAGGATTTGTTGGTTTCTCATTCGACTCTTTTCTGTTTTCTTGTTTTGGCAAGTTTTGCTTGGCTATTTCTTGTTTTGAGCATACCTTTGCAAGATGTCCATGCTGCACTATGCAAGTTTGAAGAGACATCTTGAAAGATGTGCTGAAAACAAGAAATAATAAAGCAAAATCTCTTACAGAAATCTTGACTAGGTCCATTGAGAAATCTTGAAGAATATGCAAGCTTGAAGAGACATTTCCACTGTTTCAAATATAAAAAATGGGATCAGATCAGGTGTACAAAATATTTTTTTTCCCCTCCAGGACAAAAGAATTTTTTTTAAGGCACATGCGAATACAGAATAAAATACCATAAGTATCTTATCCTCTCTTGAACAAAATCTCTTGGATGCTGAAGATTAGCTTAAGGATCACTCGAGAAGACTCCAAGGTTCATGAATGTCGGGTCACGACGTGTGGATAAGCTCATTGGTTTGATGTGATTATGCTGGAATCACAAGGGGACTTACATTCGAATGCCTGAATGCTTGATTTGCTGGAACTTATATCATCTGATGTTACAATTTGGTGATGCTCTTTGTCCTAAACTAGCTTGATTTTAAAAAAATGGCAAAAGGTAAAGGGTTGAGAAGCCTATTCTAAGACCTAGAAGGTAAGAACATAGATGAATGACTATATGGAACCCTACCGAGCGAGGTCTCACCATCAACTTGAACAATTTGACACAAGCTCAGTGCAATCTTCTAAGGACGTTTCAAAGATGTTCGAATCAATACCATCAAACATTGATCACCATTCAAGTTAATGCATAAGCAATGAGTGTAGAACGATTCAAAGTCAAGCTCATTTCATTCCAGTTGACCACACAAGGCGCACTTACAATTAGTAAGAGGTTAGTGGTATGGACTGGGCGGATTCCACACAAATGCATTCACCAAATTCTTCCATTCAATCTAATTATTTATCATCTAACATGAAGATCCAACAAGAAACCATGCACGTTATAAAGAAACAACACACTTCACCATAACTTCAATGAAAATGGAGTTCATGTACAACTTAGGCAACAATTTCTGTCTTCTCCTCATACTCTACTCACTATTCTATTCTCTTAAGACTATCTATTGACTATTAGCTATTCTACTCGCTATTAACCTTTACAAATGAAGAGCTTGAGCTTTATATAGAGAGCTCATTTACAATGAATGGCCAGGATTGATTCTCCATCAATGACCAAGATTTTACAATGGAAACCGTAATTAGGGTTTGTTACAACAAACTTTTCTTAGCCAATGAGAAAATTACATTCAATGAGCGTGGACCAATAGATGTCAAGGGTAGGTGTCTCGAAGTTTGTGCCATCATGGGGGAGTCAGGTTCGCTGAATCAAGACATGCCGATGTGGATTTCTCTGATTGGCACATGGTGACTGGGATGATGACTAGGACGCTACCTTTAACTTGCACTTCATAGTCTTGATTTGATTGATCTCTTCAACATTCTCTAGCTCGCTCAAAGTAGTGGTGATGGGAATTATTGATGTAGCTGAGTCCTTCCACCTTTGCTTGCTTACCTTGGAGTGATTGTATGACTTCTCCTTAACACTCCTCTGATCTCTTCATGCCTCCAGGGTGTGGTAGGAATCTTTGAATATCTTGAGATCTTCTCCTCCTTGATGTCTTTGTATTTGCCGATGAAGCTTCTTGAAGGCATCTTCCTTGTATCTTGTTCTTGATGTTGAAACTTTCTCCTTGAGGTCTTTACTCCTATCTTCCTCCAATACGATCTCCTTGATTTGTTTCTTCATTTCCTGCAAAACAAATAAGCAAGCATCAAATACATATGATATCCCTTATATTATAACCTCCTAGTTTGATGTAATTTGCAGGTTTAACAAGAGCATCTATAGAAGGGGTCACTCCTTGATTGAAGCAAATTTGTTGTCTTCTTGACGAATTCGCTTCTTCTTTTGTGACTTTTGCTGTCACCAATGATTGGAGTTGCTGCTTGTGAATCAGATTTGATGTTGATGCTTATTGAACTCACTGTGGATGTAATCAAATTCGCTGATGATATGTTTCCTGAATCAGATCTGTTGTTGATATTGATTGGATTCCTTGCCCTGCTGATTGAATTAGCTAGTAGAGATGATGGGGACTCCTGATCTGCTGATCAAGTTCACTCTAAGAAAAAGGATCGCTTTGAATCGGTGACTAAATGATTGCTTCAAGTCCCCTTATATAGGTGTCTTAATGAGGAGATGTTTCCTTTTAGGATGAGGCCGACTTGTCATAAATTAGATTAAATGAAAACTTACCTTGGCCGACTTACCTCTAGATTGATTTTGAATTTGTTTTGGGCACTAAAATGTTTGCCTTGTGGAATTTTTGCTTCGTGCAAGGTACATGTAATTCGCTTGATGTAGTGACTTCACTCTATGTCCTTGCTAGGAACAGGACCTATAATGATCAAGTTTGCTCTCTGTCCTTCCCAAGAATAGGACCTAAATGAAACTCGCTCATCGTCCTTTGAGAGGACAAGACTCATAAGATGAAATTCACCCTTTGTCCTTGGGAGGGACATGACCTATGATGCAGTTCGCTCTCTGTCATTCCCAAGGACAAGACCTATATCAAAATTCGTTGGCTGACCTTTGCAAGGTATGTTCTCATCAATTTGCTTCATGTCTTTTCGGCGGTCAAGGTCAAGATAAGTAGTTTCGCTCCATGTCCTTGCTAGGGACAAGCCCTATAATGATCAAATTCGCTCTATGACCGGCCTAAGGACAAGACTTTCAATGCAGTTCGCTCTGTGTCCTTGGTGAGGACAAGACCTAAATTGTAAATTTCGCTATAAGACCTCCCTAAGGACAAGCTTCAAATGAAGTTCGCTCTCTGACCCTTCTAAGGACAAGGCATGATTCTAAATAAAGTTCGCTCTTCATATTCAAGTTCGCTCTACCATCAACAAGTAAGCAGTTGATTCTAACAAAGCTCGGATTAAGACATATTTTAGTTTGCTCAACCATCAGCAAGGACAAGACATGCAAATCGCTCCATGTCCTTTGGAAGGACAAGACCTATATGACATTTTCACTCTAAGACCTCCCTAAGGACAAGCTTCAAATATGGAATTCGCTCTATCCCTTGGAAGGACATGCCCTATAATTGAAAATTTGCTCTATGACCTTAAGGAGGACAGGCCCTATCAAATCTCGCTTCATGATCTCTCCAAAGACAAGGTCTAAGCTGATGGAAGATACATGATTAAGTGAAGAAGCTTGCTCAATGCCCTTGATGGAATTTCGCTCTCTGTCCTTGGTAAGGACAAGATCAAGAGAAACTTGCTCATCGTCCTTTGGAAGGACAAGTTCAAAATAGGTAAAATCCGCTCTATGACCTTCCTAAGGACATGACCTATATGACAAGATTTGGCGGTTCACCTTATGACTTTTACAAGGACATGAAACTCATCACTCCCTTTGACCTCATCTTAAGTTATCAAACCTCTCCATATGAAAGCATCATCAATTCGGCCCTTAAGAACATCTATAGAGGAAATTCGCTCTATGACCTTCGGAAGGACGAGACCTAAGACAAAGTCTCGCTCTAGGACCCTGATGGGGACATGAAACAAGTTCGCTCTTGACCCTTAGGAAGGACAAGACTCTCCAAATTAGCTCCCGACCCTTGGCAAGGTATGGGAGCTAAATGTAAAATTTTGCCCCAAGTCCTTAGAAAGGTACATTATCTCAAACAACCTCATACTCAATCCTTCACTTCCCTTCACTCAACTAGATCATGATCACATATCTTCACGAAACATGTTAACTTTTACCCTTCAAGAAGGCTCAAGGACGGAATTCGCTCTAATCTTGAGGCCAAGGACGTGTTTAAGGCAAGTTTGCTCCAGCAAGGGACATGACCCTAGGGAAGACTCCTCATTCAATCCCTTTCCACCTGAATTGATGAATTCTCTGGCTACTAAAGAAATTTTATCCTTTCAATGCAAAGATTAATAGCAAGGATTCTAAGACAACCTAGAACTGAGCAAAAAGGGCTAATCCTAGAAAGCGAAAAATTTAAAGTTTTTAGGCCAAACAGATTCTGCCATGTACCGTTTGCAAATCAACCTTACTGCACACAAATCTGCCATAATCTGCAATGGACCTGTTGTGAGGTGTTCACACATCGCCCTATTGCAAAAATTGTTTAACGTTTTTAGGCCAAACAGATTCTGCCATGTACCAGTTGCAAATCAACCTTACGGCACACAAATCTGCCATACACTGGCCAAATGCCACCTCAGTGCCAATGTCACAAAGTAGAGTGGGTTCTCCATATGAAAATGAGGCAGAAGCCTCCCACTTTAAGACAAGCATCCAACCATTGCACTACTGGCAGCAATACCATCAAAGTGGTGCACAACTCTGTTGAATGGCCTGTTGCCACTGATCCACCATTAGAGTATTGCTTATTCCAGCAGCATTACATGTAGGTTGGTGCCATTCCACTTACTGTGCTAGTGGCACTCTACTACTGTCAAACTGTTCCTGCTCTACCACAGAGATTTCCTATGACATGTACTCTCTCCAAAGTTGAAATTCTAAATTCAGAAAAGAGACTTTTGGGGCCAAAGGGAAGAATTTTTCAAGTTGTTAAAAATAGATCCTAACTATTGTTTTAAATTGCCTACATCCAACCATTGCACTATTGGCAGAAATACCACCAAGGTGGTCCACATCTGTGTTAAATGGCCTGCTGCCACTGATCCACCATCAGAGCATTGCTTATTCTAGCAGCATTACATGTGTGTTGGTGCCATTCCACTTACTGTACTCTGTTGCTCCTGCGCTAGTGGCACTCTACTACTGTCACACTGGTCCTGCTTTGCCGGAGAGATTTCCCAGACATGTATTCCCTCCAAAGCTGAAATTCTAAATTCAGAAAAGAGAGAAAACTTTGATGGATCTTTTGAGGCCAACAGGAAGAATTTTTCAAGTTGTTAAAAATATATCCTAACCAGTGTTTTTGAGGGAACAAGAAGTAAAATAAAGTCAAAAGAGGTTTGCCATATGTTCAAAATCTGATGGTTCTGTTGAAAGGATTTAATTTGGTTGTATCTCAAATTAAAGAGTTGAGGTTTGTTGTTAGCATCTTAAGGTCTTCACATAAGCTTCAATAACCAGCTTCAAACATACTGGCTGATTTCAAAAGGGGAAGAAAATTGGATTCCCCCTGAACTCCTTCAAAAGCCCAGATGCAAGCCCAAGCAAGAAATAAAAGTTACAACATAGACTTAGAGGCAACATATCTGAGACAACTTTAAAGTGATCACCAAACCACCATGCACCTTGCAAGAACAAGTATCAATATCTTAGGTATCTGTCCCAGGGTATGATACCATGTAGAATTATAGTGTAGGATTGAATAAGCTAAAGAAGATTCAAGCAACAGGACACAATATAACACACAATATGTATGGTACCAAAACTACCTCCCATAAGGATGAAAATAACGAGTCAAATCTGTATTACAAATTTTATATAAAATGAGGGCTATACCTCTCAGGGCATATAGATGATATTTGCTGGCCTCAAACAAAAGTAGAGGTTGGTCTCAAATCTCATATACCAATGGCACCTCAACATGGGCCTATATATTAACATGGATCCGATGGATACCACAACAGAGTAACTCATTGGGTTCAGAAGCAATTTTCCCATGGATTACAAAAAACTGGCATTTCAATGGGGCATGATAAACCAAGTTTATGTCATGTCCCCAATTTGAAAGGTGACAATAAATTAAATTGATTTTTATTAGGTTGTCAATAAATAAATAAAATATCCAATGTTGACTTAATATTAATTAATTTAATTAAATAAAGTTCTCCAAAATATGATTAATATTTTAGTCGGCCAAGTTGGCTTAATGTTCTAAAAGCTTCTTGGAGTTCTGTTGTGCGTTGTACATGCTACTTGTCGCTGACAGGATCCCCCTTCTTTGAGGGCCCTTTTTCGTCTTCGCCCTGTTGAGTTCCGCGCAGAGTGTCTCGCGTCCTTTCGAGTGAGCCCGCGATCAGTTCGTGAGATGATGATGTTGGATGAAGGAGCTGGCGATTCCATTAGCTTAGTCAAGCCCTCGGGCACGAATTCCAAGAGATTGTTCAAGCTTGTAAAATCGCCTTGAATGGGCGTGTGATGATAGAGGCTGGCGAAGCTCGCCAAGCAAGGGACAGCGCGTTTGAAGGTCGCATGAGGACCCAAAGTCGCCGATTTTAGCATAAGAATAATGAGAGAGATTACATGACGTTTGGTTTTACAAGTTTGCGAGATTTGTATGAATGGCGATTCTTGCCAGCTGAAAGGCAAAAGAAGGGTGAAATCTTTAAAGTGCCTCAAGGTGCCAAACTTGCCAAAATGCCCAAGAGGGGCGAAATTCGGACCTTCAAGCCGAAGTGTTAAAAATTAGAAAATTTTCAAAATGCCCAAAAGGGGCAAATTTCGGACCTTTGGGCCAAAATGCCAGAAAATTAAAAAGTTGCCAAAATGCCCAAAAGGGGTGAATTTCGGACCTTAAAGCCAAAATGCCAGAAAAATTTGAAAGTTGGCAAAACGATAAAAAGGTTCGAAAATTGGCAAAACACTAGAAGTCACTGAAGTTGACAAAATTGTCGAAAGGTCCAAAGTTTAGCAAACCACGCCCAACTCCCGAAAATCGCGATTTCTTCAGAGGTTGCGAAGTTGACAAAGGGGGTCAAAGTGCCGCAGTTTTCAAAATTCCCATTGCGTTATAAAAGAAAATGCCGAAGTTTAGCAAACCACACCTAAGCGCCAAACTTCGCATGACTAAGGGTAAAATGTGAAGTGTTTAAAATTCTAAAAATCCCCATTCCTCCGAAAATCACGTCAAAGGAGAAAATGCGGATAATGAAGTTTTCAAAACCCTTCTAAATTCTGAAATTCGCCATTCGAGGGTAAGTGCGTGGTAAATCGCGTGAAGAAGGGGCTCGCAAAACCCTTGCAGAGCTGCTTCGACCGTCGAAAATCGCGAAGTGCGTGGTAAATCACATGAAGGGCAAAGCTTGAAGGTAAAAGAAAACCCCGAAGTTTGCCAAGGTCCGCGCTAATAAGCCTGTCGCGCAGTAAGTGTGTGCCGCCGACCCCATTCTCCATCGCCGAAGCCTTGCGTGGGGTTGAGACTGCAATTTCTAGAGATTATAAACTTGCAAAGGCGCTTCATTCTCCCAAATTCGCCATTTAAAGGTGCTACCGTAACTCTTCTTTGAAGCATTGAAAGTCAAGAGGTTCTTATACTTTGTAGAGAGTAGTAAAGAGTCGCCAAAGCAATTCGCTCATATTGCCAAGGTAATTAAAATCGCTAAGTCTCAAATTCAAATTCAAAAAGTAAAACTGCAGGTCCTTTTCAAACCATAGGCGCAAAAAAAAAAAAAAAAATTGAATAAAGAAGTTAACCGTTAAAATTCAAAAATTGCAGACTCTCCCATTCAAAATTGGGAATTCGTTCTTGCAAGGCAAATCGTGCAATTTCTCGCCATTCATTTTCACCAGGTAAGTGTGCTTTACCTCTCTCAATCGTCTGAAATATTTTCAAATTGGATGGATGTCTGTGCAAAAATTGATTAAAATGCTTAAAGTCTTCAAATCGCATCTTTTTCCGTTTGTAAGACGTCATGCAAGGCAACTGAAAACAGAGTCTCGGAATTAACCAGAAAATGCATTTTCAGACTTAGGAAAATTTCTCAGGCTTTGTCCATTTTGAAATTAATGCCTAAGTATAAATTCGCAATCGAAAAGCTTCATAAATACTTATGTTTAAATCAATCAAGCTTTTAGCTAACAAAATCATGCTGTTCTTTCAATTCGATTTCTGAATTGATCCTTGAATGCTGGCATATCCTTTATCTAACCTGCTCTACTTCCTTTTTATCGCCTCGTAATCTGCGTCCGGCTATGCAGGATAAATGCCTAAATTGGCGGTAGAATCATCAAAGACGCCTGCTACAGCCGAGACATCGTGAGCATCCAAATTAGATATCCATTGCAAAGTCGAAAGGATGAAGTATTAGTATCAAAGGGGGGGACTGAGGGAGTCAAAAGTTCAGAGTGTCTGGAGCAGTGTCGGTGATACTGACCTGGGCCATATTGATATCCAAGATTTCAGAAATCGAGTCTTCTCCCCTAATGCCTATGACAGACGTAGACAGATGATGGAAAGTGGCATCGCCCAAGCGGCGGGATTTCCTCTAGCAGTGCAAAACTATGAGTTAGTAGTAGAAGCTGCCCGACATTACCAGCCAGGTTCCAGATTGGTGCTCCTCGAGAACATGACCCTCGCTAACTTCACTCCTGAGGCCATTGGCGACGCATTTGACATTCCCTTCCCAAACAACCCTATAGCAACAACTATGGACGAAGCACAGGGGGTGTATGATATGAATCCCGCCAGTGCAAAACACTAATGAATGAAGAGTGGTACAAGGAAAGGAGATCCCCCAGCGTCAGGATTGGGAAAAAGACCCCTAGAAGCGACTTTCACAATGAGCATGGGGACATGGTCACATTGCTCAGTAGGATCATGGGACTTCCCCAATCCAATTACTTTGAAGAATGGATGTTTTACTTCGCAGAGCAGGTCTTCGCTGGGAAATCCAAGTTTGACTAGGCCCAGATCATAAGCGACAACATCCACACTCAGCTGATAGAACTTGAGACAAAGAAATACTTCACTATGACCTCCTATTTGGTCTACATGTTCGCCAAGAACTAGCCACTGCCAGGTTTAATAATGAAGGTGAAATTGGGAATGGGCCTGGTCAGGTAAAAGTGTATGATTGTTACCCATAGCTGCATTATCAGGATATAGCCCAAAGAGAAAAGAACAGCCCAACCTATGCAGTTGGTCAATATGAGCGTGTCAATGACGCCTTCACAATGCGCCTGGTCAGGCTAATGTAGGGAGGATTATACATAAGGCTCTTAGAGCAAGCTACTACTCTAGTACAGAGATACAGGGCCTGGTTCGTCCAGTTCCCAAGGTTCTCCTACATCCGGATAGCTGGCTTTGACGGTGCCCTTCTCCGGCTTCCACGGTACCCAACCGACAAGATAGTTCTCATGGAGGTCGCAAGGCAGTTAGGTCCGGCAGGCAGCTTACTCAGGGACAAGAATCTAGCTGGATTTGCATTCCCCATGATTATAGGCAACCAGGATGTCCATCTAAAGACCCCATCTCAGGCAGAGGAATCCTTTGCGGAGCTAGCCTCCTATGGCCTATAGGAGCATTTTCCAAGGAAATGCTTCGATCACGACAATCTGGCGAAGAGAGCCTATGGCAGGCGGTACAGAGCAAAAGAATCAGTTGAAGATTATTGGAAAAACTGCTCTGATGACTATGAGGTCCGAAGGTGTGAATATTCAAGGCTGAGTGTGTAGCAAATACGACTCTATGAATATCACCGGGTCCCAGATCAACTCACAGATTCAGCAAATTGCCTGCAAGTTCGAGAATTTGAGGCAGTAAGGCATCTTTTGCCAGGCGTTGATTGGTCACAGGACCCGATCACTGATTTTGAGGCAGTCATGGCAGCCCCAGGAAGATATACTGACCAATGGTTGCATTAGTAGATTGAGCGGCTAATTCATGAAGGAGTCTAGTTCACCTACCACTTAATGGGTAACCTTGATTCTCAGTCCTCCGGAGATGAGGGAACTTCCAGTGCACCTAAGGAAGAAATTGAAAAACCTGAGAAAAGAAAGAAGGCTAAGGCTAGCAGAGGAACTCGGACATCTAAAAGAACAAGAAGGGAAAAGATTCCCATTAGGAGACCAGAGGTCACTTCATCATCAAAGGACCCTAGTTCGTCCGATGATGTAGTAGAATTGGATTATATACCTGCTCCGCCTTCCCAGAGTGACATCGTGCATTTGGAGCTGATGGTCCTCCCGCACCCGACATGCTGGACGCTGAGCTAAGAGTAATTGAGTCAGCCGAGCCGGGTAACCAAATTGAGGAAGGAGAGATTCCATCCAATCAGGGGATCGAAGTACATGAACCCACCCAACAGAGCCGCCATGAATTGCTGCTCCATAACACTACCAAGGATGACTCCATTGTTGAAGGAGAGCAAAAGGCAGAGGAGACCCGCGAGCTCGAAAATACTGAAGAGCAACCATCACACAAAGGCACCGGGCAATTGTTCAGTGAAGTGGGGGAAAACTCGGCTGCAAGCAAAGAACTCGGCACCTCCTCTACTCCTCCTATAACGAAGCAGTTGCAAATTTGTGGTGAGACGACAGAAAACATCAAAGAACAGAGTGCAAACTCAACCATAGCATCAACCCAGACTGTACCTCAAGAATGGTTAATTGCCCGAGCCCAGCGCAAGGCCGCCACAAAGCCACCCATTGATTTGGAGGACATCTTCTCACGTATAGATCAAGTTAAAGCCAAGGGGAAGAAAAAGCCCAAGGCATATTCCAGAATAACCAAAGATGAGCAAAGGAACCGTACTCTTCACATTGCCACCCCGCCTATAGACAAGCCAACATATCAAATTACACTGGTAGATTACATCATCACGACTGTCCCCATCGGACGAGCCACTAAGGAGCAGGAAAAGGAGGAATTCAAAGATTCAGTGCAGAACATACTCAAGCAACTTGAAGAAATAACAACTGAAAAGAACATGTATCGAGCTCATGCTGAGCAGGCCAAGGGATACATCGATCAACTCCTGAGACCATTACACAATGCTTTCGAATCCCACATTCCCCCCACGACACTGTCACAGAGGACCATGACAGAATTTGAAGGAGTACAAGATACTGCAAGGGCCGTCAGAGAATGGATACAAGGCATCAAAGGGAGGGGAGAACGAATCCTTGAAGAAGTAAAAGAAATGGCCCACCATCGAGAGACCACCCTGGTCAGACTATTGGAGGTAAAAAGGGAATCCCTCAGAATTCATGAAGTGGCTGCCACAACTCTTCCCCTCGTACGAGCTCTCTTTTGGACCTAGGCACAGATCCCCACACTCTCCGACATCCTGCACCCCCATGATATCGACATTTTCAAAGAATGGTACTAGACTATCACCATGAAGAATGACACAAGAGAAATCATTGATAAAGAACACGATGCATGTGAGACAATTCTGAACACCATGCAAGAACTCGGCAAGACGATCCTCCAATCAATGGTCTCGGGATGGTAAAATGACCTGTCCGATGAAGTGATACAGCCGGACTGGGAGGAAAGACTAGGGACGGATTGGATCACCTATTCCGCTAGGGACTTGAGTTTTGTTGGTCAATTCCATTCAGACATGTTGTGCTTCGAGCGTAATCGTTCTAGCTGGAAAGATGGTTTGAAGCACGTAGACCAATACCTTGAAGGCATGCAGTATAAAATTCGTCATCCTCCTATGCCTCCATTCAGTTTGTTATTCCAATTGTGCCTCAGGTTCCAGGAATATGTTCGTGAGGAATGTACCGCAGGTTGGGACCTTTGGCAAGAATATTTGCACGGCGAGGATGAATTCCTGGAAAAAGGATGTGAAGCTGAAAAGGAAAAAGTGCTCTCCTAAAGTGCTTTTTTCCTTTTTATTTTGATAAGTGCACTTTTTGGCCAAAGGGTCATATTTGACTTCCAAGTCAACTAAATGTAAACTTTATGTATGTGCCTTTTTGATTTATTTTGGATAAGTTTTAATTACCTTTTTGGGTAGTTATTACTCCCTTTGGGGTAGTTGCTGATATTTACCTTCCATTTATGGGTATGGGTACTCTTTTGTAAGGATGAATCTGGGCCTCTTGTTTAGATTAGATCTTGGCTATTCATCCATTTTTGAAGCCTATTTAAGGGACTGGTTTTCCCTCATTTTGTAAGAAGTTCATGGATTGTTGTTGAAGCTCTGGCGAAATTTACAGGATTTAATGCAAAGTTAAGACTGTTTCAAGTTTCCCTGTGAGTGCATGGTCTCCTTCTTCATTAATTTAGAATTTTCAGTTATGTTTCTTTCCTTTGTATAGCATTTTCTAAGTAAACATCTGATAGAGTCTTTGCTGTTCATACCGTTAGGGAATGGCTGATTGTCTTTCCTTCTACATGGTTAATCTGAACCTTTCATATGCTTAGTTCGGTTATTGAATGCTCATTGAATGAATGTCAAAGTTCTGATGTTGTATTTAATAGCATGAAAATTCAATTTTCCCTTGAAGATCGCACTAGATTGATGCAAATATTGTGCTTAAATGGTTGGTAATGCTTAATCTAGTTATTTGGAGGTGTTTGTCTGTTTATTGAATCTGCTATCTTAGTTAAACTTTATATTTTCTATACCTCTCTCTCTCTATCCCTCTTTTTCCTTTTTTTTACCAAGAGAATCCGCAGTCTTGCTGAAAACAGTATCAACCCAACTTAAACCATTCGATAAGCAAGACTATTAAAGTCCTAGGGAACTCATCCAACAATTATTCATATCACCGTAAGTCCCCTTGTGTTTCCAGCAAAACACATCAAACCACTGGGTAATCCCGCAGTCAAGACTTGACAAACAAAACCTTGAGGTTGTCCCCTTTGATCAAACGTGAGAATCAACATTAGGGATTTCCTTATTTCAAGAGAGGATAGAGTTTGCCGCAATGCAACTTTAGACACGTCAACAAGTTCTTTATAAGGAGGATGGATGAAGGAAGGAAAGCATGCTTGAATTTGATAAACGACTTGTGATTTTTGGAGACGAAAACCTTCAGGAGTTCGAGAGAAGGGCTGGATGAAAACGTGGTTCTTCTGAGAGGTGGATTCATGACAGATTTCACAGTTGGGCAAATTTGTGAAGTCTCTGTTAGAGACAAATTTCTAGATAAGTTATAGTAATAAGGATATTTGTAGATATAGAGTTTGGTTGTTATTTGCAGAAATATATGAAAGGAAGGTGATTATATTTTCAATCATCACTAAAGGTGTGTGACTTGAGGTAATCTATATCAATCTGAAAATAAAGACATTACATTCTGAGCATTGCAATTGTTGTTGTAAAATAGTGGCGGCTTGATATTCTAAGCCTGTGACTTGATGAGTAATGCGGAGATTAGTGAATATAGCCGATTTACATAAAGAAGGCTTAATTCTTAGAACTATACCACAGCGGTATAATATTGGTGGGTCCCTTTGGGTATAATAAAGTCTTCAATTGGTGATTATTACTATGGTCAATACCTTGGTTGATACTGCGGGCTCGATAATGTTTGAGGAAGGGTATTATTCCTAAAGTTTGAGATCACGGTGAATCCCTATTTGGGGCCGAAACTATATAAAGATTGGCACACATCGATACCATATGTGATGTCTTTGATTAATATTGCAAATATTATTGTAAGTCATAAGAAAAGGCTTGTGTGACGGGAGCTTGGTTTACATTGGCAAATCAATATACAGGAGACAGGCTGGATTAATGTTAAGGAGATCATTACAAAGCCAGGGGATTGGAAGATTGTTGTGGCTGCCGTTCAGTTTTGAGTTTCGTGGGTGTTTCTTGAATAGTGTTTGGGGTTGGTGAAGTGCCATCATCTTCTGGAGTGGTACCATTCATTTTTCCTAATCTCTCATAAAGCTGATTGAACAAGTTTGGGTATAGTAATTGGATGATGAATATATTAATGTTAGCTAAATTACAAATGTTGAACATTAATACTATCTTTATCGCATATATCTATTATCATTCGTGCATGTGTATTATTGTTGATAAATAAGAGGGCGAATGCATATTGTTCTAAAGTAATTTTTAGTATATATTAATTCTCGGTTTATTTGTATATGCATAGCAGTGGTATGGGATTTTCAAATAATTAGGAATTGAATGTTGTCAAATGTGAAATTCAAAAGGAGTAATTGGGGAGATATTATTGTTTTTCCTATTTGTTGATGGGTGTTTTGTGGCCACACCAACACAAAATAATGTTTCCAAAGGACACTCTATCCTCTCTTGAGCAACGACCCCTCATATGCTAAGATTACGAAGATCATAGAGGCGACTCCAAGGTTCCTAATGCGAACATATGACATTATGTTGGATATGAGCTCGTTTGGCGTGATGTAATATGCTAGTAACACAAAGGGACTTACGTTTGGATCATTCTTTCACTTCTTTGTTGTGGCTGGAACTTGATCATCAGATATTGCAATTTCGTGATGCCTCTCTGTTCGAATGAACTAGAAACATACTGAAAGTAAAAAGGGGAAAGGTTTAGAGAATCTATTCTACTCCTAAGGACAATGATATCAATGGATAGTGCTCTAATGGACGAATTCCAAATAAACCAAGTTATGCTTCACCAAGATCAACTACAACTCCTCAAGAACAGGTGCAATCTTCCAAGGGTTATGCAAATAATGAACACCATCATAATGAACACCATCATAATGAACAATGCACATTCAATGATTGAAGTTAAGCATCCATATAAAACTTAAAAGGCGTAGACTAACTTTACACTGGAACTTATAATCAATAAGATGCAAAAAGTATGAGCCATGAAAATTTATCAAACACCATCACATTCTCCATTAAAGCCAAAGTACTTAATCTAACAATTGAGAAATTGGAAGAACACCATGCAACAAGTTGAAATAAACATGGATCCACCATATCTTCAATGAAATCAAATTTTATTTGTCCAAGTCTTAGAACACTGTCTTCTTCTTCTACTCTAAGGAGCAAGAGCTCTCTGCTTCTAATGAGTTACAAATGAGAAGTTAGGGCCTTTTATAGAGCTCCTCCCACAAATGAATGGCTAAGATTGATTTGAAATCAAGGGCCAAGATTACACCATGCAAACTCTAATTAGGGTTTGACCAAAAATAACCTTTTTGGTGCAAGGTAGTGGGTTTGGCAATTAATAGCATGCCCACTAAGCATTTAATAGCCCATTGCCCAAAATAGGGTGCCCACCATCCCTTTCCTTGGTGGAAAATGTAATGAATCTGGTCGTGACGGTTGGGAGACATTTGATTGGCTAGAGAAGGTGACGAGTGCCACCTCAATATGTTGGACGCCATATGGATCCGATAACTCATTGTGAAGAATATTTCATTTTGAATAATTGTGATGGAGTATATTCCCAAATTGCATCATCTAGACCAAGGTTCGAACTTTGATCAACTCTTTTGAAATTATCCTTCCTTGATCATTTTCTTCCTTTCTTGTACTTGCTTGGGAATTCACCTTCTTGGAATATCTTTCCTTGTTGACGACTCTGTCATTCTTGAAGTCTTTCATACTTGAATTGGATCTCAGTAACTTTGAATGTCTTCCTTGAACGTCGAGAACTAGAATTCTTCCTCCTTGTTCTTTCCTGACTAGGATCTTGGACTTTTGAAGGAAATTCAAGATGGTTTTAAATTCTTCTCATCTGTACTTGCTTGAATCTTGAGGTCTTTGAATTGGCATTCTTTGGAATTGGAATTCCTTTATGCTTTTCAAACTTCCTTGTAATGATGCCCTTGAATTGGGGAGATGAATCTTTGATGTTCCCTTTTCACCCTTTGACTTGCCAAATGGCATACTTTATCAAAGACATTATCTTAAGCATTAAATTCTAAGTTATCGGGTTCGCCCTCCTGGCCCCCTGATCTTGGTCCGGATAGGGTTCGTGTTCCACAGGCGTGGTTCATGCCAGGACAGATTTGGGCGGACCTAGGTCAAACCTGGGCGGCCTCGGCCAAAAAATGCCATTTTATTTGCAAAATTTATTTATTTGTTTAATTGTGCCACTTAAAAAATGAAAATAAAACCCTAAAAGTGAGTTTTAAAATATAATCTTTGCTCATTTCTCCTCATTTGTGTTGCAAACAAAAGTTTTTGCTAGTAGGTTGAAGAAAGGGTGAACAAAGTTTTGCTTCCAAAACCAAATAGGAGTTGAAGAATGATTTTTGAAACTTCAACAAGTGTTGCAGCATCATTTCCACACATTTGCAAGCTCCCATTGGCCGAAAGAGGTAGGTTTTTGAACAATTTTTTCAACTATTTTTGTTTCACAAATTGTCAAACATGAAACATTAATTGTTTTTCATTATTTTGTTTTTGTTTTGAATTTGTTCATATTATTTCTTGCCATAGGAACTAGAATGGCATCTACCTCTTCCTCCATTGGCACAAATGAACAATCAATCTCAAAACAAAGAAATGATCCAAATTCTCCCCTATGGAAGTATGTTGACATTATAAACCGCTTCTAGGAGGTGGGGGATTCCATTGGAGATGCCAAGGATGTGGTGTTGAACGTAATAGTTCATATTTTCGGGTGGCAGGCCATTTGTGTGGAATACTAGGAAGAGGCATCAAAAAATGCCTTGGAAAAGAGGGTAAACCTATACCAAATGAGATTGTGATGAAATATATTAGGGTGCATGAGGCAGCAAAAGAGAGGGAAGCCCGCAGATTGAATCAAACCACACCCCCAAAAAAGGGGGGTAATGCAACCCCCATCTAATCCCAATGTTGTAGTAGAAAACCACCCCTTCTTTTCCACAGCTAAACCTCAAAGTGAGGCATCCTTGACACGCGAAAGAATAAAGGGGCCTTTAGAAACCACATTTCAAAATGAGTGTCGAGACATTGCCAACCAAGATGTAGCAAGGTGCATATATGCAAATGGGTTGGCTTTCAATGTTGTTCGCTTATCATATTGGAAGCAAATGTTGAGAAGTGTTAATGAAGCTCCAAGAGGGTATAAGGGCCTAGGTTATGAGAAGGTACGTGGAACCTTATTGGAAAAAGAGGTGAAGGGGGTTGAAGATGCATTGAAACCTATAAGGGATTCATGGGCTGAGACAAGTGTATCAATTGTTCAGAAGGGTGGAAAGGTTCTAAAAATCGTCCTTTGATCAATGCCATAGCGGTGTCCCCTAAAGGGGCAATGTTTTTGAAAGTTGTGGATTGTGAGGGCCAAGTAAAAGATGGCCAATTTATAGCAGATATTCTCATCTCCGCCATGGAGTTATTGGGACCCCACAATGTTGTCCAAGTCATAACAGACAACACAAAAAATTGTAGAGCTGCTGGTTTGTTGGTTGAGGAACGCTATGATCACATCTTTTGGACACCTTGTGTGGTCCATTCACTCAATCTTATGCTACAAAAGATTGGGAATAAAAATAAATGGATCAAAGATGTGTATGCAGAGGCTGAGGACATCCAGATGTTCATCACAAACCACCACATGTCTCAAGGGATTTTTAGATCCTTTTCGAATTTGGAGCTATTGAAGGTAAGTGAAATAGTAATTTAATTTTACATTTTCTGATTTTTTTAATTTTCAATGTTCATAATATCATTGTGTAAGCTATATTGTGTATTCTTCTTTAAAGTTTGGCTTTATGTTTTAATCATTTTGGCATTAATTTGTGTTATAGGTTGTTGAGACCTGTTTGGCATCAAACACAATCGTCTTGAGACGACTTGTGAAAGTGGCACTTTGCAATATGGTAATCAACACAAATTAGACTATATGGAAGTAGAGTAGCAGTTAGAGGGCAGCAAAAATTAGGGAATGGATATTGAATGAGTCATGGTGGGATCTTGTGACATATCTCCTTAGTTTCATTGAGCCCGTTATGAGCATGATTCGCTATACCGACATGGATAGGCCTTGCATTGGTGAGATTTATGATGGCATTGACTCAATGTTTGAAAAAATGAAGTGCATTATAAATGCAAGAGAGAATGACCTCGAGGAGAAATTCTTCAAACAAGTGGAAGCAATTGTTGTAGAAAGGTGGAATAAGATGACCACTCCTTTGCATCTTCTTGCCTATGCCTTGACACCAAAGTACCTATAGCAATCAATTTCTTGATAAACCAGGAAGGATTCCACCATGGAGAGATCTAGAACTAGCAACATTCCTTAGACTCTATCTTGATGATGATTTGCAAGATATTGTTACAAATGAGTTCATAGAATTTGCAAATGGAAATGGTCTAAGTGTTGATGCTCTTCGTCATAGATCCAAAAAGGATGCTCATAGTTGGTGGTACTTCCATGGCACATGCTTCCAAAACCTACAACCCCTCGCTGTCAAAGTTTTATCACAAGTTTAATTAATTAAAATTTATCACAAGTTTATTTATACTTTACTTTGTCTTCATAGGTTGCTAGTAATTTTTAATTTTAATTTTTATAAATGTGTAACTTTAATTGTTTACTTTGCCTTCATAGGTTGCTAGTTCATCTGCTTCAGAAAGAAATTGGAGCGCATACTCTTTCATCCACTCAGTAAAGCACAATAGGTTGCTATCAAAAAGAGCGGAGAATGTAGTATATGTGCATTCCAACCTACGTCTTCTTTCACACAAGCAACATGACTACAAGCAAGGGGAAATAAAGATGTGGGATACAGAGCTAGAGCATACTGATTTGGATGCTTCCGTTTCTTAGCTTGTTGCATTTGATGACTCGGATAGCGAGCAAACTTATAGTGCGAGTACTCGCAAGTGCAAGTGGCATTGGTTCATCTAATGTCAATGTCAATGATGAGGAGGAGAATGAGGATGATGAATTAGAGAATCCATTTGATGATTAAACTTTAAATTGTTGAAAGTTGAAACAATGATACTTATATATTTTGTCATTTTGATACTAAACTTGATGTATATGATGCTATTATGGTTGATCATGATGCTATGATTACAAGTTTATGTTGGTTTTGTTGTTTATATGATGCTTTCTGACATCTAATCTTAATTCATGCTTATAAGCTGCATATATATATATATATATGTTTTTGTACTAACGAACCCAAACCCCTTTTTAAAATTTTGCCGTACTGGACGTACCGGTTCTTCGAACCAGAACTGGTGCCCAAACTTGAACCAAAAACCTAGATTAAATTCCATGCTTCATGTCATTTCTCCACCTTGGGTGCATATGAGATAGGTGGAAGGATTTTTGTATGCCTTAGCCAAATTTCCAACATTCCATGTCCTTTGAGAGGTGGGCGCATTCTAGAGGGAGAGGAGGAATTTTCCAACACTTGATCAAATTTCATCATTTCCTCCCTTTCCGGAGATGGGCGCATTTGGAGCTTGGGGAAGGAATTTTTAATGCCTTAGCCAAATTTTGAGGTTTTCATGCCTTTCCAGATGGTTGAGCGCACTTGGAGGGGGAAAGGGTTATTTTTTAATACTCAACCATTTTTCATGCCCTGCTAAGACTTGAGCGCATTTTAGACCTGGAGGAGGGTTTTTGGATAAAAGGACAATTCCTCCTCTTCATGTGATTTGCACCCAAGGAGTCATTCTTGGTGCATTTGAGATCTGGAGGAGGATTTTTGGGTAAAAGGACAATTCCTCTTCATGTGATTTGCACCCAAGGAGTCATTCCTGGCGCATTTGAGATCTGAAGGAGGATTTTTGGATTAAAGGACAATTCCTCCTCTTCATGTGATTTGTGCCTAGGGATAGATTCCTGGCACATTTGAGACCCAGAGGAGGATTTTTGGATAAAAGGATTAATCCTCCTCTTGGGATTTGCGCCCAAGAATAGTTCCTTGGTGATTTTGATTTTGAAGGAGAATTCTTTTACTTAGCCAAAATTCGACCATCAGGTTGCTTCATTCACTTTTCACATTTGGAATGCTCTAGATCTTTCTACAGTCAGTGCTTACCTATCGCCAAGGATAGACTTGAAAATAGACTTACTGAAAATAGTAAGTTCTTCCAAATACAAAATTAGGGCAAACGAGGACATAGTGAAACTAAAAATAGACATTGCTAAAAATAGTAAGTTTTTTCAAACTCAAGATTAGGCCAATCGGGGCCACAATGAAACTTACTAAAAATAGTAGGTTCATGAAAAAACACTCAAACTTCACTAGTAGGCCCCTTAAAAGATTTCCTCGCCTTGGAAGAAATTCTTGCTTCCTACCTTGTACTGACTTTCAGAGTGCAAATTAGAGGCTGGGGAAGAATGTTGTCACTGGGAGAGAAACTTGACACTGCCACAAACTGCCTCCTTGAGTGCAAATAAGACCCGTTGACATGTTTTTTATGACAATGTCGAACACAGAATAAAGTTACCAACGGTCACCTTACTCTCTCTTGATCAAAATTAGTCCGTATGCTAAGATTGCACAAAAAGTTCAAATGGCTAACTCCAAGGTTCCTCCAGTGCGTGGACATGACTCAGTTGATTGATGGGTTTTCTGTTAACCCAAGGGGCCTTACGTATGTTCAATTGAAGAGGATAATAAACTCATGCAAGTTCAAGGATTTCTATATGAATGATTTGCAATGAAAGCCCTAATTTTGTATTTTTTGGATTTTTCGAAATATGCTGAAAGTAAATGAGAGTAGGGTAGAGAGAACTATGCTAAAGCTAATCTAATCCTAAGAACAAGAGATGAGATCACTCATGCAAAATCAAAGGGTGTGTAGAGGTTTTTCAAATCACCAATGTGGACCATCGAATCGAACAATCTTCATTGATAATCGAAGTTAAGCGTACACACATAACAAAAGGCTCAAGCTAACTTTGCATAGTATGCAACAATCAACTGCACACCAAAAGTATGAGCTCGGATTCTGCAACAAGTAATCCTATCAAATCCTGTTCTCCTAACATGTAAGCAAATCTAATCTATGAAGAGAGCAAGACCATGCAGATTGCTAAAATAGAACAAGAATACACCATCAAAATCAAACAATGTATTAAGTTGGCTACTTCAACAATCCTGATGCAACAATCTCAGATAACAATCTCTCCTCTCTTTGCAAATGAGGGGGGTCACCCCTTTATATAGGCCTCAGGCCATGCAAACCCTAATTAGGGTTTCACCCTAGAAGATTCCCCACTCAAGATGCAATAAGGTGGGAATTGGCAATAAATACTCCATAAAGCCCATATACAATTATTCCACGAGCCCAAAATGGCGCCCACTAGTGCATTAAATGGACCCCATTACATTGAACATGCCCAAAACATCCCCATGCAAGAAATAAATGCCCATCATTCTTCATGCGACGACGGCATGCACGAAGAATCTATCATAGAATCATAAATAAGGCAGCCGCATGCAAGAAGACTCTTCATGGATTCAACATGCATTGACCGGACCACCACTTAGTCAAAAAAATACCCCAGCAATAAACATGCCACCACTATTCAACTAAAAGATTCCTGTCCAAGAATGGACGACCATTATCTCGTTCATTTGTGGCATATGCAATGAATTTGTTGACGACTGCTTCTAGCTCTCCGATGAAGACACTTGGCACATTTTCAATATCGAACTCCATCAAGGCAATTTCTTCCTTGCTCTTGGGAAAGAAGCTTTCCCATTCCATCATGATTTCCTGTGTCTTCTTCATTATACTGGAAAATGAAGAAACATTTGCAAAATTTTCCTTGGGGAATGAACCCATGAAAAAGAACTTGTGCAACTGAGATTTCAGGGAGTTCACTGTTATTCCACTGTCATTGAGTTTCCTTACAGATAGTGCCTCAATTGCACCGATGATTTCCTCCTGCACCCCTCTGATTGAATCTTTCAAAGTTAAGGACTCTATGCTGAATTTATCGAAGGTGTTCTTTCCTGAGCAAACGACGTAGAACCATTGGGGAAAGTCATAAGCTTCATTCTCCTGAATTACTTTCCCATCAATTAGAATTTGCCTTGGAATCTTTGTCAGAGCCACAGAATGATTAAGTCCTGGTATACATGCACATCTTCCCACAATCCTTCTGCTATCTCCAATCTGCTCAGAAGGGCCACAAACTTTGAATGAAGCTTGTAAACATCTTCTATCCATTCCCTTGAATTTTGTGCCATTGCTCTAATTACTTCCGTATCATCAACAACTTCCTTAGGAAGGGAAGGAGGAATGGATGAAGGCCCTACCTCCCCGTTTGGCCTTTTAAAACTTCTAATGTACTCGCATAGGGCTCTATTATCTAACCTTAGCCTCTTACACTTTGCCTTTGATTTCAACATCTTTTCCTTTACGGCTAAGGAGGATTCTTCAAAGTCTCCCATTACTTGACTTGTGGAAGCATGACCAAGATCAGTCGGTTTGATAACATAATCTTCTTGCTTGATTTCGTTCCTGTCTTTATCCACTGCAGGTTCAGCAATGTGCAGGGTCCAGGATCCAGACTCATCCCTAACAACATTGGAAAATTTCCGAGGAGCCTTCCTTTCTGCTGGCTGCTCCATCTTTTTCAACAATTCTTCTAATTCTTGGGCTGGATCAATTTCTTTTTCTGGTTCCCTCCTCAGTTTTCCTATCAACCAATTTGGAGCGGGAATGAAGTGACTATGAACTTCCACGTGTTCCTGCTCCTGTGATTCTTCTTCCATTTCGCCAAGGATGACTTCCATGAAGCTATCGTGACGAGTCTCTTCTTGGTGTGGGGGACTTTCTTGTCTCCGACTTCTTGGCTGATTGTGTCCATGCGAAGCGTTAATGTTGAGTATATCTGGTGCCGAAGTGTTTTCTGGAGGTGGACTTGCTGGATGTGCAAACATCTCAACTTCCTGTACACTTGAGGAACTCGTCGATGAATGCTTCCTCTCTATCCTTGCTCTCTTTTGTGGAGGTTCTTCCTGTTGGACTTTTTGTTGAACCTCCTGTGGAACTTCCTGGTGAATATCCTTCTTCCTTGTCGTCCTTGGTCTCTTCGGGGCATTTTTCCCTTTATCAATCTAGACTTCCCCTCCTGCCTGGGCCTGTGAAGAGCCTTCGGCTGTTTCACTGTGGGAATCTAGACTTCCCATTAGCTGATATGCCAAATGAACATTTCCTTCCGCCAACTTCCTTATCTGCCGGTCAATCTAGTGCCTAGTGAATTTCAGCACTGGTCTAGCCAGGACATTCAAATCATCAATTTCGAGCTTTGCCCAATCTGGCAACTGAATGGGCTGATCTTTTACTTTCTCAAATTCAAGTTGCACTAAATCTGCATCCTCCTTCACCTGATCCGACACCTGGTAAATTTCACTTATCCCAATGGTGTCAAGGGGCAATTTGGAATGCATTTCTTCCGGACCTCAAGGTCATCCTCGACACCTGCCCAATAATCTTCTAAGTGAAATTTGTGTATGAATTTCACGCCAGCAACCTTCTTGATTTGGCGGTAAGGATCATACTGGGCCCTGGATGTATAAAATGGTAGGTGATAGAATGCCAACTCCCCTGCTGCACTCTCAGTGGACTCCAAACCTGGGCATATTTCCATGAAGTCACCTAGGACAATTGAGAACTCAATTGATTGCATCTTCTTCTTCTGTAATTGATCGTAAGCTGTTAACTCTCTCATGAGCTCCAACAATTTGAGCTTGTCTGATGGATACCTCGGCAACTTGTATGATTGGAATGAAAATCCTTGCGTCCTGATATAGGTGAATTTAGGAAATTGTAAGAATGTGGCTCCATACTTTTGGACCAAGGCACTTGCTTGCGGAGACACCCTTACGTGCAACTTCTTCTGCATAAGCCGTGTCAAGTACATAGTGAAGGTGTCATTCGCCAACCTGTAAGAACTAACATTGTGAAGATGCAGCTGGGGATAACACTCATGCACTTTCAGCTATGCTGGTCCGCAACCCATGATTCCACTTGCTGGCAGACCATCAAATCCTCCCCTTCGTGCAAGCATATAGATTAGATAGGAGCTCATGAAGAAGGACTGAGACTTTCTTTCTTTTAAGTTTTTCAGCTGTTCGTGCAAGTAATGACTAATCAATCTGGCCCAGTCAACTAACCCACTTGCATTCATGATCTTGTCTATGTAGAAGAACATCCATGTTTCAAAGTTCACAGAATGTGAACACCCCATTACTCTGCTCAGCATCTTTATCAGGTCCACATACTCCTGCTTGAACTTAAAGATAGAGTCTTTGGCATCTTGGAGGCATGCATCCTAGGCTTCAACAACCACTGTTTATTAATCAAGTCAGCACACCTGGCAGGACTTGCTTCATATATTGCTTTAGCTCCGTTGCTGGTCCTGTACGTCATGGAATAGTGTGAAAGAATTCCGAAAGCCTCACCAATTGACTCTGGGGTCAATGTCGCCAGTAGCTTGCCATCTGATGTTGAAATTGTCTTCCGCTCCGGATTATAATGCTCTACACACTACAGAATCAAGTCTGGACACTGAATAGTAGGAGGAAAACTAGCTGCCACAACAATTCCGCTCTTGACAATTTTGACAGCTGTTGGTGATGGACTATGCCCTGTTGTCCCGAACATTCTGATCTTGAATGCAGCCAGATTGAATCTGCCCAAATTTGTATCGCTGATTTCCTCCCATCTGGAATTCATCTGGGAACGAGGAAGGAAACCTTTCATCTTTGCCTTGATCAATACTTGCCCGGAGAGGGTAGCTGCCTTGCTTGATTCCGCCATCCTGAAAAGCACCCTGGAAATGATGAAAAAAAGACCAAGTATGATCTCTCTTCACTTCTCTTGAATCCTGCACGTGAGAAATGAAATGCCTCTCCATGCTTATATAGAATCCTTCAAATCATACTACTAAGTTAGGAGGCATCAATTTAGCAATTGAATTTATGATGCGTCATACTTTCCCAATCACTACGCCATGCAAAAGAAACTTCCCTTGTGAGTGAGGTCGAATTTAGAAGTTTCATTTAATGCACTAAGTTATGCGTCATACTTGGAAGATTCCCTTCGCCAACTCATTAACTTCCACTCTTTCAAATTTCGGAGGGAAATTGAAAGATTCTTTAAGATTCGCTTGATTTTCATTCTAACTTGTCGTCTTTTGCTTTTGAAGGAATTTTCACGCCCTTCTCAACATCCCCTATTTTTTAGGGATCCTCCTAAAACTTAGGAGCCAGGTTCATTGGATAGAGAAATTCCGAATCTATAAAATTTTCCACATTTTGATAAGATTCAGTGTCTAAAAATAGAAAATTCAAAAAATTCCCCGAGGGGATTTTTAACTTTTCATTCCTCCTTGAACCCTAGACTTTCAATCTTTAAACATGGAATTCTCTATGTCTTGGAATTTGATCATTTTCCATGTCTTAATCATTTAGGAGCACATCTCTGTGCATAGGCGTGGATTCCACTTGGGAAGAAAATTTCATGCGTTTCACATTTTCCATGACTACCTAAGCCTGGCGCCTTCTTCATGCCTTAGGCGCTTTTTTACCTAAGGCAAGGAGTTCACAAATTTTTCAATTCTCCTTGCACATTTCATTTTGGCACCTTCCATTCATCTTGGGCACTATTTCACCTAGGAGAGGGAATTCACAACTTTCTCCCTTATCCATGATACTTCACTTTTAGTGCCCTACCTAAGTGCTGGGCAGTGTTTGGCATTGGTGGAGGATTCATGCACTTCTCTAGCTTTCCTTCATCACCTCCCTTTAGCGCCCTCTTTTCTCCTAGGGCGCAATCTCACCTAAGTCATGGAATTCAACATTTTTTCTTTCCTTCCAAGCACCCTCCAATTTGGCACCTTCTATTCATCTTGGGCACTAATTTGCATCGAAGGAGGAATTTCTAATTTTATCCTTCCTCCATGACATTTCCATTTTGGCGCCCGACTGAGTGTTTGGGCAGAATTCCTCCTTAGAGGAGGAATTTATGAGTTTTTGTGAATTCCAAGGCATATCGACTTTAGCACCCAATTCCATTTCATGGCGCTATTTCACCCTGGGTATGGATTCTTGCAATTTTCAATCTCTCCTTGCATGCTTCATTTTGGCGCCAGTCCTTGGCTTGGGGTGGATTTTACTGTGAAGGAGGAATCCAACATTTCATGCTTCTTCCGGACTTGGATGGATTTTGAGCCTCCTCCGGATCAAGCCACCATATAAGAATTTGGGGTGATTTCCCAGACTTAGATGAATTTCTTGAGCTTTCCACTTCAGGAATGGGCTTCCAGCACTTAACCATTTTCTGACTCCTTGTCTGCTTTCTGACTTTCCAGAATTAGAAGTAGTCGCGAATGCTTGATCTTTGTCACCTTGCTTGAACGGTCTTGTTAGAACAAACTTTCCAAAAATAGAAACCTTTAAAACGTCAACGTTAGATCCCTAGATAGGACACATGAATGACTTACTATAAATAGAAACTTACTAAAAATAGAAAGTTTGATTTTTGGCAAAATGACGACATTCCGGGACTTAGTAAAATCCCTAAAAAATAGGAACTTTATAAAAATAGAAAGTTGCTCTGTTTTGGCTCAAATTTTACTTGGAGGTTCCTTGAAGGGTCTTGATTCCAGTTGTATGTTTAGTTTCTTCAAAACCCTAACATAAACCCCTAAAATCTAGGACTAAAGGTAGAAACCCTAAAATTGACGAAACGAGTCCTAGACTTAACCAAATTTGCTCAAATGAAAAGCAGACAAAATCAAAATGATCCCCAAACACTCACAAAACCGAGAGACTGATGAGACTGCCAACAAAACCCACCAAAAACCAAGACCAAACGACCAAAAGGGCCTAAAAGGTGGGGGGTCCCTATCTGGGATGGGGTGATGTGTGATTAGGTCACAACAAGACCCTCAGGAGAATTTTGTCCTTGGGGACAAAATCGTGTTGATGTATTGAATTGCCTCCTTGGGCGCAAGTTAGGGGTGGAGGAATTTCATGGTGATGGCGCAAATCCTCCATGGTGAGGGATTCCTACTCTTGAGTGCAAATTAATGGGTAAGGAGGAATTTTCCTTGCCTTTGCCAAAATTTGCCTTTTCATTTTGATTTATCCTTTGCCACTAGCAATTTCTGACTTGGAAATATTTTTCGTTGCGACACTGAAGTCTTCCATGCTGACTCCCTTTGGATAGACTTTGTCCATGCTCCCCTTTTATCATTTTTCATCATTCCAAGTCATTATATCATCAAACACCAAATTCCTTGATCTGGAGCTCATTTTCACCCCCAGGGAGGAACTTTTCTAGAATTAGCCAAATTTTGGCTATTTCTCGTTCATTTATTCATATCAGCTCTCAGGGTTATCTGGACACTTAGCCAAATATCCATCATTCCATTCCTCTGCCTGTGCATTCTTTGTTTTATCATTGCAATCTCTTCCTTGGACAATGATATCATCCACTCAACGATGTCCTCTTCTCAGCATCCAAAGTCTTGCTCCTGGCAATGTACCTAAAAAGGACAAGAAAACGTTGTGTGAATTACAAGTATCAATCAAGTTCATAGTTAGC
Organism: Cryptomeria japonica; assembly: GCF_030272615.1. NCBI lineage: Eukaryota > Viridiplantae > Streptophyta > Pinopsida > Cupressales > Cupressaceae > Cryptomeria > Cryptomeria japonica. The sequence continues at coordinate 369,157,425 of NC_081414.1, read as the reverse complement.
AAAATGCAAAGTTTGAAGGATAGAGCAATAAGCACAATGCATTTCTCAATACATCAAAACCCTAATTCTTAATTTGATGACAATATTAAGACTATATCCTGTCTAGGCTATATATTCCTCAAGAATTCATTCCCTACTTAGTCATTTCATTATTTTCAAAGATCAAAACTAGACTGACAAGACCTTACAACTCATTCCTTATGGTCGGGAGATGACACAGACTGCAAAAGACTTGGTTTATTCAGCGAAAAGAGGGGGTCCCCATTTGCAATTGGGGCGATGTGTGAAAATGTCACAACACTATTATCTCTATTTGGGAATCTTTCAGTTTACACTTAAACAATACTTGCACCAACAGATATTGTAGAACTCGGTTAAAAAATTGAGAATTGATTTTTGTTCAAATATATTTTTATTTATATTGAATATACATAGTGATGTTGTTTTGGAACCTTTACAATGATGTTGAAGAAAATTAATTTATAAAATATATTCAATAATAAAATCATTAATGTTACAGTTTTAATTGTTACATATTCATCTTATTGCAAATGCAGATTGGGTTTTATCATTGGGTTCTTCAAATTGGATGGTTTTGCAGGAGATGGCTTCTTCCAATATTATTTCTCTTTCGTTAGTTTGTGCATATAATGAGATTTCAAAGAATTTCCTCAAAAAAATTTGCACCAAATATATATATGTCAATGAGATACTGACCAGATTTAGGCTCACTACCTTCACAGCCCAGACATAGATGACTGAGTCTATCATGTGATTATCTGGATTATCAAAGCTGTGTTTATGATTGCAGATAAGAAATATCCTTGGAGATTATGATGCCATGCATGTACGGAGAGGTGATAAGATTAAAATTAGGAAAGACAGGCTTGGTGTGAATAGGACACTTCATCCTCATCTTGACAGGGATACTCATCCAGAAGCAATCCTTCGTCGAATTGAAAAATGGATTCCTGAAGGGCGTACTATTTTTATTGCATCAAATGAGAGAACCCCTGGGTTTTTCTCATCACTTTCCGTGAAGTAGGTTATCTAAAGCCAGCATGCACTAAATGCTTGATCTGTAGGCTACTGTATTTATTTGATGAGTTCAGTTCTCTCGCCAGGCATATGAAGTGAAACCGAACTGAAGGTCTCTTATTTTCTTTCTTGTTTCAGGTACAGACTTGCATATTCTTCAAATTTTACTAATATTTTGGAGCCTGTTGTGCAAAATAACTATCACCTTTTCATGCTGGAACGTTTAGTCTTGGTTGGTGCCAGGACATTAATCAAGACATTTAAAGAAGAGCCCACAGACCTAAGTCTCACAGATGATCCAAAAAAGAATATGAAGGAGTGGCAAATTCCTGTTTACACTTTTGATGATGCCTCTCCATTTTAAATAGCATCTTGAAGCCAGTGAGTTACTTATCACAGAGAAACAATCCCAACTTCGCTGCATGCAATATATTTGTACTCTCTGGTGAGAGTACTGTTCACAGCCTTAAGCTTTTTCTGTCAGTCTTTTCTTCAAACTGGGCTGTTAGAATCAGAACACCAAGGTGTCTCTCAATCGAGATCAAGCTGTTGAAGTTTCCTGTTTCAGAAAACAAAATAAAAAATTTCGAGAGATTTTTTTTCCCATCAACTTCCTGATACTTTGGACACCTCAAGTAGTATAACATTCGTACTTTATCTCACTATTATGATTTATCACTGACTTAATTTGTGTAGTAACATCGCAGTACAGCTTCAAGCAATTTATTTGTAGTGAGGGGCTCAGCTTTGCTTTACAGCGATTGGTTGAAAATGCCCGGTCCCTTATATTTATGAGATACAGAAATGTTTACATAATACTAGCTTTGCAAAGCCCCAAGAAAATATAAAATATAATCTCATAGTTACTGCCTCGTGACTTGAAGGCTTAACGTTTAGATATTTTGAGCTTTCAGGTTCCTGTATAAATGATCGAATATGTTCTGGAGAATCATGTTTACAGTTTCACATTGACCATATTGGAAAACATGTCTGCATGAGTCAAAGACTAACTGCAGGGGTCAGAAAGCCATGACAGATGAAAGGAAGGATGGTCCCTTAGTCACTTGTGTCAAATAATTTGTTACTGGACTTCTAGATAGCTTTGGCATCTTCTACAAGTCAATAAGATGAATGTAATATTTCTTATTGATATTAAGATCTTCTTCATCTAAAGTAAGAGTGCTCCAAGATCGCATCCCTGGCACCATGCATGTAGAAGGCATTAAGCGGTAAAATGTTCAGATTTCTTGATGAACAGGACCAGATAATTGACTAGTGTGGACTACTTTTCCGCAACTCAGAAAGGTCAGAGTTGATGGGTATATTTTTGAACAGAGATGAGTGCTGCAGTCTCTAATTCCTTCAATCTATGAGGTACTATTTTTATATTATGCACAATCAATATGGACTAGTTTCAGTAAACAGGTGTTGTAATTATTGGTCGGTAGAATTTTTTTTGGTCCATTGATCTAATTGTGATTATCATATCCTGATTTTGAACTATACCCTTCCCAGGGGAGATGCCTGAAAGCAAAGGCTTTAAAAATAAAATAAAATTAGTGAATCTCTTATTTTTTCTTTTATTAGTCTTCACCTTTTCAAGGCTCTTTTGATATCCATTATTCTTGAAACAGGAGGATTTAAATCTGTTATTACTTTATGCTGACCAGGTGAAACTTGTGCTCAACAATGAGCGATTCAAATCCTTCTGTTTCAAGAACCTTGGTACAGCATACCAAAAACATAAAAAAATTAGTTCTCATCTGTTTCTTGAAATTAAATTGCTTTAAAAGAATTTACGTTTGTGAAGGAAAGTTCACAATAACTTTGTGTATTTGGAATCATGCTTGGAGTTATATATGGAAATTGAACTAACAGTGGTCTATCTGTATATTTGCCCTAGAAGAACAATACAGATTCACAATAATAATGGCACAAGTCCAAAATTATTACAAACTAATAAAGTTATGGTAAGAGGCTTTCTTTAGGAAAAATTATCGCAGATGTTAGAGCATAAAGAGCATTATTTATTAATGCTTGTAGGTCATAAATATACAAGGAATATCGGTTATTACAAAAGGTTGTCAGTTAAAAAATTTTCCGAGCATATAATCAACTAGTCTACTTAACAATAGTAACATATTATTTTTTGATAATATCTTATATCCCTATGATGTAAATATTACTCATGAATTCTGCATTTATCACATAATTTTCTCAACAGCACAAGCCAAGAAGTATCAAAAAGTTTTGAATTTCATCGCTCTCAGTGATACGGTAAAAAATTAAGTACATTGATTTTGACTTGAACAAGATTGGAGTTGTTGTTGAGCATTTTCCTGAATGTAGTTGCATTGACCATCAATGTATTTTGTGTACTCATGAAACATTGGATTGTAAACTAGTTATAACATCATGATTATTGAAAAATATAATTTTGAGTTGCTTTTTAAGGTAAAACTAATTTTGTCAATACTCCACTTGCAAATAGGCTACTTTTTTGAAAGAGCAAGCAATAATGGTTTATTTTATATTCCCCCACAATATCAATCTAGATTCCAAAAGAATAAAAATTTCGAAGCGTTTTTTTTATCCAAAGATCATGCATAGCTTGTGCCCATGTATTTGATCAAGACAAATTGTTCATTCTATTTATATTTTAAGCCATGTTCCCATATGCCACTTTCGACACTCATTTTGTTGCTTTCTAGTAACATACCTTTGGTTCCTTCTTGAATCTCAAAAGATAATTGACAACTAGCTAATAGTTGACCTCGAGCAGGGTTAGGTAAATAAGATAATCAATTAACAATATGGAGTTACATTCACCTAACTTGACATATCATGTCTTCAAATGCAAGTTTTTTGGATTAAACTGTGTATATTTTTCAAATTTTACGTTTCGGATCATTCCTTGTGATTCAGCATGAAGAGGGACAAAGTATTAATGAATTGCATAAGAGGCCTTGTAGAGCAAAAGAGGAGAGAAAAATGTAATAAAAATAATACTAAAAAAAAGGAAAGAAAAAAGTAAAAACAAACAAAATAATTTTTTTTCTTTCCTCTTTTATTATTATTATTTTCTTTTGTTTGTTTTTACTTCTTTTTTCACTCTTTATTATTAATATTTATTACCTTTTTTTCTCCCCTTTCCCTTTATAAGGCCTCTTTTGCAATCCATTAATGCTTTGTTCTTCCTTGATGATGAATCATAGAGAGTGCTTCGAAACATCGAGTTTGAAAAATATACACAGTTTAATCCAAAAAACTTGGAATTGAATTCATGGATTGTGGGAAACGAATACCATCTAAATTATGTTTTGATAGTTTGAAATTTGATTTCATTCAATTCAACATTTGTTTGTAGTCTATCATTTTGAATTTCTCAAGTGCTATCTTGGCATACTTCATTTGAGTTACAAATATTTGATATATCTTTTGCCACACTTATAGTTCAAAATAGTAATGTAAAAGCTTGAGATTAGTTATGTCAAATGATTGTTTTAGATAATTGTTGCTTCAAGCACCCTTAGAGAACTTTGATTAATGACTATATTGTTGATGTAAAAATCAAAATCACAATCTTCCTCCTTGCTATTTGAGGTGGATGTTGGGATCAAATGGATTCTAGGTGAATGCATGACTTAGGACATGCTCATCAATCTTGACACACTAGGCTTTGGGACTTTGTTTTAGATTGTAGAGAGGTTTCACATGTCTACACACTTTTTCCTCTTGAATGGGTGCAATGTATCCCTTTGGTTAATTCATGTTAACCAGAAAATAGGCTATAGACACCGGTCTGAAAATGCCACAAGGTAATTCAGTAAATATGGTTCCAGAATAAACATATTGGGAATGAGATTAGTTAGGAAGCTATTAGCAAAGGGATGCAACCCTAAAGGGAGATATAAGTAGAGATAGATGGTCACTAAGGTGACTAGGATTAAGAAGGCTATAAGACAAAGGCAATAGGTAGAAAGGTATACTTGATAAAGGGGATATAAGGAATGTACATTGCATATTGAGATATTTTTGCTCTAGTATTGTGTATGCTATTTCTTTTAGATTAAGTAGTTAAACTAGATCTGGAATTCATTTAATTGATCACCTCAATAGGACCACCTTTGAGGTTAAAGACAACAACTAGCAAAAATCCCATGGAAATAGAACTCCGGTCTGTCTCCTTCAAATTTATTGCTTACATTGGTTCCGTTGTCGGGACCTTGGTTAGGTTATGTTGGGATTATTGCCAGGAACAAATTTTTTATTCAGTCAACACCTGGAAAAGAACAAAGAATGTAATAAACTAATAAAACTCTATCCTTGACATCTACCCTGTGAGAGGTGTTTAGGTGCCAAGGGGATGGGGGATGGGGGATGGAAAGTGGGAAAGATTTTGAAATTGAATGAAGGGGCGTGACTATTTAGGAAAACCAATTGAATAACCACCATGGGATGTAATATATGCATAATGGAAGACCAAATCATGAACTCTCACGACAAAAAGAGACACTAAGAATTCAAGAGAAATCAAGGAGCAAACAAAGAGAAATAGAGTAGACATCATGGCCAACAAATAGTGGAAAGAGAATAGAGATAGAAGAAAAGAGAGGAGCACACCAATAAGGGTGTTGCTGGGCGCCTTTAGGTGGATGTAATTGAAATACGAAGAAAGAGGGAAAATAGACAAAGATCGGAAGAAAGGATTCCAAAAGATTTGGATTCATAATTTGATGAAATGCAATAAATGGCGATCGTGATGAAAAAAACAATCGAAGGATTTGATAAAAAGATGTTAACTGGATCTAGTAGTAGCAACATGGCTCCTACCATGCCAAACTCCTTAAAAGATTTGTGATATCACAATCCGACTAGATGACAAGTTTAAGGTGCTGTTACAAATTCCAGGAAGAGCCCCAGTCTGGATTGATGAAAATTTAGAACGACTAGTTAATCTAAGCATGAGGATATTAAGAGAAGATAAGCAAGATAAATGTGTAAATAATCAAGGAGTTAATGAAGAGGCGCAACCAGAAGGAATGTCTTTTACAAATACAAGAATAAAGAGAAGCCTTGAGGCGACATTACCCCAAACTAAAACCTATCCCTAGCTAGCATAAAAGTCGGAGAATTGAGTTAGAGGAAACACCAAAACAAGAAAAGAGAGAAGAGGAGCAGCAGGAAGCAAAAGTGGATAGTGAGCAAGAGTTACATTGGAATGAGATCCCAGGAGAAGGATACCATGACATTTAGAGAGACAAGGACAGAGAAACAAGCCTTGGAGTAATTAGACCAAGAAGGGGTAATAAACACCAAAGAAGAAACCAACAAGGAATCCAGTAGTTCATTTGTAGTTGTCAAACAATCTCGAGACAAACCCTATCAATATGAATACTAAATTCAAGATCCTAATGTTCGAAGTAGATACCACTCATGTTGAGCAATATTGCTTTATTTTATAATCAATTTGGGAAAAGATTGGGAAATTCCTAGATAAAGATAGACTACTGGACTTTGTTGGATCAGTAAGGGATTATGAACTTTAATTGTATGTAAAGAACTACCCAAAACATTCTAGAACATGGGACAAAGAGAAATCATAGTTTCTAATAAACTTTGGGACACCAAAGTGTCATGAGATTGAGGAGCTTAACACAAGGGTCATCACCTATCAAAGAATATGATAGGAGGTTCACTGAGGTATCTAGATAATTGAAGGAACCTCTAACATATAGACCAAGATATAGACTTGCAACTTTGAATGGAGGAACTAGATGCTGTTCAAACTGGAGTGTAGTTAGGAAGACATGGACGATGTTAGCTACCGAATCCTTGCATGACATGATAACTATGATATATACGTAACACAAGGCAATTGAGGTTACCAGGATGACAAAAATTCTAATTATAGATGAGGTCGAGGAAACAAAAGAAGTGATGGCACATGTTTCAATTGTGGGAAAATAGGATACTATGTTGTAGTATGTTGGGCTGAGAAAAGGCTTAAATGTACTTTTTGTGGAGGTGAAAACCACACTATGTTCAACTTTGAAAAATATAAGGAATTCTATAGAGATGTAGAGAAGCCTTACCAGAGTGATGAATTTCAAAAGGGAGCCAATGTAATTTGGAGAGTACCACCTCAAGGAATTCGAAACTACCACAGGATGGACGTGTGAACCTCCTATACCTCATAGGAAGACAATTTCAGAGAATTGGTGATAAGAAAGAAGACAAATGTAAATGAGAAGAAAGCAAACATAGTAACTAGACAAGGGACAAGCACTGAGAGAGATAGTAGCTCAATGGTAGAAGAAGGCTTGGAGGAATGTTATAGCTTGGCACACGAAGGAGAAGAGGAAGAACTTGCCCTTTTTAAACTAGATAAAGGATAATACAACATCTTGATAAAAGAGGCAAGCAAGAGAATTAAACAACAATTACAAGAGGAAGTGGCCTATTTAACTGAATAGGATGTATGTGTTGGCATTGCATGAAGATTGCATTGGAGAAGTACAGTGTTGTCATTGATGTCAATTGCAACCGGTAATGAATCAAGTATTGCTATTGGTAATGATGCAGTAAAGCAATTGCTGTTGATGCAGTGAAGATCAACCGCTAACCCTCGACCGGTAACCCTAACCAATTGAGATACAAAAACCTAACCGATGAAGTTTGGAGAACGATTGTGATGATCTATGACCGAATGATGATCGGTGATGAAGATGCCACGTAAGCATGTTGCACGTGATGAGTTTTGAAATGGATTTGGCGCGTAAGAGAGAACCGTTTATCTTGGGAATGAACAAATGCATAGTATGAAGTGACAAACACGTGATGAGTTACAGATTCAAAGTGCGGTGATCCAGGAATGGTTGTAGATGCCTAGAAGAATGTAATGTTGTTGCATGTAATCTAACGGTCAAGATTGAACTGATATGTTTGTAATCTCTATGAGATTTGTAGGGTTTGTGTTGTGTTACCGACCTAATGTATTTGCTTATAAGGTCGATGATTTGTTTCAATGAAGTGTTGGCAATTTGGTTAGGTGTGGAAGTGATTGTTGCCGAACCAGGAGGTGTGTTTGCAGAATGTTGTGAAGGCAGATATGAGTGATAAAGGATATGTTTCAACAAGGAAGTGCTATTTCCAGATCAGTCAAGAACTTGTTGTTCTCTAACCATTACAATAGTTAAATCCCTTAACCGGGTAAGCTTTAACAAGCTTATTGTTGAAATCCTCTAACCAGGTGATCCATTAGCTTAGATTTGAAATCCTCCACTGAGTTTACCTTTAACAGGGTATTGCCTTTAAGAGGGTATTTGTAGTCAATCCCTTAACTGGGTGGTCCTTAACCGGATCTGTTCCTAACATGACATTATTGTTAAAACTTCTAACAAGGCTTGGCTCCTAATAGGGCGAACTTCAGAAGAGTTCAAAATACTTGTGGGTATTCATCCCCACCGTGGTTTTTCCCATTTGGGTTTCCACGTGAAAAATCATTGTGTCAAGTGGTGAATGATTTTGTGGATGTGTTTTTGATATGGTTGATTTGAATGACTGGTAAATCTGCATAGATATATTTGAATGACTGGAAATGATTTGAAATGTGTTATTACTGGTATGAGTGAAGTGGTTTATGGTTTTGTCAAATGGTATTTAAGTTTCAAGATCTGTTGCATTATGTCACTGAGTATTAGGACAACTGGTAAAGTTTAACAGTGCTGTTGCAGATTTGTCTGAGTGTTTAAACCAGTATACTTTTTGAGTTGATTCAGACTTGAAATTTTGTTTGGTGAAAGTTTAGTTTATTTTCTATCTACTGATTCACCCCCCCTCTCAGTAGTTGACCAGATCTTTATAGTTTCATCATATTATCAATATGAACCTTAAAAAAATTAATAACAACATTGAGAAACAATGATTTAGTGGTAAAATTAAAACAACTATGGAAATACTGGAATACGAGGCCTCAATTGAACCATCTATCCAAACATCGGAACTAGAAGAATGGACCATTACTTATTGATGTTCAATTAAACAAACATAAAGTAAATTATGTAATGGTGGATTTAAGGGTAGACTTTAACATCATACCATCTACCACATGGGAGAAATTGGGTAGATCTTAGTTAGTGAAGACCCCCTATGAACATATGTCTAGCAGATAGGTCTGAAATGAATACCTTGGGTAGTTGGAAAAACTCAAAAGTTAATGTAAAGGGGATCAAACAATATGTTGAATTTGAAGTAGTCCATATGAAGGAACCTTTCAATACATTTCAAACTCTACTTGGGCTTAGGTGGTTTGTAAATGCAAATAGGATTGTAGACTCTCAGAAATAAGAAATATCATTTACTGATGCTAGTCAAATTGTGAGAATCCCCGTGGATGACTTGGAGGATACGTCTTACATTGAAGAAATAACTCAAGAGTATATCAGGGAGGATGTGAAGAACCTTTACACTATTTTCAGCAATAAATTAGGGTTTTTGTGAATTGAACCTCTAAATTTATGTAAGTTAAGTGCATACATTATATGAGTGCAAATATGTTTTGATTAAATGCATACAAATCAGAACAAAAAATAAAAATAAAAATTAATGCAAGCACAACATTGGTATCACCAAAATATAATGTATGGAAATGGAGTATGGGCATTCACAAGCTAAGCAAATGTAAACTAGGAAACCCACTTATTTACATACAAAACATTGAAAGGAGATTGAACTCAATATATCCAACCTCAATTATGTTGATAAGAGGGTTGAATGTAGATTTTCTATTTCATTTTTGTTTAGTTGAAGATGTAATTGAGAGAGTGTAATTTGGAAGCTATATCTAGGGTAAATGATAGAGAATTGACATAAAACAACAAGAAGAAAAAGTTACACACACGAAATACAAACACAAAGCTAATTCTAAGAAGAAGAAACTTGTGATAGTAAGCATGGCCTAAAAGTGCAGGACCATGTAGTAATTAGCGACTTGGTCCCTGATATTAAATGTAAATAAACAAGAATCTTCTGAATCTACATGTCTCTCAAAATCTATTCATAGAAGATCATCAAGAATTCTCAGGGCCGTCTGGCAATTAGTAACCTGGTCCTCTACTTTTTGTCTCTGTAAAAGTCAAAACTGATTGTCGTCATCTCCTCTGATAGAATCTTCGCATGTGGCTCCTAGATTTGTCACTTGCACATAGAAATAAGGAAATGGTGTTGTTGATGGGGGTTTGCCTTAGGTCAAATTTCAAGTATCCCTTAAATTGAATTGAAATTAAAATTTACTAAATTGACAAACTTTCCTTTTAAGGGAAAGGCTAGATCTAAATTTGAAATGCTTGAATTGGAACTTGATACCTTGATTAATATTGCATTGAAGTCTTCATGCCAAGGTTGATAATGCCATGTAGGATGTCTTTATAAAGTGTTGATCATGGATGCCATCATGAATGCTTGAAATCTGAACTTTGACCTCTCCTTAACTACCTTGAAGATTTTTGATTAATTGCCCACTTAATTTTGAAAAAGTGCAATAAAAAACTTGTAAAGAGATCGCAAATGAAGGGTCTAGGCTTGATTTTATACCCAACTACACCTAATATGTTTAAAATTCTAAGGCAGGGCAACACAATTTTTTTTCCCACCTCCAAAATGTGAAGGTTATGGGATCCAAATTTTGGCCCCTATTGGGAGGACCATGGCACTTAGGGCGTCATGGTCTTGGGACCATGGTTCCTAGGGCGCCTTAGTCTTGCCAATCAAGACTCAAATTTGAATAGGGTCCCATATAGGTATAAAGGATGCATGGTTTAGGTAGGTGTGAGTAGAGTCAAATCAAAATCGGGCCACAAGAGGTTGGAATGCAAAAGTGAGGCCTAGGTGCAAATGAAATTGTGTAGGGATATTGTAGACACCTAAAATTGTCCTATCCTATTAATTATATTTTCATAAGCTTTCTATTAATTAAATAACTCTCTATTTAAATATCTTGGTTGAAAATTTTGTAAATCGGGAAAGTTCACAAAATTGTGGTTTCAGCTATAGTGTGAGATTAAACTCTCTCCTAATTATAAGGGAAGGCTCCGCCTTTACTTATTATTCTAACTACTAAACCTATTCTAATCTTGGGTGTTACACCATCTCATTCTCTTTCTTTAGAATAGATGCTTATCGTTTTCTCTCTTTTTAAAAAGGATATTACAATTTAGAGCAATATTTATTTAAACAACTTTAAAATTCCTAAGAAACAACTTAGGAGCATAAATAAGAGATTTACAAGTAAAAATAAAAGTTTCTATAAAAGCATGAATTTTTTCATTGCTTCCCGGGATGAGAAAATAATGGTGAAGCTCCAAGTCTTCAACTCACTATTATCCTATCTACCGTTTTATAATAGCTTCTATAACCCAAAGCAACTTTCTTTAAATATCAAAATAAAGACGAAAGTCTTTATGACGGTATTTTTATACAAAATCACAAGATATACTTACTACAAGATCACAAGATAAATCTCAAAGTCTTTATGATATTATCCTCCAATAAGTTCTCCTCTCTCAATTTCGAAATGTAGCACAAAGTCTACACAACCAAATTTATTCTACTCTTTCACAATATCCCTATAAACTGCTTTTACTCAATCGATTCAATTACCATAACAAGAATGCCATAAGAAAACTCTCACCATAGAACACAATGAACTAAACACAAAGTTTGAGTGCCAAAGATGCTTTCTTTATTGATTGAATTAGCAAAATCATAAATGAACTCAAAGTTTCACTTTGCTCTTCACTTCGATAGAGTCTAGTTGCATATAGATAAAATATAGATCATTACAATGAGCACCCTCATATATATATATATATAGAGAGAGAGATAGAGAGAGAGAGAGAGAGAGAGAGAGAGAGAGAGAGAGAGAGAGAGAGAGAGAGAGGCTATGAGAAAAAATAGGAAAAATTCAACTAACTATGACTAAGTCAAAAGTAGAGTTCAATTTGGCTTAGGACTTGTGCACTCTACATGCAAAATTGTGTATACAAAATGACACTTGAAGTGTCAATTGGAATTACAAAAATCCACCTATAGCTAGAAAGCATGAAAAATGACTAAGTGTCTTGATCTCCATCTTGAGCATCATCATCTCCATTTTTCTTCAAGGAATCCTCAAACTTCTAAAGAGAAGTTTGTACTTTTGAATCTTCTAGTTCATCAACATGAATTGAAATGACTTGAGCTCATGCAATTGAGTCCGTCAAGCTAGAATAGTTCTCTTTGGATTTCTTCAAGATAGTTCCTAGACTATCCAAGATAACTTGGATTTCTATTAATATATAAATTGATGAGAGAGTGAAATCAACTCTCCCGGCTCCAGCTTGAACAAGCAAACTGAACTCATGTATACTTGAATCAAGGGGCAATAACTTATGATCTTGATTAATTAAGTTACAAGGAAGCTTATCAATTTTATCAGTGATCCTTTTCACTGTCTTCTCACCCAAACCCTTTGCCTCCTCTAGATCTTCAGTGAGCTGCTCTAGAAATTCCCTACGATGTTTTAGCAACATTTTGTACTAGACATACATTTTCTTGGAAGGAATTATATTGTGATCAACCAAAAGATCTTGGGAGAAGTCCTTGAGCTTTGTCCAAGCATCAAAATCATTCTCACAGGTAGTCATTCACTCCAAGAAAGCTTTTAGTGTCAATTCCAATTCCAATTGAACACTCTGCATATTGTTGATCAATTTGGTGGCGGAACTCAAAAGGTAGGTTCCTTGATTGAACATCCTGTCCATCCAATCCCCTGTTGCTCTTCCTCATGAGGTAAACCACTCAACTTGCTTAATAATTTGTTCATCAATCAATGAAGTCACTAGCTTAATCAACTCTGAAGAATTTGTGATATTAATTAACACAGTGGTGAGTTACTCCACTTGTGCCTTAAGCTTATCTTTCTTGACCTTTTCTTCATTATATCTTGCCACAAGAGCATCAAAAGTTGATTGAGCATATTCCACTATACCTTCATGGGTTTTCTTCCCAAGCTCAACCCTTCTTATCACATAGTCCTCTACTTGGACTTCACTTATATTTTTATTAGGAAGAGGCTCTAAAACTTTTGCATACTTGTTCTTGGCACTATCTACCTTAACCCTTGATATGGTCTTGTCTTTCTTTACAGTCTTTGGCTTGACAGGCACTAGTTGACCGAAATCAAAATCATCAAGAGATATAGCTTGCTTCTTCCTCTTGGGAGTGTTAGAAAGCAACCAAGGTGGTAGAATGGAATCATCATCAGTACCTGTAGCCAATGTTTGGGAAGAAGTTCCTTGGCCTTGAACAACAGTAGTTACTGATGCTCTGCAAAATGGACAACGTTAGACAAAAGCCTGTGGTCGTATAACACACAAAAACACAAGAAACCAAGACAAACATTAGTGTTAATCAACCAAAAACAAGTCTAAGCAAGCATACCAAAAGAGACACTAAAAATAAAGTAAAGCATTTAACTATGAATATAAATGCAACAAGGCATCTCCAAATGCCTTCTACCATGCTCTTAGCTCCTTTTCCCTTGTTCCTCTCCTCTCTAAGTTCCAAATTAGTGTAGCTCTTAATATCTTTTTACACTATGGATGTCTTATGGAGATTCAAGATTGAAAATGCTTATAAACTTATGCTATGCAAGTGTAAAATAAGCTAAATATGAGATGCTATGAAATGAACTAAGATTTATTTTAGTCCAAAATGACAATATATTAGTGATTTTATGCTAAAATGCTCTCTAAAATTGACTATAGATTAAATGCATACAAGTTTTTAGGATCTGGATTATGAAGAAATGAGCTCTATTTATAGGAAAAATAGAGCAATGGATGGTTGAGATCGAGTAATCTCAACAAGGGCCAGGATTGAATGATATTCAATCCATATGAGGACTTTCAACCCAATCCCAGGATGATAAGTGTCAACATGAGAGGGGTTGAGAGGAGAGGGAAGAAGCATTAAATGCTTGACATAACCTGAGAGTTAACTTGGAAGTTAAGGTTAAGGTTGGGTTGAGTGAATAAATTCATTATTCAAAAAATAATGCTTTTATCCAATGGATAAACTCTTGTGCAAAGGTTAAAGGGATAACCATGGTCAAAACAATAAATGCTTGAGGAGACACATGAGTCACATGAGGGTTGAGTTAGGGGTTAACCATAAATGGTCATGTAAGAGCCATAAGTGGTTTGGAAGACTTTAGAGGTTAAATTGCTGAACACACAAAGCATTAAATGCTTTTCAAAGACTTTGAAGTCTTTGAGAAGCGACTCCAAGTTGCTTAAGAATGTGACAATAATTAGGGGATGGATTAGGTTAATTAGGAAGGGTTTAGAAGAATCTAGAAGGGGGTTAGGATTGCAAGTGGGTTTGGTGGGTGAGAGAAAATAGGATTTTAATTAAAATAAAATTAATTTATTTCAATTTGTGGTTGCAACTTGCATTTGTAGGAAAATGCAAGTTGGGGGGGGGGAATGATTAAAATAAATGTTCTTAATTATTTATTTAAAAGAGGAAAGGGGATTAAATTAAATAAATAAAATTTATTCATTTAATTGATTGTGAATTTGGTTTAATAAATAAATTAAAATAAATTGAATAATTTATTTAATTAATAGGAGAATGTTTGAAGATGAATTAATTAAATATTAATTTAATTAACTGATGGCTAGTGGATTTTTGATTAAATAAATAGAAAATATTCATTTAATTAAAATGGACAGATTTATGTGACTACATTTGCCCCTCTTTGAAACGGTGCGGTTTATCGTGTCGTTTCAAAGAAAGAGAAATAAGTGTGAAGAAATATGCCCCATAAAATTTTAATTTAGTGGGTGGTATGCCCCCTCGAGATATGGGCCAAATTTTTTTAAAAAATTGGGCGGTCTCTTCAAAATGAATGAAAATTGGTAGGGTGGTAGAAGAGAAGAAGTTAGCAATATTGGTGAAAAATAGAAGAAATCGGAGTTAAAATAGAGAAACATCAAGCCAGTGAGTACCCTTAGGTCATGCAGGAGATACAGTGAAAATGTGGTGGTTGTGCTTTCAAGTGATGCTATATAATTGATCAAAATTGGTTGAACAATCTGGTGCAATTGGTTTAATTGCCCCGATCGAGTCAAAGCATGACAGTTGATGTCAGTTGGTCGCTTGGACAAGATAAAGTCTGAGTAAGTGAATCAAAGTGACCTGATGTGACTTAGACAATTGATGTAATTGTCCGTTGAAGTCAAGGTATATGAAAAAGTACTCGTTGAGACTTTAGACAATTGATGTAATTGTCCGTTGGATTGTGTTGGATTGGTTGATCAATTGATAGTGTGTGCGTGTGATGGATGGTTGTGGGGAATCATGGCAACCCCATTGAGACTAGGTCATTATGATAAATGCCTGTTGTAGTCTAGGTTTGCCATGATCGATTACCAGTTGAGACCCGAAGAGACTTGATCAGAGTATCTGTTTAGAGTCTAGGTGTGTGGGAGTCAATGTGCCTATGCAGATAGAGTAACTGGCTTGATTGTGTGTATGACTGAGGATGGGAAGCGCAACCCCTCATGTTAAAGATGGATGGTGATGGACGTAGCTTGATTGAGTTGATGGGAAACGATGAAGGGATTATGATGATGTTTATCGAGATGGGGAGGGTGAGGGGGATTCGATGTTAGATAGAAGAAATGGAGGACCTATGACTCATTCCTATGGAAGAAGAGGAAAATAGAGTATGCACCCATTGCCATTACTATGTATGAATGATATGTAGCTATTTATGAATGTATGGATGTATGGAATGCAACAAAATGCAATATATACAGATGAGGTGAAATGACGATCCATAGTTGCTTTATTTTCACCATTGAGCTTTAAAATGTTGTAAGAAAATACAAGCAACTTGACATAATGATCCAAGATGACCTGAGTATTCTTTACATGGATTTTGATATAGCAAGTTAATACAAGCAACTTGATATAATGGATCAAGTTGACCTGAGTAGTGCTTGTAGAACAGACAAGGATTATCTCCTTTCATGCATGACTTGGAACGTCCTCCTTGATCTTTTGCCGATCATATCCTGAGACAAGTTCATACCGTAGTAAGAGATAAACCATTATCGAGTTTGGATGAGGCAGTAGGAACCAAAGATGGAACATTGTACCTGTAAGCAAACAACATATATAAAGAATAAAGAATATGGACCCTCGATAATGGTTCATGCTCATATGATCGAGGTATACGTTGTAGTCTGCAAGCCGTAGTGATCTATGACTGTATTTTGCCTATGATCACGTAGCTTAGTGAACTTTCCACGTAGACACCATTAGTACATGCCCCAGAACTTCATCGGAATAATTCGCAGAAGACATACAAACAATGCTTAGGAACCATCCCGACCACTCTAATCACTTGTGGATATCCCGGAGTAGCGTAGGAACCTGATATAAATGAATAAATAACTCACAAATCTAACCAAGTACTTGATAGCTTAGGAACCATCCCGACCACTCTAATCATCTTGTCTTTGTTTTGGTAAGGAAGGATGCATCCTTGTTAAGATAGTTGGTGTGTCGATGTTGATTGTTTGGTTGATCAGATAAGTGGTCATCGTTTGAGTATTTCACAATGTTTGCTTGGTATCTGCTTGAATTCGTATGTACAAAGCGTTGCCATGGTTTTGATGGATTTTGATATTTTTGAAATGTTTTTTTTTTTTTGAGTTTTTGTGAGATAGTTTTCCAATGTTTTTGGTATTTTGATGATTGTTTTGAATGTTTTTGGTATTTTGTGTGATAGTTTTGAATTAAGAACTCTGTGAATCACAAAACAATGTAGTATCCACTTCCATCAAACTAGATTAAGGGCATTACCCCCAGTTTAGACATGACTATGAAAAAGCGGGATGCAAGATGCGTGAAGTACTATCCTGGATTGCAAATCAATAACAAGCCATGGTTTGGACCGATGGATGAATGGATGAAATGAATGTGATCACAACAAGTCTGAAAGACAATGGAGCCATAGCCTTTACGAGTGGTGCCTGTTTGCCAGGTTTTCACTATTGTACTTACCCAAGGTGCCACCAGAGTGGTTGTTCAACGTTTGGATGCATGATTTTTCTTTACTCTTTTGATGTTTTTGCATTTTCTTCAGGACATTTATCTGAATGTTTTTGGTGTTTTTCTGGTATGTAGGGGAGTCTGATGCTCTGTGCAGCTTATGTATAAAACCTTTTGAGGTGCATGCTGTTGATTGGATTTGCTAGCGGTTCTCCTTCTAAAGTAGCCAATTGATATGCCCCGGACCCAAATACAACAGTGATAACATATGGACCCAACCATTTTGATGCAAAATTTCCTTGATGTTCTCTGTTTGGTTGGTTACGAGGATTCTCTCAAAGGACAAGATCACCTACCTCAAATGTACGAGGTCTAACTCGATGATTATAGCTTCTACTCATGCGCTGCTGATAAGCTTTGAGGTGATTGTATGTAGCTTGTCATTTCTCATCAAGTAGCTCTAAGTCCTAAAGACGTGATACTCTGTAGGCTTTGTCATCTATAAGATTATGCAAGGAAACCCGTAGCGATGGTATATCGACCTTAATAGGTAAAATAGCCTCTGCTCCATAGACCAATGAGTAGGGAGTTGCGCCTGTAGGGGTTCGAATGCTAGTTCGGTATGCCCATAGTGTTGGATTCAATTGAACATGTCAATCACAACTGACATCATTGACTGTCTTCTTGAGGATTCTCAATATGTTCTTGTTTGATGCTTCAGCCTGACCATTTCCTTGTGGGTAACATGGAGTGGAAAAGCGGTGTTGGATATGAAACTGCTCACAGAGCTCATGGACATCTTGATTTTTGAAAGGAAGACCATTATCTGTGATGATGGACATGGGTACACCATACCGGAAGATGATGTAATTAAGGATGAATGAGGCGATCTGCTTGCTAGTGACTTGGGTAAGTGGAATAACTTCGATCCACTTTGTGAAGTATTTGGTGGCGGTAATAATGAATTTGTGGCCGTTGGATGAAGATGGATGGATTTTACCCACAAGATCAAGTCCCCATTGAAAAAAGGCCATGGTGTTGTGATTGGTTGCAATTCCTGTGCTGGTGCATGTATAAGATCTCCATGAACTTGGCATTTCTTGCATTTTCTGACAAAATAGTAGGAGTCTTTTTCCATGGATGGCCAATAGTATCCAGTGTGCATGAGTTTCTTTGCTAGTGACGGACCGCTTGCATGAGTTCCACAAATTCCTTCATGTACCTCTTGCAAGGCCTTTGTTATCTCATCCTACTCTAGACATCAAAGGAGAGTACCATCAAGACTGCGTCGATATAGGGTTTCAACAATAATGGTATATCGAGCGGTTTGGCGAATGAAGGTTTTACATTGGTTATTCGATTGGTTAGGAGGAAGGGTGTGATCACGGAGGTAGGTATAGAACTCACCATACCATGGGGATTCAGAACCGACAAGGTGACATATCATCTCGGATTCAGGGATATCATAAGCGGGAATCCAAAGCTGTTCTACCAAGAACTCGTAGCGTGTTGAATTCCGTGGAAGATCTAGGAGAGATGCAATGGTAGCCATAGCGTCAACAACTTGATTCTGATATCTAGGTATCTGTTTAAAGGTGATAGTAGTAAATGATGCTTTTAATTTGTCCACCATTTGTTTGTACGACATGAATTTATCATCCTTGGTTTGATATTCATCTGTTGCTTGTCGAATGACCAGTTGGGAGTCGCCATATACTTGTAGTTCTTGTAACTTCCATTGTACAGCTAGCCCAAGTCCTGTGATTAAGGCCTCATATTCAGCTATGTTGTTTGTGCATGGAAATGTGAGCCTGTAAGACTTCGGGATGCTGTCACCTTGAGGTGTGATAAAAAAATGCCTGCCCCTGAGCCATGCCTAGTGTATGAACCATCAAAGTATAGTTTCCATGGTTGTGCTACTGTGATCATGAATATCTCTTCATCAGGAAAATTGGAAATGAGAGGATGATCGCTTATGAGTGGTGTATTGACCAACTGATATGCAATAACTTGACCCTTGATAGCCTTACGATCCACATACTCGATGTTAAATTCACTTAGAATCATCACCCATTTGGCTAAGCGACCTATCAATGTTGCTTTGCTGAGTAAGTATTTGAGTGGATCAATTTTTGCAATTAGCTGTACTTTATGTGTCAACAGATAGTGCCTTAGTTTAGTAGCTGCCAAGATTATTGATAGGCAAGCTCGCTCAATAGGGGTGTAATTGAGTTCATAGCCAACCAGTGTGCGAGAGATGTAGTAAACAACACACTCTTTCCCTTCTGCATTGTGTTGTGCCAATAGTACACCCAATGCTGTATTTGTTGTTGAAATATAGAGCAATAGAGGTCTACTCGGATCTGGTGGGATCAACAATGGTGTATTTATGAGATAGTCTTTAAGCATATGGAATGCTTGTTGGCATTTGGTATCCCATTGAAAGTGGATGTTCTTGTGTAATAAGTGGGTAAAGGGGTGACACTTATCTACTAGTTGTGCAATGAATCTCCAAATTGATTGGAGCCGCCTTTGTAATGTCTTTAGTTGATTGATGTTCTTCAAAGGTGGCATGTCCATGATTTCTTTGGCTTTTGCAGGATCGACCTCAATACCTTTGCTTGAGACAATGTATCCTAGAAGCTTCCCAGAGGTTACTCCAAAGACACATTTCTTTGGGTTGAGTCGAACATGATATTGTTCAATTCTATCAAATATTTTCTCTAATATTTCTAGATGGCCTTCTCTTGTTAGTGATTTCGCCAATAAGTCATCAACATAATCTTCCATTATGGTATGCATCATGTCATGAAAGATGGTGGTCATTTCTCTTTGATAGGTCATTCCTGCATTCTTTAAACCAAAAGGCATTACATTCTAGCAGTATGTTCCCCATGGACATGTGAAGGCCATCTTATGTTGATCTTCTGGTGCGATCTTTATCTGATTGTACCCTGAAAAGCCATCCATGAGTGAAAGCATGACATGTCCTATTGTTAGGTCCACTATTATGTCGATGTTTGGTAGGGGGAAGTCATCTTTAGGACATGCTTTGTTCAGATCTCTGAAGTCAGTACAGATACAAATGCCCCCATTTGGTTTGCCGATAGGCACAATATTGGATATCCAATCTGCATAATCAGTTGGTCTAATAAAACCAACATCCAGGAGTTTCTTAAGTTCTGCTTTGACTAGCACCGCAATCTGAGGATGCATCTTGCGAAGCTTCTACTTGACAGGTTTGGCTCCTTCTGCTACGATGAGGTGATGCATGACTAAATCAGGATCAAGCCCAGACATGTCTGCATATGACCATGCAAAGTTAATCTGGCACTTTTGGAAGAATTCTACAAACTTAGGCTGTTCCTCTAGAGTTAAAAGAGATGCCGGATGTATGTGGTGAGGAGTTTTAGGAGTCCCCACATTGTATTCTTTTGTTTCCTCAATGAGAATTGTTGATCGTTCCTACTGTGTACTAGAAGGGAGAATGTCAAACCTTTCATCCTCTGGCGCCTCAGAGAGGTTTTCACCATTGGATACACTCTTTCTTTTTACTTTTGTGGGATCAAACAGTGCCACAACGTGGTTTTCACTGGAGGATCCATGTTTTATTGTTATATTTTTGCAGCTGAAAGGTTTGGCATCCACCCCAAAGTATGTTGTGCTATTAAGTTCTATGGCGAAACCATCTTTGTGATCCCCGCTTGGTATGTTATCCCGTAGTTCCAAAAATTCAATGATTGCCTCATCGTTTTGGAAATGGTCAAGACATGGGGGATTAGGTTGGTTCCATTCGATGAGTTTAAGATGGATAATGGGCATTACCTCATTGATTAGGTTAAGTTCATTAGATGTGTCAGTGAGGGTTAAGATGTTGTGGTGAAGGTCGTTGATGGTACTCTCCTCGTCAGAATCAAGAGTAGGATGTGACATAGGGTCTGTGGAAGAAGTTTCCAGCTCAGGAACCCAAGAGGTCTTTATCTGTGCTTCTCCATAAACAAGGATGTCTTTGTGGGGTGGAGGTAGTGATGTGTCTTCCTTATGTGAAGTATTAACCTGGATGGAATCAAATTCTGATTCATGTGAGTCAATCTCTGAGTCACTTTCCAGTATCCAATTAGTATACCATACTGGGATGTCCTTTGAGTTAAACACTGCAGGTGTGATCGGTTTTGTAGATGAAATGATTGGTGCTGTTGGAAGGATTATGGGGATCAATGAATCCGATACGGGGAGTATTGGGAGTGTTGAATCTACTGCTTCTGCTGGAATTTCCGGTGTTGTCGATATTGCTATGGGTTCTGATACCGTTGCTGCTGCTAACGGTGCTATTGATGTTATTGCTGCCATTGATGGGATCACTGATTTGATTGGTGGGATGATGGGTGTTGTGGATGGTTTTGCTGGGATTTTTAGCCTCAATGGGGCTGTTGTTGTGGTGTTTGATGCTGCTTTTATAATCAAAGGTGACCTCTTTGTAATAGGCTGATATAGTGGTTTGCTGGGTTTCCCTTTGAATCTGAGCTTAGGAAGGATTTCCTTTTGAAAGCCTAGGTCAGTGTTATCTTTGGGCTTTAATTCTGATTGCAGCGGTTCATGTCGTCCTTGCTTGCAAGATCCCAAAGCACTCTGACCATCATAACCCATTCTTTGCATAATGAGAAGACCTTTGCCATACTGATCTATGGGAATCTTAGCTTGTAGAATGTCGGTGGCGATGGGATCTTTATAGATCCATTCTGCTAAGTCCTCATCTCTGGTCTCTTCTTCTTAACTCTTTCCAAGAATGAAAGGTGTTAAAGCACATGTTGGCTTGACCAGTGGCGTTTGAAGTAACCGTTGAGGTTTTCCATGTGTTCTAGGAGAAGTGGGCATTTGTCCAACACAAAAGAGTTGGATAAGATTGTATTCCCCAGGACCTTCCTCTGCTATTTTCATCTTGAGCTTGTCTTGCTTGGGTATAGTGGTGTTTGAACTGGAAAGAGAGGCTAGACTTACGTATGATGTGGATGAGATGGCTTCTCTATTATTGGGAATGGTAATCTCTGGTTGATGACTTATATTATGAGAATATGCAAAGGGGTTTGCATCTCCCAGGATTGTGATTTCTACACCATTATGTGGGAACTTGATACACTGATGTGGTAGGTGGATGGAACAACTTGCATGGCGTGTATCCAAGGTCTTCCTAATAATAAATTCTATGGCAGAGGAAGGTCCAGAACTTGACAGATGATGTGTTTCACCACAGGGCCCACTTGGATTGGTAGCACCACAACTCCTTTGGATGAACGCTCTGCATCATCATAGGCTTTGATTGTGATCTTCTTATGGGGATCCACTGATTCAATTGCATATCCCAATGTTGTGACCAATTATAGTGTACAGATATTCAAGCCTGCTCCATTGTCGATCAAGACTCTCTTGATCCTATGTTGGTTGATGAACCCTTCAATGTGGAGTGAGGCATTATGAGGTTGCTGGAAGGATGAGTTGTCACTTTCAGAGAAAGTGAGACAAGGTGAGGACCTTAGATTTCCAACCATAGCTTGGAACTGATCTGTATTTAGGTTTGCAGGGACTGACGCCTCTTGGAGAGCTTGATCCAAGATTGTTTTATGAGATGGAGATAGGTGCAATAGCTCTGAGATAGATATCAGTGCGGGCATTTTGTCTAACTGTTCCACAAGGTTATACTGCTTTGGGATAGATGGGGTGCCTTGTGGAGCTGCTTTTATGGTAATCTTGCCGCGACGTGTAACAACATTGCAAGTGGAGCTGGGATTTTTGATGGTAATAGTTGCAATCTGTTCATTGGCATCATATAGGTGATTCACAATGTAATTATACGTGGCTTGTGTATAATCAGTGGTATCTGTGTTTCTCCCTGAAGTGGAAGGACCACTTTGATCGTGTGATGGAAGTGGATTTTTAAACATGAGATGATCATTGTTTGTTGTCTTTGGGTCATGTCCTTCGATTTTGATTTCACCTCGGTCAACAAGATTCTGAATAAGATCTTTCAATCTGTGACAATTGCTTGTCTTATGCCCTTTCACTTGATGGAAATCACAATGTTCAATATCCCTCCACCATGAAGGTTTGACTTGAGGTTCATAATTTGATGTTTTGGGTTAGGTAACTAGATTTTCAGAAACCAACTGACGTAACACTATTTCAATGGGTTCCCCTTAGGGAGTGTATGTTCATTTTGGTTTAAAATTTTGTTGACATTGTCTGGGTTCCTCTTGAGATGTATTGCGTCCTTGATTTGGAGGAGCAACTATGTTATTATTGGGTGGGGGGTTCTATCCCGCAAATCGAACCACAGGTTGTGCACTTTTGATAGTTCTTGCATCCACAACCCCATCGTTGACGACGTTTTTGTTTTTGTTCTAGAAGTTAGGTTTGTCACTATTGAAGCATGGGTGAGGGCTATCCTTTGGCTCATTATATATATTGATAAGCCCTTTTTTGATGAGAGCCCGCTCACATTTTAAGCCTTTTGTGATCATGTCATTGAAAGAGTGTGTCTTTTACGTCGAGGTGAAATTCCATTTCGTCATTTAAGTTGGAAATAAATATTTCCACTAGTTCTTGTTCAGGTAACTGAAGAGAACGTCTGCTAGACATTTGACGCCATCGTTGCAGAAAGACTGAAAATAGCTCACCTGGTTTTTGCTTAGTGTTACATAGATCAACCATGGTGATATCACGTTCAATGTTGTGTGAGTAATGTGCCAGGAAATTTTGGATGAGTTCTTCAAATGTCCTAATGCCACCGGGTAATCGGGAAAACTATGATGTGGTTGTTCCTCCCAAGCTTTGGGAAAAAAGTCGCATTAGGTATGTGTCCTCGTATGCCACTTCGAAGCAAGTTGAATGGAATTCTCTAACATGATCATGAGGATCTCCTTTTCCTCTATACTTTTCGAACTTGGGTGTTTCAAACCCTCGTGGAAAAGGTGGCATATGAAGATTCCTATCAAAGGGATAGGGACAAATGTCATTGAGTGAAAATTGATTGGTTTTTACACCACTATGAAGTTGTTGGGCGATATTTTTGACTTGTTGACGCAACATGTCTATTTCATTTGGAGGAGGAGGAGGTGGGGGATTACCTTGATGAAAGTTGTATCTGATGTGATCTCGACCTCTTTCATCCTCATTACGACTTTGGCGTTCTGATGCTTGTCTTAGTTGTGCAACATCAAAGTTAGAGGGTAGTTTAGCCCCCTCTTGAGCAAGTCTTAAAAAGTGAGCATCAACATTGCTCCTGAGTATTTCATAAAAAATTCTATTAAAGAGAGGGTTGTGTTGTGCCCTTTCTATTGCTATAGGAGTAGGAGTACTTGGATTTTCATCATTTGCATTTCCTCCAAGGGCTTCTTGGAATTCATTAAGATTTTCCTCCTCTTCCTCTTCAATTTCTTGTTGTCTAGACTTGGATCTGGTATGAGCCATTTTGTTTACAAGTTTTTGTTGAAGTTTGATGAAAATGATGACGAGTTGGTGATGAAATGAAAGATTGATATTTGGTGAAGTGCTTTTCATATAGATCCCTAGCACTAAAGGTAGATGTTACCAAAGTTCTTTCTTGAATTACTTGTTGTGTTTGATTGACAATGTTTGATGTGATAAGGTTTAGAGAGATTTGAGATGTGTTGCAGACTCAACTACCTAATAATGAGAGGATTCATTCATAGACTAGTTTTAACCTACGTAGAAATGTCTCTTAGGATGAGTTTATCCTAGATGTAGAGACACTCTAAAAAGTGATGTGTTTTGTGTTTGATTCAAGCAATATCGAAATAGAACTTAGGGCAAAAACCTCTTGATGTTTTGAGAGTTGGAATGGATTTGATGAGATGTGAATGTGGGGAAATGGATGAAATGTTAACTTCAATAGAAACTTTGTGTTACAAAAGGAACAAACTCTTCCTCTTCTTGTTCAGGGGTTGGTGGTTCTTCCCTAGCTGAGTTATATGTGATACAAATATCTGGAAAGAAGACAGGATTGATTTTGCCTCCTTTGTTCTTGTGATAACTCAAAGCTTGATATTGTATAAAAGCTCTGCGGTTTAATGGCTCTTGATCAAACTCGTTTGATTTCCCTTGAAGGTAAAGACACATGTGATGCAAGAAGGTTCTATGAGAGACAAAGATTTGTCTATTAAGATAGAAGAATTTCCTCCTTTTGATAAAAACCTTTGAGCTTAATGGTCTTTTCTTCAAGTTGATGTGTTGATGAAGATTCTTCTTTCTCAAGATGTGAAGAATGGTCATATAGTTTGATTCTTTTGATTGTTGCTCTTTGTTTTTGATTTTTGATTTTTGAAAATGTTTGTGTTGGATGAATACTTGTTTTGATTTGGGTTTATGATGTTTCTTTGACAAGAAAACAAAGCAAGCACACAAACACAAGAATGTTGCCTCAAAAGGCACAAATAGGTGTGGGTCTAGATCAACCCAATCCCTTGAACTTTTTATGACCCTTTCCTTCAAATGTATTTTAGGTGTTTCCAAAGCCTGAAGTTGGCTCAATTTGCACTGGTCTTGACTCAAAAATGAAAACACTTCAAACACTTTTTTATCCCTAAGGTCAAATGGCCAGTTGCGATAATTTCAGCCCACATCTTGATATTTCTTTGACTTTGGTACTACATACCTTATGAATCCCGTTGTGGCAGGTAAGGATGTGATATACTAAGTCTTGCTCGAGCATAACAAATAGATGATCCCTATGATGGGGGAGTCACCACTTTTATCGGGCTACAAGTAACCTTTCAAAAAGCTATGTTTCTACTCTAGGAAATATGTATGGTGAGTATCTTGGGAGCAAAACCATCTATGCTCTTGCATTGAACTTCTCACAAATATCCTCAATCAATAGAATAGGTGGGCTACTACTTAAAGGTGTTTAGTAATTTTTGATATTTTTGGACATAAGTTTTGTCTCACAATAAGATGGTTAGTGCATGATTAGTATTCAATAAACACAAAAACCATTTAAATGAGATATCAAGAAAGATTTGAACAAGAGCATCATTAAAACAAAATAAAACATAAATATACTCATGAATCTCCCATTGCAAGTAGCTCTTCCTTGTCCTCCTTGCCTCCACGAACTTTTCTAGCTCCAAAGTTTGACAAATGGAGAGTTGGAGAGAGATGAGTGAATGTGGATTGCTCTCCTTGTGCTCAACAAGGTAAGTGGATTGATGGATTATTGGATTATTGGATTTGAGAGATGGATTATGAATTTGATAGATTTGAGAGAGGATTTAGAAGAGGATGAGAGGAGAATAGAGCAACATGAGGATGCATGAGAAGTGGATCCTTTTGTGAGGATAATATGCTCCAACTTATAGATTGGAGGAGGCCAATGGAGGGCCAAGATTGATTTGATTATGAAGGGTCAATATTGCTTTTAGATAGAAGACATGGATCAAGGGTGCCTTGGGAAAATAAACAGGAATATAAAATTCCTTTGAAAAAAGGGGGGAGAAATTTGAATTTCAAACTTGAGGAATTAAAAATTCCAAAATAAGGATGCATTGAGGGATTCAAAGAAATTTGAATTTCTTTGAGAGATTCAAAGTTTGATGTGACATGAGTGGGAATTAAAAATTGGAGAATAATGATAATCATGATTATGAGAGATTCAAGGAGGATTAATTAGGTTGAGTGGGATTAGGAAAAGTGATTTGTAGGAATCACATGACTAGGTTAATTAATTAGAATTGATTAACTGAGTGGGTTTTAGAGGAAATAATTATTGAGAGGACTTTAGAAGAATAGGATAAATTAATTTATTTGATAAATTAATTATTGAACTATAGTGACAAGATTAATTAAATTAGATTTAATTGATTCTGAGAGGAATAAGGATAACACAATTAAGTTAATTAATTATGTTGATAGGCTTAAATTAATCAAATATTAATTTTAGGTGTCTACAAGTTCATTCTGCAGTGACTCACTTAAGAGCCTTGTAACTTGTGGTGGGGCCCATTTGTCCTTTCGGCAAGTTACACTGTAGGAACAACTATACCCAAGGCTACAACTTTTTCTCTCACTTGATTTCTATAGCGGTTCGAAGGATTTACTGCACGAGGCCATTCCCAAGAGTGATGTGTCTCTTGGCAGGCCTCTCTTAAAAAGATAAAATTTTGAGTGTTACTAACACTTTTCTCTTGCACCTAGGATCACGAAAGCCAAGGAAGAGGATAGTGTGTGTTAGAAGTGGGACCACTCGATAAACTCTTTTTGCACAAGTGTGCCAAACACAAAATACACTTGTTCTTTTTAACTTGTCATTGCAATGGTGTTCTATCTAATTGGAGATGTTGCTTCAACAATCATGATATTCTTTTTAACTTCAAAGGCAATATGTTTGAGTAAAGTAGAATTTGAAATCCTAATCAACTTAATGAAAAACAAGTTTGCATGAAGTAAAATCATTTTGCAAAAAAATGAGACAAGTTGATTGTTTTTTTTACTTGCATAAAATCGAAGTGTTGATTGCAAATTTTTAATTCTTGGATTGATGCTAGGAAATCAAATTTTTGTGTTGTCGATTTTAAGCACCAAAAGAAAATTTTGATTTCTAACTTGCAAGAAATAAATTTTTGTTTTGTTGATTTTAAGCATCAAAACGAAATTTGAATCCTAACTTGCAAGAAATAAAGATTGTTTGGTTGATTTTAAGCACCAAAACGAAATTTGAATCCTAACTTGCAAGAAATAAAGATTGTTTTTGTGATTTTAAAGCACCAAGAGAAGTGTTTTTGATTGTTAAGTACAAAAAGGGGGTTAGTTTAAAACCTGCACACGAAACGAATAGTTAGAAAAATCCGAAAACATGGTGGGCTTCCACAAGCCTAAAAAAAATATTATCAGTTACAAGGCCTTTCTTTTACAATGTTCTATTATAATAGTGCTACTCTGTGTGATAGCAAAAGCGCTACTTAACACAAACACGGTAAAGTATAGACAAGTAAAATATTTGAACAACAAATACAAGTGCGCTACAACATGGACAAAAGTGCTAGTTAACTATCAAAAGCGCTATAATATGGGCAATAATGCTAAATTTGAGACAATAGTGCCATTGTAAGAACAATAGCGCTAAAATATCAAATTGCAATAGCGCTAAAGTGCGAACAAAAGCGCCAAAGCACGACTTGTGTGTTAAGCTAAACAGTCAAAAAGTTAGTTTGTAAAAAAAAATGTTGTTGGATTCACATCGGGTTCATCAAATGATGCTCTACAAAATGGACAACGTTAGACAAAAGCCTGTGGTCGTTTAACACACAAAAACACAAGAAACCAAGACAAACGTTAGTGTTAATCAACCAAAAACAAGTCTAAGCAGGCATACCAAAAGAGACACTAAAAACAAAGTAAAGCATTTAACTATGAATATAAATGCAACAAGGCATCTCCAAATGCCTTCTACCATGCTCTTAGCTCCTTCTCCCTTGTTCCTCTCCTCTCCAAGTTCCAAATTAGTGTAGCTCTCAACAACTTTTTGCACTATGGATGTCTTATGGAGATTCAAGATTGAAAATGCTTATAAACTGATGTTATGCAAGTGTAAAATAAGCTAAATATAGGATGCTATGAAATGAACTAAGATTTATTTTAGTCCAAAATGACAATATATTAGTGATTTTATGCTAAAATTCTTTCTAAAATTGACTATAGATTAAATGCATACAAGTTTTCAGGATCTGAATTATGAAGAAATGAGCTCTATTTATAGGAAAAATGGAGCAATGGATGGTTGAGATTGAGTAATCTCAACAAGGGTCAGGATTGAATGATATTCAATCCATGTGAGGACTTTCAATCCAATCCCAGGATGACAAGTGTCAACATGAGAGGGGTTGAGAGGAGAGGGAAGAAGCATTAAATGCTTGACATGACCTAAGAGTTAACTTGGGAGTTAAGGTCAAGGTTGGGTTGAGTGAATAAATTCATTATTCAAAGAATAATGCTTTTATCCAATGGATAAACTCTTGTGCAAAGGTTAAAGGGATAACCATGGTCAAAGCAATAAATGCTTGAGGAGACACATGAGTCACATGAGGGTTGAGTTAGGGGTTAACCATAAATGGTCATGTAAGAACCATAAGTGGTTTGGAAGACTTTAGAGGTTAAATTGTTGAACACACAAAACATTAAATACTTTTCAAAGACTTAGAAGTCTTTGAGAAGTGACTCCAAGTTGCTTAGGAATGTGACAATAATTAGGGGATGGATTAGGTTAATTAGGAAGAGTTTAGAAGAATCTAGAAGGGGGTTAGGATTGCAAGTGGGTTTGGTGGGTGAGAGAAAATAGGATTTTAATTAAAATAAAATTAATTTATTTCAACTTGTGGTTGCAACTTGCATTTGTAGGAAAATGCAAGTGGGGGGGGGATTGATTAAAATAAATGTTCTTAATTATTTATTTAAAAGAGGAAAGGGGATTAAATTAAATAAATAAGATTTATTCATTTAATTGATTGTGAATTTGGTTTAATGAATTAATTAAAATAAATTGAATAATTTATTTAATTAATAGGAGAATGTTTGAAGATGAATTAATTAAATATTAATTTAATTAACTGATGGCTAGTGGATTTTTGATTAAATAAATAGCAAATATCCATTTAATTAAAATGGACAGATTTATGTGACTACAATTATGATTGGAGGAGTGAAAGTCATAACAAAAGATGGGTTTTCAGCAGTTGTTACATTTGGTAATGACCCCATATCTGACATGAACTTATCAAAATCCTCAAACATGGTTGTAGATACTTCAATTTTTTTTGGGAAAGCGGATAAAACATTTTCAATATTATCTTGAGGGGTATCCAAGACAACTTAACTAGCAGAAGAAGAAACAATAGGAATGGTCACACTAGGAGAATTTGACACATGAAATAGTGGACCCAAATGGTATGGATTCAGGCACATGAACTTGAGGAGATGTAGAAACTAAAATAAGACTCGGTATCTATGGAACATGATCTTGTATGTCTCTAGGTTCAGTGCCTCTAGAAATCTCTAGTAAACCTTCTTCATCAAATTCTTCTTCTTCTTGCTTTTCTTGTTGATGTTGTTGTTCCTCCTCAACTTGATCCACATCAATAGATTCTTCCTCACATTCCCCTTCTTCTCTTTCTTATTCTTTCCCTTTTTGAGAATCTGAGGTAGAAGACTTCTCTTGTTCTTTCCCTTAACTTGTTCCTACAATGAACCTATAGTTGGCAAATTTAGGAGAAGAAACATGAACTTGCCTATTCTTTGTTCTCAATTCTGATCTCTTCCCAATAGGTCCAATAGTATCATATTTTGATCCAGTGACAAATGGCTTCAACTAGATTCCCTTATGTTCTAGCCAAATATTTGTGTTTGCAAGAATCATCTGAAATTTGGTCCTTATAGAAACCACCTCCTTCTGAGACCATTAAATGAAAGGGAGAGGAGTATTGGAAATCTTTTTATTTTCGTAGACTGGGTCTAAGACATTACTATCATCAACCAATTCATTAGGAATATCTACCAGGTCGAGATTGATTATCTTATCTTTCATGAGGTGACATTAGTCTAGTCTCATGATAGCTTCCTTGGTTTTGTAATCACCCTAGATATCTTCAACTTTGTGAACATGACTGTAGTTCGTTTTCAGTTTATTCTTCATACCTTTGTAATCAAAATCATTCCTAGACTTGAATTGCCTCATTATCACTCTTATCGTCTCTTCCTCCATAGCTCTTGCTTTGAAAACTGAGTTGATAGAGTATCTCCCAATAGACAATGTAAACCCAATAGACAATGTAAACTTGAAACATGTTTTATGAGAATCATATTGTTTCTCATGAACCACCACTATTTTCCTTGCCAACTCCGTCAAAATAATTTTATCCGATGGGTACCTTGGGAGCATGAAGGGCTGATCATTATAACATCCTATCCTTAGATAGTTAAAGGTAGGAAAATATACAAAAATACATCCATATTGATTGACAACTTCCCAAGATTCATCAAAAACCGTATTCTTCTAAAGTTTCTTATCAAACATACACATATATGAACCAAAGAAGGCATCATTAACTCTTCTAAAATGATGTAAACATTTTTTAAAAGTTAACTGAGAATAGTGTTTCCAAACTAGGACTTGTCTTCTATCTCCTTCCGAGGACAAACCTACAAAATTTCTCATAACGCCGTCAACATATACCAAGTAGGAAGTCATGTAGAACTTCAAGCTGGTAGGTACCTTAGTGAGATTTTCACACAAGGCATCATTGATATGCTTACCCTAGAAGATCTCACTATTTTGTTTGATGATATGAATGTATTGATACATCCACTCATAGTATGTATTGGAAGTGGGAAGCCTTTTTACTCTACTAAGAAGAGTAATCAAATCATTCACCTTTCCCTTGAAATCACTTTGAGGAAAGGTCTTGAGCCATCTAGAAATTGTAGGCTTGGGAGTCTTCAACCAATTGTCATTGATATTCCTCTTGCATTTCTCAGAGTGTTTCTCATAATAGGCCTCAACAGACTTAATATCAATATTCGCATATTGCCCTATACTAGGACACTTGAACAAGGAGTCAAATAAATCTTCATTCAACATTATCACTTTCTTTCCATCTACACCATTTACAATATGACTCATAGGATCAAAGTGATTTGACACTGCAAGTACAAACTCTAGATTTTAAGTTGACATAGGGAAAGCCTCAAATGAATGAATACTACTATTAATGTTGGGTTCTATTAGATAGTAGTGTGGAGGATTCTCAACCTACCTCAAGAACTCATGAATATCCACATAGCCTATCTTTGTGTCCCTAATATTTGTGATATTTGATGTACTGCAAATGGTGGAAAAACTGGATGAGGATCTTGTTTTTTGAACTTCATTGTTTTCTTTCCTGGGGATAGTTCTAACATCTAAAAATAGCTTGAACTGCATAAGGGTTAAAAAAGGTTCCCCAAAATTAGTGGGAAAACATCTTTAGTACTAATAAATCTTTAACATTGGAACAATTCTTAGAATTTTTTTTAAGTTTTGAGTATAAATCGGGCCCATATGACCGATCTGCTCCTTTGGTGATCTTAGGCATATTCGCTAGCTTAAATACAAATCAGGTATATAGATCCAATTTGCACTTCAAAGTGAAAAGGGATGAAAAACATGTAAATTGGGTCCATAGGCCTCATTTGCATCTTGGAAGGTCAAATGATTTGTGATGTGGGTTAGGTCTATGGACCCAATTTGCATTAGAATGGGAAGATCAAAACAATTGGTATGATTCAGGTCTACAAACCCAAACAACACCAATGAAAAAGATATTTGGTGAAGTTCAGGTTTGTAGGCCCGAACAACACCAACGAAGGCAAAAGCATGGTTATATGGTTAGGTCGGGTCGATGGACCTGAACTACACCCAACAATAACATTTGGATGTGTAGTTTGGGTCTGTTGGCCCGGACTACACCAAACAATGGAGTTTGAATGTGTTTAAAGATAGGACTTGTGTGTATCGGGTCGATGGACCTGAAAACACCACAATACAAAGCAAGTGTGGTTTAGGTTCACCGACCTAATCCATACCAATGGTGATTGGTAATGCAAAATGGTAACAAGTGTAGGTCAGGCCTGTCAACCTGATACTACACCAAGGTATAAAAAAGGTGCAGTATTGAGCCTGCAGGCCCTAACTACATTGAAGGGTAAAAAATGCAAGGCCAAGCAAAAGGTAAATATGAGGGCATGGACCTAAATCATACCCCAATGCGACACATTGTGGTGTGATTTGGAACCATGAGCTTGAATTACCAAGGATAGATTGAAACAAAAAGAATAGAGGATTCCTAAGGCCACAGACTCAAGTCATTAAAAAACCTAAGATAAAAAATGACAACAAAAGAAATGAAAAGGGAAAGGTGCTAAAAAATGTCGGCTTAGATCAAGATGAAAAAAACAAGACTCAATGAGCTTCACCTTGAATACAAAAAGAACAAGGCAAAATTGAAATCTAAATCTATAAAAATGGATTCAAATGCACAAAATGAGTCCTATTAAAACTCTAATTGGAAATCATAAATGCACTAAGGTGTGGGCATTAAAGAGTTGTAAATCGGGTCTGTGAACCTGATTTGTGCCTAAATGTGCTTTTCGGGTTCATAATCCTGATTTGCATCTAAATGGACAAACTATGTGTTATGTCGGGTTTAAGGTCCGATCACAATACACCAAAAAGATCCAAAAATAAACCAACTCTAAAAATGATCCCAGAGACAAATCAAATGCTCGAAATCAAATAAGATTAGAGCTTACGGGCCACAATTTCAAACAAAAATTATGGAGGTTATTCCAAAATTGTGCTAAGATAAATATTATTGGGAGATTAGTATTCATTAATGTTTATTTTATGATTTTATATTATTATTTTATGGCCTAATGTTTATTTGAATATTTATCATCTGAGCTTTTGATTTATTGGATTATTATTTATTTATTGACTGTTTAATTATTGGTTGAGTATTTATGCTTGTTCATACATTTATTTATTTATTATCCATTTTGCTTATTTGTCTATTGTTTATTTATCTATTGTTTTATTTATTTATCTACTACATCATTTATTTATTTATCTATTGGTTATATATTTATTGATTGATGGTTTATTTATTATTTACCTACCTATTGTTATGATTGGCCCTCTTGGGAGTTGTGATTGTGAGGATATTATTATTTAATTGTTTGTTTATTTATTTATATTATTTATGGTTTTATATTTAATTGGAGCATTTATTTATATTGCCCTTGATTCATTTTATTGGGCTTTGATTTATTATTATTATTGGTTATTACATTATTATATCCTCTTGTTACTAATTGAGTAATTAAATATTATAAATCTTACCTACCCTATTATTCTGTTGGGTGATTTTGTGGGGGTAGGTAAATAATATTATTTTATATTATTTACCTCGTATTCATGCATGGTAGGTATAGGATATAGTTTTGGGAATTTTCAAATTGGTTGGAAGTTTTCTATAGTTTTGGTTTCAATTTTTATTTATAAGGCTTTTATGCGCATTTTGTTGGGTTAGCCATTTTGGAATTATTTTTGCATATTGAATATCTCTATTGATTGAAGCTTGTTTTGATTTGGATTTGGAATTTGGCTCTTCTTCGAATTTCTTGCCATCACTTCTAGATCGAGGTTGGTGGTTTTTTATCTCTTGCAATTTTGATTTCCAGAAGTGATTGTTCTCTGTGTCTGCAAAAGATTATTTGCTGGGTAATGGGAATTGGTTGTGAGAAATTATTTGTGTTGCATATAATATAAGGTTTGGGAGTAAATAATGCTTTCACAAAAATGTTTTGTTTCATTCATTATTTGGGAGTTGTCGTTAATGACATTATATGCTTTCTATGCATTTCTGATAATGCCTTGTCTTATTTTGGAGTCTTGTCTTGGGTCTATGAGGAATGAAGTTGATTTATTATTATTTTAGGTGTGGTTGGGATGATTGTGTTCCTTGATTATAGCTTCATTTGGTTGTTTGAGTTTGAATTTTTGAGTCTTGCCAAGAGTTCTTGTAGCATTTAGGAATGTCTATCTTTTAGTTGTTTGATTGAGATTTTCACTTGCTCATGGTGTTATCTTCATTATTGTGCTCTTTCTGGACTTGATTCGGGTCATATTTTATTCCTTAGTGGGTTTCTGAGTCAACCATAACTTTTTTTTTTTTTTTTTTTTCTGGATTTTGGGTTTCTGATTTGAATGTGCTACATAATGTTTGAAATATGCCATAGTTTGAGTTAAATGCATCATTTTATGTGCTGAATGTGCCACTGTATTGGTCAAATGCGGCAAAATAGCTGTTAGATATGCCAATTTGCATTTTCAGTGGGTTTTGATGATGTGGTCAATTTGTGATCATTTCTCTTGAATTTGGATTGTACCAAAGGCTTTTGATGATGTCCTTGAGATTCTTGGTTCTGTGTTTTTCTCAAATTTGACTGTTTCATTGTTATTTTGGCTTCAGCAAGAGGGATGATGCCTTGCTATTGAGGATTATGCATTTGTGTTGATTTAGCTCTAGCAAGAAGGAGAATGCCTTGCTATAGAGAATGATTTATATAAGCTCCAACATGATGGATATGTCTCGTTGTGTAGGAGTTGGTGTTATTTGAGGTTGAGTAAGATTTACTTATGGCTTGCTCTTATTTATTATTGTTATTATGATTGAGGCTCTTCATTTACATGTTGGCTTTATGGCCCTGATTATGCTTCAACCTTGTATCATTATGTTGATGTTATTGTTGATTCTCTTTGTATGAGCCTCCTCGTGATGTGGTTATTTGTGTTTTACCCTAAGGTCTTGGTCCATGGATAGGGAGAGTGGGATCTTGCATATGTATGACTGGGGTCATGAGCAATAGGCTCTAAGAGGTTCCTAGAGAGGATGCTTAGGGTCTAGACCTATCATGGGACCACATGAAGGGTTTATTTTTAATTTTCAAGTGATAACCATAATAATTTGATTAGTGGGTTGGGTAATTAGGATTCACCTAATCAAGATAATGTGATAGTTTTGGTGGCCCCACCTCATGGCCCTTGAGTAGATGAGTATGGGAAGGCCATTGTAATGATACATCGAACTCCCTTGATTGGATCTAAGGTTGAGAATTTTTGACATGTCTATTAGGGTGTGGCTTAGACCCTTCTTTGTGAGGATAACATGTGATGACACTCTTTCCCTACATGTGTCCATGATCGTTATACCTTAATTGTTGGTGTGCCTCTAGGAGTTTATTGATTTATGATTAGCCTTGTGGTGTGATTTGGTTTATTGCCATTTGATTGTTTATCTTTTGTGGATGTCGTGTTGAGTCCCTTGGTTTTTAGGTGTCAGCCTAGGTCTTGAGTGATAGTTGGAACCTTGTGTCATCTCCTAGCATGAGGGGTGGTTCCTTATGGTTCCACATGGTCGAATGGTTTGATGCCTTCTTCCATTGGGATGTTCTTCATTGGAAGCTAGCATGTGTTGATGTGTGTTCTTATCTTCTCTTTATGTGGATGGATTCTTGGAGCTTATTCTATGTATTTGAGATTGTAATTATGTATTTTATATCATGAGAAAATATGTAATTGTAAGGAGACTATTACCATGTTTACGTATCTTGTAACCATAGGTGATTGGACTTGTAGTAGGCTGTGATCTTGATATAATGTAGTAGGTTATGATTTTTGTAGTTATTGTAACACTTATGTTGTAATTGGATATTCATTGTGTATGCAATTTGGGATTTTAAGGAAACAATGAAATGAATGAGTAATGCTATTAGATTATCTTATGTGTATCTATGGATGTAAAGGGAATGTTAAATAAAAATGTTAGTATTAGGGTAGATGTTATTAATGAAAATGATGATTATCTTATGTGTATCTATGTATGTAAAGGGAATGTTAAATAAAAATGTTAGTATTAGGGTAGATGTTATTAATGATAATGATGCTATTCCCTATTATTGGTTTCCTCTTGAGTATGAATAGGCATGAGTGGTTTGTAGGCATGTATGATTATCTTGAAGGAAATGAATTAGGTTCACTTTATATAATGTTTGCATAGAAAAGATGATATCATGATAGATGGTTTTGAAAATGGAAATAGGAACATTTGGTTTGGTGCTTTAAAATGAACTTGAAGATAATGGGGATAGCTTAGATTATGTAGGAAGTAATTGGTTAGGAAATGAATGTGATTAATACAATGGTATCATAGAAGTAGATGTATTTATGTGTTAGAGTTTAATTAATTAATTAATGATGTTGAAGTACCGTAGGGAATGGTAGATGGTATGATGTTATATCTGGTTGTGTAATATGATGCTATGGTTATGGTTATGTTAATGATGTTATATGCATTCTTATAGAAGTTTATTAATGTGCATGCATAAATGCATCTTTGTATGTTGCATTAGTGGATGTTAAAATTTTTTTATCTATTGTTTAGTTAGTTTAGTTATTTTCTCTAGGGTATTTTGGTAGGAATTACATACCCTCCCTAATATTTTACTTCTTAAGCCTATCCCTTATGTCCCTCTTGAGCCTATCCTTCCTCCTCTACCACCTGTCCCTACACCTGTGGGGGTATGGTTTGCTAATCCTGAACCTATCTCGGTATCTATACTTGGGGTACCCATTTTCTCTATCCGCCTCTCCCTCTGGGTGGCCTAGGTGGTCATACTCTTCTCCTATCATCTCCCTCATCATCTCCCTTTGCCCCATTTCCCCTCCCTCAACTTTATCTCTTCCTCCTCCTCTTGAGTGGCCTCTCTCCATCTATGTCATCCTCAAGATGTGGTGTTGGCTTGCCCACCCCTATTAGCCTAAGAAATGGATGGGTTATAAATGAAGCCTCATAGTCTATAGTCATCCTTGTGTCTGCTATATCCCATCAGAGATCCCACTGCACTAGCATTAAGGCCTAGAAATCTATAGTTACCACATTATACGATAAACAAGGACCCCACCACAGTATCTCTCGGTGAGTCTTGGCAAACTCTATTGATCTTATAGGCTGACCTTGTATCCTACCAAACTATTTATATACCCTATCTGAAAAGTGTCACTCAATGATGAAAGCTATCCTTCTTATCAAGCATTGTGTCTAATAACAATAAGGAAGCTCTGTATCGTCCTCCTCCTAGAATTCGTAATCTAAGCTGGGAAAAAAATATGCTATAATATGGACATATGGTTGTCCTACACCCCAACCTTTGTAGCATATCGTCCTCGTGACCGCAATGTGCTCGTAAGCCCAGATTTGTAGTAGCGTCACCCCTACAAATAGTTCACATCTACCCAAGTCTACAAATTGGTGCAAATCATGGTACAAATGTGCAAGTAGACAAGGTCCCCATGCGAATCGAGTCCCCTCTATCATCATCATCTCTATATCTCATCCCCATCTAATAGAAATATTATGAGTCATCTTGTGATGCAGGAGCATCCCCCATTTCATTGCAATCTTGCATCAACCAAAAATATTTTCCTTTTTGTGTGTCTCAATTTTGGCTCACCGGATCCCGTGGAGTTGGATTCTACTTGAAGACTTGATCATCTTTTTTGTTTCCTGACCGCATCACTTTGGATCATTTCCAACAAGATATTGCTACCGGTTTCCATGACAGTTTCCTGGACCTATTTTGGTGATCTACCAGAACCCCTTCCAAAGCTTAGAGAGCCTTGGGTGTTGATTCCGATGTTCCTTGGTGTGTGGCTGACCTTTTCGCATGATCTATGTTTCATCCTTTGGATTTCCCACAGGAATCTCTTAGCGGAGGCCGACCTTGTTATTTTCATGTTAGGTCTTGCTCTTTAGGTTTTGATCCCTTTTGGTTTATCGGGATCCTTTGGATCGATATATATATATATATATATATATATATAAAATTACACATTAGAATGTAATGAATCAGAGAATCAAGTAGCTAGAATGTGTGTAGAAGATAGATCATAAGATTCAAGGTCCCGGTTATGACCTATTCTACTAGGCATGTGAGCCAATATGTTGTAACTCGATTGTTACCGGTTGGATGTAATAAAATTTCATGCAATAAAATAATTTGTTCTGCATTACCTCCATCATATCTTTGTGCTTCTTTTGTGTTTACTGTTGCTGATCGGTTTGGATTGATCTCTTTTAGGTCCCTCCTCACCGATGGCTGCTTCAAGTGGTATCAATAGATCATAAGATTCAAGGTCCCTATTGTGACCTATTCTACAAGGCCTGTGAGCCAGTATGTTGTAACCCAGTTGTTACCAGTTGGATGTAATCAAATTTCATGCAATAAAACAATCTATTCTGCATTGCCTCCATCATATCTTTGTGCTTCCGTTGTGTTTACTCGTGCTGATCGGTGCAGATTGATCTCTTTGAGGTCCCTCCTCACCGGTGACTACTTCAAGTGGTATCAGAGTGAAGTTTTGTTCCGGAGGTTGTGTGTCCTAAAATTTTGTTGTAGGGTGGCAGATTGCGGATCCAACCTGCAGCTGTAGAGGACTAGCGTAAGCGATGGTGCGAAGAGGAGCTAGGAATGGTGGAGCGCGTGGGAATGTAGATCTTTCTATAATGGAGATGTTGTGAGGAATAGTATCTTGGTTAGAATCCATGGAGACAACCCAGAGAAGAGGCCAACATATTGAAGATGTAAGTGAAGAAGAAGAAGAAGCCTCGGTAGAACAAGCAAACCTACTGATAGTTGATTTAGATGAGGAAGGTTTTTGAGGGTTTTGAGTAGGGCGAATACTAAACCTCATTTTACCCCACCTTAATATGATGGGAAGTTGGATTCAGATGAGCTGATTGATTGGATCTTGGAGATGGAGAAGTATTTTGATTTTGAAAACACTGGAGAAGAGAGGAAGGTGAAATATGCCTGTACCCGGTTAAAAGGTCATGCATCTCTTTGGTGGGAGAATTTGCAAGTTGACAGACAAAGAAGAGGTAAAGAGAATTTTAAGACATGGGATCAGATGATTGCTAAGTTGAAATCAAAGTTTGTGCCGATGAATTATCAAGTGGATCTATTCCGGAAGTTGCATAATTTGGGATAGAAGGAATCTAGTGTGAAGGAGTATGCCGAAGCATTTTACAAGTTGAATATTAGATCCAGACATGTTGATGATGAAGTTGAATAAGTTGCAAGATACTTGAATGGATTGCGGATGTCTATACAAGATGAATTGAGTATGATCAAATTGGAGGGTGTTGAAGAGGCTTACCAATATGCCCTAAAGGCAGAAGAGAAGTTAAACAAAAGACATGAGTAGAGATAGAGAGGTAGAGGTGGAAGGTTTATGAGAGGAAGATTTAAAGGAAGAAGAGGAACCAGTACAGATAAGAGCAAGGACAAGGAAGTGAGCAAAGAAGGTAATTCATACCGGAAGGATGATAGAAATTTCTACCGGAGGAGAGAACCGGATGGTTACCAGAATCAGAATTTTGGAAGACAAGACAAGAGGACATTTAGAGGAACATGATTTAAGTGTGGAGGAGAAGGACATCATGCATTTGAGTGTAAGAAGACATAAACTACCGGAAGAGAAACAATGGTGGAAGAAAACCCCACCATATCAGATAATAAACCAGAAGATGGATAACTGTTGATGATGAGGAGGGATTTGTGTCATACCAGAGGAGATGAAGAGCCCTTGCAGAGGAAGAATCTGTTCAAGACTAGATGTAAGGTATCTGGTAAGTGTCATAAATTTTGTTATTGATAGTGGTAGTTTAGATAATCTTGTTTCAGAAGAGATGGTGAATAAGTTGAAATTAGAGAGATTGAAACACCCTAAGCCTTATTAGATAGCATGTATTTAGGATGAACATAAGTTGTTAGTAAGTGAGCAATGTTTGGTGAAATTGAAAATTGGGAATTATCATGATGAAGTCTTGTGTGATATTATGCCTATGGATATTTGTCATCTTTTGTTGGGTAGACCTTGGCAGTTTGATAGACAGGCAATACATGATGGGAGAAAGAATACATACACCACTGTGGCCAATGGGATGAGGCTAACCTTGTTGCCCTTGGAGGAACCTTTGAAGAATGAAGTTTGTACGAATGCTAGAATCTGTTTAGTAGATGGAAGGAAATTCCTGGATGGACTGAGATATGAGAATGTGTGTTTTCCCTTAATTCCTAAGAAGCCTGAGAGACCAAAACCATAAGGAGAACACCTGGAAGAGATAAAAGATTTGCTGACAGAATATGAGGACATCATTTCAGATAATATACCTGATGGATTACCACCTATGAGAAGTATTAGTCATTGCATGGACTTGGTTCCCAGAGCTAGTTTGCCTAACAAAGTTGCACACTGTTGACACCGACAGAGAATGAAGAAATGAATAGACAAGTGCAGGAGTTGTTGAAGAAAGGTTTGATCAGGGAGAGTCTGAGCCCTCATGCAGTACCAATAGTATTAGCACCTAAGAAGAATTGATAATGGATAATGCGTACTGATTGAAGAGCAATAAACAAGATCACAGTGAAATACTAGTTTCCTTTGCCTAGGATGGATGACATAATGGATTGTTTGAGTGGAACAAAATACTTTACAAAGATATATTTGAAGAGTGGATACCATCAGATCAAGATCAAAGAAGGTGATGAGTGGAAGACAACATTTAAGACAAATTAAGGATTGTATGAATGGTTGGTGATGCCTTTTGGATTGACTAATGCACCGAGTACTTTCATGAGGCTGATGGATGAGGTATTAAAGAAATTATTGGGTAAGTTTGTTATTGTGCATTTGGATGACATTCTGATTTTCAGTAAGACAAAAGAGGAGCATTTGTTGTAGTTAAGACAATTTTTGTAGAGATTGAGAGAAGAGAAGTTGCTAATCAATATCAAGAAGTGTACTTTCATGAAGGATGAATTAGTCTATTTGGGATTTGTGATATCTAAGGATGGTTTGAAGATGGACCATGAGAAAGTGAAAGCAATTGTTGAGTGGCCTACACCGAAAAGCATTGGAGAGGTAAGATCATTTCATGGATTGGCTAATTTTTACCAAAAGCTTATTAAAAATTTCAGTTCAGTTTGTAACCCTATGACTGAGACCATGAGAGGAGATCATAAGGAAATCAAGTGAACCACTAGAGCAAACAAAAGTTTTTGAATTGTTGAAGCAGAAAGTGTCTGAGCAGTTTAGCTTGACCGGATTTCAATAAATTATTTCAAGTGGATTGTGATGCAAGTGGAACAACAATAGGAGTAGTCTTGAGCCAAGAAGGAAGAGCAGTAGCCTATTTTAGTGAGAAATTGAATGATGCCCAAATGAGATATTCAGTGTATGGTCAGGAGTTTTATGCCATAGTTCAAGCCTTGAAGAAGTGGAGACATTACTTGTTGCCTAATGAGTTTGTCTTGTATACAGATCATCAAGCTTTGCAATATTTGAACAGTCAGAGTAAGTTGAATCAGAGATATATGAGATAGGTAGAATTCTTGCAGAGTTACACCTTTGTGTTGAAGCATAGAAGTGGGAAATCTAACAAAGTTGCCGATGCATTGAGTAGGAGAAGGAATTTGCTGACAGAGATGAGAGTGACAATATTAGGATTTGAAGATTTGAAGACCTTGTATGATGAAGACCCAAATTTTGCAGAACCTTGGAAAGCATGTAGAGAACCGATTATTGTAGATAGAAGCAAATGGTTGGATTATTTCATTTAGGATGGGATGTTATTCAAAGGAGTTCAGTTGTGCATACCTCAGAGTTCTAGGCGAGAGAATATGATAAAGGAGAAGCACAATGGATGGCTAGCTGGACATTTTGGCATTGACAAAATAGTAGCATTCGTGAGTGAGCATTATTTTTGGCCCCAGATTCACAAGGATGTTAAAAGTGATGGTCTTGTAAAGAAATGAGAGGGGGGGGGGCATGAATTAGTGACACCAAAAAAAGTACTACTTTAAACACTAAACGATAGATAAACTTAACAAGTTTGTTAAACAATATGCATGCAATTAAAAATGATATAACAACATCCACAATAAGTAAAACATCCACCATAACACAAGTGTTTATACGTGGAAAACCCAAATAGGTAAAAATCACAGTGAGATGGGACTCACAAGTTAACTATCTACAATAATAGATAACTGATCGGTTAGGGTCTACAAAGTGCTTTTCTAGGAGCGAATCCTGTTAAAGATCCCAAAGCTTAGTTAAAAGCTATACCATATAAAATGTAGTACCCTGTAAGGAGTAACCTTGGTGGAGGATTTCTGAATCCAAACTACTGGATCACCTGGCTAGAGGATTTGAACAATGATCATGTTAGAGCTTACCCGGTTAGGGGATTTGACTATTGCAATGATTAGAAAACAATAGGTAGTGTGATCTAGTAGTAGCACAACTTGCTTGTATAGATCCTCTTCTACACACTCATCACTTCTTTACCATCATACTCTACAACTTAATACTTCTGCCTTCGCACATAACATATCTCCTTCGCTCATACAAAATAATTCATTGTGATGTCAATATATAGACATTTAGATTTCATGTCGGTCTTTAGAAATCATAATGCAATTACCTAGGTGCAGTGTATCTGGTCAAGTGATCATAACTCATCACAAAAATACCACCAAATCTTGTCGGTAAGGATAACTCATCACGACTTGTGATAACTCATCACATAATCAATGAATACCGGTTGGAGTTAAACATAAAAACCATTTATACTTGATGCTCCTATGATAATCTTTGCTGGATCTTCATGTTGATGCCAAGTTATGTATAACCACTGGTTGTCTCCATGTATATACTGATTGTCACTATGTACTAGTTAGATATAAACCTCTAGTATACCAGTTGTAGTATAAACAACTTTGAAGTCACACCGGTAGACAATATGAACATACATGTGTGTATGTGTTTCATCAATGACAAAATATGATGAATTCATTACAATCATTATCAAGCCAACAAAGAGATACGTGCAAAGTTATAGAGTTTGTCAAGTTGCAAAAGGTAGTAGTCAGAATGTGGGAATGTATAAACCTTTGACAGTACCAATAAGACCCTGGGAGGATATAAGCATGAATTTTGTACTTGGATTACCTAAGACACTGTGAGGGAATGATTCTATATTTGTGGTAGTGGATAGATTCTCGAAGATGGATCATTTCATACCTTGTTAGAAGACATCAGATGCATTGCATGTAGCAGACCTATTTTTCAAGGAAGTGGTGAGATTGCATGGATTACTTAAGAGCATAGTTTCAGACAAAGATACTAAGTTTGTTGGCTATTTTTGGAGAGCACTTTGGAAGAAGATGAAGGGATTTGAAGTCTAGTTCTACTTTTCATGCATAGACTGATGGACAGACATAAGTTGTTAACCAGAGTTTGGGAAATTTGTTGAGATGTTTAGTGGGAGATAAAACCAAAAGTTGGGATTTGATTCTTGCGCAAGCAGAGTTTGCCTACAACAATTCAATGAGAAGAAGTACAGGAATAACACCTTTTGAGATTGTTACCAAAGTGCATCCTAGAAGTATATTAGAGTTAAGAAACATTAGCAGTGAAGAACAGAGAAGTTTAAGAGTAGAAGACTTTGCATATCACATGGCAACATTGCATATTCAAGTTAAGCAACATTTGGAAGACATGAACAACAAGTATAAGGAGAAGGCATATGAGAAGAGGAGATATAAGGAATTTGAAGTTGGCGATGAAGTGATGGTATATCTGAGAAAAGAGAGATTCCTAGTTGGAACCTATAATAAGTTGTAGATGAAGAAGTTTGGACCTTGCAGGATTTTGAGG
This sequence comes from Cryptomeria japonica, assembly GCF_030272615.1. Classification (NCBI taxonomy): domain Eukaryota; kingdom Viridiplantae; phylum Streptophyta; class Pinopsida; order Cupressales; family Cupressaceae; genus Cryptomeria; species Cryptomeria japonica. The sequence continues at coordinate 369,112,901 of NC_081414.1, read as the reverse complement.
AAGTTCAGTTTTGGAAATGCATATGAAGTGGAGTTACCAGATAGTCCGAGTATTTCACCTATATTCAACATTGCAGATCTTCATGAGTATCATGAACTAGAATTCAGTTAGGATAGTGTTGCAGACGTAGAGAAATAGTTTCCCCGGAAGGAACCAAATCAGATTGAAGAGATTTTGGATAGTAGGATTGGGCGTAGTACCCGAAGCAGTGTGTATAAGGAAAATATTGTGAAGTGGAAGGACAGACTAGTTGAAGATTCATCTTGGATTTCATAGGCAGAGGTAGAGCACCTTGGTTTCCCTCTGACCCCAACAAAGTGAGAGGGTCACTTTTTCAATAACCCCAGATGTCTGATGTAGGAGCATCCCCCGGTTCATTGCAATCTTGCATCAACCAAAAAAAATTTCCTTTCTATTTTGTTTTCTGTTTGTAGTTTCAGTTTTCCTTTTTGTGTGTCCCGATTTTGGCTCACTAGATCATGTGGAGTTGGATTCTACTTGAAGACTTGATCATCTTTCTTGTTTCCAGACCACATTGCTACTGGCTTTCATGACAGTTTCCTGTTACCGGTTGTTCCTTTGTTACCGGTTGCTTGGATCTATTTTGGTGATATACCAGAACCCCTTCCAAATCTTGCAGAGCCTTGGGCATTGATTCTAATATTCCTTGGCATGTGGGTGACCTTTCCTGTGATCTACATTTCACCCTTTGGATTTTTTGGAGTAATCTCTTGGCGGACGTCGACCTTGTTATTTTCATGTTAGGTCTTGTTCTTTGGGGTTTGATCCCTTTTGGGCCGATTGGATTCTTTGGATCGATATATATTTGTAATTACACATTAGAATGTAATGAATCAAAGAATCAAGTAGCTAGAACATGCATAGAAGATAGATCATAAGATTCAAGGTCCTAGTTGTGACCTATTCTGCCATGCCTGTGAGTCGGTATGTTGTAACCCAATTGTTACTGGTTGGATGTAGTCAAATTTCATGCAATAAAACAATCTTTTCTGCATTGCCTCCATCATATCTTTATGCTTCCATTTTGTTACTCTTGCTGATTGGTCCAGATTGATCTCTTTGAGGTCCCTCCTCACCAGTGATTGCTTTATCTTGTCAAGGTAGATATACTTGTTAATCACACCCACTAAAATAACTGCTTAAACTACTCCTGCTGCATCACACTCATACATCTCATCCCGACTAGCATGACTACCTTGAATCTCCAAATCCTCATAGTAAAAGACCTTGCATAGAGCCTCCACATCCCCACCCTTCCTATCATATACGATTAGCTCCCCATGAATAAGAATCAATAGAATTCTATAGACATTCTCTAGTGTTATATATATCTCTTCTATCGACAAATGGATTGTACAATACTCATTGTAGAATTGCTCAGCCAATGCAGAAAGCAATTGAAAATTAGCCCAAATCTTAGCATGAATGTAGCATGTCATAGTCCAAGTGTCCCTAATGTAACATGATCATCCTTGCTCAGCTGCGAGCTCAACCTTTACGTACATGATAATCTCTCCCATGAATATAATGGTGCTAAATCAACATATAATCACAAGAACAATCACATTCATGTCAAGCTTTATCAGTTTCCATCCTATCAAGCTTTGTCAACTTTATGAAGTTCATTAGTCGCTACATGGCTTATCCTACTAGGGCAATTGTTGGATTCTATCAATCGGACTGCATATCCTATTGGTTGCGTTTGTTTATCACATTGGCTACTTGTTTTGCCCCTAACCTATCCATATAAGCAATATTTATCATATACACGGTAAGAAATAAAAAAACACACTTTTGCATTGCATAAATGCACTGATATATGTATACGTGTTGTTGCTAAACATATACATGCCAAGAAATAAAAAACATAGTTTCACATAAGATATACTCATTTTTAAAGTATACAAATTTTTATCTAGCATAAATGTAATTTCACCAAGAAAAAACATGCTTTTAACATATACACGCCAAAACATAGTACATACATGACCTAGACTAACCTACACACATTTTTGACAAAACCTACCCTGCCATGTTTTTGGCAACCTAACTTTTGGACCTATTTAAGATGGCATTAATGCTCGAAATAAAAAGAAAATGCAAGGATTAATTATCGATAATCTATACTTCTCTGGCCGCTCATGCCTTTGCACTCTCTCAAATATGTGGAATCGCTTTGCCATAGCTTTGCTACTCTTCTTTCCTTCTCTCCTTCTCTCTATGCCTTGGTCAATGAATGTGATGGATACAAATGAGGAGATCCTTAGCCCATGCTTCTATTTATAGGTGTTACAACCCTAATCTAGTCATGGTGACCTCTCTTGGTCTTTGTGATCCCTTGTGCTTCCTTGATAGCCTGTCTTTTGTCATTTTCACCCTATGCATCTTTCTGGCTAGTCTACTTTATCCTTTCTCCTTATTAAGAGTCTGTTCAATATTTTTTTAATTTTTTGACACAATCACTCGAGGGGGCATATCATCATCCTTATCAAGGGTAACCTTTTGTATTAATGAGTTATTTTTCTTTGAAACAATGTGATAAACTGTATTGTCTCAAAGAGGGGAAAAATGTAGACACCTAAAATTATCCTAGACTAGTTAAATAAATATTTTATTTATTTAATTATTTTATCCTAAGCCTTAAATTAATTAAATAAATTTTTATTTAATTAATTCACCAATCCTCTTTTAAGCCTTTCTTAATTTAAATAAATATTTTATTTATTTAAAATTTTCTTTTTCTTAAATAAAATAATATTTTATTTATTTAATTTATTTGGCCCCACCCTTCTATTAATTAAATAAATCTCTAATTATTTAATTAATTAATTAGCCTTTTCTCTCAATGAAAAGTGTCATTCATCTCTTAATTTTCTTCTAACCATTTCTCCAATATTATACTATTTCCTATATCTACCCTCTAATCTTAGTTGACCATTTATGCATCCATCTCTTAACCTTAGCCCTCCATTTTTAGGGCGTTCTCTATAAAAAGGGCCCCTTCCTCTCTCTTTTCAATCAATCAATTGCAAGTATACCTAAACTTTGTCAAATTGTCTACTACAATGACTATCCATTCCCCATTGAGCTCTTGTGCAATCTACAAATATAAGAGCAACCATATTAAGAAAGATAAATGGAGATAGGAGGAAAATGAAGACAAGACTATGGAATGTGTGGATGGTATAATCTGATTTAGTTTGTTGCTTTACATTTTCTATGGTTCTTCATTAATGTTATGATGTAATTATTTATAAGTCTAGGATTTTATGGTTGAATCTAGTTTAAATTTACAATAAATTAGGAGTATCCAAATTCAACATAAACAAATTATTTATGATTTTACAAGATTTATCTACAAGGGCATCTTGTCCCAACGCTATTGAGTTGTACTACTAGTAAGAAATTTTTGAATAGACACAAGGAGTTGTATAGGTGTTGTAGTGAAGTGTTTCAGTTTTTAAGTGTACTTATGTACAATTTGTAGGAGGATAGTTCAATCAAGGGGAGTATGTACAATTCTATTTTTGTTCAATGTTAATAATGTCAAAGAGGGTGAAATAGGATAAGGGAGTACACATAGATTTTTGGTAAATATGTACATAGTGTTGTCATCAATGACAAAGTGGGAGTTTGTTGTGGACTTATTGACCCGATGAGAGTTTGTTGGAAATGTATGCTGTCATTGATCTAAACATAAACGTCTAAAAAAATGTGTTGTCACTTAGTAGTATGGGTATTCCAGATGATAGTATGTTGGAAGATATTTTGGCAAGCTAGTCATTGTTGCAGAAGTGAATCTAAAGGTTTATCAGTGGACAACATATTAGTCTAGAGTTCATGGTATGTGTAATTTCTTATGGTATATCTTATGTTCACAATAGAAACACTTTTAGTTATATTTTATTGACTTTCTCTGTGAATGTTCTAAATATGTACATAGTGTTGTCGTCAATGACAAAGTGGGAGTTTGTTGTGGACTTATTGACCTGATGAAAGTTTGTTGGAAATGTATGTTGTCATTGATCTAAACATAAATGTCTAAAAAAATGTGTTGTCACTTAGTAGTATGGGTATTCCAAATGAAAGTATGTTGGAAGATATTTTGGCAAGCTGGTCATTGTTGCAGAAGTGAATCTAAAGGTTTATCAGTGGACAACATATCAGTGTGGAGTTCATGGTATGTGTAATTTCTTATGGTATATCTTATGTTAACAATAGAAACCCTTTTAGTTATATTTTACATGTTTGGGAGTTGTTAATTTGTCATAGTTCAATTTTATGATTGAGAGTTTGAAGAAAATGGCTGTGTTGAATCAATGACTTTCTCTATGACTACGATCGGTATTTTTCTTTGCATTCCTCCGCAATGCATAATATTTTTTGTGCAAATATTGAGTTTGGTTTGGTGATTAATTTTGTGCATGCTACCAAGTTTACAACTAATTTAATTGCCTACAAAAAAATATATGTATATTCAATCTTTTGATACTAGTTTGATTAAGGAATAGTTTTAGATCATACAAAAGAATGCTCTGTATTCTCCCACATTGATAGATATGATTGTGTAGTTTTGAGGAAATGCTAATAATAGTGTCTTGGACCTATGGAAGGAATTTCAGGTCTATTGGTGCATTGGTGAATGATTTCTTACTTACTATTGCTACACAATCTATCAACTCCACATAGTGTTTGTTAGATCAGTGATCTACTACTTGTACATCAAATTTATTTGATCAACTTCAGGAGATTAATGTAGGATAGGTGTATATGGGATACACACCTTGTTTGGTGATTGACATTATGTTTTGGATGTTAGTTTGTGTTGGGATAAGTCTTTGGATAAGCAGTTTGTTGCATGATGACAAGTCAGTATGATCTAATGATTCCAATTGATCTTGACCTATTTTATTTGGAGTGGAACATATTTAAGGGGTGTCTTATCATTCTGTTGAGGCCAAATTTGATTTGGTTGATCTGTAATCTATCTTGGTGATGTAGTATTATGTTTCAGGTCTAACCTATGCCTTGTCACATGTCTCACCTATTGGGTCTTATTATGCCAACCTAATAGATGTTTTTAATGTTGTGAAGTATATATATAAAGGAAAAATCATTTGAGAAAGTGGTAGTTGTTACCGATGATATTAATTTGTGAATATAAATGATGAAGTGTGTCAAATCAGTGTGGTAGATTTAGAGTTGATCTTTAAAGAGGACTGGACTATTTGTAGTTGAGATGCTTCTTCTATAGTAGTTAACCTAATATTGTTCATTATCATGTTGTTTTATTTGGGACATTGTATCATTCCCTAAAGAAGTGATATTTTGTCAGCAAGTCCTTGTATCTTGCCCTAGGGTAGTGGGCCTTAGCCTACAAGTATAGGTAGTAGTGATATTCTTTGATAGTGTGTCTAAAATAGACTTTATAATACGTGTTTCATATATTTTGAGTTGATCCTCATCATGGTTTTTCCCTCATTAGGTTTTCCACATAAAAAATTTGGTGCCTTTGTATGGTGAATTCTCTACTCCTTTCTTTATTTTTGTAAATTTGAATTGAATGTTTTATGAGATAATGAATGAATGATTAAGTGTTAATGGATGGATGAATTTTAGTACATATTGATTTACCCCCTCTTAATATCCAGTGTGTGTTCAACAAGCTCACCTCAAGGCCTCCATCCTCATTGGATGAAGTTCTCATCTATATGGCATGTTGACTCTCGTATTAATGTGGACACCTCTGTATTAGAGATTAAAAAATTGAAAAAGACTAATGAATAGTGGAATTTTCACTATTTAAACATATGTTCTCTCTAAAACCCTAATCTAGCATAGTTCATTCAAACTTTCATAAGTGTAGCTAGGTATCTCTAATTCACATGTCGTTTATTGTGTTGGATTGTGATTTAGTTTTCCTTGTTATAAAATACTCTTGAGTGGTTTAGACTTCATTGAGGACCTCATTAAAATAATTTTCTATCACCTATTTGTCACAATTCGATGTGGTATTTCATGATACTCTATTTCTACATCCTAATGAGAAAGCAAAAATAGGGGACATATAGCTACCCTCAAATTTCATCACTTTTAGTAAGTGTTCTAGGTGATTATTTGATTTGCACTAACAAAGTCATTTTGTAGAATGCAGTTCCTAACATTGTATTACATGTATTGTTACATTGAGGGTTTTGTTCAAAACCTTTGGGATTTTTTTTTACATGGATGTTTACGTTCTTATACTTTAGCTTGCATATGTCCATAGTGTCATATGACCGCTAAAGTGGGGGCTAAATGTAGTATCATAAATTATACTCCTTTAATTATGGAGTTCAATTTAATTCTCTCCTAACACTCATTTGAGTGTTTCTCACTCCTCTATACATTATAGGACCTTTTCTAGCATTGAAATAAATATTTAACTCAAGAATATGAGTCCTTTCTTATTTTATATCTTGAGTTGGACCTTTATTTTAAAGTGTGCCCTTCATATTTTATTAATTTAATTCTACATACATCCTACCCCATTTTAAATTTTAAAACACCCTTTCCCCCACTTAAATATTGTAAGTTGATGATACAACCATGGGAGCCAAGAATCATGTGCAAGTAAAACACACATCACACAAAAAATATCAATAAAATTTAATATGCTCCATGGAAACCTATAAATTTTGTATTATTGTACACAAGATTATCGAAGATACAATTAAAATGAATGAATGAATGAATCCTTATAAAAGGATAAATGAAACCCTAGATGCAAAACCTAAATGCTATATTAAATTAGAGTGTGCCAAGTGTCACAATCATAATGAATGAGACAACTTAAGTTATTATTATCCTAATTAAATAAAAGGAAAAAGAACCTAATTTTTTTTTTTTTTTTGGTAGGTAATAGGCCGAAGCCGCAGTATTTTGAATTATTATTATTATTATGTTTGATTAGATTGACCCTAGACCTTCCCCATTTTTATGAAAGACCAAGAGTCACAGCTTAGAATTCATTTTAGATGTCCTTATTGGGAATTGAACTTGGGTCTCCACAGTGAGAACCTAGTGTTTTAACCAATTAAGCTCAACCCCTTGGACAAAAAGAACTTAATTTTAACTTAAGCAAAAAATTAATTAAACTAAAGGACCTAATTAATAAATAATTAGATAAAGTGTCCTAATTACTCCAACATCCCTCCTTAAGATTAACTTAGGGATAAGCTAAAGAGCTAAAGATGAATGCAAATTGCATGCATGAATGGGTCCTAGCAACAAGGATTGATTAGGTAATCATGTACAAACCAATGCAAAGCAATGCAACTCTCATAAATGGGGAAAGGGATAAACCCGAGTGGGACACAAATCCTCTTCAAAGGAGAGAATAAATAAATATATATCAAGTATATATAATCAAGTATCACTCCATAGGAAGGAAAGAGATAGATTACATAGCCCCCTATAATGTATAATGATCTATAGAAATGGCGAGTGCTTGAAGAAAAAACATAGTCCAATGCCTACAAACAATATTTCTCCCCTTGGGAAGAAGATAAACCATGTACAAATTCAGGAATGTTTCCCATTCTAGATAGGGATTGGTAGGAAGTAGAATCCAAATATGTGGCGATATCTCTGAAAAAATACTCATGTGTCACCAAGTCCTTGGATGATGAAGATGCCACAAACCAATTAGGTGCATGCCCAATCACAATAGAAGAGTAGAAATAAGGAACCATTGGAAACTTATTTTGAACAAGCTCCAAAGATAAACATAATGTGGCAACAATTGTGGTATGACTATCATCGAATAGGAGAGTTAAACCCTCAAATGTGTCATCCAAATTTGAAATGTGAGACTACATAGATAATGAAGCAATACCTATCAAATAGGAATCCCAATTAGGAAGACAAATAGATGAATTATCCTACACAATAGGAATAGCATTCTCAATCAATGAAGGCACAACAACTATCTTTATTGGTGGAGAAGGAGCAACTTGAGATTTTAATTCACTCTCAAGCAAGAGTTGAAAATAATTATGTGAGAAAGTAGGACACAACTCATGCTCATGTTGATTGCTCCCACAATATTTATATCTAAAATCCTTTTACATTATTAACTCCTCAAGATGATCTCCAAAATGGTCCAAAAATAGAAACCCTCAATACAAACAGAGACCCAATTTGCATGTATTCCAAGAAAGAATCCAAAAGGAAAAGATTGAGAGCTTTGAGTACATAATTAGTATTATGTAGAAAAGGACTTGAGATCTAGATAGAGGACTCTAAGATATTTTCAATAATATACAGTTTCTAGAAAATGGAGTTCGAAGGTGCAAGATATGGCTCTGTAAGTGCAAAAATGAAGGCTAACTTTAGAGGCCGGTACAACAAATTGGTGTTGAATATGGGAAATCTGTTGGTAGATTTAGAGCAGTGGAAAAACTAGCTTTCTGACAATATCTCATTTGCATAATTTCAAGCCTATATTCTCAAGTTATGAGCAAAAAACCAAAGGTATGTTTTTAGGGTTTGGAGGGCTTGAAGGGGTTCCAAAAATGGAAAATTAAGGAGCATGCATTGGACCACTTGATAAAATGTTGAACCCTATGAAGCACCTTTTAGACTACTAGATAAAAGGATGAATACATATCAAATAGAGCATGCTTCAGATTGGTGGATAAATGGGTGAACCCTATGAAGCATTGTTTCAACGACTAGCTAAAAGGGTGTACCCAAATCAAATGGAGAATGCTTCTAACTATTGGATAAAATGGTTAACCCAAATCAGATGGAGCACACTTTTGACTATTAGAGAAAAGATTGCACCATTAAAAATAATTGCAATATCTGATTTTGATGACTAAATAGGCAATCTTAGGGTTTTAGGGCCTTTTAAGCACAATGATGACCTCTGTTTTCCTCCCAAATGCCTAAATTTTTTAGTTACCCCTAGATTTTGTCTTAATTTTGGTGCCTTCAGCCAAATTGACCCAAAACTTTAACTACTTAGATTTTGACAAAATGAAAGTTGATCTAAGGGTTTTGGGATGTTGTGAACACAATGACAACCTTCATTTGAGTCCAATGTGCATAGAAAAATCATCTAAGGTTGGACCCCTCAAGAATATGGACATGAACTTAACAAATCTATTTTGATACCATATAGAAGCAAATATTATTCTTTGATACCATGTAAAAGTTGATGATACAACCACAAGAGCCAAGAATCATTTGGAAGAAAAACACCTATCACACAAAAGAGATCAAGCAAAGATAAAAGGCTCCATGGCAACCTAAATTTTTTGTATTATTTCACATAAGAATTTTGAAGATAGAATTACAATGAATGAATGAGTCCTTATAAAAGGATGAAAGAAACCCTATATGCAAAACCTAAAAGCTGTTGGCATTATACACTCAGATGAGAATGGTAGATGTTGTCATTGATGACAACTAATTGTTAGTGGCAACATGGTTCACAGGTTATACCAGCAAAAGACTTCACCTACCGGCACCGATAGATACTACAAGGTTTATTTACACTGACATCTAGTTGACATCGGCAACAGATCATACCAACATCCAAAGATGACTTGGCAATAATATTGTTTATGTAATGTAAATTGTAATTGTATAGCCGACATGATGTATTGTAAAGACTCATATATGTATGAGATTTTGTAGGTCATTTTGTGAGTATGAATATGCAAAGTAGGTAATGAAATGTATGTATGATACCAAATAATTATATATGCACTTTGATGTATTTATTTTGAGAGCGAATAAGAAGCAGAGCAGAGCGAAAACTATTTACCAACAAGGTTTTGACATAGGTATCAAACAAAGCTTAAACCGATACTGAATCCAGCATTGCAGATGCTATTTTGAAGTAGTACATTGTTATTGGATTTAACCATCCAATTGTGTAGTCAGTGGGACTCCATTTTGTTTTGAGCAGTGAGCTCTAGGAAGTTGGCCTTCCTACATGTGCAAGCCCCTATTGTACTGAGTAATATTTATTCATATTGGCCAGCGAGTAAATATTGTGGGCCACAAATCCCACTGAGGTTTTTCCCTTACCGGGTTTCCTTGCCAAAAATATCCATGTTATGGTGTTCATTGATGCTGATTCTTTTGTTTCTCTTTACTGCATTATTATTTTCTTACCAGTATATTAATTTCAGTTATAAAGTTGCAAATAAGTTTAAATCTCTCATTTACCGGTCATACACTAATTCAGCCCCCCTCTTAGTGTCTTTGGGATTAACCAAATATCTAACAGTTGGTATTAGAGCCTGGTCCTCTATTTGTAGAAGCCTAAAAACTTGAGGAAGATTCTGAAACCGGTACCGATGAAAAGCTTGAGACAATAGTTGGAAGGAGCTCTTGAAGATTTTGATGCAAAAAAATTAAAGAATATGAAACTGGAAGATGAACTCAAAACTGCTCAGGAATTCATCAAAGAACTTCAAGAAAACTTGGCCAGGGCACAATACAAGTGAAAATAATTACATGAGCAACTGCAAAAACAAGACGATGAAGAAAAATAAACTCTCAGAGATATTGCAGAGAAACTGGGACAAGAGAAAAATAACATGAAGAATGAGATGCAATATTTAACCATGAGACTATGTAAGGATATTGAAGATAGAAAGAAGAATGAAGAAGATTTGGCCAAAAGAGTTAATGAAAGATCAGATGAATCTCTAAGGCTTAGTTATGAAAATTATATGCTTAAAACTGATTTGATTCACATGCAACATGACAAAGAGGAACTTATGAGATAAGTTAGCACTCTGGAAAATGAGGCGGTCGCTGCAAATGAACACAAAGACAAATTCAAAAAGAGTTCAGACAAGGTTGATGATATGCTAAAAAGTCAAAAACCTGATGGAGAAACAATTGGACTTGGATTTGAACATGGAGAAATTTCTAGAACTGTAAACAATCATGATCACAACAAATCGGTAAGGCAACCTAATGCTTATAAATTCAATGGGAAATGTTTTAATTGCAACAAATTTGGTCATAGAGGAAATCAGCAGATTTAGGAATAATCAAGATACAAACTCATCCACCAGTCAATTTTCCAAATGCAATAAACATGGTCATAACTCAGACAATTGTAGAATGAATGTAAAATGCTATGTTTGCGGTAGATTTGGACATCTATCTAATCAATGCAGAACTCAAACTGGTCAAGGTTATGGAAAAGCTATTCAAAGAAATAATGTAACCTGTTATGCATGCAACAAGATTAGGCATATTGCAATATTTTGCAGAAGCAAGAATGTACCGACAAACAATAGAGGATCTAATGCCAAAGGAAAAGAAAAGGTGAATGAAATCAAGCAAGAATTCACTAAATAATGGGTGAAGAAGAGAGATCAGAGAAATGATGATTCTGTCTCTCCACTGGTAGAACAAAGCATTCCTGCATCGACAGGAGATTCTTCATCTAACTAAGGAATAATCCTTAGGGGTAAGGCAACCAATTGAAGATCATGCATTTTACCCTCAGATGGTGGTAAGAAGTCACAATTCTTCTTTACCGACACATACGTTGAGTTACATTCAAATTCACTTAACCGACGAAGCATTTATTGCGGTTGTAAGTTAACTTTTTGGTTATAAGGCACTGGAATTTCTCATTTCAACTTACCAAAGCATTCAAGCATTCGAAGAGCGTAGAAGTTGAGCACCAAAATTCAAGAAGCAAAGCAACAAGATTTTCAGGGCATCCAAGGTTTTTCAGTTAAAAGATAAAGGAGGCAATTACTGACATGGGCTCTGATGGTGACAAGCAGGTAAAAGAGTATTTCAAGGACTTCCAAGCTAAAATGAGACAAAGGGAAAGAATCCCTCAAAGCATTGTTGATAAATATGACAAACATATATGCTTTGTAATCAAAAGAGATGAAGTATGGATGGAGGTAGTTAGACCTGGAACTATCTAGATAACTGAGATGGGTTATGAAGTGGATTTACACATTTTGGAATCTTATGCCAAGATACTCCTAGATGCTCCACCGAAACTGACAGAAAAGATCTTTGGCACTGCAGAAACTATACAGAGTGATGTTAGTATGCAAAAGCAGAGGAAGAAAAGAGAGAAAGTAATAAAAGATGCTTCAAAGTTTGTTGAAGTTGTTAAAAAGGGATTTCTGAAACTTGATCCGATGAAAGGTGTTTCCGAACAAGAAAGAAAATCAGAACAGTAATCGGTAGCACATTTTCTCCTGTGGCTATCTCATCCAACTTTGACAATGACAAGGCTGCATAATTCAAAGAATGGATAGGAAGAAAATAAAACCCTCACTGACACCTGCTCCATCACCAAAGAAAACAAGGACACTTAGAAAGAAACAACAGGCTGTGAGAGAGCCCAGTAGTCCGAAGAAGAAGAAAGTTACATAGAAGAAACCAGAACAAAAGATATTTGATACTCTTTCACTGACATAACTTATCAATGAAATAACTTAGGAAGGAAATCTTGGTAATGTTAGCAAGTTTTATCATTCTTTCAAGGATTCTGATAAGGATACTATTGAGGATAGTATAATTTTGTATCTAGATATATATAAGAAGGTTCTTATTGAAGTTGTAGATGTTCTTCCAAATGATTTATATCTCAGACTTGAAGCCAAGAGAATGTCTATTATGGAACTAGATAAGAAATTGAAGGTTGAGGCATTGTTAGCGGTTCATCTTGTTAATTCTAAGCAAGAAATTGATGATTTGATAACTGAAGCTAACAAGACTATTTTTGCAAGTGGTCATTGACAAGTTAGCCTCATGGTTGGTTAAGAATAAAAGAAATAGTAGATGAAACAACAGATAAGTGGGACATATTCTTTGTAGAGAAAGAGAAAAGAGAAGAAAATGAAAGACAAAAAGTTGACAAACCCTTCACTAAGGTATATCAGAAAGAAAATAAGGGTAAGAGTAAGGTTGGCAGTGTTCCTAATTTCACAATAAAAGACAACTTACCCCCACTGACACAGGACACCCCATCGACAGTAGTAGAGGAACCGACAGAAATGCAAAATCAGACTGAAGAGAAGTTAGAGGAAGTGAAAGTAGATGATGTTGGTCCTAAGTCAAATATTCTGTTCACAATGAATGTTGACACTCAGGACATCAATATTGTATTGGATAAAGAAACTGCTGAGGAAAATAAATCTGAATCTACAAATGTTGAGAAATCTGAATCACCGGTAAAGGTAGTTGACACTCAACAGAATGTTGTGATACTGACTATAAAAAGAACAAGAACCAACAAAATATGAATCAGAAGAGAATAAGAATGAAAATAAAGATGAAAATAAGGAAGAGAGTGAATAAGGAAGAGGTTAAAGTGGTTGAACAGGTATTTGGAGAAGGAAAGAAAATTATTGCAAAATCTAGCACTTCTCCAAGTACTTCTACTATGGATTTCAGATAGACAAATGTCACTAATGTATTATTGGATTCAATAAAGTAGATAACTGAATGCAATGCCTTAGCATTTAAGGCTATTGATGACTCTCTACCGATTTTGCAAATGATTGCACCGACATGCAAGGTAGATCACATTGTTGGCTCAATAAGTAAATTGGACACATTGTCCAAATTCATTTCTTCTAACATTCAGGTGGTAGATAAAATAAATGAGGAAAATATTCAGAAAAGAGTTAATAAGGAAAAGGAAGAATTATTTGACAAAACAATAAATGATTGTACAAGATAGATTAATTCATTGCTACTGGCATTGAATTCCACCATTTTGGAATACAAGGAATTGTACAGGGAAGCCTCCAAACCTCATCATTTAACATAAGACATTGATGAATAGATAAAGAAAACTCAGACACAAATTGATGATATTGTAGATAACATGATTGGTTCTTCAAAACTAACATCAGTTTTGGATCAGGAAATGACTATTTATGAAGAAAAGATTGAAAAACTGGAAAGAGAGAAAGCAAGGTTGAAGATGAAAATGGGGGAGTTAAAGAATAAACTTGGTCCTAGATTGGATAATCTACTAGCACACCGGAATGAACTATCCAAGCCAACAATTCAAGGAGAGAGATCACTAGAACAACATATGCATTATCTCACTGGGATGATCAGACAGACAAAGACAATAATTTCTGACAATACAAAGTTTTTGTAGAGTCTTAACTTGGTTTTGGCAGATATTTTTCAAACTGTACATAACCGGCTATAGGTATCTAAGTAATTTTTGAATTTTTGATACTTTTGACATCCTTTGTCATTGATGTCAAAGGGGGAGTGGTATAATGAGAAAAATGACAGAGTAAGGAAAAAAATGAGATCATTTTCTCAGGGGGAGCAATTTCATTTTTGGATTTCACAGTTTTTGTTTTTCTCATGAGTGTTTCCTTCAATGCCAAAGGGGGAGATTGTTGGCATTATACACTCAGATGAGAATGGTAGATGTTGTCATTGATGGCAACTAATTGTTAGTGGCAATATGGTTCACAGTTTATATCGGCAAAAGACTTCACCTACCGACACCGACATCCAGTTTACATTGGCAATGGATCATACCGACATCCAAAGCCGAGTTGGCAATAATATTGTTTATGTAATGTAAATTGTAATTGTATAGCTGACAAGATGTATTGTAAAGACTCATATATGTATGAGATCTTGTAGGTCATTTTGTGAGTAGGATTATGCGAAGTAGGTAATGAAATGTATGTATGATACCGAATAATTATATATGCACTTTGATGTATTTATTTTGAGAGCGAATAAGAAGCAGAGTGGAGCAAAGACTATCTACCAGCAAGGTTTTGGCAGAGGTATTAGACAAAGCTTAAACTGTACTGAATCCAGAATTGTAGATGCTATTTTGAAGCAATACATTGTTATTGGATTTAACCATCCAATTGTGTAGTCAGTGGGACTCCATTTTGTGTTGAGCAGTGAGCTCTAGGCAGTTGGCCTTCCTGCATGTGTAGGCCCCTATTGCACTAAGTATTATTTATTCATATTGGCCAGTGAGTAAATATTGTGGGTCACAAATCCCACCGAGGTTTTTCCCCTACTGGGTTTCCTCACCTATGGTGTGCATTGATGCTGATTCTTTTGTTTCTCTTTACTGCATTATTATTTGCTTATTGGTATTTATTAATTTTAGTTATAAAGTTACAAATAAGTTTAAATCTCTCATTTACTGATCACATACCGATTCACCCCCCCTCTCAGTATCTTTGGGATTAACCAAATATCTAACAAAAGCTAGATCAAACTAGAGCACGCACAAAGTGTCACAATCATAATAAATGAGACAACTTAAGATATTATGAGCCTAATTAAATAAAAGGGAAAAACTCATAAGTTTAGCTTAAGTGTAAAATAAATTAAATAATCTAATTAATAAATAATTAGATAAAGTGTTTGTATTGCACCAAAACATATCATAAGTTTTCATATTAAATATAGATATAATTGTTGGCCATTTGATGGAATTGATTGTGTTGCATTGATGTTTTGTCATTGATGTCAACACTAGCTATTTGGATGCTTTACCAGCACCCTTCTGGTCCCAGTAGGATGAGTGGTTTCCAGTTAACTTGGATCCGACATGATCGGGTAGGCTCTGGTATAATCTGGTGATCGAATTGGCTTGTTCATGATACGTATACCCATATTTGGTCAGATGGTTTTGGTCTAGTGATTGGATGCAATCCTGCTTGCTTAGAAGATTGGTTTCTGATTTCGACGAGGGTTTCATCGATAGAGCTTTTAGTGGAGATCTTTGATGAATTGCATAAGTGATTTTGGTGCAGCTTTTGATGGAGTTTCAGGATGCTGTTGGTGATCATGTTTGAGACTTGGCATTTGGAGATCATTGCTGAAGTATGTGGACCTATACTTGGTCCCGGTTGACCTAGGTTATGGACCGACTTTAATGTAACATGTGGATAGGACCTATTGATGTATTTACAAGATGTCTTATGTGTTGATATTACTTGTTTGGTCTAAGGCCAACATGTTTTGTAATTATGTAATTGGTTTATTGTCTGGTGGCCGACCTGATCGTTTATTGTCGAAGGTTCGTATAAATAGATGTAAGATCTCATTGTAGATCATCATGGTTAATGTAAGAGGTCATGGTCAAGGAATGTAATGAGCGAATAATGTAATATCATTTAGACAAAGAAATTGGTCGATCATTGGAGATCGAATTGGGTTTATGTAACAACATTTATTCCTCCAGTATTGAGCTTAACCGGAACTGTACTCTGACATAGGAGATGATATCTTTTGCAGTTCAACACTTCTCCGGATTGTTGTATGGATTTCTATTTATTTAGTGAGGCTCATTTTGTGATGAGAAATGTGCTCTAGGTTGTTGGCCTTCCTGTAAGTGTAGGCTCCTTCATTGTAATTCACATACTTACTGCAAAAATATTATCTGACTGTGGGTAAGCTTCCCACCGTGGTTTTTCCCTTTACCGGGTTTTCCACATACAAATCTTGGTGTTGTGTGGATGGCTTTTATTCTGTGATTACTGTCTATGCTTAATTGGATTAACTGCTATTATGGTATTATTGTTTTGGGTTCCAGTATTAAAGTTTTAATTGCTGAATGTTCTTGTAATCTGAAACAACTGATTCACTCCCCCTTTTCAGTTGTCTTCCGATTCTCTGAACTGTCTAATAATTGGTATCAGAGCTTTGGTCCTCTCTATAGAAAGCTTAACCACTTGAGGAAGATCCTTTGGTGACTAATAGTTCAAGTTCATCTAGTTCTTCTGGAGCTATCTTTCAAAGGGATATTCTGAGGCTTAATGGAACAAATTACACAGTATGGAAGATTCAGATGGAGACTCATCTGAGATGGCTTGGCAAGGAGATTTGGGAGATCACACAGAATGATGTCACACCCAATAATCTGAGATTTGGCAATCCTACTTCGACAAACCTAGACAAGGATTTTGAGAATGATTGTAGAGCAAGAGAAGCCCTCTTGTGTGCACTTTCTTATCAACAAATATTGGGATGAACTGACAAATCATTTGGAAAGGCTTTATCAGATAAGTTGGAGACTTTTAATGAAGGTGACCCTACAGTGAAGATTGCTAAACTTGTGTTGGGCCCATATACAAATTTCCATTCTATATGCACCCCTGTTTCTTGTCATGTTGGTCTAGTTCATTGGTCGAAGGCTTATTTAAAATTTTGCTCTTGTTTTTCGATCCTTGTTAGTCTTCATTGCTTTGAACTTGAACTTGAACTTGAACCTTTTTGGTTCAAGGTTCAAAGTTCAACAAGCGTTGTTTTGAGCGTCCTTTCCTCCTGTGCAGCTTTAAGCTTTGCTAGCCTTACCCGCGTTTTGCATTCTTTGAACCTTGAACTTGAACCGTTTTGGTTTAAGGTTCAAGTTCAACATTCGTCGTGTTAATATTTTTTTTTATGGTGCTCGTGCAAGGTTCTGAGTTATATGTTCGGGTTCTTTGGAAGGCATGTGACTTGCCACATGGTGATGGCATGGGTTTTCAGAACTCGATTGATGATCGCCGAAGGAAAGAATATTCTTTTTCCAGTGATTTGAAATCCGCCATTTATGGCAAGTATGTGTGAAAATCGGCAATGTCAGAAGAGAAGTGACTTAACGGTTAAGGCAAACCACAACATAATCATTTCAAAGTAACTTCACATGAACAAGGAGTAATGAGGGCAGTTTTAGTAATGATGGGTAAGATTTTCTCTACTTTAAAACTGAGTAGTTGTCTCATCAAAAGTATTATTTTTTGTGAGAAGATTTTGGGGAAGAAGTTTTCGGAGCGGGAAAATTAGGCAGCGATAAGGGTGTACAGAGAGCAAAGGAAGGTATGTTCAACAATTTCCTAAATTGTTGTAGTTTGTTTTAAAAGATTTGGGTGTTCTTTAGCTGCTTGTTTTGTGTTCAATTTCTTTCTTCACCTAGGGTTAATTTGGGAAAAACCACAAACTAGAAGATGAGGTCTGTTTTACCCAAATTGGTGAGCTCGTCTTCCCTTGTAAGCTCTTTACCGGAATTGGGAGACATAGCCCTGGTTCAGCTAGATTTAGAGGTCTTTTTGGGGAGAATTAAAAATTCAACCGCAGACATGATGAAAGATGTGGCTCAGAGTGGTTTATTGGAAGCCGCTGCTTTCCCCACTGCTGCTCCTTGTCCAAAATTAGTCTTAGAGTGTATGAATCATTATGACAAGGGAAAAAGGTGCACAAGGAAAAATGATGGTGAAGTTTTTTTGTCTATTGATAGACAGATGGTAATGGTAGCTATGGGTATCCCACACCGAGAACCCTATGAAGACTGGACCATTGGTAAATCATACGGGATCTTCTATGAGAAGAAGCAGTATTATAGAACAGTGATTGCCTGAAATTGGCTAATAAAATTCCAAAAGGGAGGCTCGAGGTTACCGAGACCCTTAACTCATCAACACTTAATCCCAGTAATCCGAGATGTGGTCATACTGCTGAGCAGGGTAAAAGGTAATTCTCATTCTTTTTACTGGGAAGACTGGATGTATTTCTTCATCCAAGTTACTCTGGATAAAAATTGGTTTATTGATTGGGAAATTATCATCACAGAGAGATTACATGAGGGTCTGAGTAACTATCTTGGAATGTCCAATTTTTATATGTCATCTTATCTACTATACATGCTTTCTTGTGTCAGAGAGTGGTCCAGGTTGTCACACGTAAAATGGGTTCAAAGTATGAGAATTTATGAGTATCATCCTAGTTTAACCTTGAAAGGGCATGTTAATGATTACCTCCATTGGAATGATGTTTTTTCTGGAAGGCTAACCTTCGAGTTACAGGGAAATTTGCATAGAAGAATGTCCGTGGAAGTGGTTGAACTCGTCAATGTATATGGTAGTTTCTTCATACAGTTCAACCATTTCACTTATTTAAGAGTCAGAGGATTTAAGGGTGAGCCCTTTAGGCTTCCTAGGTATGTCTCAGACTCTTGTATATTGATTGAAGTATCTAGACAGCTCGCTTACGTGGCCAAAGATTATGGCGAGGACTCTGACACAAGAGGGATTTTTCCCATTGATTTAGGACATTATAGCTGCAGATCAGTTTCTGATGCATTGAACCTAGAACTCAAATTTAAAAAGTTTCATTTGAAGTCTTTTGTAAAGAGAGATAACTTTGACAGGAAGGATTTCATTCCTTAGTATGTAAAGAAAGTGGTGTCTGATCAACATGTTTCTCAATTGGAAGATTATTGGGAGGGCTGTCAAGATGAATTTGAAGTATGGAGAAGGAGTTGGTCAAGACTAACTTTGAATCAAATTCATGATATGAAGTTACCCATGGATACTTTAGGTGTCACCAGTGATGATGAGGATACACTTGACTCTGAGTTTATGAGATGGGTTCATAATGAACCTCTTCTGGAAGTAGATTGGAACAATAAGATGAGTGACAGTGTTCAGACGTGCACTTTTGGTGTAATCGAGAGGATAGAAAATTGGTTGAGGGGTCTTCATTCTCACCCAGAGCGAACCACTAGCCCAAGAAGCAAAAGTGGGAAGAAAAATACTGTGAATAAAATTTCTGCTGGGACTAACATTCCTGTTTCTGATGCAGGGAAAATACAGGGAAGGATTAAGGAGGAGAAATCTAGCACCAGGGTCGAATTTCCTGTTACTGGTCGGGTAACTAGATCAAGATCCAAGAAGGGTTTCAAACCACCGGCTTCTCACCTCATTCTGGATTTGGATCCAAAAGAAACACCGAGCAAAATGACATCCCCTGTTTCAGAAGTAGACAAGCATTCAATTGACATTGATACTATTTTTTAGGATTCAGGAACACTTGAGATTCAGTCTCATGTAGGTCATACCACTCCCCCGTCCTCAGCCGGGTTTTCATCCATGCCCTCAAAAGAGTTAACCCTAGCACCAAAATGGCTAAATGACTCCATCTCTAGAAAAAGGAATGTAGTTCCGATTTCAGTATCAATGGAGGATGCTATAAGCAAATGCCTGGGGAGGTCTGTGAAGCCTAGAAAGTTAAAAACAGAGTCAATGATTGACTTTGATGAAAATACGAAGCACTGGACTACGGATATTGCTAGACCCGGGCCTAACAAAGATGCTGCTATGGAACGGATAGATTTGGGAGTTGGAACCAAAGCTGTGGATGTTAAACACCTGGAGACTTCTACCAAACGAATCATCTCCCGTACCTGGGAGGATGAAAGGGACAAGGCTGAGTTGAAACAAAGTTTGACACAAATGGCTCAATATATCCATACCTTGCAGAACAGCCCATTGCCATTATCACAACATTCAAGACCTTTTAGTGCAAAGTCACCTAGCAATCAAAAATTGCTGGATGAAGTTCAATGGAACAAGATGATTGCCGAGGTTTTCTCAGAATGGCTCACCACAATCATGTGCTAGGCAACCAATTACATAACTGACTTGGTTTAAATTTTTAAGGATTGCAATGAGGTCACCAAAACCTTAGATACCGACTTGGTCTCATGGCAGAAAGAAAAGTCTAAATGAACTATGATTTCGAAGAAGATGAGGGATATACAACGTTATGGGCTAATGAACTTTCTCGCTGAAAACCAAGTGTCAGGCCTGAATGAAGATGTCATGTTCATTTGCAAAGAAAGTATCGAATGGCGCAATCAGATTATTGAGCAAGGTTATAATGAATCAGCTAGCCTGCATGGTGAATTAATAGCCCTGAGGACAACCATGCAAAAGGACTTGTGGTGTGTGGATGTTCAATTACTTAAGGAAGGCAGTGAAACTTTGTAGGACACCATGGAAATGATTAACCAATTCAGTAGTCACATCAGGCAGATTAAGACGGAGAAAACCCTGTCTGTGGAAGATTTTACATGGATATCTAAGGTGGAATCAATGCTCACCGTGTGCCTCGATCATCTAGATTCTCACAGGGATAAAGTACAAATGGTAAAGAGGAAGAAGGAGCTTTGGAAGCAGAGGGTTATTGATATCAGTTTACCGCACGTAACGGTAATCCAGGAGTTTTCAAAGGTACATCAAGAATGGAGCGCGGCCAAGGGGTGATGGTGTCAATCCAAGACACTAATCCGAGTGATAACACCGAAACAGAGCAGTCTGCATGACTAGCATTGCTGGCAGTTGTTTGCCAGCAAGTCTAGTTATTTTCTTTAAAATTCAGTTATTGTAGTTAGGGTTAATTTCCATTAACTCTTATGAGTTAATTTTACTTTGGTTAAAAACTATTGGGTCTAGTGACCTATAAGTATCTGGTGTAATGACTTTGTCGAGGTTGGCTAAGTTTTTGAAAAGACTGGCTTTAAGATTAGTTAAATACATTTTGTGTATGAAGAAAGTGGAGGAACATCTGTGAATGTGAATCTTTTTAACAACTGTTTTCAATTTCAAATCTGTGTGTTTGAATTCAAAGTTGATTTCTGTGCAAGTCTATTTTGAAGAAAGGGCTGTTATACTTTTTATATATGTAGAAGGTTATTAGCTAGATTCATTTTGGAAGTCTTTTCATTTTGTTTTAGCGATCATATGAAGTCTGTCGGCTTTATATAAAAAATTATATATGGATCAATACCTGCATTCATTTTGTATTGACTGGTGTATGCAACTGCCTTTAAGTGCTTTCTGGTGAAAAGCATCCCATTGATTGTATGTAATTTGGAGCCGAATGAACATTAACTAGAGGGAGCTGTACCTAAATTTAGAGGTTAATTAATTAAATGGTTTTCCAACTGTTTGGTAGGAGAAATTGTCTGTTTTTTTGTGTTACACACTGATGTTATTTAATTACATAACGAAAGATAAATCTGATAACCAACAGATTTTTGGCAACTCTGCTGGGGATAAAGAGAAAAATTGAATTGCGAAACTAGATCGTCTTTATGGTATACTCTATTTTCTATAAATGGTTTTGCCTCTTGAAGGGTTCTTGCCTTTCTTGCAACCAAATTTAAACTGGGTACAAGAGGAACAAAGTAACATTATCTCAGAGTTGGATACTCTAGCCTGGAGGCATAGAGGAAGTCAGGCAGAATATGATAGAATCAGTGCTCTTCTTAGTGAAATCGAAAGACAATCGGATCAGCCAGAGTTAGTCATTGAAAGAATAGTGGTTCCTAGGGTCTTCTTTATTCACATCCCTGATAATCAATTCCAAATTCCCAGACGTTTGTTGCCCTGATTGTTCCACACTGAACTCCAGACCATATACCAGATCCCAGAGGAGAGGGGGGGTTTCCGATCCTATCTTTAAAGAATTACAAAACCTAGGTTCCCAACCCAATTTCTTGCCCCAACGAAGGGCAAGAAGTAGACCTCCATCTCCTTTTCCATCAGCACCCGCTTCTCCTGTTTGTCAAGCTTTGGTCTTGCATGGCATTCCTATCCCCATTTCATTCAACCCTACTCCCCTTAATATTATACTTCCAATGGCGGCCAACAACCCTTGGGGGGCGACTGTAGGCCTGTTGAACCTAGGTTTGAACCTTAACCCATTGCCCAAGGCTGCTAGAGATCATGCCTAAGTTTAGCGGGGATGGGATGGTCACTGTAGATGAACATTTGAATGCTTTCAGTGTATCCCTTGGAATAATAGCAGTTCAAAATGAGGATGTGGCAATTAGGTTGTTTATCCAAACATTCATAGGAGTGGTGGCAGACTGGTTTTATCATTTGCCAAATAGTGTGATAACTACCTGGCAGGATTTGAAGACAAGATTCAAAGCTAGATTCAAGGTAGCTGAAGATGAACACTCACTTCTAGCTCAGTTGTCTCGGTTGAAAAAGGAACTTCCCGAATCCATGAGAGATTTTGTGGCCATATTTGATAAGATTCTACACAAGAATTTGGTCAACCAAAAACCCTCAGATGATAATCTCAAATGTTTCTTTATTAACTCAATGCCCTCTCAAATAAGTTTCTTGATTCGTAGGCAAAGGGTTGCAAATTTGAGTGCTGCTAAAACCCTTGCAGTTGAACTTGTAGATGATTTGATCACTGCAGGCAAATGGAAATGTGAAGTGCAAACATCCAGTGCACAACCTTCTTCTTCTTCAGATCCTGTCATTCAATTATTAATGAATGATGTAATTGCCTTGAAGAGATAGACCCCTAAAGCAAATACTTCCTATTTCCAGCCATATCAAGACCTTCCTAGGAGATATCCTAATCAATAGGCAGGGGGTGGAGGAAGACAATTACAATTACCCCCCGTCCAACAAAGAATTGCTATTGAGGCACCACCACTCAAAACAAATTCTTGTGTGTTCCATTTAACTGACGAACATGATGGATCTTCATGCCCGAAGATGCTTCATTTTTCTCAAATGATCAGTAAAGGAGAAACAGTCTTAGAGGTGGATGAAGTAAGCCCTCAAATTATGCCTGGCGACTCTGAAATTCACTATATGGAATATGTCTCCGACTCAAAGAGGGGAGGAAACATGTTGGTATCTTTGGAGGATTCTTCATACGCAATTCTTACAAGAACTCAACAGAATTTGAAATCTCAAGATGTTGCAACACCTGTACACAGTTCGGAGAAGGGAAAAGAAATCTTAACCCGTCATGGAGGTATGTCAAAAGTGGTTCCAGATGTTGCTCCTTTGAGTTCTCATTCCTTTACTAACCCTTTTGATATCATTGAGTTCTGTAAAACATCTCGTGTTCAAATTTCCCCAGCTGAGTATTTGAAGTTGAACCCACGGGAACTTGATAGATTAGTTGAATTTGTTAAAGGGGATGATGTGTATGCCTTAGCTACCGAAGCCTAGACACCTGTGAATACTGTTTCACTAGCACATGCTAATGTTAGTCCTGCTCAAGTAACTCCTGAAAGCTCATCAAGGTCTTTCCCTTTGCAAGATGACCTCCTTGAACCTAGCCTTGAAGGTAAACCAAAACCTTTCTATGTGTCCTTGTATATTAATGGGCACAAGTTGAGTAATTGCATAATTGACTCGGGAGCGTCCGATAACGTCATGCCTTCGGCTGTAGCAAAAGCTTTAGGTTTGACCCTAACAAAGACCTTTGGCAAGTGTTATTCCATGGACTCCAAGTAGGTTCCTTTATTAGGACAAATTAAAGATGCACATGTCGCCTTAGTTGCACATCCTGCCAAGAGAATTAAGTTGACAATCCTAGTGGCTGATATTCCTACTAGCTATGGTATGTTGTTGAGTCACACATTTTGTAAAGACATGGGAGGGGAGATTAGGATGGACTGGTCTCAAGCAACAATCTAAGCTGGAAAATAGAGAGTCCTTTTGCACCCTGAAATGAAGGCTAAATACACAGTTTTTCCCTCTGATGATCCGAAAGCTCAAATTTTGTATCAAGATTGTGGCTTTGGCAATTATATGGTAACGACTGACCCTCAAGAGGATAATATTTTACTAGGCATAGGTAGGTCAAATGAACTCTAGTCCATGAAATTTGATGGGAGTTGTTCATCTTCAAGATCGGGTGCTGGGGTCGTTTTGGTGTCCCCTAGCCAAGAGTGTTAGGGTTCCCACAGATACTGAGAGGGGGGGGTGAATCAGTATCTAACCGGTAATGAAATTTTCTTAAAACTGAATATGCAGAACATAAAGTAATAGTATACCGGTATGCAAGAATTAATGCAAATAATAGAATAAAAAATATCCACATGAAAAGAACACCATAACACAAGATGTTTAACGAGGAAACCCGGTGTGGGAAAAACCTCGGTGGGATTTGTGACCCACAATATTCACTTATTGTCCAATAAGAGAATATTGTGGGTCACAAATCCCACTAAGGTTTTTCCCACACCGGGTTTCCTCATTAAACATCTTGTGTTATGGTGTTCTTTTCATGTGGATGTTTTTGATTCTGTTATTTGCATTAATTCTTGCATACCAGTATACTGTTACTTTATGTTCTGCATATTCAGTTTTAAGAAAATTTCATTACCAGTCAGATACTGATTCACCCCCCCCCTCTCAGTATCTGTGGGAACCCTAACAATTGGTATTAGAGCCTGGTCCTCTATTTTCAGAATCCTAACAACTTGAGGAAGATCTTGACACTAGTAAAGATCGAAAATCTGATGAAGCAACTTGAAGGAGCTCTTACTGACTATGATGCAGAGAAGTTGAAAAATATCAAATTAGAAGATGATTTAAAAGTAGCTCAGGACATTATTCAGGCACTTCAAGAAAATCTTATTGTTACAAGAAACAAGAGAAGAGAACTTTGTGAAAAATTGCAAAATGAGAATGATGAAAAGGAATCACTAAATGATATGATAAGAAAATTGAAACAAGAGATCATGACAACAAAAAATGAAATGCAGGATATGACTATAAGATTTTGCAAAGAGATTGAGGATAGAAAGAAGAATGAAGAAGAATTGACCAGAAGATTAAGTGATGCAGCAAATGAGAACACAAGACTTAGCTATGAAAATGACATGTTGAAGACAGATCTGATGCATACTCAGAATGACTCAAATGAACTAATGAGACAAAAAGAAATCTTGGAAAGGGAATTGGAAACTGCAAATCAACACAAAGAAAAATTCAAGAAAAGCTCAGAAGAACTTGGTACCTTATTGAAGAATGAAAAACCCAAAGGTGACACTTCTGGAATTGGATTTGAAGTTGGAGAAAGCTCTAGTACTGCAAATACCCAGGATCACAACAAACCGGTAAGACCTTCTAATACTTACAAATTAAATGGAAAATTCTTTAACTATAATAAATATGGTCATAGGGCAAATGAATGTAGATCTAGGAATTATCAAAACTTCAATCCTCCCACCGATCAATGCACCAAATGCAACAAAATTGGTCATAACTCTGAAAATTGTAGAATGAATGTAAGATGTTATGTTTGTGGAAGATTTGGTCATTTATCAAATAAATGCAGAACACAAACCGGCATAGGTTATGGGAAAGCTATTCAGAAAAATAATGTAACTTGTTATGCATGTAACAAGATTGGTCATATTGCTAAATTTTGTAGAAGTAAAGGTACATCGGTAGATAACAAAAGTACTAGCTTGAAAGGTAAAGAAAAGGTTGAAGAGGTTAAGAAAGAATTTTCAAAGCAATGGATTAGAAAAGGTGATCTAAATATTGGGGTTACTCCTCCACAGGTAGAACCAACAAATGCTTCACCGATAGGACAATATGATGCTCCATCGGCAGGACAGAGCAATGCTCCACCGACAGGATGTTCTTCATCAAATTGAAGAAAATTATCTTGAGGGTTTGGCAATCAAATGACACATGTGCTATTATTCCCTTGGTTAGAGAAAATAAGTTGAAAATCCTTCATTACCGACAAATAAAGTTAAGCTAATACATTGTCGGCAAGCAATTAATGTGGTAGGTAGTAGAAAAGACTTTATAAAATAAGGTTTTTGGCTCCATTTCATTTCACCGTGAATTCAGACTTTCAGAGAGCGCGAAGATTTCCAAGCTAAGGCATTTCGAGCAAAGAGGCAAAGTACTTCAGCAATCAATCCATTCAAAGGCAGAAAAAAGTATTTATCATCATGGCATCCTCCTCTGCACCTGAATTCATAGCAAACCCTACAGTAGTCGAGGTTATAAAATGACCTAGGCCCATGTTTCAGCTAGTTCCCGAGGTAGCTAAGAAAGATGACAACACAAGTGCTTTTTCAAAAATTTCAAAGGGTGTTGTTTATGCAGAAGACCCTAGAATGTATATTCATTGCAACATAGAGGAATTAGGTGATGAAGAAATAAAAAACATGTTTAAGTCTGTTATATGTAACAACTCCAGGAATTTGAAACCTGAAAATAAAATTGTTGAAACCCTAGGATTCATTGAAATCCTCTGCATTCCTGAATTTCCCAAGGAAGTGGTTAGGATAGTTCTGAGTAGGGTACATGGTTCATTCTTTTGGCTTGACTTAGTACATAAAATTACAAAGGTAGCTGTGAAAGCAGTAACAGGGTTACCTTCCACGGGTACCAGACCCGACAAAACCAAGAAGGTCTCCAATGACTTGGTAACAAACTTAATTGGTGGAACATCCGACAAGAGATCATTGAGGGTTAATGATGTGACCGATACAAATGTTAAATTTGTTAGCATGATTCTAGGTTACAAAGCAACTCATGCTAATAGGCTTAACTCAGTTTCCAGTTTATGCATAAAGAGTGCTTATGACATGGTTAAGGACAATGTGAAAATTGATATCTGTGAATGGTTAAAAGATGAGTTAATTGACAATTTAGCAAAAATCAAGAAGGATAAGAAAGGAACCTTTAGATTTGGAAATTTACTTGTATGCTTAATGCTACATATAACCAAACAGGCTCCCGGTATAGGCTACAAGGATTTTGGATTCGACATACCGGTAGGAAAACAATTGTTTGACTTATTCAACAACATGGGTGAAAATAGAGAAAAGAATATCAATGAGTATTTTCAAGCACTAAAAGTCAGAATGAACAAAAGAATCAGACTATCATAGGAAATTGTCAATAAATAAAAGGATGATATATGTTTTGTAATAAAAAAGGATGAGATATGGATGGAAGCAGTCATCCCAAGAATAATCTGGGTTACAGAGATGGGGTATGAAACAGATGACCACATAGTGGAAACTTATGCCAAAGCACTTCTGGAAGCCCCTAATGAACCAAAGGAAGAAGTATTTGGTAGTGCTGAGACCATCAAAAGTCAAATTCAATCTAAAAAGAGAGTAAAGAAAGTTGAGGCATTTGTGAGGAAAGGAACCAGACAAGCAAAAACCATAAAAGAAGATGTATTAAAGAAAACCGGCATAACAAAAGAAGAGTTGGCAGCCCAATAACCTGAAACTCATCTATCACCGGTAGATACCTCCTCAGAAGGAGATATGCCAACAAATTTCAAAAGAGTTGTTAGGAAAAGAGACCCCTCACCAGTAACCACTCCTTCACCTAGAAGGACAAGACAGAAGCAACAAGCTGTGAGGTCTCCGATCAAGAAAGCCACACCTAAGAAAAAGCTGACCCCCAAAAAGAAGAAGACAAACACTAACTTGGCCCCTTTTGACATATTACTAAATGAGATCACAGAGGAAGGTAAATTGAAAAACATAGGGAAAATCTATGACACCCTATCAGATGATGAGAAAGGACAAGTCGAGGAGAGTGTTATATTACACATGGACATGTATAAAAAGTTTTTGATGCAAGTCCTAAATGAAATTCCTGATGAATTATATAAAAGACTTGAGGCCAGAAGATAAGGAATAGTTGAGTTGGATAAGAAAATTAAAATAGAAAAATTACTTGCAGTATACCCGGTCAACTCACCTAAGGAAATTGATGATCTGATAGCTCAGGCCAACCGGACAGTTTTTTCCACTGCACACCGACAAATATCACTAATGGCAGGTAGAGTTACTGAAGTTTCAAAGGAAACAAAAGATGGTTGGGATCCATATTTGGTTGAAAAAGAAAAACAAGAAGAATATAGGAATCCCAAGCCCATTCTGGTATATCAAAAGGACAAAGGGAAAGGTAAAGTTGGTGGACCACCAAGTATCAAGATTAGAGACAACTTACCCCCACCTCCTTTAAATACTCCACCGGTAAAAACAACAACTGTAGAAGATCAACCGGTAGCTGAGAGCATGGACCCAGAAGATAATAATCCTAATCCTGAAGTCCTATATACTATGAATGTTGATACTCAGAAAATCAACATAGTGGTAGACAAGGATACAACAGATAAATCAGAAAACAAAGGGCAACCGGTAGCAGATTCAAAGAAAAAGATGGAATCTGAAACACAAACAGAGCAACCAACAGAGTTAAAGGCTCCAGAATAGATGCCACCGGTAAGAAATGATGCAGGAACACTAGTGCTTAAAGAGATGGAGACACAAATAGACCTACCATAGGTCAATACTAGCATGGTCACTTCCACCAGCACTCAGTTTGTTGGGTCACCATCAAATGTAACAGAGGTATTGCTTGAATCTATCAAGAAAATAACTGATTATAGCTCACAAGCTTATAAAGTGATAGATGATTCAATTCCAATTTTGAAATCAATAGCTCCCAATTGTAATATAACCAATAAAGATTCTTTAGGCCAGTTGGATACACTTTGTAAATATATTTCAGGAAATTTTGAGCAAACAAAGGTAGAAACTGTAAAGGAAAGTGTGGAAAAAGAGAAACATAAATTCTTTGAGGAAGGAATAAAGAAGTGTAACAGGGAATTTGACACACTTCTACCAAAACTGTGCAATTTATTGAAAGAATACAAAACTCTATACAAAGACACCTATAAGATAAACTTTTTGACCATGGATGTAGACAAAAAGATGAGCAAGGTACAGGAAGAGATCAATAAACTTGCTGATAATTTTGTTAACTCACCCGATACATTATTAGTTTTTGAGGAAAAGATAACAAATTTTGAGGAAGAATTGCTCAAATTAGAAAGAGAGAAAGAGAAAATAATAAACAAGGCAAAATTCTTGAGATCTAAACTAAGTCCAAGATTGGACTATTTAGCATCTCCATGGAAGGAAATCTCAGAGGCACTAACATAGGGTAGCAAAACACTGGCAGAGCACTTGCAACATCTCACCGGTACAGTATATAGAACTGAGATAGCAATAAAGGAGAGCAAGAAGTTTATGGATGGCATAAACTTAATTTTGGGAGATATTCTTCAAATAATAACTACTCAACTACAAGGTTGAGGTTATGAATTGGTACAACTACAAATCTACTAACCTTTGTCATTGATGCCAAAGGGGGAGTAGTAGATGAGAAAATTCAAAACATAGGGATCACATGCTCAGGGGGAGCTCTCACATTTTTGGTAACATTTTTGGATATCTTTTTGAAATCTCTCATGAGTGTTGCCATTGATGGCAAAGGGGGAGATTGTTGGCATATGGACACTCCAATGAGACATTGTGTGTGATTGAAGGTTTTGTCATTGATGGCAACCTTGCAATCCTATGGCACCGACAAAGCATTACTCAGGCAACCTTGCAATCCTACGGCACCGACAAAGCATTACTCAGGCAACCTTGCAATCCTATGGCATCGGCAAGACATTATACCGGAAAAGTATTACTCAAACAAAATAGTGCACCGGCATCAACAAAATCAATCTACACTAGCACCGACACAAAAGATGTACATCGACACAGAAAAGAACATGTATATTGGCACAAAGGCCGACAGGATTTTTGATATGTAATATTTTTTTTATTATTGTAAGCCAACTTGGAAAATTGTAAAATGACTCTTGTATATAAAAGAGATCATTGTAGACATTTGTAGGATATGGTTAGGAAGTATAAATAAATTATAAGGCAGACCTAATGTGTGAATTGTAGGACAAGGGTATATGTAAAGAACAGAGCAAGAACCAGTACTGAATCTGGCATTGAAGATGCTATTGTAAAGCAGTATAGAATATTGGATATGTGTAAATCCTCATTGTAAGTCAGTGTGACTTCTTATTGAGTAGTGAGCTCTAGGCACTTGGCCTTCCTGCATGTGCAGGCCCCTATTGTAAGTAATATTCTCTTATTGGCCAGTAAGTGAA
Source organism: Cryptomeria japonica (assembly GCF_030272615.1). NCBI lineage: Eukaryota > Viridiplantae > Streptophyta > Pinopsida > Cupressales > Cupressaceae > Cryptomeria > Cryptomeria japonica. Next base: position 369,082,295 of record NC_081414.1, on the reverse strand, counting down.
TATTGTGGGTCACAAATCCCACTAAGGTTTTTCCCACACCGGGTTTCCTCGTTAAACATCTTGTGTTATGGTGTTCTTTTCATGTGGATGTTTTTGATTATGTTATTTGCATTAATTCTTGCATACTGGTATACTGTTACTTTATGTTCTACATATTCAGTTTTAAGAAAATTTCATTACTAGTCAGATACTGATTCACCCCCCCCTCTCAGTATCTGTGGGAACCCTAACAGAGAGATTATTCCTTATTCCTTTAAGCTAGATTTCTAAAACACAAATAATACGACCGAGTATGAGGCCTTGCTATTAGGTCTGGATGAAGCAAAGAGGTTACAAATTAAGATGTTGAGGGTGAAAGGTGATGCATAACTTATTGTGAAACAGGTGAGGGGCTTATTTGCTATAAAAAATGAGAGATTAAGACACTATAGAAATCATGTTTGGGATGAGATTGAGGCCTTTGATGCTTTTTCAATTGAAGCCATTCCTCGAGAATATAATTTGAAGGCAGATTCTTTGGCGGTATCTGCAGCCTTGTTGGTTCCACAACCAGATTTCACAATTGATACGTACAGGGTTGAACTAGTTTATAGACCTAGTGTGCTAGATAATTCTAAATCCTGGCAGGTGTTTGAAAATGATAAACAAATTCAGAGCTTTCTGCAATGTGCTGACATTTTCACATCCTTGTTTTATGAAGGGTCAGTGGAGAGTTGTAAGGAGTTTTCTCCTGATATGCAAGAGGAAGCACATGATGGGGTGTTGCAGTTGAAGGGAAATAAAATTCCAAAAGGTTTAGTTTCTCTTGAATGTCTCTTCGACAGGAAAGATGTGTATGTCAAGTGAGGAGATAAAGAAGCCCCTGTGACTCAGAGCTCTGCGGAGTATGAGAAAATTAACATTGCTACTGATGAGGATCCTAAATTGGTTAATCTAGGAAAATGCTATTTAGAAGTGGAAAAAAAGAAGTTTATTGATTTATTGGTAGAGTTTAAGGATGTATTTGCATGGAGCTATGATGATTTGAAGAACTTTAGAGATGGTAAGTTTTAGCATCAAATTCCTTTAAAACCAGGTGTTAGTCCATTTCGACAGAAGTTAAGAAACTTTAATCCCAAGGTAGCAGAAGCAATTTTTCATGAGGTTGACAAAATGTTGAAGGCTCAAATTATCTATCCTATACATCATTCTACCTGGGTTACGAACATAGTTCCTGTCCAGAAGAAGAATGTCGAGATACGAATCTGTGTTGATTTTAGAAATTTAAATCAAGCAAGTTTGAAAGATAATTATCCCCTGCCTGTGATGGATCATATTTTACAAACTGTTTCTGGGTCAGAAATGATGTCTATGTTGGATGGTTTTTCTGGATATAATCAGATTAGTGTTGCTGAGTAGGATCAACACAAGACAACCTTTATAACTCCCTGGGCACCTTCACTTATAACAAGATGCCTTTTGGGTTGATTAACGCGGGAGCTACTTTTCAAAGAGCGATGGACCTCTCCTTTGGGCATTTGAAAGATAAAATTATTGTGGTGTATTTGGATGATTTAACCATGTTCTCCAGAAAAAGGAAACATCATGTGCAGGACCTGAGGAAAGTTTTAATGAGATGCAGAGAGCATGGGGTATCTTTAAATCCTAAAAAGTCTATTTTTGGTGTCACGGAGGGAAAACTTTTGGGGCACATTGTCTTACAGGAAGGAGTGAAAGTTGATCCTCAGAGAGTAAAGGCAATACAATAGCTTGGCCTTCCCTCAAGTAGAAATGGAGTGAGGTCTTTCTTTGGACAGGTGAACTTCTTGAGATGCTTTATTCCTGACTTTGCTGAGACTACCAAGTGCATTGTGAATATGATGAGTGAAAAGGTAGCTTTTAAGTGGAATGAAGCTGGCAGAAAATCTTTCAAAGAGATTAAAAAGGCAATTACACATGCACCCACCCTAGTAAATCCAAACTTTGATAAAGATTTTATTATTTATTGTTACGCATCAGACCATACTATGTCCAGGATTTTGGTACAAAAAGGTGAAGATAATGAAGAAGTGCCGATCTCATTTATGAGTGTTCCCCTAAAGAATGAGATGAAATACTCATAGATAGAGAAGCACACTTATGTAGTGGTTAAGGCCATTAAGCAGTTCAGGTATTATATACTTCACTCACATGCAATTGTCTTTGTTCCTAATACTTCAGTGAAGGCTATTTTAACTCAAAAAGATGTTGGCATCAACAATAGAGCGTCTTGGGTTTCTAAGATACAGGAATTCAGTTTAGATATCAAGCCCACAAAACTGGTCAGAGGACAAGGCCTCTGTAGACTGATGGCTGAAAATGAGTTCAAAGAGGACAACAATTTACCTATAACTCTGTTCGTTGATCATTAAGATTCGTGGTTCACTAATGTGGCGTATTATCTTACATATGGGGACTGTCTAGATGGACTTTCTCCTAGAGAGAAAAGGAATTTGAGGTTGAAAGCTGCGAAGTATGTTCTCTCGAATAACATATTGTATAAAGAGGGCTTGGATGGCATTTTTCTCTGATGTGTGGATAAGCCACATCAAGAAGCTTTGTTAAAAGCTTTCCATAATGAAGCATGCGGTGGTCATTTTTCTTCTACGGCTACTGCATACAAAATCCTACAAAATTGTTATTATTGGCCAGGGATGTTTCGGGATGCATACTCTTGGGTGGCGAGGTGTGAGAAATGCAAGCTTTTTATTGGTAAACCCCAATTGGCCGCCTTGCCTTTAAGGCCTGTGGTGATTGAAGAACCATTTAAGAAATGGGGGCTCAATTTTATTGGTCTTTTGAATCCTAGTTCTAGTGCGGGGCACACTCACATCTTAATGACAACAGATTATTTCACCAAATGGGTGGAGGCTATCCCTATAAGAAAAACTACCATGAAATTGTGTGTACATTTCTTAAGGAAAATATTCTTGTCAAGTTTGGAGTTCCTCAGAAAATAGTCACAGATAATGCATCAAATTTCTCTTCATCAGAATTGAGCTTGTTTTGTTATGACCATGGAATTGCCTTGGCAATACACCTACAGTTAAGTATTTCTAAATTTTTGGTAGTAAATGTGATGCAAAGTACACAACAAAAAATATACTAATGGGCCTACGTCTTGGTTTATACACCCAAAGATGGATTTATCACTCCTAGGTGGTCCAATGGCTTCCTAGATGGAAGGTCTGACCTCCTAAGTGTGTTTCACACCCCACACTTCTTCCATAGGTTCTAGGGACATTGCACAACTCCAATTAAGGTTGGGTTTTAGGGACACTTTCCCTAAATTTGACCAAAATATGGAAATCTGGCCTTTGGTCTACAAATCCTCAATCTGATGATTGGGATGGTTTATTTATGTCTATTATGAGGACAATCAACCACAAATTGGGTTCTAGGACCTCCACAAGGCTAAGAACCCTTATAGGGCTAGAGGATCCTAATATGTCTCTTTGACCAGTTTATGGGCAACACTTTGCAAAAATTCCAAAGGATTAGACAAAAAAATCACTATTTTGGATACCATTTTTAGACTTACAAAAGATCCCAAAGTTATAGGAATTGAGCCTACTCCAGCATACCCCAACCCTTACCATGTTAATAGACCTAATATGCCTAATTAGGCTTGGTTAACAAAGTAAGTATCAAGGAATGGTGCATAGAACCAATGCAAAGCTTTGGTTAGGTTCTCCTACCTCCAAATGAACAGGATCCACTATCAAACTGGTCACCTTGCTTGTTTGGCTGACTATCCACACAATGGTTTCATCGCTTGGGCTAAATACATAGAGCTATTTAGCCTAGGACTTGGTGGTTGAGGCAACAAAAAAAATCCTCCAGTCTTGAGCCTTCAGGGTCTTACTATACACTCCCCCAACTTTCATTTTTCAAGTGGCCATGAGATTCCACTACAGGAAAGACAAGTTAGGGCTCCATCTCTACACTAACCCTGAAATTAAGGGTTTTTAGACCAGTCTGAACAGAATGAAGACAAAATCTCTACTTCTGGCACCAAGTGAACTCCAACCATAGGAAAAAAATAAGTAATTAAATTTACCAACATTTCATGCCTATATTTTTGGTCTGGCAATCCATACTGGACTGTACTATCTCAGAAAAAAGAAAATTGCTTAGGAAATTCAGTGCTTTTCATTCAATTTTCCACCAGAAGTGTCATCCAATCTCTCTAACCTTCACATGGAAGGATTCACATGCTTACATAGACCCTTTTAAATGAAACCAACCACCTTTTTGAATGGTTATGACTATTGGAACCAAAATGCAACTTCTCAGAGCAAATATTGCAAAAAGTTGTTGACAACATTTTGACAATTTTGCAACTTTTGGCAATTTGCATCCTCCAAGATTCAAACATGTTTAGGATCTATCCTTAAGTCATTTATTTACTATAATAACACGAAAACACTTGTGGCATCCTATTCTAAGGTCCCATCGGTCTAATGAGACCCAGGGTTGCCTTAAGGTACCTTTGGGACTCTTAGCCTTACAAGATGGACCAAAAAACATTATTAGGTGGATCCAAAGGATCAACATGATGATTACACCCTTTTGACTTATTACTAAAACCTATTGATCTTCAATGTTATGAGATATGTCTTGGGTGCCCTGCACCATACTCCCCATGTCAAAAAAACTCAATTCCCTTGAGTTGGTATGTCAAAAAGTGTAGCTCCAGTCATCTTAATGGCCTCCTCAGTCATCCATGTAGCATTTTCCAAAGGTTTTCCCTTCCATTTGATAAGGAACTTATAATATGTCCATCTCCTTGTTTGTTTGCTAACTCTTTTATTTGCAATGTATTCAATCTCAGGTGTAGGCTGCGAAAGGACATTTGGCATCATATCAGGAGGGGGTGGATCAACATCACCAACATCACTCACAACATTCTTGTAGGCATATATGTCAACAAAATTAAAGATAGGAAATAAACCTATATCAGAGGGCAAGTCAATTTAATAGGCTTTGTTGCTGCATTTCTTGAGGATCTTGAAAGGACCAATTTTTTTCATCATCAGTTTAGTATACTTCTCCTTAGGCAATCTCTCCTTTTTAAGATGAATCATGACCATATCTCCCACTTGATATTGCAACTCTCTTATTTTCCTGTCTGCATTTTTTTGTACTTCTTAGAGGTATGTTTCAGTTTAGCCCTCACTTGCTCATGGATATCTTTCATGACCTCTACAAAGTTCTCTGCTTGGGCACTCCTATTGTCTAGATCTCTAACATCTCTTAATTCCAAGACACCCCTTGGGTGTGTTCCATAGACAATCTGAAAAGGAGTTAGACCAGTACTTTGGTTGACTGAGTCATTATATGAAACTCCGCTTGAGGCAAGATGACATCCCAAGTGGCTCCATGCTCTTTTGTGAAGCATCTCAAAAGATTACCAAGGGGCCTATTAACTACCTTTGTTTGACCATCCGACTGAGGATGGTAGGCAGATGAGAATGATAGGTTTGTACCTAGCCTTTTCCACAGAGTTCTCCAAAAATGCCCTATGAATTTAGAATCCCTGTCTGAGATAATGGATAGTGGTAGCCCATGAAGTCTGAAAATATCCTTAAAGAATATACCTGCAATATGAGAGGCATCATTTTTGGTTTTACAAGGCAAAAAATGTGCCATTTTGGAAAATCTGTCTACAACAACATATATACCGTCATATCCTGCTTTAGTCTTGGGAGTCCCATTACAAAATCCATACTGAATCCCATGGTTTAGTAGGTATTGGGAGAGGTGTATACAATCCTGCATTAGATGTTTTTCATTTATCCTTTTGACAAATAAAACAACCCTCTACATACCTCCTTACATTTGTTTGCATCCTTGGCCAAAAGTAGAATCTCCCAACTAGTTCAAGGGTCTTACGAACCCCAAAGTGCCCAACCAAACTTCCACAATGCTTTTCCTTTATGATCTTTTTCCTTATAGATCCCTTTGGAGCACAAAGTTGACTCCCTTTAAATAACATACCTCCTTGCAAAATAAATTCAAAAAACTTAGTGTGATACCTGTTTCCCATTTTCCTGCAAACTTGATATGCCTCTTTAAAATATTCATCACCATCATACATTTCCTTCATGGAGTGAATCCCCATGCTATCTAATTGAACTTCTTGGATGATCAAGTTTCTCCTACTAAGAGAATCTGCAACTTTATTTTTCACTCCTTTCTTATGCTTGATAGTGAATGTGAAAGCTTGAAGGTACTCCATCCACTTCATGTGCCTGTGATTTAGTTTCTCCCACCTGTTCAAAAATCTTAGAGCATGGTTGTCAGTATATACAACAAATTCTATAGGCAATAAATAATGTCTCCACTTCCTAAGAGATTGCACCAAAGCATACATCTCTAGATCATAGGTTGAATATTTTTGTTTTGCCTCATTTAACTTTTCACTGAAAAAGGTCACAGGTCTACTCTCCTGACTCAAGACTCCCCCTATAGCCTTCTTAGATGCATCACACTCAATAGTGAAGACTTTATGAAAATCAGGGAGGATTAAGATGGGTTGCTCTGCAATTTTTGTTTTCAACAACTCAAAAGACTCATTATCTTCATCATTCCAAGCAAATTGACAGTTCCTTCCTCATTTGATGGTATCTATCATAGGTGCACTAACCCCATTTAAATTATTAATAAACTTTCTATAAAAGCTTGCTAAGCTATGGAAATTTTTTACGTCACTTGTAGACCTAGGTGTTGGCCAATTGAGGATGGCCTCCACCTAGATGGATCCATTCTTAGATTACCTTTGGAAATAACAAATCCAAGAAACACTAGTTTTTTCTGCAATACAACACATTTGTCCAAGTTGATCTTCAGCTACTCCTCATGCAACCTCTTCAACACCAAATCCAAGTGCATTAGATGTTCATTTCTATCTTTACTGAAAATCAGGATATCATCCAAGTATACTACCACAAAATGATTGATAAAAGGCTTAAGAACCTCATTCATTAACCTCATAAATGTACTAGGGGCATTGGAAAGCCCAAATGGCATTACCATCCACTCAAATAACCCTTCATTGGTTTTAAATGCTATCTTCCATTGGTCTCCATCTCTGATCCTAATTTGGTGATAACCACTTTTCAAGTCTATCTTGGAATAGTACTAGGCTCCTCCTAGACAATCCATCAAATCCTCTATTCTTGGCATTGGAAATATATATCTTATTGTTATCCTTTTAATAGCCCTAGAATCTGTACACAACTTCCATGTTCCTTCTTTCTTAGGAGCTAGCACTGCTGGGACTGCACATGGAATTATACTCTTCCTAATGAACCCTTTCTCTAGCAATTCTTAGATCTGTTTTGCAACTTCTGCATTTTGCTCAAGGGTCAGTTTCTAGGCTGTCTTATTAGGTAGTGTAGCACCTGGTATAAGGTCAATGCAATGACTAATTTCCCTTTGAGGAGGTAAAGTATCTGTGGTACTATCTGTAACTATTCCCTTATACTTATCTAGCAGATATTGAACCTCCTTAGGGCCTACTTTCCTCTTTGCCTCTTGACTCTTAGGCTACTTTTTAGGTTCATCCTTAGGATTGACAACTATTGCAAAGCAAGGGGTATCTTCCTACTTCAAGACCTTCATGAAATCCTCATCTACTAGCATGACACTAGTCACAATATGCTTATCCTTACTATCATCCAAGAGAGGGGTCATAGTGAAGTTCTCTCCATTTTTGGTGATGGTATAGACACTCTTCCCACCTTCATGCCTAGCATCTACATCATATTTCCAAGGCCTGCCAAGTAACAAATGACAAGCATCCATTTCTACCACATCACACAACACTCTATCCTTGTATTCACCTATTGAAAACTCTATCCAAAATTGTTCACTAATCAAGGCTTGTTGACCTTTGTTCAACCAAGACACCTTATAGGGATGGGGATGAGGTAATCTTTGCAAGTTAAGTTTAGTAACCATTTCAATAGAATCTATGTTATCTATGGACCTTGAATCCACAATGACTTTACATACCTTGCCTTTTACCTTGCAAGAGGTTCTAAAAAGATATTTTCTCTAAGGGGGTTCTTTGGTGGTTGGTATCTTCAAGAGGGTCCTCTTAATCATCAAGAGTTATCCTTGCTCCGAATCTGCAGACTTTGAGGTAGATGTGTGGTAGGAGGTCATACTTTTACTATCTTCTTCTTGTATTAGATGTGCTCTTCTATCACCTCCTTGGTTGCTATTCCTTAGCTTCTCTGGACACCTAAATGACTGATGCCCAACTTGGTTGCATTAAAAACACCTATCAATGAAGACACTAGGTCCTCTTCCACCAAATCTTCCTCTACCATTCCCCCTTCTTCCTTTAAATTTACCTTTGTTCCCTGATTCTCCAACATGTTCCTGATGATTGGACTCTCCTTGGGGTTTAGGAGATGGTCCCCTACCATTGAATCTGCCCTTACCTCTAAAATTTGCACCCCTTCCTCTATTATTGTGTTCTCCTCTCCTCTTTTGCTTCTCCTCAATTCTAAGTTCCATTTGATAACACTTGTGCACTAATTCGGGATTAAACAAACTTAGTTCACATTGAATGTTGAACTTAAGGCCATTCATGTACCTTGCTATCTTTTGTGTCTCACTTTCTGGTATCTTTGCCTTGAGTGACACTTGGTGAAACTCCTTAGTGTAGGTACTAACATCCAAATCCCTTTGCCTCAGGTTTTGTAATCTCTTGTGTAAGATGATCTCATAGTCCTCAGGCACAAATTGTCTTTTGATCTCTACCACCATCTTTTTCCATGAAGTTATTGGCTTCTTTCCTTCTTCATCTCTTTCATTTTGCAGGAAGTTCCACCAACTAAGAGTTGGACTCTTCATTTTGGATTTAGCTACCTTCACCCTTTGGTTATCAGGTACCTCCTCACATTCAAAATAATTCACCATTGCGTCTATCCAATCCATACATTCTTCTAGATTCATTTCCCCAGAGAATGTAGGTAGTTCTGCTCTGTTGTCTCTTCTTCCTACCCTATTAAGGGCTTCAACAAATTGTCTTTGGTCTACCAGCACCTCTTGTCTCTCTACTTCCTCTTCTCCTTCTCCATCAGAGACTGATGCAACTTCTTTGCATGCTTGTTCTATCTTCAACTTCTCTATCTCTTCCTCCATCTTTTTATTCTTGGTCGCTTGCTCTCTCACTATCTTGGCCAACTCCATGTTTGTCATGGGTCTAGTGGGAATCTCTTCACTATTCTCTGTTGTGTCCTCCATTTCTTTATCTTCCCCAAGGTTCTTCTGATGCTTTGATACCACATGATGTAGAGTACACAACAAGAAATGTACTAATGGGCCTACTTCTTGGTTTATACATCCAAAGATGGATTTCTCACTCTGAGGTGGTCCAATGGATTCCTATATGGAATGACTATTCTCCTAAGTGTGTTTTACACCCCACACTTCTTCCATAGGTTCTAGGGACCTTGCATAACTCCACCCAAGATTGGGTTTTAGGGACACTTTCCCTAAATTTGACCAAAATATGGAAATCTGGCCTTTGGTCTATAAATCCTCAATCTGATGATTAGGATGGTTTATTTATGTCTAATATGAGGAAAATAAACTAAAAATTGGGTTTTGGGACATCCACAAGGCTACGAACCCTTATAGGGCTAGAGGATCCTAGTAGGTCTCTTTGACCGGTTTATGGGCAACAACTTACAAAACTTCCAAAGGACTAGACAAACAAATCACTGTTTTGGATACCCTTTTTTGACTTATAAAAGATCCCAAAGTTGTAGGAATTGAGCTCATTCCAGCATACCCCAAACCTTACTATGTTCACAGACCTAATAGGCCTAATTAGGCTTGGTTAACAAAGTAAGTATCAAGGAATGGGTGCATAGAACCAATGCAACACTTTGGTTAGGTTCTCCTACCTCCAAATGAATAGGATCCACTATCAAACCGATCACCTTGTGGTGTAGGTGCACCTCATCAACAAGCTATTCATGACCCCGAGGATGAAGACTAGGACCATTAGGATGTGTTAGAGTGTCTTTTGTTTCATGTATGCACATAAACCTCACCATGTAAGCCCATGTCACCAATTAGGCAATTTGAGAAGCCAATTGGGACAATGTGGTTAAAAGGGGTAATAGATGGTTTAGATTCATGTTTAATAGGTTTTAGACATGTTTTATGTGTGTTTGGTTGGTCCATGTGTGTGGATCCCAACCTTAGGAAGTATGACAACTTTGTAAGCAAAATTGCAAAAAATGCAACTTTTGAGTGCAAAAGTGCAACTTTTTGTAATTCAGTTGGGGAAAGCATTTAAACAGCTCCAACCTACTCCAAATTTGGTGGGCAACCATTGGAGAGTTGTATAAGCCTTGTGGGATGGATTCCCAAGGGTGTTGTTGTTGGAGTTGGAGGTTATGAACCAATGATACTCAAAACAATTTAATTTTCCCAAAAATTCTGAGTTTGCAAGTATTGTACATGACTATACGGGCTGATTGGAACCCCACCATCCATGGAGTAGATAGGGAGATGAATTATCTTTCTTTTGGTGGTGGTATGAGGTCTTAATCATTCCGAAGTAGAGATAACCCTCCATTTTACTGACTGTGACTCGAAAAGTGAGGGTTTGTAGAGGGTTTTGAACCAAAATGGCTTTATCTTGCACTCTAGTCCATTAGAAGACTCTTCCTTTGGAGGGATGCAAGATAAGACATTTTATTTTATTGTATTTATGTTTCATTGTAGGGGAGACCTTTTTGTGTGGAGAAATGAACAGGTTTAGGTAGGCATCTCTATGTGACTACCTAGGACAAGTTTTAAGATAGTCATCATATTTTATCTTAGAGATGGATTCTAGGCATGAAACCCTAGAATTAGAAGTTTCTCACTACCCCCCATGTGTCTATTAAGTTTATTTTCCATTTGGTCTACTGATAAAAGTAGTTGCTTTGGAAAATAGGGCTAATTGCCCCTATTAGGTCTCTTAGCCTTTAAAGGGAACATACCTTATATTTGTAGATATGATCAAACCAATTTGGGGACTAGTATAAATTCCAAAAGGGTATCTGAAATGCTAATGTTTTTGTATGGGTGTGTGGAATATTTTTGAGTTAAAGCCAAAACACCGGTATAAAAGGGCTACTAGCCAAAGGGGTAGGTTTACAAAGGAGGTATAGGGATTTGATGCCCAAGATCAAAAATAGTGCTTGAAAGAGGTCTTAGATGTTATGTGTGGACCAAACACAAAATCCCAAGGAGTAGGGATCGCCGGTAAAGCCTGTTTGAAGAGTTGAAGCCTTTTACTCATCTTACCGATAAAGCTTGACCGATAAGGCCTGTTTGAAGAGGGGGAGCCTGTTAGTCATCTTGAGTAGGCCTAAGACTAGGGAATGTGTGTGTAGTTTCATCCAAGGTGTAGAGTCCTTCCTTTTAAGTCCCTTGTGAGTAGTTGAAGGGTCACTAGCCTAACTTGATTTGGGCTTGCTATTAGGAGTTTTGGGTAGGCCTCTGCATCAAGTGGTATCCGAGCAAAGGAGTGTCCTTTGGAAGAGAAGGATAAGACAAGGTATCAAAAGAAGAAGGATCCCATGAGGCACCTTCCAGAATGACCAATGCAGCTTTGAATGTCCTGGTGAAGAAGCATATTGGCAAAGAGTAGAGCAGTCAGGGCTGAGAATCAGGCCTTGAGGAATGGGATGCACCGGTTGAAGGACATAGTGGAGAGCGGAGAGAGAGACTCTGGAGAATAAGGGGATGAAGAGGAGATCCCTATGTAGGAAGAGCTAGAGGTAACTGTAGACCAGAGACCCCTGATGAATGTCCTCAAGTCCATGGAGAGAAGAACAATGGATGTGAAGATGGATTTGCCAGTATTTGTAGGCAAGATGGAGCCTGACACCGTGATGGAGTGGATAGACTCCTTGGACAATTTTTAAAAAAATGAAGACATACCAGACCACTAGAGGGTGAAGATGGCCCAATCCAAAATTAAAAGGGTTGCATTAACTTGGTGGACTTTCATCCAAGATGACAGGGTGAAGAATAGCTACATAGAAGAAGATGATTGCTTTAGTGAAAGAAGCCCATGTTCCAATGGATTACAATATCCAATTACATAGGAGGAGACAAAATGTGAAACAAAAAGAGATGGATGTGAGTTCCTATACCGAGGAGTTCATGAAGTTGTGTGTGAGGACTAAGGTGAAAGAGAGTGAAGATGAGAAGGTGGCAAGGTATCTCAATGGGTTGAGGTTTACAATCCAAAAAGACTTGAATAACCACACCTCGGAGATAGTCCAAAAGTGTTTTCAATTGGCACTTAAGGTGGAGGAGAAGTTGAAGAGAAGACAGGATCAAAATAATAGAGGTAAGGGGAGACATCAAAGAGGAGGAAGAGGCCCTTTCAGAGGTAGAGGAAATGGTTTTGCATACCAGGGTGACTCTAACCAAGAAGGCAATAGAGGAGAGAGCATTTACAATCAAGGAGGAGGCCACAATCCAAGAGGAAACTTTAGGGGTAGAAGACCAACTTCTTGGGGGAGATATAAAGGTAGAGGACCTCCTAGGTGCTACAACTATAATCAAGAAGGGTATATGGCCAATAGATGTCCAGAGAAGGCTTCTAGCTCCATGAGAGAAAGGAGAAGCAATTTGTTGCAGGAATCTGATTGTCAAAGTGTGGCAAGTGCAAGCACTTATTAAAGTGTGAATGCTCCTGATAGATATGGATATCCTAAAAGAGGAGAGGCTCTGATGATGAGGAGAGTAGTAACCACAATGAAGGTACCTAACAAGGATCCTACACAAAGGAAATATCTTTTCAAAACCACTTGCAAGGTAGGAGGAAAGGTATGCAAGGTTTTGATAGACTCCGGATCCACTGAAAATTATGTATAACTTGAAATGGTGGAAAAAATTAAACTTAGGAAGCTGCCTCACCCATATCCCTATAAGGTTTCATGGCTCACCCAAGGTCAGAAAGTAGTGGTGGAAGAGAAGGCTTGGGTGGAGTTTCAGATTGGATCTTACAAGGATAGATTGCTATTTGACATAGCCAAAATGGATGCATGCCATCTCTTATTTGGGAGACCATGGTAGTATGACTTGAAATCTCATCATGATGGGTTAAGGAACACCTACTCAATCACCAAAGATGGGAAGGTGATAGAATTCTTACCTCTGATAGAGGAAGAGCTGGAATCAAAAGGGAAGGATACAAGAGTGCTGATAGTAGAAGGTAAATAGTTCATGAAGGAGATTATAGAGAAAGGTGCAGTTTGCTATGCCCTCATGCATAGTCCTTGCACCCAAGAAAGAAGGCACTTGGAGGCTTTGTGTAGACTCAAGAGCCATCAACAAGATAACCATAAGGTATAGGTTCCCAATCCCTAGGATAGAAGATTTGCTTGATTGCTTAGGGAGTGCTAAATATTTTACAAAAATGGATCTAAAAAGTGGATACCATCAGACTAGAATAAGGCCAGGGGATGAATGGAAAATAACTTTAAAAAATAATCAAGGGTTGTATGAATGGAAAGTCATGCCTTTTGGGTTGTCCAACACACCTAGTACCTTTATGAGGTTAATGAATGAAGTCTTGGTGGAATTCATAGGAAAATTTGTCATAGTATACTTAGATGATATCATGATCTTCAGTCACACAAGGGAAGAGCACCTCAACCACATAGATATGGTTCTCAAGAGGTTACAGGAAGATCAACTAATGATCAATTTGGAGAAGTGTTTATTCATGCAGGAAGAGATCATCTACTTGGGTTTTGTAATTTCACAAGGTGAGTTGAAAATGGATCAAGAGAAGGTGAGTGCTATATTGTCTTGGCCTACACCTAGAAATATGAATGATGTCCAAAGTTTCCATGGTTTAAAGACTTTTTATAGGAAAATCATAAGAGGATTTAGTCATATTTGTGCACCCATGCTTGACACCATAAAGGGAGGACAAAAGTACAGGTTTAGTTGGACCAAAGAGGTAGATGATTCATTTGAGACATTGAAGAAAAAGGTTGCAAAACAACCAATCCTTTCCTTACCAGACTTCAACAAGATATTTCAGGTGGAATGTGATGCAAGCCACATGGCCATTGGAGCAGTACTCAATCAGGAAGGAAGGCCTATTGCTTTTTTCAGTGAAAAGATAAATGATGCTAAGAAAAGATACTCATCTTATGACTTAGAGATGTATGCTCTAGTACATTCCTTGAAGAAATGGAGGAACTATTTATTGCCTAAGGAATTCATAGTGTTTACTGATAATCAGACACTCAGTTTCATAAATAGACAAGATAAGCTTAATCACCGACACATGAAGTGGGTAGAGACCCTGCAAGCCTTCACATTTACCCTCAAACACAAGAAGGGAGTTAAGAACAAAGTTTTTGATGCTTTGAGTAGAAGAGTCTTAATTGTTAACCAATTCAAGATGGAGAGTGTTGGTATTGATTCCTTGAAGAGTATGTATGTTGCTGATGAAGATTTTGGAGAAATATACAAGGTATGTGAAACTTTGAGTGACCGGTATCATATTGAGTTTTCTGAGTTTTTGATACAAGATGGATTGTTGTTCAAGGGAGTGCAGTTGTGTATTCCTAAATGTTCCATGAGGTTGAATATTATTAGTGAGAAGCATTATGGAGCTATGGCAGACCATTTCGGTCTTGACAAGACCTTAGACCTTGTGAAGAGACATTATTTTTGGCCAAAATTGTAGGCAGATGTGAGAAAGTTTGTGGAGACATGTGTCATATGTCATTAATCCAAGGGGAAGTCTATGTTAGGATTCCCAAAGATACTGAGAAGGGGGGGGGGGTGAATCAGTATTTGACTGATATATTAATTTTCTTAACTTATAACATGAGAAACATATCAAAACTATGTACCGGTAAACCAAAAATAATGCAGTAAAGAAGAATAATAACCATAACACAATATTTTAATGAGAAAACTCGGTGTGGGAAAAACCTCGGTGGGATTTGTGACCCACAATATTCACTTACTGGCCAATAAGAGAATATTACTGCTTACAATAGGGGCCTACACATGCAGGAAGGCCAAGTGTCTAGAGTGCATTGCTCAATTACAAAGAAGTCACACTGACTTACAAATGGATTATACAAATCCAATGTCTTGTATTGCTTCAGATCAGCATCTACTATGCTAGATTCAGTATCGATTCAAGCTCTGCAATATACATAGACACTTATCCCAATAATTCACACATTAGGTCTGCTATATTCTTTTCATACTTCACATTCTAAATGATCTATAATGATCTCATACATATATGAGTCATTTTACAATCCGCCAAGTCAGCTTACAAAAGATTTTACATTTAGTTACAAAATATATTTATACAAAATTCCTATCAGCTAGGGTGCCAGTAATCTTTCTTTTGGTGTCGGTGATCTGTATGCTGGTATAGAGTCTGCCGGTGTTGGTGCCTGTGTCTTCCTGCTGGTATCACATGATTGTAAGGTTTCTATCAATGACAATGCCTTCAATCACCTATAATTTGTCATTGGAGTGTGCATTTGCCAACAGTCTACAAATGTAGGTTTATATCAGCCTTTACCCATTCCTTTTAGGCCATGGGAGAGCATAAGTATGGACTTTGTGCTGGGTTTGCCTAGAACAAGGAGAGGATTTGACAATATCTTTTTAGTAGTGGACAAGTTTAGTAAAATGGCTTATTTCTTGCCATGTAAGACTTCTTGTGATGCATCATATGTTGCAGACCTATTTTTCAAAGAGATAGTCTGGATACATGGATTTCCCTTGAACATTATTTTAGAAAGAGATGTGAAGTTCATAGGTCACTTTTGGAGGACTCTTTGGAAGAAGTTGGGAACTAACCTAGCTTTCTCATCAGCCTACCATCCTCAAACGGATGGGAAAACTGAAGTTGTCAATAGGTAATTGGGGAACCTATTAAGGTGTTTAACAAGGAAACATGGAGAGAAGTGGGACAACATTTTGTCACAAGCATAATTCTCATACAATGACACCACAAATAGGAGTACCGATAAATCTCCTTTTCAGATTATTTATGGCATACACCCAAGGGGAGTGTTGGAGTTAATAAATCTACCCAAAGAAGAAGCCATTAGTGTAGATGGTGAAGCTTTTGCATCAACCATTAAAGAGGTGCTTGACCAAGTCAAGTCTCATCTCCAACAATCTGCAGTGAAGTATAAAGCTCATGCTAATAAGAAGAAGAGACATGTACAACTTAGTGTTGGGGATTTGGTATGGGTACATTTGAAGAAGGAGAGACTACCAAAAGGAAAATACACCAAACTCATGCAGAGGAAGATTGGACCATGTTAGATAGTGAAGAAGTGTGTACAAAATGCCTATGAGATCCAACTTCCTCTTGATCTTGAATTATCACCCATCTTTAATGTGTGTGATCTTACACTTTTCAAAGGTATTGATAATGAAGAAGAGGAACCAATATAGGTTGCAACAGACAATGACATTCCAAGATAGGAATCACCTAAGTTGAGAAAAGTGATTGACACTAGAGTCAAAAATAAGACAAGGAACAAGGAGTACATTGAGTACTTGGTGGCTTGGTAGGATAAACCATATTCTGAGGCGGTTTGGATGACAAGTGAATAAATAGCCAATCATGCTACATATTTACAAACTCTGATCTCAAGTGGGCTTGATATCTCTTCTCTCGGGGAGTATGGTGTAGGTGAACCTAATCAAAAAGCTGTTCATGGCCCTAAGGATGAAGACTAGGACCATTATGATGTGTTAGAGTGTCTTGTGTTTCATGTATGCACATAAACCCCACCATGTAAGCCCATGTCACCAATTAGGCAATTTGAGAAGCCAATTGGGACAAAGTGGTAAAAAGGGGTAATAGATGGTTTAGATTCATGTTTAATAGGTTTTAGACATATTTTATGTGTGTTTGGTTGGTCCATGTTTGTGGATCCCAACCTTAGGAAGTATGACAACTTTGTGAGCAAAATTGCAAAAAATGCAACTTTTGAGTGCAAAATTGCAACTTTTTGTAATTCGGTTGGGGGAAGCCTTTCAAAGGCTCCAACCTACTCCAAATTTGGTGGGAAACCATTGGAGAGTTTTATAAGCCTTTTGGGATCGATTCCCAAGGGTGTTTTTGTTGGAGTTGGAGGTTATGAAGCAATAATACTCAAAACAATTCAGTTTTTCCCATAAATTTTGAGTTTGCAGGCATTACATGTGACTGTATGAGATGATTGGAACCCCAAAATCCATGGATTAGATAGGGAGATGAATTATATTTGTTTTGGTGGTGGTCTGAGGTCTTAATCATTTCGGAGTAGAGAGAACCCTCCATTTTACTGACTGTGACCCAGAAAGTGAGGGTTTGTTGAGGGTTTTGAACCAAAATGACTTTATCTTGCACTCGAGTCCATTAGAAGACTCTTCCTTTGGAGGGATATAGGATACTCCTTTGTATTTTATTTTCTTTTTGTTTTTTTTCAGGGGAGACCTTGTTGTGTGGAGAAATGAACAGGTTTAGGTAGGCATCTCTATGTGACTACCTAGGACAAGTTCTAGGACAATCATCATATTTTGTCTTAGCAATGGATTCCAGACATGCAACCCTGGAATCATAAGTTTCTCACTACCCCCCATGTTTCTATTAAGTTTATTTTCCATTTGGTCTACCGGTTAAAGTAGTTGCTTTGGAAAATAGGGCTAATTGCCCTTATTAGGTCTCTTAGCCTCTAAAGGGAAAAGACCTTATATTTTCAAATCTGATCAAACCATTTTGGGGATCCATATAAATTCTAAAAGGGTATCTAAAATTATAAGTTTTTTGTATGGGTGTGTGGAATATTTTTGAGTTAAAGCCAAAACACTAGTATAAAAGGGCTACTAGATGGAGGGGTAGGTTTACAAAGGAGGTATAGGAATTGGATGCCCAAGATCAAAACCAGTGTTTGAAAGAGGTCTTAGATGTTATGTGTAGACCAAAAACAAAATTACAAGGAGTAGGGATCACTGGTAAAGCCTATTTGAAGAGTTGAAGCCTTTTACTCATCTTACCGGTAAAGCTTGACTGATAAGGTCTGTTTGAAGAGGGGGAGCCTGTTAATCATCTTGAGTAGGCCTAAGAATAGGGAATGTGTGTGTAGTTTCATCCAAGGTGTAGAGTCCTTACTTGTAGGGCCCTTGTGAGTAGTTGAAGGGCCACTAGCCTAACCTGATTTGGGCTTGCTATTAGGAGTTTTGGGTAGGCCTCTGCATCACCTTGCTTGTTTAGCTGACTGTCCACACAATGGTTTCATCGCTTGGGATAAATACATAGAGATATTTAGCCTAGGAATTGGTGGTTGAGGCAACAAATAAACTCCTCCATTCCTAAGCCTTTAGGGTCTTACTATACACTCCCCTAACTTGCATTTTCCAAGTGACCGTGAGATTCCACTACAGAAAAGACAAGTTAGGGCTCCATCTCTGCACTAACCTTGAAATTAAGGGTTTCTAGACAAGTCTGAATAGAATTTAGACAAAATATCTACTCCTAGCACCAAGAGAACTCCAACCATAGGAAAATAAGAAGTAATTCAATTTACCAACATTTTATGCCCAGCGTTTTGGTCTGGCAATCCGTATTAGACCGTACTATCTTAGAAAAAAGAAAATTGCTCAGGAAATTCAGTGCTTTTAATTCAATTTTCCACCAGAAGTGTCATCCAATCTCTCTAACCTTCACATGGAAGGCTTCACATGCTTACATAGACCCTATCCAATGAACCTAACCACCTTTTTGAATGGTTATGACTGTTGGAACCAAAATGCAACTTCTCGGAGCAATATTGGAAAAAGTTGTTAACATTTTGACAATTTTGTAGCTTTTGGTAATTTGCATCCTCCAAGATTCAAACATGTTTAGGATCTATCCTAAAGTCATTTATTTACTAAAATAACACCAAAACACCTATGACAACCTATTCTAAGGTCCTATTGGTCTAATGAGACCCAAAGTTGTCTTAAGGTACCTTTGGGACTCTTAGCCTTACAAGATGGACCAAAAAACATTATTAGGTGGATCCAAAGGATCAACACCATGATTACACCCTTTTGAATTCTTACTACAACCTAGTGATCTTCAAGGGTCTGAGATATGTCTTGGGTGCCCTGCACCAAAATGTCATATCAGAAGAGATGATACTATTGGTAAATTTGATCCTAGAAGTGATGAAGGCATATTTCTTGGTTATTCTAATGAAAGCAAAGCATATAGATATTATAATAAAAGATTGCAAAGAATTGTGGAGAGTGCTAATGTCAAAATAGATGAGCTAAACATAGGTCAAATCAGAGTTTATGAGAAGGAACCGATAGTGGAAATAATTATTGTTGGCATTATGTGAACTCGTATGTGGACATAATGACATTATATGTTGTCATTGATGTCAAGACACTGAAGAGGTATGAATCAGCATATGTAAGAACCAGTATAACACTGTGAACCAGTATCTGTACCAAAGTGAAGTGGCGTGCTTGTTCAAGGTGAACCGACATAAGGTTATGGGAACCGACACATGGAAACAGTGCATGACTACCGGTTGGTGGTCTCAACTTCAGGGTTTCCGGTTGGAGTGCTTCAAGGTGACTTTATGTGATGAAGTTAGCATGATAACGAAGAACATATAGTGTTGCCACATAAGCCTTGTGTGCATGAAGGATCTTGCATAAAGAAGAGTGTTCCTATCTACCTCAGGAATGTGTGAAGTCTGTAAATGGTGATAACGTTTGATGGGTTATCAGCCACCATGAAATTGGTGGAAAACAAACGATGGAGAATGTCTTGAGATTGGATCAAGACTGTTGCATTCAATATAGTATGATCAACGATCAGGATTGAACCATTTGAATTCCTTTACCTAACAGGTCTAGGGTTTAGGGCTTATGCTACCAACCTGTCTATTGTCCTATAAGGTCGATGTTGTGATTATTTCAGAGGTTGTTGGCAAAAGTTGTGTGTGTGTATCTAAGAGAAGAGATACGTTATTCTTGCCAGACCAGAGGAGAGAAGTTATATCTACAGAGTGTAAGTGCAGAAGGTGAAGAGGAGCTTAACTGCATTTGCATTGGCATTGAGTGCTATTATCAGGTCATTGATATACCTGCTTATCTTTAACCACTTCAACAATTATGAAATCCCCTAACAGGGTAGCCTTAACCGACTTGTTGAAAATCCTTTAACAGGGTAAATTGAAGCTACTAAGTCATTGATATCCTTTAGCTATTGAGTTCTTGAAATCCTCTACCAAGGTACCCTTAACAGGGTTTAACCCTTAATTGGATATTGTAGCCATCCCTTAACCGGGTGATCCCTAACAGGATCTATTCCTAACAAAACCTATTGTATCTGTCTTTAACCAGACAAGGCTCCTAATAGAGTGGACTTCCAAAGAGTTACAAAACAAGCTTGCGGGTATTCATCCCCACCGTGGTTTTTCCCAGTTGGGTTTCCATGTGAAAAATATGTGTGCCATGTATGATGCTTTCTTCATGTGATGTTATGATTGTTTTTTGATTAAGTGGTGATGCATGTTGATCTTGCTGTAATATGTACATCTTTGATGGTAGATTGCCTGTTCATGCATTAGGATGAAATAGGAATGAAGAGTTAGACTATATGAGAAGATAAGTGTCAATCGGTCTTTGCTTGTCTCAGTCACACTGGGTTTTGCCGGTTGAACTCTGTTGAAGGACCGGTGCTGTTGTTTATCTATCAGTGCATAAGTGTTAGTTGACAAACCGGTTAAGGTTGTGTTTTTGCCTGTACTGATTCACCCCCCCTCTCAATACTGGTTTGGAACTATTCTTTCATCATTAAGTTATCAATTGGTATCAGAGCATCCTCCAGGTCCTCTGTGTTGTAAGCTTAACTGCTTGAGGGAAAGATCCTATTGTAATGATAAAGAGAGAAGGTCCAAAGTTTAACAAAGAAAATTTCAGTATATGGAAAGACAGAATGAAGATATACATCAGAAGCATGTGTGCTAAACACTAAAGCTATGTTGAGAATCCCTATTTTACCCTACCAGTACTCTCACCGATGATCAAAAGAGAGAGATACATGAGAATGAGCAAGTCATGGAAGCCCTAATCAGTAGTTTATCTAATATTGAGTTCATTGATGTCCAAGATAAGGTAAATCCCAAAGAGGTATGGGATGCTCTTGAAAATATCTATGGAGGTGATAAGCATGTAAAACAAGCTAAGGAAGAAAGCCTTAGAGGAAAGTTTGAAGACATGCGAATGGTTGAAGGTGAAACCATTCAACAGTATGGTATTAGAATCAAAACTATTGTCAGAGATATCAAGAGTGCGGGTGGTAAAATGGAAGATTCCACTGTGGTAAGCAAAGTCCTGAGATCCCTATTGCCGGTCTATGCAATAAGGGTTGCTACTATTCAGGAGCTAAGATCAATAGACAAGACTAAGGTATCCTTGGACTCCATCATAGCAAAGTTGACAGCCTATGAGCTAAATAGTTTTGATGGCAATGTTCAAAAGACTGAATCAACTTTTAGAGCTTCTGCTATACCATCCAGGAAAGGAAAAGAAGCAAGCACTAGTGGTGAACCAAGATAGAGCAGAGTAATGGATGATGAGGAGTTTCTGATGGAATTGGAAGCTCTTCTTGCTAGGAAATTTCCAAAAGGAACCGGTAAATAGAGAGGTAAGATCCCTTTGAAATGTTTTTCGTGTAACCAGATATTGCTATGAACTATCCTAATAGTGACAACAAGGATAAACCGGAAAGATTCAAGAAATTAAAAGGAGGAAACCAGAGAAACTATTTTGTTGCAGTTGATGAAGGTGTCACAGATGAGGAATCAGAAGATGAAGAGAATGAAGACATTGTGTTTGTTGCTGTAAAGGAAGATGTGTCAGACAAGAAGGCTCTTGTCTCCTGCTTTGATAATTCCAATGAATGGATTATTGACAGTGGTTGCTCTCACCATATGACTGGTGACCAGAGCAAGTTTCTATCCTTGGAAGAGTATGATAGTGGTGTGGTTCGTTTTGGCAACAATGCACCATGTATGGTTAAAGGAAAAGGGTCCATCTCTCTAAATGGAAAGAGTAGTGCTAACAATGTATATTGGGTTGATGGTCTCAGACACAACCTTCTGAGTGTTGCTCAGCTGAATGACAGTGGTTTCACTCTAGAATTCAAGAATGGAGTGTGCAGAATCAAAGGAAAGAATGGCAAAATTATGGCTACCAGTATGCAGACCAAAGGTAACCTATTTCAACTAAATGCAAATGTAAGTACATGTCTTATGGCTAAATTTGATGATAGCTAGATATGGCATAGGAGACTCTACCATGTTAACTTTGATAACATTGTGAAGGCTAGTAATATCAAGGAACTTAGAGGGTTTCCGGTGCTAAGAAAACTGGATAATACCTTGTGCAGAGAGTGTCAATTGCGGAAAATGTCTTCCTCAACCTTTAAGGGTAAATCTTTCACTACTGACAACTTGCTTGATCTTGCGCATACTGATTTGTGTGGTCCTATGAAAACTAGAAGTATGCAGGGTGATAGGTACTTCATGATTCTCATTGATGACTGCT
Organism: Cryptomeria japonica; assembly: GCF_030272615.1. Taxonomy (NCBI): domain Eukaryota; kingdom Viridiplantae; phylum Streptophyta; class Pinopsida; order Cupressales; family Cupressaceae; genus Cryptomeria; species Cryptomeria japonica. The sequence goes on along the minus strand of NC_081414.1, from coordinate 369,059,648 downwards.
CAAGAATGATGTGGGTCACATTCTTGAAAGACAAGTCTGAAGCCTTTATGAAGTTCAAATCTTTCAGACCATTAGTGGAGAAGGAAAGCGGTAAAAGGATCAAGTGCCTCAGAACTGATCAAGGAGGGGAATTCCCTTCCGGTGAATTCAACAAGTATTGTGAAGAATTTGGCATCAAGAGGCAACTGTCTGCCCCCTGGACTCCACAGTAGAATGGCCTAGCAGAGAGAAATAACAGGACTGTGGTTGAAATAGCTAGAACCATGTTGATTCAAGGAAAGGTAGCTCATACCTTTTGGAGAGAATCGATAAGCACTGCAGTCTACATAATGAACCGGGTACTCATCAAGAAAGGTAAGGATAAAACTCCTTATGAGTATTGGACCGGTAAGACACCTGTGGTTAGCTACTTTAGGGTATTTGGTAGGTTACATCAAGAGGAGTGAACATCAGGGAAAGTTTGAAGCTAAATGTGATGAGGGAATATTCCTAGGATATTCCACCAGGAGTAAAGCTCTCAAGTGTTTCAACAATAGGACTCAGAATTATGGAAAGTATCAATGCGAGAGTTGATGAAACCTCTAAGAAACCAGAGGAAACAGGTAGTGAGCAAGCTGTAAATGAACCGGTTGCAACCTTCTGGGAACCGGTTGTCAGTCAACTGAGTACCACTAACAGTGTTCCTGAATCGGTGAATGTTGATACTGATGAAGATGAGGATGAAGAGGAAAAGCAAGAAGAACTAGTCAAGACTATTCCTCGGTATGTCAAGCTGAATCATGATCCTGAGCAGATCATAGGAGATAAGGATGCAGGAATCCTTACAAGAAGAAAGATTAGAGAAAACTCATGTATGATCTTTGAATTTGAGCCTAAATCATTCAAAGAGGCTCATAAAGATGAAGACTGGATCAAGGCAATGGAAGATGAACTTGACCAGATAGAGAAAAATGGTACATGGTCCTTGGTACCCAGATCGGAGCATAAAAATGTCATTGGCACCAAATGGGTGTTCAGGAACAAGCTGAATGAGGATGGCACAATGATTAGGAACAAAGCTAGATTGGTGTGAAAAGGATATGCTCAAGAAGAAGGAGAAGACTATGGAGAAACCTTTGCTCCTATAGCCAGATTGGAAGGAGTTCGTATGCTTCTTGCATATGCAACTTTTAAAGGATTCAAGGTATATCAAATGAATGTAAAATTTGCATTCCTAAATGGTGTACTAGAAGAGGAGGTGTATATAGAGCAACTAGATGGGTTTTCCCTATCCGAAGACAGTGATATGGTGTGCAGGCTACATAAAGCCTTATATGGTCTAAAGCAAACACCTAGGGCATGGTATGAACGTCTACATTCCCATCTTGTGAAGATTGGATTTGAGAGAACAAGTGAAGATAGCAATATCTACTTGAAATCTGAAGGAGATTAGATCCTGATTTGTGAAGTTTTTGTTGATGACATTATCTTTGGTGGAGATGACAAGATGAGTCATGAGTTTGCTGATGAGATGAAGGAAGAGTTTGAGATGTCACTCATAGGGGAGATTAAGTTCTTCATTGGACTGCAGATCCAACAGATGAAAGATGGAATCTTTATCACTTAGTCCAAATATGTCAAAGAGGTGTTGAAGACCTTTGGCATGGAAGATAGCAAAACGGTTGGTACACCAATGGTGATCGATTGCAAATTATCAAAAGAGGATGATTCCACATTGGTTGATGAGAAGGAATACTGATCAATGATTGGTAAGTTGCATTATGTAGTGCATAGCAGACTAGATATTGCACATGCAGTTGTCATTACTACAAGGTTCCAGAAAAGTCCAAGAGAATCCCACTTGGTTGTAGTCAAGCGGATTCTTAGGTATCTAAAGGGAACAATTGACTATGGATTGTGGTACCCATATAGAAATGATTTCAACCTGAAAGTATTCATAGATGTTGATTTGGCAGGTAATGTGGATGACCGGAAAAGCACAACCGGTGGTGCATTCTTTCTCGGTGGTAGACTGGTCTCATGGATGAGTAAGAAGCAGAGCTGTATCTCTCAATCTACAGTGGAAGCAGAGTATGTTGCAGCTTTCATGAATTGCACTCAGACAATCTGGATGAAGCATGTATTAGATGGCTTCAAAATCCCTGTATCTAAATTGGTAAGTATATTCTGTGATAACACAAGTGCTATCAATATTTCAAAGAATCTAGTTTTACATTCTAGAACCAAGCATTTTGAGCTTAAGTATCATTTCTTGAGGGAAAAGGTTCAGAATAAAAAGATTGCACTGGAACATGTTTCCAGTAAGGAGCAGTTAGTAGACATATTTACCAAGCCTCTCCCAAAGACTACATTTGTGTATTTAAGAGGTGAATTGGGGGTACTGCCCCTTTAGGAGGTAAATTAAAAGTATTTGTTCCACATCAGTTAGGTATTGCATAGTCAATTTTTTTTTTGTTGATTGATATGTTGAAGGATGCTACTCCTCAGGGGGAGTAGCATAATGGAACAGGGATGTGTGTGCCTCCACTTTGGCATTGTTGTCAAAGGGGAAGAAGAAGTGTAACATAGAAGATATCTGCAGAAATTGGGGAGAAGATGAGTTAGCAGAGAGATATCTTTGTATATTGCCATCAATGCCAAAGGGGGATATTGTTGGCATTATGTGAACCGATGTGTGGATATAATGACATTGTATGTTGTCATTGATGTCAATACACTAAAGAGGTGTGAATTGACATATGTAAGAACTGGTATAACACTGTGAACCAGTATCTGTATCAAAGTGAAGCGGTGTGCTTGTTCAAGGTGAACCGGCATAAGGTTATGGGAACCGACACATGGAAGCAGTGCATGACTACCGATTGGTGGTCTCAACTTCAGGGTTTCTAGTTGGAGTGCTTCAAGGTGACTTTATGTGATGAAGTTAGAATGGTAACGAAGAACAGATAGTGTTTCCACGTAAGCCTTGTGTGCATGAAGGATCTTGCATAAAGAAGAGTGTTCCTATCTACCTCGAGAATGTGCGAAGTTTGTAAATGGTGATAACGTTTGATGGGTTATCAGCCACCATGAAATCGGTGGAAAATGAACGATGGAGAATGTCTTGAGATTGGATCAAGACTATTGCATTGAATACAGTATGATCAATGGTCAGGATTGAACTATTTGAATTCCTTTACCTAACAGGTCTAGGGTTTAGGGTTTATGCTACCGACCTATCTGTTGTCCTATAAGGTCGATGTTGTGATTCTTTCAGAGGTTGTTGGCAAAAGTTGTGTGTGTATCTAAGAGAAGAGATACGTGATTCTTGCTAGACCAGAGGAGAGAAGTTATATTTGCAGAGTGTAAGTGCAAAAGGTGAAGAGGAGCTTAAGTGGATCTGCATTGGCATTGAGTGCTATTATCAGGTCATTGATATACTTGTTGATCTTTAACCACTTCAACAGTTGTGAAATCCCTTAACAGGGTAGCCTTAACCGGCTTGCTGAAAATCCTTTAACAGGGTAACTTGAAGCTACTGAGTCATTGATATCCTTTAGCTATTGAATTCTTGAAATCCTCTAACAAGGTACCCTTAACAGGGTTTAACCCTTAACCAGGTATTGTAGCCATCCCTTAACCAGGTGATCCCTAACAGGATCGGTTCCTAACATAACCTACTATATCTGTCTTTAACCAGACAAGGCTCCTAATAGAGTGGACTTCCAAAGAGTTCAAAAACAAGCTTGTGGGTATTCATCCCCACCGTGGTTTTTCCCAGTTGGGTTTCCATGTGAAAAATATGTGTGTCATGTGTGATGCTTTCTTCATGTGATGTTATGATTATTTTCTGATTAAGTGGTGATGCATGTTGATCTTGCTGTAATATGTACATCTTTGATGGTAGATTGCCTGTTCATGCATTAGGATGAAATAGGAATGAAGAGTTAGACTATATGAGAAGATAAGTGTCAATCGGTCTTTGCTTGTCTCAGTCACACTGGGTTTTGCTAGTTGAACTTTGTTAAAGGACCGGTGCTGCTATTTTTTTGTCAGTGCATAAGTGTTAGTTGACAAACCGGTTAAGGTTGTGTTTTTGCCTATACTGATTCACCCCCCCTCTCAGTACTGGTTTGGTACTATTCTTTCATCATTAAGTTATCAATTATATCTGAATCAGTAGCACATTTACTGGAACAGAGAGTTGAACCAGTTCTTCTGGCAACATCAAAGAATTCTACAGTAACTGAAGATTAGGGAAGAGGAACAAAGAGTTTGAAGACTCCTAGGTATGTGAGATTGAATCATTCTAAAGATCAAATCATTGGGGATAAGAGAAATGGAGTGATGACAAGAAGAAGACTGGCAACTAATGAGGTATGTTTAATTTCACAAGTTGAACCAGTATCAGTAATTGAGGTATGTAAAGATGAACATTGGTTAAAAGCTATGAAAGAAGAATTAGATCAGATTGAGAAAAATAACACATGGACTTTGGTTCCCCAACCTAAAAATAAAAATATTATTGGAACTAAATGGGTTTTTAGGAATAAAATTAAATGAGGATGGTCAAGTTATAAGAATAAGGCTAGATTGGTTTGTAAAGGATATTCTTAGAAGGATTGAATTGATTATGGAGAGACTTTTGCACCTGTACCTAGGATTGAAGCTGTAAGATTATTTCTTGCCTATGCTGCTTATAAAAACTACAAGGTTTATCAGATGGATGTTAAATATGCATTCTTGAATGGGGATCTTGATGAGGAAGTTTATATTGAGCAACTTGATGGTTTTTCACTATCAGATGATACATATATGGTTTGCAGGTTAAGGAAAGCTTCATATGGATTGAAACGAGCACCTAGAGCTTGGTATGCAAGGTTGGATAAATATCTTTTGAAGCTTGGTTTTACTAAGGGCAGTGCTGACAATAATTTATATTATAAAATCACTTATGATGATATACTAATTATTGAAGTATTTGTTGATGGCATTATTTTTGGAGGTGAAGATAAGTTATGCATAAAATTTTCTAAGAATATGGCGAAAGAATTTAAGATGTCTATGATTGGTGAGATCAAAATTTTCTTAGGTTTGCAGATTACTCAAACTGACAAAGTTATTTTTATGTGTCAAACTAAATATGCTAAGGAATTGTTGAAGAAATTTGGTATGGGAGATTCTAAACTAATAAGTACACCTATGGTTACAAGTGAGATATTGACAAGAAAAGATGTTTCTACACCAGCAAATCCTACAAGATACAAATCTATGATTGGAGGTCTACTTTATTTGACTCGGACTAGGTCTAATATTATGAATGTTGTTTGTATTGTTTCAAGATTTTAGAGTGATCCTAGATAAAATAATGAGATGGTGGTGAAAAGGATTTTTAGATACTTGCAAGGTACATCAGAATATGGCTTATGGTACTCTAAGGATGATAACTTTACTTTATGTGCATATACAGATGTAGATTGGGCTGGAGATGTTGATGACTAGAAAAGTGCTTCCAGTGGAGATTTATTTCATGGAAAGAAGTTGGTTTCATGGATCAACAAGAAATAGTCATGTACTTCTTTATATACTACGGAAGTTGAGTATGTTTCTGCTACTACTAATTGTTCAAAAGTTTTATGGATGAAGCAAATGTTGAAGGATATAATGGTGGATTGTGATGCACCGGTAGTTATTTACTATGATAACTTTGTTGCTATTGATATATCAAAGAATCCAGTACTTCATTCTAATACAAAGAACATTTATCAAGTATCACTTTTTGAAGGAGAAGGTGGAAGAAAATGAAGTTAGACTGGTTTATGTGAACACTAAAGAACAGATTGCAGATATTTTCACAAAACCTTTATCCAACGAATCATTTGAGTACTTGAGAGACAGATTGAGAGTTTCTACCCCTTCAGTAGAGACTTAATTGATGTGGTTTGGCATCAGTCCGAAATGCATTATCTGAGATACTATTCATTTCGACACTGATGTGGGATGCTACTACTCAGGGGGAGTAGTCATCTTTGTGATTCAGAGGCTTATGTATTTGCTTTGATATTTTTGTCAGATTTCTGGCATTTATGTCAAAGGGGGAGTGATATTGATGAGAGAAAGTAAATATTAAAGGGAGAAATATTATTCACAAGGGGAGAGACATTCATATTCAGAGCTATTTGTGTGAATTTGTTGGCTGTCTTCCACTGGGGAGACTTGTTTGGCATTTCTTGGTACTTAGATGTTTTTCACATCTAGTGTTGCCATCAATGCATAAGGGGGAGATTGTTGGCCATTTGGTAGAATTGATTATGTGTTTCATTGGTGTTTTTTTATTGATGTCAACACTAGCTATTTGGATGCTTTACCAGCATCCTTCTAGTCCCGGTAGGATGAGTAGTTTCTGGTTAACTTGGATCCAACATGATCTGGCAGACTTCGGTATAATCTAGTGATGGAATTGGCTTGTTCATGATACTCATACTCATATTTGGTCAGTTGGTTTTGGTCTGGTGATTGGATGCTATCCTGCTTGCTTAGAAGATTGGTTTCTAGTTCCGACAAGGGTTTCCTTGGTAGAGCTTTTAGTGGAGATCTTTGATGAATTTCATAAGTGATGTTGATGCAGCTTCTGATGGATTTTCAGGATGCTTTTGGTGATCATGTTCGAGACTTGGCATTTGGAGATCATTGTTGAAGCGTGTGGACCTATACTTGGTCCTGATTTATCTAGGTTATGGACCGACTTTAATGTAATGTGTGGATAAGACCTATTGATGTATTTTCGAGATGTCTTATGTGTTGATATTACTTGTTTGGTCTAAGGCCGACATGGTTTGTAATTATGTAATTGGTTTATTGTCTGGTGGATGACCTGATCGTTTATGGTTGAGGGTTTGTATAACTAGATGTAAGATCTCATTGTGGATCATCATGGTTAATGTAAGAGGTCATGGTCAAGGAATGTAATGTGCGAATAATGTAATATCATTCAGGCAGAGGAATTGGTCGATCATTGGAGATCGAATTGGGTTTATGTAAGAGGATTTAGTCCTCCGGTATTGAGCTTAAGTGAAACTATACTCTGGCATTGGAGATGCTATCTTTTGTGGTTCAACACTTCTCTGGATTGTAGTATGGATTTCTATGTAGTCAGTGAGGCTCCTTTGAGATGAGCAGTGTGCTCTAGGTTGTTGGCCTTCCTGCAAGTGTAGGCCCCTTCATTGTAATTCACATACTTACTGCAAAAGTATTATCGGACTGTGTGTAGGCTTCCCACCGTGGTTTTTCCCTTTACCGGGTTTTCCACATACAAATCTTGGTGTTGTGTGGATGGTTGTTATTCTGTGATTACTATCTATGATTAATTGGATTAACTGCTATTTTGGTATTATTGTTTTGGGTTTTAGTATTAAAGTTTTAATTGCTGAATGTTCCTGTAATCTGAGACAACTGATTCACTGCCTGCCTCTTAGTTGTCTTCGAGTTATCTGAACTATCTAACAAATGTAACGTGTGGATAGGACCTATTGATGTATTTTCGGGATGTCTTATGTGTTGATATTATTTGTTTGGTCTAAGGTCGACATGGTTTGTAATTATGTAATTGGTTTATTGTCTAGTGGTCGACATGATTGTTTATGGTCAAGAGTTTGTATATATAGATGTAAGATCTCATTGTACATCATCATGGTTAATGTTAGAGGTCATGATGAAGGAATGTAATGTGCAAATAATGTAATACCATTCAGCCAGAGGAGTTGGTCAATCATTGGAGATCGAATTGGGTTTATGTAAGAGGATTTAAACCTCCGGTATTGAGCTTAACTAGTTGTACTCAGGCATAGGAGATGCTATCTTTTGTAGTTCAACACTCCTCGAGATTGTAGTCTAGATTTATATGTAGACAATGAGGCTCTTTTTGTGATGAGAAATGTGCTCTAGGTTGTTGGCCTTCCTGCAAGTGCAAGCCCCTTAATTCTAATTCACATTCTTACTGCACAAGTATTATCTGACTGTGGGTAGGCTTCCCACCGTGGTTTTTCCCTTTACTGGGTTTTCCACGTACAAATATTGGTGTTATGTGGATGGTATTTATTCTATGATTATTGTTTATACTTAATTGGATTAATTGCTATTCTGATATTAATGTTTTGGTTTCCGGTATTAAAGTTTAAATTGCTAATGGTTTTTGTAAAACATGACAACTGATTCACCCCCCCCTCCCCTCTCAGTTGTCTTCTGGTTATTTGAACTGTCTAACAATAATGTCAAGACACTGTTATCTTTTGACCCTAAAAATTCAGGCCTATTTTATCAAGACACTGACAATTGTTGAATAGTGTCCAATGCTTTTAGGGCAAAATTTTGGGAGGATAATATGTCAGTCTTGGTATTTCCAAATCTATATTCAATGTGAAAAAATGATTTTGTAAGTCATCCTTTTATCAATTTGGAGTTAGAATTTTAGATATAAGCAAGATATTTTTCCTCATTTGTGGGTCAATTAAGGAGAAAATAGAAGTGCAACTTTATGAGGAGAAAGTTGTACTTAATGTAAAGTTCCAAATCTGCAAATTCAAGACAATAAAAATATCAAGTGTTCATTAACATTCATTCATCATGATGGAGGCTTCAAGGGATGTTGGAGGATGATAGGTATTCACCAGCTAATGATTGGCTTATACCTCTCCGTAAGGGGTTTGGTACGATTTCATGCTATTATCACATTTCTACAATTAATCATTAGATCTAAGTTTTATTATTAAATTATGTGATTCATATATTCTAAAACAAATTTTTGTTTCACATTTGATCATTTCATTTAGGTTTTACCCTAACACACTTGAGTAGTACTAGTTTACATTTATGCATCTAGGCTCCTCACAATCTTAGACACCAGAGTTTACTTTAGTGGCGAATATTTGCCAATGGCAAATTTTTCACGTCGGCGACCTGGGAATTGGCAAATATTTTGTACCGACTGTGGCCATGTTGCCAGAACATTATCAATTTCCGTCAAATTCATGGCCGAATCGCTATATGTTTTATGTGATTAAATGTTTCTATGCGAGGATTTCGCCAATACAATATATGTTGGACACATGGTAAATTTATTTTTTTCGCTTACACTCTTCGAGGTTGCCTTAATAGATGACCATAATTTGCCTATAGGCATGTGAAGATTTGTTCACTAGGAGGACCCAATTCGCTCAAAATTTCACCGACTCGTGTCTCCATTCACCCCAACTTTTGCCAACTATATTGTATTTGCCATTTATTTGGACGACCCATAATCGCCTCGAAAGTTACATAAGTCATGTTATAGTTACGCAGGATTCGCCAAATATTTGTATATCATATAAAATTCCCGTGGAATTCACCATATAAGGATTGGTATAAATACATGCAAAGATCAGATCTATCTCTACACAATCTGGTGGGTTCTAGGCTCTAAACTTTGATCAATAGCGAAGTTTCAGACTAAGGAAATTCATTGTTGTTGATTGTATTGGCGACTGCTAGTGACCTAAAGGTGAGCGATCATATTTTTGAAGTGTTATAATGTTATTAGGAATTTATCTATATTTGTTTGCACCATTGAGTTTATTTTTATTCATTGGCGACCCGTCAGTGCCAAGTGGTCAACCAAGACATTCAGACCTCAGACATCTAGATTGTAGATCGTAAGGCCAATGAAACATATATTATACTTTATAGTCTATTATTGCTTCTTCAACAAATTGATATTCTTTTGGCAACCTTTATTTCGTTGGAGATGTCAAACAGGAAGAAGGGTAGGAAACATGAATGTGGGGAAGGCCATGAGAGGCCAACAAAAAGCAGAACGTTGTCTTCGTACTTTGGCTTTGGAAAAGAGTGTAGTGAAAATCAGGAAGGTACATCATCACAAGTACAAAATTCACAACCTACACCGCATGTTGAAGATGATGGTGAACCTGATATCTCAGATCAGGATGATCTCGAAGAAGATTATCTGGTAGATGCCCAAGTTAGCTAGAATGATATAATTGACTTGGGTGATAATGCCATTGATGATAATGCACGAAAGGGGAAAAGAAAAGCCAGATCAAAAAAGGATGAACCACAATAAAAAAAGGATCAGGAGTGGGATATGTCAGTGAGGAGTTTTCCAATTAATTGGGCATCAAAGTATCCATTCATTGAACCGGTGGAGAATCCAATTGAAGGGGAGCCTCCAATAAAATGCAGGTGTAAGATTTGCACTTGGAAACATAACAAGGAAATTAGGTTGCAGCTAAAATTTGACACCATAGAAAAGCATATGGGTAAAGTTTATGAAAAACAAATGATAGACAGGGTTGAAAAATCAGTGATAAGATGGAAAACAAAGGAGGAATGTAAGCATGTGAGGAATGCCGAAGAGTATTATTTTCAAGAGAAAATACAGACGAAGCCTATTGAAGTTAAAGGTTCTATTGAGGCTAGTTTTGGAATAGCAATGCAAATAGAACAACTGGGAAAAGCTGTTTAGTTAAGCTTGTTTTTTATATTTTGAGTAGAGGGTGTGCTATGACAAATTTCCCATCAATTAGTGGTTTATTATACTTTTTGGAAGTTCCTAACTATCCTAATAGACATTGGTCAGTAAACAATGGATGAGAATGGGCAAGTTGTCTTGCTAAGGTTAAAAAAGAAGATGTAAAGGAAACAATAAGAGAGTCAAAATTTATTGCATTTTCTTTAGACAAAGTTACAGCAGTAGACAATACTTCATGGGTATGCATGCATGTTTATACTGTAGAGAATCATACCCACCAACCTCATCTACTAACTGTTGCTAAAATGAAGGAGAGTGCAACATCGAAAAATTTATTTCAATTAGTAAGGAGAAGTTTAATTGAATATGGAGGTATGGATGACATGACGGTAGCCAAAAAATTGGTTTGTGTTGGAGCAGATGGAGCTTCAGTAATGCAAGGTCACAGGAACGGTCTTTGTACAAAGATTGGAACTTCATTTGCACCGTACATTACTGCAATTCACTGCATGGCTCACAAGATGAACCTAGCTTTTGGAATTGTGAGCAAGTTTGCTTCGGTTAAAAAAAATGAAATTTTAATCAGAGATCTCTAAAACAATTTGCTAATGGAATAATTGATGGGAAAAAGCTTCTCAAGGATAATGATACTGAATGGATTTGTTTGGATGGTCCAACAGATCAAGTTTTTTTAGAATATCCATCCTTGATTGGACTATTTCACACAACTCGTGACAAATCAGATCAACCAAAATTTCCTGACCTTCTTCAGAGGTTAATTAATTTAGAGACACTCTTAACTTTAGCAACTCTTCTGCCCATGCTAGAGGAAATGAGGAATATTATGAAGGCTGCCCAAAAAAGAGCTCTATATATTGCAGAATATGCTATGCTGTGTAAGATGACATGCATGACCCTTGACAATCTCTATCAAAATCAGCCAACACTATCTGACAAAAAAATTGTTAAGTGGCAGACACTCACAGATTTGAACAATCCTGATAACTTTTTACAAATTGGTGCAGAGGGGGAGGTATGTGACAATGTATAGGGAGTTGAGATACCAATTCACTTCTATGCCACGGTTGACCTCGAGGAACCAAGAAAGCGCCCCAGGAAGCAACTAGCAAGAGTTACAAGGGAAGATTTTGACAAGATTGTTGAGACTGTAACTACTTCTGTGAAGAAAATTGCGTATGATCTTTCCTCACAAATTAGAAGCAGATTCCCTCCTGACAACCTACTCAAAGCCATGTCTATTGTGTTTCCTCATTATTGGAGCCTCAACATTGCAGCTGATTTTTGAAGTAAGCTACTGATTTTGATAAAACAATTTTGCATATCCAGAGAATTGAATGGAGTAACTATAAATGGAATATTAGATGAAACTCATCTTCGAGAGAAATCATCTCATTTTGCATACACTATGAGAGAACAATATGGCAAAATGGAGAACCCCCGCGAAGAGAGATCAACAACAAGGCTTTGGAAAATTATAGCTGAGAAAGTAGCGTTGCGTGATTCAATGCCAGAATATTTGAAGTTTGCTGATCTATGTCTTACCATGATATTGGGTTTGGTGGAAGATGAGAGAGTTTTTAGTGCTTTGGGGTTCCTAAAATCAAAGCTAAGAAACAAACTAGACAAAAAATTGGAAAATTGCTTGAGGCTCTATACATCTAGGTATGATGTCCATACTTTTCCTTATGATAGGGCACTGCAAATCTGGAGGTCCAAATGTGAAAGAATAGGTTTGGGCAACAATTCAAACCAAACTGCCAGTGGGACTATTGACTCATGTACTGGACCTACTGGTAGCATTGAGATGCAGTTCAATGAAGGTATGCAGACTCAGAGTGAAGAAACCACATACAAGAATCAAGTAAGCTCTGAATTTGATGAGGATGAATGACAACTGTAAGAGATTGGCATTTATTAATATTATTACTGTATTTCATCATTCATATTACAAAAACATATTACTTTTTGCAATTAGATTTTAAATTTTGATTTGTAATTGTATTTTTCAACTTTTTTATTTCCAGATTTAAAATATCATAATAAAAGACCATAATGTGTTTATTGATACATAGATGTTTATTGTTTATTTAGACATGTTTGAGTCTCAAATCTTTGTGATACATTTCAGAACCATATGATACAATTCATTCAATAGTAATACACATGTCGAGAACTTAGATTTTCATTAATTCTTTCAAAATATAGTCATATGATATAATTCATTCAATAGTAATACATTTTAGAACCATGTCTGGTAATAAAATATAGCCATATGATACAATTCATTCAATAGTAATACACCAATTTGTGTGATTCTCCATTCAAAAGTCAATACAAAGTTTCAGAACCCTTTGCAAATGACCTTGGATTCTCTTTTATAGAAACAAGGGAGCAACAACAGCTTCAGGTCAAATTGCAACATGTGAAGACTCAACATCAAAATCGCAAACTCAGCACAGATTTACGTGGCCATCACAGGCTGAATTAGCAATTTAACAACTACTACATGTCTGATGTCTCCCATTCAAAAAACATAGTTCAAAATTAAATATTAATTCATGCCATGACAAATTAAATATAGATAATAGCAGTGCCCAAAACCTAGTAATCAGAAATAGAGAAATGTTAAAGCTTGGGATAATTTGAGAATATAAATTTACAGGCTGAAGTTTTGCACTATGCATCATAGATTCATAGGTTGGATTAGCAATTTAGCAATAATGAGTGCTGGTTTTTTCCTATTCACAAAACAAAGTTATTTCAAGTGATGCCAAATTCCAAACAGAAAAAACATAAAACCTTGAAATTAAGAGTAAAAGAAGAAAACTGTGCAATACATACTATGATTCTTAAGACTTCTGTGGTAGTTTTTGTAGGGTGCTCTACTCTTCATCTGATGGAAGGTCAATATTTTGTAAACTATGGAAAGTCAACTGCAACTTCGTCAACATTCCTTATTTAGAAGAGTGACTTGACATCACTATTTCACCCAATACCGAATTCAGAGTTGTAAATGGTTGGATGAATTCCAGAAAGCTTTGGGGAGTTGTGTCCTTAGGAAGCAAGTCTAAATTAGACTTCATTTTTATCTCCATGCTTTTTTTGTAAGCTTCTTTTCCAATGAATTTATTTGATGGGTCAACGGTCTTAGGCAAACCAAGTTTAATCAAATTATTTTTCTTTTCTTGCATCTTCAATATATTTTTGCCACATTTTTCAATAACTTTTGATGTTTCCCTTAGTTTCTGGCATTTTTGAATGATAGATGATGTCTTAACTGTGACATCAATGCGGATCTTAATTCCCTTGGATGCCGAGTAGCTATCACTGGTACTGTAGACTACTTGTAGAATCTATTTTGCCATATCCTCTTTTGAATAAACATGTATGCTCTTCTCAAAGTGCCCATTGATTTTCATATAAATTACTCTCAGACTTTCATTCAATTCAAACCATTCACACAACTTGTCACTCCTTTGCATTATTTGCCACCAAATGTTTTCTTGTATATACTTCATTGTATTTTTCATATTATCTTTCAATCTATCCTCCAAAATTTTATTTTTATCATTTTTATTGTGCAGGTCTTCTTTCATTTGTGCACATTTTTTTCTTTCTTCCTCTACTCCCTCTTGCAAATGTTTTTCTTTTTCCTTCTCATGATCCAATAGGTCCCGTGTTTTTCTTATTTTGGCAGCAACAAACTCATAACTTTTGTATAATTTTGAAAACTGGCTCTTTCCTCATCAATTATTTTACTACTTTTAGCCAGTTTTTCTCTCAGGTCCTTCAATTCTGCATCCATCTTCTCCTTCTCTACAATTTCTACTGCAAAGCCTGAATTTTTATCCTTTTCTATTAATCATTGCACTTGTTATATGCTGCTTTCCTCTTTGATTTTTCATTTTCCAAGTCTTCCTGTAACTTTTCTATTTGTTTCTCTAGTTTATTTTTCTCTCTCTCCACCTTTAGTAGTGAAGTGTAGACCACTTCATCAGTCCTTTTTGACACACTAATTTTGTCCACATTATGTACTTTGGAAAAATCCATTTGGAGGGTGCTAACTTGAAATTAAGAGGGATCTATCTGACTCTGTGGTGGATTTTTATCTTTAGTTGGGGGCATAACAACCATGAACTCCATCATATCTTTGTGTGGGTCATATGTTGGAAATACCCTATTCCTTGCAAGTTGTTCATCTAAAACTTCGGTCAGGGCAACCCTATGAAATGCTTTTTTTTTTTTCTTTATTTGCATTTGTTGTGTGTTCAAATTTTTCATAGTAATACGAAATTGAAAATCTGGGCTTGCTAAAGCAATTGAATGTTTGAAAGGTGACATAGGAATAACAAAGGCTCCAGTTCCACTTATGCCTGTGATTATAACTAATGCATTACTAGGATTACCAATAACCTTTCCTGATCCTGTCCCACTGACACTTTCATGTGTAGTTTTCATAATCTTTTGAGGTGTGTGATCTGAAGCTGCAAATGATTGATTTATAGTGTTAGTGGCACTTGATATAGGATTCTCAATAGTATGAGATTGAGTATCTACCACTAGTGGCCTCTTGTGAGAGATATTTTGTTGTTGCCCTTGTCCAACACCAAGACAACTAGTATCAATAGTAGTACCCATGCCAACCCCACCAATCACAATGACACTTGACTGAACAATAATGAGAATGCTATCCCCAGATTCCCCACCAGTGGCAGTGGCACTTGATTCACCACCAATGGGAATACCATGATGTGGTGGTGGTTGTGGATTTGAACCTGAAACAAATGTAGGTGGACCCTAAGGGTAATGAGTAGTACCTTTCCGTGATGAATCTGAAGAATCAAGTCCAATGACTGGTTTAACAAGAGCTTTTGATTTTGAATTTAATGGAAGTTGTACCTCAAGTGGATACCAAATGCCTTCTCCTTTGGGACCTAGACCACCACCTTCAAAACCCATTTTTTCCACAATGTTTGCCCCTTTTCTATATTTTTCTCTCATGGAATCATTGACTCCACCTAATATTTTAGGGATTGTACTAGTTGTTGGAGTGGGCTCAACCTCATATTCATCATCATATTCAATCCCATCATATGCTATTGTGGGATGCTCCATATTCCACAATTTTCTAAACTCTTCATCCTTGTCGATGGTCTCAAATTCTGCACTAGTCTTTGGTTCACCGAGATCCTTCCTCATGGTCCAATAACTCTCTTTACATTCTTGCAGAATTGATTTGGGAATAGATTTGTTAGATGGATTAGTAGATTTTTTTGGTAGAAATTGTAAGACCTCCTATTTTGGATGCCCTGGCCATCCTCTGTTGTCTTCTGTGTGCAATGCCATAATTTGTGATGACATTTATACTTTTGAAATGTTATTGTTAGTGGCAATTTTCTCCATCTCTTTTTAAACCTCATCCTAGGAGTCCATGTTTCTAAGCTTTTCTATCAATGGTTTAATTTCATGTTGACATAATGCTAAAGAGTTCCCATTTTTCTTAAGCCTTGCTTGAACTACACCGATTGGATCATACTAGAGACCCTCATCACCAAAGCTAAAAACTATCAAAAAATCATGTGCCACATTGAATTCTTTTCTCTCAAATGTGAACGCTCCACATGAGAAAGGCAAGGAAGGAAATATGCTCTTCTTTTGTTGACCATGGAAGTGCCTATCTGTGCTCTCCAATTGTCGTACATATTCCAATGCAAATACACTCTCTGCCACATGTATTGGAAGTTTGTATGGTTTTACTGCTGATCCGTAAAACCTTAACACAGTGAATTCTTCCATGAAGAACCAGTTAGCCAATTGTGTTTGACTTCCGAGCTGAATGCAATCTCTACAAGACATAGGCAATCTAGGCATTGGAGTGCTTGCAATTTCATTGTACATTGGTGCCAAAAAGAAGTCTACAAAATGGTTGTAGTTCTTTCTGTTATCATGCATCTTTATCTTGGTGTCCATTCATATATTGGACACTCTGTTCTATTTCGAGTCTTCTCATCAATCTTATAGTTCACAATTTGAAGATTGCTGGTCTCGAATATTGCATGGTACTTGGATAGAAGGAGATAGCACAAGTAGGATGAGAACCTAAATGTCTTATAGGAACCTTTTTTGATCATTAGTAATTGATTTTGAATGGATTGAACAATATGCTCAATAACATAATATCTTACTAGCTAATCTACGCAATGGATCCTAAAAATCATTTCAAGAAGGCTTGCACTCACTTCCCTATCATTTTCCAATCCCAGGCAAAACGACAACAAGGAAATAGTATCCCCAACCCATGGAACAAAAATGTTAGAATCATAAGGAAGCTTATGATTCTGATCCAATTGAGTACCATGCTTTATTAGAGATTTGATAAATGAATCTCTGCGAATTGAATCGGGACTCTCATAATTGTCTGCTAGCTTTCCTATGTCAATTTGGACATTTGAGTTTTGTGCTTCAAACCCTAGGTTCAACAAACGAGCAAATTCTCCCACGTTTATGGATATAATTTCCTCTTTTATATTTTTATTGACAATTTCTTTTTTATCTTCATCACAATTTTTGGCGCAGAGCATGACAAATCAGGGCAAGGGAATACTTCAGGTAACACCATGCTTCCCAATCCAGCATCCCACGATGCAATTTTATTTGTTCTTAGTTTTAACATTGAGTTGAAAACAATAAATTTTCCCCTGGATGGATCTGTTGCCTTATTAGACAATGCATATCTAATATCTATGATACACTTTTCACCATGGATAGCAGGGTCATAAATATCATGGTATTCATCAGTGAAACCTGGTGTTTTAATCAGTTCGGTTAGGTACATTTTTTTTTCACTTGGCTTCCTGTTGAACTATTGCTTCCCATTTTCCCCATCGCTGTTATTGTTAATAATTCAAAATAATGCTAGATACAAACCTAAAAATGCTAGCCCTCAAATTGGACCACGAGATTTAAAAAATTAAAAAAGGTGGGATGTGTTCTAGATTTTACCCGAAATTTCTATTTCACTAGATTTGCGCAGATAGTCTTTGTTGCAACTTGCACTCCTCAATCTAGTAGTTGTTTTATAATCTCCCTCAATTTACTGGTTTGTCCATGAAATGAAATACGATTATGATTTATAAGTCACTTATTTTGAAAACTCTGAAAGGTACAAAAGTAATACTTAGGGCAAAATATCTAGAATCATGTTGTAATTTTATTAATTGTTATTAATATCTATTCGCCGCCAAAGGACAAAATATTCATTACTTCACTTTCAGTCTATCTTCTGAGGACATTAAATATAAAACGTTCAATTCCGGGCGAAGTTCTCACAAATGTGTTCACTTCCCACATTCGGGTCAAAATCGACCCTAAGTCGTTGATCTTTGCTCATCCAACGGACGATGGTACCTGTTGTCAGATGCCATGGGTCCCATGAATTCTGTCATTTTTCAGGCACGTCAGCACACTTGAGTCACTTTTCGGGACTATTTTTTAAGTCTGTTTAATCATTTTAAACTTCCACCTGAAAAAGAGCTTTATAGACTAAATTATATTTAATTAAATTTAAAATGTTCAATTTCGGGTGAAGTTCTCACAAATGTGTTCACTTCCCACATTCGGGCTGAAATCCACCCTAAGCCGTTGATCTTTGCTCATCCAACAAGCGATGGTACCTGTTGTCAAATGTCATGGGCCCCATGACTTTTGCCATTTTTCGGGATGTCACCACACTCAAATCACTTTTCGGGAGTTGGGACTTTTTTTAAGTCTATTTAATCATTTTAAACTTTCGCCCAAAAAAGAGCTTTATACACTTAATTATATTTAATTAAATTTAAAACGTTAAATTCCGGGCGAAGTTCTCACAAATGTGTTCAATTCCCACATTCGGGCTGAAATTCACCCTAAGTCATTGATCTTTGCTCATCCAACAGACGATGGTACCTGTTGTCAGATGTCATGGGTCCCACGACTTTTGCCATTTTTTGGATACGCCACCATACTTGTGTCACTTTTTGAGACTATCTTTTAAGTCTGTTTAATCATTTAAAATTTTAAACTTCCACTCGAAAAAGAGCTTTATAGACTTAATTATATTAAATTAAATTTAAAACGTTCAATTCCGGGCGAAGTTCTCACAAATGTGTTCACTTCCCACATTTGGGCCGAAATCCACCCTAAGCCGTTAATCTTTGCTCATCCAACAGACGATGGTAACTGTTGTCAGATGTCATGGGTCCCATAATAAGAGGCATTTAAAGATGTGCAAGAGTTTGAGATAACTATTAAATATAATGTTAATATTGTTCGTAAAAGTATGAAATTTAAAAATAGTATAGAACATGAAACTTAGTTTCTAGAATAAAAAAAATAACTAAATAAAAATATAAATTTTGATATACAATTTGAAAGGTAAAAGTTTAATATAAAAAAGAAAACATTCAATATTAAATCTAAAATATTAATTTAAAGTTTAACAAAAATCTTTAAAAATATATATAAAAATTCAACATTAATTTAGTGTA
This sequence comes from Cryptomeria japonica, assembly GCF_030272615.1. Taxonomy (NCBI): domain Eukaryota; kingdom Viridiplantae; phylum Streptophyta; class Pinopsida; order Cupressales; family Cupressaceae; genus Cryptomeria; species Cryptomeria japonica. The sequence continues at coordinate 369,040,601 of NC_081414.1, read as the reverse complement.
ATATAAATTTTAATTTAATTTAATAAATAAATAAAGACTAGAAATATATATAAAATTTCAACATAAATTTAGTTTAATATAAATTTTAATTTAATATAATTTTATTGATAAATAATGTGGTGAATCTTATTGATAAACCTACACCTCCTAAGGACATATGCAATATGCATTACCTTTGATCCTAGACTCCTAGTGAGACTATTGAAATTTGAAACACCTGATAGCCCACTATAAGTCTATATATCACCTGCAAAGATCAAAGACATACTCTCACGAGGGGTTCTCATTGATGATTGATCCAACATGTATGGTGAATGTAATAAGTTCAGAATATCTTTATACTTTACAATTGCATGAAGTAACATATTGATATGATAAATTTGATTTAGTGGTTAAGATCTTAGATGGTTTTTCTTGTCCTACTATAGGTTCTATTACTCTTCCCGTTAAGGTTGGTACTAAGTGCTTATATGTCATTTTTGCTATCATTCCTAAAACCTAATTCAGATCAATTTTGTGTGAAGTTGGGACATCCTTGCCCTTGGTTCTCTTCCATGAAAGCGATCCCATCTACCCTTCATAAATGTCTCAAATTTCTTCATTATGACAAAATCTTAACTATAAATCATAGCATGTACCCATTACCAACCCACACATGCACTAGTTCAAAACTTCAACAACAAGTAAGTTGGTCTTTTAGTTTTAATTCACTTGTTTTACACGAGATAAACTTCTATTTTATATATATTTATAAAATTATAATCAACCATAATCAATGTACAAATAATTAATGGAACGAACTAAATTTTTTATATATATATTAAATATAGAGGAATAAGCATTACATAAAAAAGATCACAGTATTAAATTTATTTCCATTGTTTAACAAAATATTGAAATAACGTATCTCATAGACAACAAGCATTTGAAAAACTTTCATTAATAAAAATGAAATAGAATTATAGAAAGCAATGAAGCATTTTTATATCCATAAGACTCTAAGAGGCAAACTGAAACAAATTGGAATTTGAAAAATTATTATTAATATTTATGCTTTGGAAGTTCACAATTTTTATGTCTGAGACTTGTGTCCCTCAAAAACTTAAAAGCCAAAATGAGTAGGCCACTGAGCCTGTGACATTTCGAGGACAGAGGCAAAAAAAAAACTACTAGGGGGTCGGGGCTAGGGCACAGGTAGTGGATGATTTACAACTTTGCCCTAAGAATCTGGACCTCCTTCCATGTAGAATTCTTTAGACAACATAAGCTGAGAGAATTCTTCAAGCCACATGTAGTTTGGAAAGTCGTCTAGGAGCAACCTTTTATAGAGGAAGTCTTTGCCAATCCACTCCCATTTCCTATGATGCGTCAAGTGCTCTGCATTCAGGTTCAGGAGAAACGGTTGCCTGGCCACTGGCATTGTTTGGTCAGGGAGGAGAAGCTTGGATAATTCACTCACCCAAGGGATCCCCACCCCTACTTCTGCAAGGACGACAACAATAATGTCGTCTCCAAGGAAGTCTTCCTTAAAAAACTTCCTCAACAACATCAACATATCTAGGATGTAATGTTTGTGTTAACACAGTATCTATTTTCATTTCGTAGAAACTCTCTGCCCAACACCATCTGCACAACCTCATTGGTGAACGACCCAACCTCTTTGTAGACTAATTAGAGGGTTGGCTCTCTCATGGAGCCCAAAAAGGCCCTCTGGTCCTCTTCAGAAATGCTTCTCAAGTGGATGGGAGTGTCCATCTTGAGAAATCAGATTAACAAATTAAACAACTTGAGCCTATAAACCTAAACCAGAGGAAGAATTCAAATACCGTGAGCTCCGACGATTTATCTACCAAATGGCGAAGGATAATTGAAGATGAAAGAAGCAGAGATCGTATATAAATAATTGAAGCTCTTGATTGTAATAATTACTTCTCTAACTGTATTAATTTCTTTAAATTTTTTCAAATCTTTTGTATCTTTGCAAATCTTTCCCATAAATGCACTAGTGTGCGAAATTGGAAACAGCTATAAATCAGTACCAAGTTGGCAAGTACCACATTGGAAGTCATGGGGACAAAGTGGATTGCAGTAAGTGAATAGATATATATTAAATGACTGAAATTATCGATCATGATTTGTGACATTTGATATGTGTCTATTGAATCCAATTCCATTTCGGGCACTTTCTGGTGAGCTATGTTCTCTTTAGAAAATTGGGCCGAAATAAAACTTGAGCTGTTGATCTATGATCATCAAACGGTTTAAAATCATTGATGGATTTTAGGTATCTATCACCTTTCACGTGTCAAAGAGGCCACACTTATTGATACATCGTGCAGAGTCTGAACTCAATGTGATGTACTGATGTGATGTGATGTGCCTTGTTTATTAATGGTAATGAATTCATGAAATCGTCAATGAATTATAAATTTTTCCATAAATAACAAAATATTCGCCAATACATTTAAACAATTTTCAAGTGGTGGATAAAAATCGTCAATACATTTAAATAATTTTTCCTTCGAAGTAAAATTTTTTGCCCATATAATTATATATTTGTTCCTTTTAACAAAAATTATTCGTCTCCTACAATATATATTTTTCCCATAGAACAAGGTATTATTTGCTAGAAATTTATGGAATTTTCATACCCTATAAAAAAAATATCCAATACAAAATAATTTTTTGCTATATTTTGAAAAAAAATTTCGCCATCAATATGAAAATTTCCCCTCGAAAATAATGTCTGATTCGCCAGGATTTTACACAATTGGCCCGGGGGTGGTTTCTTAAAGTTATCCTTGTATATATGTATATGTATATGTATATGTATATATATACCAAGGTGGGAAGCCTACCCACAATCAGATAATACTTCTGCAGTATGTATGTGAATTATAATTAAGGGGCTTGCACTTGCAGGAAGGCCAAAATCCTAGAGCGCATTTCTCATCACAAAAGGAGTCTCACTAACTACATAGAAATCCATACTAAAATCTAGAAGAATGAATGAACTGCAAAGATAACATCTCCTATGCTTGAGTATAGTTCCGGTTAAGCTCAATACCGGAGGACTAAATCCTCTTACATAAACCCAATTCGATCTCCAATGATCGACCAAATCCTCTGCCTGAATGATATTACATTATTCGCACATTACATATCCATATCCCATACCATGACCATGATCTACAATGAGATCTTACATTATATATATACAAACCCTCGACCATAAACAATCAGGTCGATCGCCAGACAATAAACCAATTACATAATTAACAAACATATCATCCTTAGACCAAACAAATAATATCCAACTCATAAGACATCCCAAAAACACATCGAGAGGTCCAACATTACATTAAGCTGATCCATAACCTAGATTAACCGGGATCCAATATAGGTCCACGCGCTAAAGCAATGATCCCAATCCACCAAGTCTCAAACATGATCACCATCAGCATCCTGAATCCATACCAGAAGTTGCACCAACACCACTTATGCAATTCATCAAAGATCTTCATCAAAGCTCTACCAATGAAGCCCTCGCCAGAACCACAAACCAAGCTTCCAAGCAAATAGGATATCATCCGATTACCAGACCAAAACAAACTGACTGAATATGAACAAGAGTAAGTCAATTCCATAACCAAATCATACCGGAGCATACCAGATCATGTCAAATCCAAACCAACCAGAAACCACTCAACCTACTGGGACCAGAAGGGTGTCGGTAAAGCATCCAAAACAACTAGTGTTGACATCAATGAGAAAACATTAATGCAACACATAATCAATTCCTCCAAATGACCAACAATCTCCCCCTTTGGCATTGATGGTAACACTAGATGTGAAAAAAATCTAAGTACCAATAAATGACAAACAAGTCTCCACCAATGGAAGACAACCGACAATCTCCCACATAAAGATATAGTAATGAAGTTATGAAACAAAGACCAAACCAACTTATTTCCAAGAATGAAAGCTCCACCAAAAGTAATTTTCTAGTCATGAACATCTTCAACCCAATAAACATTTATATATGCATATAAAGTAAAGTCATCATCCTTAGGGTACCATAAACCATATTCAGATGTACCTTGCAAGTATCTAAAAATTCTTTTCACGGCACTCTCATGATTTTCTCTAGGATCACTCTGAAATCTAGATGCAATACAAACAACATTCATTATGTCAAGCTTAGTCTGAGTCAAATAAAGCAGACCTCCAATCATAGATTTGTATCTTGTAGGATTTACTGGTACAAAAACATCTTTCCTTGTCAATTTCTCACTTGTAACCATAGGAGTACTTACCAGTTTAGAATCTTCCAAACCAAATTTATTCAACAATTCCCTAGCATACTTAGTTTGATAGATGAAAATACCTTTAACAATCTGAGTAATCTGGAAACCTAAGAAAAAAATCATTTCCCCAATCATAGACATTTCAAATTCTTTCTCCATATTCTTAGAAAATTCCATGCACAACTTATCTTCACCTCCAAAAATGATGTCATCAAAAAATACTTCAATAATTAGTATATCATCATCAATGACCTTATAATATAAATTACTATGAGCATTACCCTTAGTAAAACCAATCTTCAAAAGATATTTATCCAACCTTGCATACCAAGCTCTAGGTGCTTATTTCAATCCATATAAAGCTTTCCTTAACCTGCAAACCATGTTTGTATCATCTGAAAGTGAAAAACCATCAGGGTGCTCAATATAAACTTCCTCATCAAGATCCCCATTCAAAAATGCACACTTAACATCCATCTGATAAACCTTGTAGTTTTTATGGGCAGTATAGGCAATAAATAATCTTATAGCTTCAATCCTAGCTATAGGTACAAAAGTCTCACCATAATCAATTCCTTCCTTCTGAGAATATCTTTTACAAACCAATCTAGCCTTATTCTTGACAAATTGACTATCCTCATTCAATTTATTCCTAAATACCCATTTAGTTCCAATAACATTCTTATTTTTTAGGCCAGGGAGCTAAAGTCCAAGTGTTATTCTTCTCAATTTGATCTAATTCTCCTTCCATAGCTTTCAACCAAAATTTATCTTTACATGCTTCAATTACTAATACCGATTCAGCTTGAGAAATTAAACATACCTCATTAGTTGTTAGTCTTCTTCTTATCATCACTCCATTATTCTTATCCCCAATGATCTGATCTTCTAAATGATTCAATCTCACATACCCAGGAGTCTTCTAACTCTCTGTTCCTCTTGCCAATTCTGTAGTTACTGTAGAATTTTTTGATACTGTCGGAGTAACTGGTTCAATACTCTGTTCCAGTAAAGATGCTACCGGTTTAGATATAATCATTTCCACTGTCGGTTCCTTCTCATAAACTCTGATTTGACCTCCATTCATCTCATCCACCTTGACATTAGCACTCTCCATAATTCTCTGCAATCTCTTGTTATAACATCTATATGCTTTGCTTTGAATATAATAACCAAGAAATATGCCTTCATCACATCTAGGATCAAATTGGCCAATGATATTATCTCTCCTGATATAACATTTACTACCAAATATTTTGAAATACTTAACTGTAGGTGTATTGCCAAACCATAATTCATAAGGTGTCTTATTGGTTTCTTCTTTGATATGTACTCTGTTAAATATATAAACCATTGTGCTCACTGCTTCTCTCTAGTAGATATAAGGTAGACTAGCTTCCATGATCATTGTCCTAGCAACATCCAAGATGGTTATGTTCTTCCTTTCCACAACTCCATTATGCTGAGGTGTCTGGGGAGTAGAAAATTATCTCCTTATACCATGCTTCTCACAAAAGTCATTAAACTCACCGGATGTGAATTATTCACCATGATCTGACCTCAAACATTTAATCTTCAATCCTATCTCAGTTTGCACTTTACTCTTAAAGATTTTAAACTTTTCAAATGCTTCAAATTTCTCCCTTAGAAAAGTAACCCACATCATTTTAGAATAATCATCAGTGATAGGCATAAATTATGTATCACCTTGAAAACTTTTAACTCTAGTAGGGCCACAGAAATCAATATCAATAAGATCAAGAACATCATTAGATTTATCTTGTTTACTCCTAGAAGAGGTTTTGACCTATTTACCCATTTGACATTCTTTACATACTGAATTATAGGGCTTCACAATCTTAGGTATATCTTTAACTGCTTTAGTTGAACTGATATTCACAATGCAATCAAAACTCACATGACACAACCTCTTATGCCATAGCCAACTCTCATCAATGTGTGCAATCAAACATGTCGTCTAATCGAAATTCAAGTGAAATATATTAACTTTTGTCTGTGTACCGGTTGCAATCTCCAAACTAGATCAGTTAATGATTTTGCATTTTCCATCTTTGAAATGTAATTGAAATTCCTTATCTACCAATTGTCCTACACTCAAAAGATTATGCCTTAAACCTTCAACATAATAAACATTATTAGTATTGTTCTTACCATCCAGTGATATAGTTCCTTTTCCTTTGATCATACATGCTTTGTCATCTCCAAATCGAACCAGACCGCCATCAAATTCTTGCAAAGATAGAAACTTCCCTTTATCTCTAGTCATATGATGTGAACAACCACTATCAATTACCCATTCATCCTTGTCTTGAATTTTAGCAGTAAGTGTGTGAGCTTGAATTTCATCCTCAGAATGTTACCTGTAATAAGTTAGTTTCACAAAATACAATGGAAATGCATAGAGGAAATCCAAAATCCACCAATGAAACTACATGAAATACATATTAAAATAAAACATTATTTCACCTTCATGATTTATGTCTCATTGTGTCCTAACTACACTGTTCCTGGTTGCAGATGGTGTGCTCTCAGACAATGTACTGTTGGCTTCCAAGATGGCATATGAAGAATGAACTGATAACTTGTAGTTAACTGATAGTATGATATGCAAAGCTATATGATTATGCTAAAATGATAATACTATATGATTATATTGCCAAAATGATATTTGCTATTTGCTAATTGCTTCAAAAACTCACAGATGCATATGATTAGCTTGCAAAATGCACTTGAAGTCTCTTGAAGTCTAACTCTCTCTCAACTGAAGCTCTTGATTTTATAGACCTTGAGAGGATAAGATGATGTGACTCAGATCAACAGTCATGATCAGATCTGTAGATTTGAATGGTTGTGAGCAAAGGTGAAGGTTGAGAGAAAGGGGGAAGGAGAAGACAAGTGTCACTCATCTCACCTTGACTGGGTTGCTGATTGAGGGAACCTAGGGATGGTTGGAGGAAATTTAGGCATGGTAGGATAAGTGGACTCAAGTCCTTCCCAAGATGTAGGGGGTGTTGGAGAGAATATAGGAAATGGTTATGAAATATGTGTACGTACACAATTTCATTAATTTTGGAAGTTGAGGATAAATCATGAATTAATATTTAAGGAATATTAATTTCCTTAGCCACATGTTGGATGAGTTGGCAAAGGGAAGATGAAGTGGAGATGGAGGGTGAGTTGGAAAAGAGATATTAAATAATTTAAGAATTATTTAATATTTGAGACTACAGGATAGGAGAATAATTATTAAATATTAGATATTTAATTGATTGGAGAAGATAATTAAATATTAGATATTTAATTAACTTGATTAGAAGGAATAATTAAATATTAGATATTTAATTGGTTGGAGAAGATAATTAAATATTTGATATTTAATTAACTTGATTAGAAGGAATAATTAAATATTAGATATTTAATTAACTTGGTTAGAGGAATAATTAAATATTAGATATTTAATTAATTAGAGGAATCAGATAAATGAATTAATAAATAAAATATTAATTAATAGAAATATATGAAAATGATTTAAATTAATTAATCTTTTCCAATTAACTATTTAATAGAAGAATAAATATTAAATAAATATAAAATATTTATTTAATTGCTCATAACCAATTTTTAGGTGTATACATTTTGCCCCTCTTTGGAATAATGTCGAGACAACATTATTTCAAAGATTAAATCAAGTCTCGATAATGCCTGATAGAAATTGAAAATCCAGATTGTGTGCCCCCTCAAGAGATTGATCGTGTAATTGTCAAAAATTTTAGTTTGAATGATTAATCCATGATTAATGTGATAAAACTTCAGTCAATTAAATTCATTTGTTAAAAACAAATTAAATTGCCCCATTTTTGAAATTAATTATTCTTGAAATAGTAAATATAAAATTAACCAAGGCTAATTTTAACTTCATTGTTATCATTGTCAGCTTTTGGAGAGAATATTCTGGCTGAGGTGGCCAAAATGGTGATTGTCGTGAAGAACCATCAATTCGAGCAAGTTCGGCGATATCAGTGGCCAGCTGAGTATGGGTATCCGGTATGTATCTTATCCCGAGCTTTGTTTTCAAGTTTTCGTTCAAGATTTCATGTTTTAGGCGCCTTTTTTTGAATTTTTGAAAATTTTGAATTTTTCGATTTTTAGATTAGCGCATTTGCAATTTAGTTTAGCGCATATGCAATTTTGGTTAGCGCAAATGCTTGATTTAGCGCATATGCTCTATATGTTAGCGCAAATGCTTAGAATAGCGCTTATGTTTTATTTGTTAGCACTTATGCATAGAATGTTAGCGCAAACACTTAGAATAATGCATATGCATGGTCGATTAGTGCATATGATAAAAAAGATAGCGCTTTTGCTTAAATTAGCATATATGCATGGTCGATTAGCGCATATGATAAAAAAGATAGCGCTTTTGCTTAAATTTGAGATTGTTGATTGATACAAAAGCTAAATATCACTTTGATGTTTAAATTTAACATGTTTGATACGCATGTATGATGAAATAGAGTCATGATTGAGTGATTTGTATGATTGATAGATCGATAGATAGCTTTGATTATTGGATTAAGTAGCTCTGATTAGCTTGATTGATAAATTTGATGATCGAGTAGCTTTGTTTAGCTTGATTGATAGATTTGATGATTTGAGTAGATTTGTTTAGCTTGATTGATAGATTTGATGATTTGAGTAGCTTTGTTTAGCTTGATTGATAGATTTGAGAAACCGATTTAGTTTTTGATGCAAGAGCTTAGCAAAGTTTTTGATCAAACTCACTGATTGATAATAAACCATGATTGATAGGTTTAAAATGATTTGATAGCTTAAGTTGCTTCAATTTTATTTGATTGATTGATTTGATTGGTCGATAGCTTGATTGATTTGATTCAGTTTTATTTGATTTATTGGTAGATGATTGAGTTAGTTTGATTTGATTGATTGTTTTCTCTTGACAAACAGGAGAAACTTGATGTTCTCCAGTGTCAAGAGAAATTATCGGCCATACGTCATTTAGTTTCAGAGTTATCCCAGGCTGAGATTAGACACATAGGTGCCTGTGGTTTACGTCATTTATTGTTTATGCTAGAGATTACGCATAATAGAGGTTTGTTGACTACATTAGCCGAGAGATGGCATAGTGAGCATAACACTTTCCACCTACCGACAGGTGAGATTAGTGTTACCCTAGAGGATGTCTATAGGATTCTGTATATCCCTGTGACTGGGGAGCTAGTGCAGTATGATTATCAGGATCGCATTGGGACTGAGGCTTGCAGAGTTGTTTTTGCTGATGAGAGCATCAGTAGAGGAGAGATCCGATGGGTAGACATGGTGATGTACTATGAAACTCTTCCTATTATTCTTGCTGGTTTGATTGGTGGTTTTATATGTCCTGATAGGCAATCTCGAGGCTTTTCGATTGGATGGGGTGAGGTGCTACTGAGCATGATGTAGCATTGGATGCGATATGCTTGGGGTGTTTGTATGCTAGCACATTTATATCATGATCTACACCAGGTTGTGTATGATGAGAGTGTGAGTTTATCGACAGGATGTACGTTATTATAGATCTGGTGCTGGGAGCACATTACTATTACTCAGCCTATCCATCATAGAGTTTGTGGAGAGAGGTAGCCATATGTTTATTTTTATGCAGGTGTTCTTACTCAACCCAAGCTGGGTAAGATGGAGTATTGGCGTTGGGTTCTTGATTCTTTGGATAGCATTATTTGGAGACCATATGTTGATTGTGAGCCATGGATGGATGATGCATAGACATTACCATTTATCATGCAGAGTAGATATCTCATTGGTCGTACACCCTTCATTGTTGAGCGACAGTTGATTAGTTGGATTTTGAGATAGTTTGGTATCATTCAGCCTATGCCTACTAGTGTGACGATTTATGCTCGACGATACCGAGATAGGCAAGATTGGTGTCCATCTTTGTCATTTGAGATTGCTCATGCAGAGTTTGTTGCTACTCCGAGAGTGGCTTACGATATGGGATTACACATTCTAGATCCTGGGGTTACTGCAGAGTATGCTCAGTATTTATTAGCTCATCCATTCCCTCGGATTACGGATCCAACAGATTCTCCTCCTAGCTCAGGAGATGATGATGATGATTCAGATGATCCTGTTAGTAGGAGACGGAGACAGAGACGGAGATGAGAGCTTAGAGCTACACATGAGACTGGGAGAGGTGGAGATGATGGTGGGGATGGAGGTGGTGGTGGTGGTGGACCTGGATGGAGAGGATGTCAGTTGAGAGTCTGTGGAGGACCATTTGGACTGGCTGGCAGGATTGATAGACCTCGTCCTATGGGTGGGAGAGATGGTGGATGGATTGGGAGGGATACTGGTAGGGTAGGGATGAGATCACCTAGAGGATTGCCAGTGATAGGGGGCAGGGTGATTGGACTGGATGGGGGTTGCGGGAGAGGTGTTGATTTTGGACAGATTCAGCTAGATCCTAGAGTTATTGCAGCTCATGGTGGTGATGATGAGGATCCCGAGGATCATATTCCCCTAATTAGACGACAGGTTCAGAGAGTTACTTGGACTGAGGTTCCTGTAGTTGGATAGGTTGGTGGTGAGGGGATTGGGATTCATGCACTACAGCAGGATCTACCAAAGCAGGTTGCACCAGTGCAGGATATGCCAGAGCATGATACTATTGACAGTTTGTGAGCACAGATTGATCAGCTTTGAGCATAGATACAAACTCTTATGACTGAGAGAGACACAGCTGTTAGGAGACAGTAGGATACTCAGGGTCTTCTAGATCATATTCAGCAGGTTGGGTCAGGTACTCTCTCAGCGGACACAGTTAGAGCATTATTTCAGGCCAAGAAGGAGACTTCCTACTGGCGATGATGATATGAGGAGGCAGTTGCAAAGAGCCAGAGAGTAGGTAGTTATCAGACCACCGTGTTGATGGATACTAGCAGTGGTGGGGTCATGGGACCTCCTCAGAGGAGTGGTGAGCATGGTAGACAGGCCTTTGGAGGATCATCTCGCCCACAGCCATAGAGACGGACAAAGTCAGGTGGTAGTGGTACAGGAGAGCCGTGACTTTGATTTGAGGCACTTGTATTGTTGTATCTGATATCATTGTAACTTGGACTTTTATTGTTTTATGATGATCTATATGCAGACATGGTTTCTATATGATGATGCTTTTATTTATGCATGTTACTTTATTTGATGATGTTCTATATGCTTATATGTTTTAATTTTATGGATGCAAATGAGTAGATGAATAATGATATGATAATATCTTACATGATGCAAATGATAAATGTTTTTGATTTTTGATTTTGATGACCTTAGATGGAAATGCAAATGATTACTTAACTTAAATAATGCAAATGCAAATGATATATATGAAAATGCAAATAAAATGATTGCTTAATGCTTAGGATGATGTATATGCAAATGAAATGTTTTTTTGGATTTTTTATGTATGCCACTAAATGATAAATGGAATGATAATGTAGATAATATTGATACACTATATGATATACACTTAATTGAATGCAATTAACGCAATGATTTATACGGATTTACACATGAATGATTGATTTCTTTTTGATTTATATGTTATGCTTATAATGATTATGAATCTAAGTGAAAAAGATGCAACTAAATGATCTTTATGAAATGATAATGTAGATAATAATGATGATACACTACATGAAATACACTTAATTGAATGCAATTAATGTGATGATAAAATGCAACTAAATGAAATGGATAATGATTAAAATGATTCTAAGGATGAATAATCCTAATATGATGAAATGCAATTGTTTTTGTTTGTCCAAGTATACTCAATCTTTATTTATGACCATTGATCTGTTAATGAAATGATATGCTTATAATGCAACTGACATTGAATGTTTATAATGCAAATGAATAATGAGCTAATGAAATGATCTAACTAAAAATTGTACTGCCATTCTTCATATGCTATCGGGTAACAGTGCTTGTTTTCATCATTGAGCTTTAAATGTTGTAAGAAAATACAAGCAACTTGACATAATGATTCAAGATGACCTGAGTATTGCTTACATGGATTTTGATATAGCAAGTTAATACAAGCAACTTAATATAATGGACCAAGTTGACCTGAGTATTACTTGCATAACAGACAAGGAGTATCTCCTTTCATGCATGACTTGGAACGTCCTCCTTGATCTTTTGTTGATCATATCCTGAGACAAGTTCATACTGTAGTAAGAGATAAACCACAGACAACAATCAAAGAAAATAATCATGCCCCATCATAGCTCCTCTAGTCATGAACATCCTTGAGTTGCATAGAGTACATGATTAGCAATAAAATCAAGATATAAACACTGAATCTTGTATGTCATTCACATGTTCTTATGGTCATTAACTGATATTATCATCTCGATGAATGATCTTTGATAATCCTTTATAGCTTGTTGATTGATTCTTCATTTTTTGAGTTTCATGATTTAGTTGTTGAGGAAATGCTTGGATTTTTGTTTCTTTGTTGCTCATTATCTATTTCAAAATCCTAGGTGTTTTTTGTTTTTCTAAGTTTTTCAAATGTTTTTGGATTTTCTAAATTTCAAGAGATCATCTTAGCAAAAGGAATTGGGATTTTGCCCCCAGTGGAAACAAAAAGATTTTATTATGGATATATGAATTGATCAAGATCCAAACCATAGTGGGATACAAATTTAGATTGATAAATGTTGATAAAATATAAGACAATGACTACAACAAGTATGTCCAAGTTTGATAAATGTTGGTAGGCTACATATGTTTTGCTAAATGGTTTAGAGCAATGGATGCGAAAGATGGAATGGATAAGCTTAAGATAAATGGAAGTGATAAATGCGAGAGGATGGAGTGGATAGGTGCGCAAAGCGATCTCATGGATGGAGGAACTCACTTTTTAGATAGTGTCTGTTTACCAGGTTTTCACCATCTAAATTTATTGATTTTTGTTGTTTTATATATTTTTAGGGATTTTCTACTTTTTTGATTTTTACTGATTTCTTCAGGACTTTATATGCCTTTTATTGATTTTTCTAGGACTTTATATCTCAAGCATAGAATTTCTTGAGATGGATAGAATTGATAGGTTCATCAAACTAATCACCTTCTGGGGTAGATAATTTGTATGCTCCTGATCCATATGTTGCTACTATGACAAAAGGTCCTAGCCAATTTGGTTCAAATTTGCCCTTCTTTTCCCGATCTTGTTGATTTCTCGGATTCTCCCTTAGAACTATGTCTCCAATCTGGAAAATGCGTGGCTTGACTCTATGGTTATAGCTTCTTGCCATTCTTTGTTGATATACTTTCAAATGGTCTGTTGCATTTTGGCGATGTTCCTGAATCAGTTCTAGTTCCTGGAGTCAAAAGACTCTTTGTTCTTCTTCTGGTATAAGACCATGCAAGGATACTCGTAGAGAAGGTATCTCTACTTCTATAAGTAATATCGCTTCTGATCCATAGACCAAACAATATGGAGTTGCCCCTGTTGGAGTGCAGACACTAGTTCGATATGCCCAAAGAGTAGGATTTAGCTAAATGTGCCAATCTTTTCCAGCTTCATTGACTGTTTTCTTCAAGATTTTTAAAATAGTTTTGTTTGATGCCTCAGCTTGACCATTACCTTGTGGATAATATGGAGTAGAGAACCTATGTTGGATATGAAATTTTGCACATAGCTCTTTTACATCTTGATTTTTGAAAGGTCTTCCATTATCAGTGATAATGGTCATAGGAACTCCATAGCGATAGATTATGTAATTCAAGATGAATGATGATATTTGTTTTCCCGTCACTATTGTTAAAGGCACTGCTTCAATCCACTTAGTAAAATATTCAGTAGCAACTAGAATGAATTTATGGCCATTAGAAGATGAGGGATTGATCTTTCCTACCAAATCTAGGCCCCACTGTGAAAATGGCCATGACCCTGTCATAGGATATAACTCTTGTGCTGGTGCATGAATTAGATTTCCATGAATTTGACATTGTTTACACTTTTTAGCATAGGTGAATGAGTCTCTTTCCATAGTAGGCCAAAAGTAACCCATACGAATAAGTTTCTTAGCCAATGTTAAACCACTTGAGTGTGTACCACAAATACCCACATGAATGTCATTAAGAACTCTTTCAGATTCATCTTTTTCTAGACATCTCAATAATGTACCATCTAGACCATGCTTATATAGGATATCAACAATAATAGTATAGCGAGAGGACTGACGGATAAAGTTTCTTCATTGATTACGAGATAATTCCATAGGAAGGATATGATCTTTTAAATATTGGTAGGTTTGACCGTATAAGGATTGACTGGTTCCTAATATATGGAAAATTCGATAGGTATGCTGGGATTGAATGGTAGGGGTTAAGATATCTTCCACAAGAAACTCGTAACGTTGTTGATTCTCTTTATTTTGCAAAAGAGATGCTATTGTAGCCATTGCATCTGGTGCTTTATTTTCATTTTTGGGAATCTAGGTGAATGTGATTTCTTTAAAATGTCCTTTAAATTCTTCCACTAGCTGTTTGTACGGCATAAGCTTATCATCCTTTGTTTGATATTCATCATTTATTTGATAAATGACAAGTTGTGAATCACCATAGACATGTAGTTCTTTGACATTCCATTCAATGGCCATTTTGACCCCTATAGCCAATGCTTCATACTCTGCAATATTATTGGTGCATGGAAATCTTAGTCTATATGATTTCAGAATTGTATGTCCTTGAGGTGTGATAAAAAATATTCCTGCACCTGATCCATATTGAGTATAAGAACCATCAAAGTACAATTCCCAAAAGTTTGTACTTATTGTCAAGATATCTGCATCAAGAAATTCGATATGCAAAGGCATGTCATTTTGTAGAGGTGCATCAACTAATTGATCAGCAATGACTTGTCCCTTGATGGCTTTCCGGTCAACATATTCTATGTCGAATTCACTTAGTATCATAACCCATTTGGCTAGTCTCCTTGTTAATGTTGACTTACTCAATAAATATTTGAGAGGATCTATCTTTTCTATTAGTTTTACAGAATGAATCAACATATAATGTCATAGCTTCTGAGTTGCAAATACAACTGCCAGACATATCTTTTCAATTGATGAATAATTTAACTCATATCCAACAAGTGTTCTGCTGATATAATAAACTGCTCTTTCTTTTCCTTCATCATCGTGCTGAGCTAGGAGAGCGCTTAATGATACACTTGTTGCCGAGACATAGAGTAACAAGGGTTTCCCTTTGGTTGGTGATATCAGTACTGGAGGACTCATAAGATATTCTTTTATTTGCAAGAAAGCTTCTTCACATGTCAGATCCCATTTGAATGGAACATTTTTGTGTAGAAGATGGGTAAAGGGAAGACATCTATCAGCCAATTGGGACACAAATCTCCTGATTGATTGCAACCTTGTAAAGATCGCAATTGACTTATGTTCTTAGGTGATTCCATCTCCATGATAGCTTTAACTTTTCTAGGATCGACTTCAATGCCACGAGCTGATATAATGTACCCAAGGAGTTTTCCAGAGGTTACCCCGAATGCACATTTCTTTGGATTCAATCTCAATTGATATCTTTCCAGTCTGTCAAAAATCTTGCTTAAAATGTTCAAATGTTCTTTTCTTGTGTGAGATTTTGCAAGTATGTCATCGAAATAATCTTCCATAAATGTATGCATCATGTCATGGAAAATTGTCGTCATAGACCTTTGATAAGTCACTCCTGCATTCTTAAGCCCAAATGGCATAACATTCCAACAGTATGTTCCCTATGCACAGGTGAAAGTTGTCTTCTCTTGATCTTCAGGTGCGATTCTTATTTGATTATATCCTCAAAAGCCATCCATTAATGAAAACATCTCATGCCCTGCTGACAAGTCTACTATGATATCAATGTTTGGTAGTGGGAAATCATCTTTTGGACATGCTTTATTCAGATCTTTGAAATCTATGCAGATTCTTATGTGATGAGGAGGTAGAGTAGAAGTTGGTCTTCTTTGAGGTTGGTGGGCTTTTGTTCTCAATATGCTTCCCAAATCAATCCCTAGGCACAAATGGGATTCTTCTAAACCTTTCTCCTATCTCCTCCTCTCTATTCAACACTGCTTGCACCCTATTGTATTGGACATCACTCCTCCTTACCTTCCATGCTAAGGCATTCAAGTCTGAAATGAGGTCCTCTCGAGTGTCACCAAAAATGAACAAGTTTGGTTGTCCAACTGGCTGAATCTCCTCTCTTCAAGGAATGGGCAACTATTGGAGAACCATGGTTTACCTAACCTTGTTTGCACCTTTAAGGATTTCAATCATATTAATCTATTGATTGAGCATCTAGACAGGTCTACAAAGTATGATGTCTGTCCTTCACCTTTCAAGAATGAAAATTTCCAAGTTGGGTGCAAAGAGCGTTGTTCTACTCAAGGCAACTTCTAGGTTCAAATGGTCATTTTGATCAAATGACTTAATGCAATTCTATGGATCTTGTAGTAGGGTGTCTCAGGTCTTAACTTATCAGTTTTGATGATTTGAAACCATCACTTACTCCTTCTTCCTTACTGATTTCATAAAATTGTCAAATTTGCTCCAAAAAGGCTACTAGAATTAGCCCTAGTTTCTAGTGAAAATTGTTCACCCTGCTCAATCTGTTAAAATTAATAACAAACCCTTGGAGATGTGGTCTATTGATGATGAAGAATCAAGGATTTTTTCTATGGCAAGTACTGTATGGACTGTTTGAGGACTATCCCACAAAATAGGCACTTTTCAAGGGTTTTTAAGAGTTTTAGTGAGGGTTTGCAAATTAAAGGTCTCCTCCATGATGCTAGACCCAAGTTAAATGTTCAAACATTGCTATGACATCTAACAAACACTTCCAAGGATCCAAAAGCCAACTTAGGATGCTATCATTATGTCAAACAAATGCCATATTGCTGCCCTTGCATAGAAAAAAACAGTCTAGAGGACTGGGACAACAATATTTTCAAGGTTTTGCATACTTTGTCAACATTAATAAACCAAGTACAATGTAAGCTTATCAAATACAGATGCAACAATGATTGATAGAAGTTGTAGCACCCTGCAAAACAAATGGGAAGGGATTTTTATAACTGCTGTTCATACACCACCATCACTGCACTTTGAGAGTATTAACACTGTTACACTTTCTTTCTTTGTTTTAATTCACTTCTTCACTCTGTCCCTGACCTGCAAAAAGGTATTAATGGCAAGGTAACGTAATACATGTATCCTCTTCAAGGATCTTGTAATTTTGAGCACTTAAAAAGATGCCACAAAACATGACAACACTATAAGACTGTGACAGAGAATACACCTTTCTAGGATCCTTATTTAGGTCCTTTACAATCAGATTGTGTATCTTGTCTTCCTAACATTGAAAAAATTTATAAATACATTCCATGATGCATGAAAAAGGAATCCATCATTCCATACTATCCATTTAGGGAGGTTGGCAATGAGGATCTAACAATGAAACAATGACTCACTGTTTTGCAGTCTGTTTACACCTTTGCTTCTTGCATCCAACCAAGTCATGAGAGAGACAAGGATGGTAAAATACAATGATGACTCTTGCCAACTTATTTCTTCTTCAACATTTCAAAGTATAGTGCTATGAACAACAAAGTACCATTCCAACAAATTTAAGGATACCCAAGCCAAGTTGTTCACTTCACATACTTGCCATGGGCTTACAAACACTTGTACATTGCTAGAAAAGGAAAATAGATATATGGTACAGTATGTACAGAGGATCCAACAAATTTCCTCAAAGCCATGGATGAAGAGACTTTGAAGAAATTAGTTGGACCATGAATGATCTTCCATTGGAACCACAAAACAATGCCTTTCCCAAGAACACTTCAAACAAAACTTGTTCCAAATCACTACTCAAACATCAAATGAGTTCACAAAAATAAAAAACAGGAGTAGTTTGGACTCATGGAGCCATGGTACAGACTGTACTCTCAAAAGTGCAGAAAACTAGTTAAAACTCACAAAACAAGAGCAAAAACAAGTATTTCTCTTACTTTTCCAACATGAACCATACATACAATGATGGGAGCATGGTTTTTATACATGTGCCAACTTATTGAAGCCTTTGTATAGACAGGTATAGGCTGGAACTAACCAAAACCACCAAAAGTCACTTTTTTGCACTTTTTGACAGCTTTTTGACAACTTTTGACAACTTTTGTTGCTCAAAAAGTTGCATTTTGACTCCCGGTGACTTGGCACTCAAACCAATG
Organism: Cryptomeria japonica; assembly: GCF_030272615.1. Lineage (NCBI taxonomy): Eukaryota > Viridiplantae > Streptophyta > Pinopsida > Cupressales > Cupressaceae > Cryptomeria > Cryptomeria japonica. Next base: position 369,021,959 of record NC_081414.1, on the reverse strand, counting down.
ACTCAAAATCATTAGAAACGCTAAATAAAAATGCTCCAATGCCTTTCAAGGTTTTACAACATCAAAAATTTAAAAATGCTCATTTGGACCCAAAATTGACAGTTTTTGGCCCATTGAGAAAAAAACAAAAATCTTGGAAACTCTTAAACACAAATGAGTTCCAAACCTTATTACACCACAAAACAAACCTATTAAACCTACTAGAAGCATAAAACAAACACACATGCTTAATTTGCAATAAAATTCTATACCTGCTAGGATTTGAGCATTCAGGTGCTCAGGTGCTCTTGCACCATACTCCCCTAAGGACAAAGAAGTCATGTGACTCCTTTGGGCAGTAAAGAAAGAGGAATACCAGCTTTGAGAAAGTCACTTTTAGGTATCCATGTTGCTTCAGAAGCTGGTTTATCCTTCCACTTGATGAGATGCTCCAAGTAGGTATGGTGTCTTGTCTTTTTGATGATTCTTGAATCTAGTACCTGCTGAGGAATGGGAGTAGAAGAAGAGGGGAGAGAAAGATCAGAAAGGGAATGAGAAAGATCTGAAACTCTTTGTGAATCTGATGGTAGCTCCCCTTTGAATGGCACCAAATTTGCAACATTGAAAATAGGAGACATAGAAACTTCATTAGGCAAATCAACCTTGTAAGCATTATGGCCATATTTAGCCAAGATTTTGCATGGTCCTACTCTTCTCATTTGCAACTTAGTAGGCACTCCTTTCTGTAACCGTGACTTGTTGAGATGGACCATCACATAATCACCCACTGAAAACTGAACATCTCTTTTTGAAGCATCAACTCTCTCCTTAACTTTTTGAGAAGTTTCCGGTAAAGACTTCTGTACCTGCTCATGAATTTCTTTCATAGACTGTGCCATATCTTCTGCTATACCACTCACTTGCTACAAGTTAGTTACATCATTTAACTCAAAAACACCTCTAGGATGCATTCCATAAACAATCTGAAATGGGCTCTTACTAGTGGATCTGCTTACACTGTCATTGTATGCAAACTCTGCCTAATGGATGAGTTGATCCCAACTTTGCCCATATTCTTTGGTAAGACATCTGAGTAGATTACCCAATGTTCTGTTCACCACTTCTGTTTGGCCATCTGTCTGTGGATGATAAGATGAGCCAAAAGACAAGTTAGTACCCAATTTCTTCCATAAAGTTTTCCAAAAATGACCCAAAAACTTAGCATCTCTATGAGATACAATACTGGATGGCAAACCATGAATTCTTACAACTTCCTTAAAGAAAAGAAAAGCAATGTGACTAGCATCATTAGTTGTTTTGCAAGGTATGAAATGTGCCATTTTACTGAATCTGTCAGCAACCACAAAAATACTATCACACCCTATTTTTGTTCTGGGCAAACCTACTACAAAATCCATACTGATGCAATCCCAAGGCCTAGAAGGTATGGGAAGAGGCTGATACAAACTAGCATTAGTGCTAGTACCCTTGGCTTTCTGACATACCATGCATTGCTCAACATATTTCCTGACATCTGTCTGCATCTTAGGCCAAAAATAGTGCCTCTGAACCAATTCCAAAGTCTTATTAAGACCAAAGTGACCACTCAAGCAACCATTGTGCTTTTCCTGTATTAGATTCTCCCTCATTGAACCTTTTGGCACACACAGCTGTCCACCCCTGAATAACAATCCATTCTGCAAAGTATAGTCAGCATATTCACTATGAAAAGTATTCTGAAAGTCTTGACAAACCTTGTAAATATCAGCAAAATCAGAATCATGTGGATATAAATCCTTAAAACATTCTATACCAATACTTCTAATCTGAATTTCTTGAACAGTAAGTAACCTCCTACTCAATGCATCAGCTACTTTATTGCACTGTCCTTTCTTATGCTTCAAAGTAAAGGTATATGCTTGCAAAGACTCTACCCATTTAACATGTCTGTGACTAAGCTTATCCTGTGAATTGAGAAAACTAAGTGCCTGGTTGTCAGTGTAAACCACAAATTCTTTAGGAAGAAGATAATGCCTCCATTTCCTAAGTGCCTGAACCAAAGCATACATTTCAAGATCATATGAAGAATATTTCTTCTTAGCATCATTAAGCTTTTCACTGAAAAATGCAACAGGTCTATTATCCTGACTCAAAACAACACCAATAGCAATATTACTTGCATCACACTCTAAGGTAAACAATTTGTCAAAACTAGGTAGAATCAACACTGGTTGGGTAGCAACTTTGACTTTCAACAATTCAAATCCCTTGTTGGCTGCTTCTGTCCACTGAAATTTCACTTTCACACCACCCTTAATGGTTTCCAACATAGGTGCACATATTTCACTGAAACCTCTGATAAATTTCCCATAAAATTGAGCAAGTCCATGAAAAATCCTGACATCACTAGCATTCTTAGGGGTTGGCCAATTAACTATGGCTTCTACCTTACTTGGATCCATCTTCAAATCACCCCCTGAAACAACAAAACCCAAATAGACCAGCTCTTGCTTAAGGAAATCACATTTCTCTAGATTGATAGTAAGTTGTTCATCATTCAATCTTTGTAAGACAATCTGCAAATGTTGGAGGTGTTCTTCCTTGGTTTGACTGAAAATTAAGATGTCATCAAGGTACACAACTACAAACCTACCTATGAAGTCATGTAACACCTCATTCATCAATCTCATAAATGTATTGGGTGCATTTGTTAACCCAAATGGCATGACTAGCCATTCATACAACCCCTCATTTATCTTGAAAGCTATTTTCCATTCATCCCCCTCTTTTATGCGGATTTGATGATAAGCACTTTTTAGGTCTATCTTACTGAAATATTTTGCTCCCCCTAAACAATCCATAAGATCTTCTATCCTAGGAATGGGGAATCTATACCTGATTGTGATCCTGTTTATTGCTCTTGAATCTGTACAAAGTCTCCAAGCCCCACCTTTTTTAGGTGCTAACACTGTGGGTACTGCACATGGACTAATACTTTTTCTAATCAATCCTTGGTTTAAGAGCTCTTGGATTTGTCTTGACACTTCCTGATTTTGTTCAGGTGTCATTTTGTAAGCAGCTTTGTTTGGTAAGGATGCACCTGGGATGAAGTCTATCTAGTGGCTAATGGCTCTCTGAGGAGGTAGAGAGGTTGGTTGACCATCATTAATAATTGACTTAAACTGATTTAGAAGTTGCTGCACCTCATATGGGATTTCTACCTTCTTTTCTTTCTTTTCATCAACTGGTTTTGTTACTAATGCAAAACCTATGCCATCACCTTCTTTTAAGGTATGAATGAACTCCTTTTCACCAACTAACAAAGTTTTGGGAACTTGTGGTTTGCTGCCCTCACTTTCTTCATTAATGGACTGAATTTTATAGTTGATACCATTCTTGAAAAATGAGTATGAGTTCTTTTCACCATCATATTGTGCTTTCCTGTCAAACTGCCAAGGCCTTCCTAAAAGAAAATGACAAGCATCCATAGGTAGTATATCACACAAAATCTTATCTTGGTACTCACTTATGTTAAACTCTACCCATGTTTGTTCACTCACCAATACATGCTGCCCTTTTTCCAACCATGTGAGCTTGTAGGGCTCATTGTGCTGTATTCTAGGTAGATGAAGTTTTGTAGCAACTTCTTCTGATATGATGTTATCAGTTGATCTTGAGTCAATGATAACTTTGCACACCTTTCCTTGGATCTTACATTTGATCCTGAAAAGAGCTTTCCTTTGAGACATATCTTTCTAGGATGGTTCTTTCATGAGGATCCTCCTGATCATGAGGTTTTCCCCTTCTTCTGATGGTAGACACCTTTGATTTGGTGTGGTTTCTTCTTGCACAAAATGGACTCTCTTATCACCTCCTTGAGATGAGCTTGGCTTTTTTGGGCATCTATATGCTGGATGGCCTAGTTTCTGATAGTTGTAACACTTCATGGTGGAGAAGTATGAACCTCTTCCAGGTCCATTAGATCTACCCCTTCCTGGGTTTCCTGATCCCCTACCCCTATAGTTGGGTCTGCTCTGAGAATCCCTGCTTTTCTCAATAAGCTTAGACTCTCCCTGGGACCTATGATCTGTGTTTCTTCCCCCAAAACTGCCTCTATGACTGCCTCTGTTTCCTCTGCCTCTACCTCTACCATTCTGTTCTTGCTTCTTCTTGTTTCTCTCTTCTACCTTCAGTGCTAATTGAAAACACTTTTGTAATGTGTTGGGACACCATAGGCTTAACTCTTCCTGAATATTCCATCTTAACCCATTGAGATATCTAGCTACTCTGACATTTTCATCTTCTTGTACCTTAGATCTAAGGCTTAGTTTTTGGAATTCTTCAGTGTAACTACTGACATCTAGGTCTTTCTGTCTCAAGTTTTGTCTCTTCCTATGTAACTGGATTTCATAATCTTCAGGCATGTAGGTGTCTTTGATTTTAGTTACCATTGTCTTCCAGGTGGTTATGGGTTTCTTTCCCTCTTTCACCCTTTCTTCTTGGATGAACTTCCACCAAGTTAAGGCTGCCCCTCTCATTCTGGATTTGGCTAACTTCACTTTCTGTGCTTCAGTAATGCCATCACATTCAAAGTGATTCTCTAGACCCTCTATCCATTCCATTAGTGCTTCTGGTTCCATCTTGCCACTAAAAAGGGACACTCCATCTAGGGCCTTTCCAGTCAAAGCTTTCAAAGCTTGTAAAAAGGTTTCTTGTTCTCTATCCAAGATTGGATCTGGTTATGGGACTTCTTCCTCTAAAGTTTCTTTCTTATCTTCAGCATTTTCTACTCTCACTGACTTCTTCAGTCTTGACTTCTACTTGGTTCAACTTTTTTTCAAGTTGTTGTAATCTTTCCCTAAGGAGTCTATTTTCTTCAACCTGATCCTCCATCCTCTTTGCTAACTCTGCATTGGTCACCATGTTGTTGGTGTTGTCTCCCACTGACTCACTACCTAACATGTGCTAATCTCTCAACCCAAATCTGAAATGGCTTTGATACTACTATGATGAGGAGGTAGAGTAGAAGTTGGTCTTCTTTGAGGTTGGTGGGCTTTTGTTCTCAATATGCTTCCCAAATCAATCCCTAGGCACAAATGGGATTCTTCTAAACCTTTCTCCTATCTCCTCCTCTCTATTCAACACTGCTTGCACCCTATTGTATTGGACATCACTCCTCCTTACCTTCCATGCTAAGGCATTCAAGTCTGAAATGAGGTCCTCTCGAGTGTCACCAAAAATGAACAAGTTTGGTTGTCCAACTGGCTGAATCTCCTCTCTTCCAGGAATGGGCAACTGTTGGAGAACCATGGTTTACCTAACCTTGTTTGCACCTTTAAGGATTTCAATCATATTAATCTATTGATTGAGCATCTGGACAGGTCTACAAAGTATGATGTCTGTCCTTCACCTTTCAAGAATGAAAATTTCCAAGTTGGGTGCAAAGAGTGTTGTTCTACTCAAGGCAACTTCTAGGTTCAAATGGTCATTTTGATCAAATGACTTAATGCAATGCTATGGATCTTGTAGTAGGGTGTCTCAGGTCTTAACTTATCAGTTTTGATGATTTGAAACCATCACTTACTCCTTCTTCCTTACCAATTTCATAAAATTGTCAAATTTGCTCCAAAAAGGCTACTAGAATTAGCCCTAGTTTCTAGTGAAAATTATTCACCCTGCTCAATTTGTTAAAATTAATAACAAACCCTTGGAGATGTGGTCTATTGATGATGAAGACTCAAGGATTTTTTCTATGGCAAGTACTGTACGGACTGTTTGAGGACTGTCCCACAAAATAGGCACTTTTCAAGGGTTTTTAAGAGTTTTAGTGAGGGTTTGCAAATTAAAGGTCTCCTCCATGATGCTAGACCCAAGTTAAATGTTCAAACATTGCTATGACATCTAACAAACACTTCCAAGGATCCAAAAGCCAACTTAGGATACTATCATTATGTCAAACAAATGCCATATTGCTGCCCTTGCATAGAAAAAAACAGTCTAGAGGACTGGGACAGCAATATTTTCAAGGTTTTGCATACTTTGTCAACATTAATAAACCAAGTACAATGTAAGCTTATCAAATACAGATGCAACAATGATTGATAGAAGTTGTAGCACCCTGTAAAACAAATGGGAAGGGATTTTTATAACTGCTGTTCATACACCACCATCACTGCACTTTGAGAGTATTAACACTGTTACACTTTCTTTCTTTGTTTTAATTCACTTCTTCACTCTGTCCCTGACCTGCAAAAAGGTATTAATGGCAAGGTAATGTAATACATGTATCCTCTTCAAGGATCTTGTAAGTTTGAGCACTTAAAAAGGTGCCACAAAACATCATAGCACTATAAGACTGTGACAGAGAATACACCTTTCTAGGATCCTTATTTAGGTCCTTTACAATCAGATTGTGTATCTTGTCTTCCTAACATTGAAAACATTTATAAATACATTCCATGATGCATGAAAAAGGAATCCATCATTCCATACTATCCATTTAGGGAGGTTGGCAATGAGGATCTAACAATGAAACAGTGACTCACTGTTTTGCAGTCTGTTTACACCTTTGCTTCTTGCATCCAACCAAGTCATGAGAGAGACAAGGATGGTAAAATACAATGATGACTCTTGCCAACTTATTTCTTCTTCAACATTTCAAAGTACAGTGCTATGAACAACAAAGTACCATTCCAACAAATTTAAGGATACCCAAGCCAAGTTGTTCACTTCACATACTTGCCATGGGCTTACAAACACTTGTACATTGCTAGAAAAGGAAAATAGATATATGGTACAGTATGTACAGAGGATCCAACAAATTTCCTCAAAGCCATGGATGAAGAGACATTGAAGAAATTAGTTGGACCATGAATGATCTTCCATTGGAACCACAAAACAATGCCTTTCCCAAGAACACTTCAAACAAAACTTGTTCCAAATCACTACTCAAACATCAAATGAGTTCACAACAATCAAAAACAGGAGTAGTACGGACTCATGGAGCCATGGTACAAACTGTACTCTCAAAAGTGCAGAAAACTAGTTAAAACTCACAAAACAAGAGCAAAAACAAGTATTTCTCTTACTTTTCCAACATGAACCATACATACAATGATGGGAACATGGTTTTTATACATGTTCCAACTTATTGAAGCCTTTGTATGGACAGGTACAGGCTGGAACTAACCAAAGCCACCAAAAGTCACTTTTTTGCACTTTTTGACAGCTTTTTGACAACTTTTGACAACTTTTGTTGCTCAAAAAGTTGCATTTTAAGTCCCGGTGACTTGATACTCAAACCAATGACTCAAAATCATTAGAAACACTAAATAAACATTCTCCAATGCCTTTCAAGGTTTTACAACATTAAAAATTCAAAAATGCTCATTTGGACCCAAAATTGACAGTTTTTGGCCCATTGAGAAAAAAACAAAAATCTTGGAAACTCTTAAACACAAATGAGTTCCAAACCTTATTACACCACAAAAAAACCTATTAAACCTACTGGAAGCATAAAACAAACACACATGCTTAATTTGCAATAAAATGCTATACCTGCTAGGATTTGAGCATTCAGGTGCTCAGGTGCTCCTACACCATTATGCTCTTATCTGATTTTGATACTGGTACAATACTTGAAACCCATTCTAGATAAGCGATTAGTCTTGTGAATCCCACTTCTAATAATTTCTTGAGCTCAATTTTGACAAGGAGAGCAATATGTGGGTGCATCTTTCTTAGCTTCTGCTTAATAGGTTTTGCTTTTAAATCTACATTAAGATGTTGCATGATAAGATCTGGGTTTAGCCCTGGCATATTTGCATAAGACCAAGAAAAATTTATTTGTCGTTGCTTAAAGAATTCCATGTATTCTTTCCTCTCTTTTTTTGATAATGAGGCAGCAAAATGAAGTATTTTAGGATCCTTTGATGTATCAATGTTTATTGCTTCTGTTGGTTCTATCAGGATAGCAAATCTTTCTTGAAAATATGTACGAAAAATGTTAAACTCTCCATCTTCGGACGCGTCAAGGAGGTTTTCATCATCAGATACACCCTTTATTTTCTCTTTTGATTGATCTAATGTTGCCATGAAATGGTTTTCAACCATAGGTCTCTTTCCTTGTTTTATTTCACTTTTGCGACTGAAAAGTTTGGCATTCTCCTGACTATGAAAAACTTTACTTGATTCTGTAGTAGAAGATATCTTAGGTGGGATGGGTTTAATAGCGTTAAGGTACACAACGAAGTCATGATCATTGGAAAAGACATTTAGTTCGGGGTTGTCTAAATTATCCCAATCAATTAGTTCAAGATGAAGAAGGGGTAAATCATAATCACTGTCATCATCAGGTGTTTCAACGTTCATGACATAATGATCATAATTTATCATAGAATAGGTATTGTCATAGATTGAATATTTTTGAGAATTGTCTTCAAGAATTTCTGAATTAGTCTTAACAAGATTAATATTAGCATTTTGTAGTTCACACTCAAGTGGTTCTTCAATTGATGTTTGTCCCTTAAATGAATGGATTATATCAATACACATGTCTTTGGTATTGCAAATTTCTTCTTGATTGACTCCATTTGCAATTTGGAGTTTATAGACTTGTGTACATGTTAAAGAGGATTCTTTTAATAGATTTTGTCTCCTTTCAAACTCATCTTCTTCTGGACTAATAGTTAATCCAACTTGACTATCTCTTCTTTCTTCTATAGTTCTTGCATATTTGATTCTTGTTTGCACTTCTTGAGGCATTGTATCGTTGTTTTTGTCATTCTCTTTTCTTTTTGCATACGCCTCTTTTCTCTGAATTCTGAGTTTCTCTTGTCTCTTTTCTAATTTTATCTTTTGTTTTGTAATGGACAAGTCTTCTTTTAAAATGGCTGCTTGATCTTCATTGTGTTCATTACTTGATGTAGTAGATAAATTATCTGGTCCCCATTCATACTCATTGGAATCTATTTCTGAATTCTGATCTAAGATTACTCCACTATACCATACTGGAATGTCGTATGGTGCAAAAAGTTCTTTGATTTCTATCATTTCTATTTTTACTGCTTCTAGAATATTCTGTTCAGATTTTTCTGTTGTTTGTATTTTCAAAACTTGTGGAGAAGATTTTTCTTCACTTTTGATGGTAGTCTCTTCTTCTTTCTTTTCATGATCTTCTTACTTCTTTTGCTTATTGGCTACTGTTTTGGCTGCTTGATGTAGCTTTTCTTGCCAATTATGTCCTTGAGAAACTGATTTCTTTCTCCATTTTTGTTGTTGAGTATTGTGTTGCTTTTGATTAGACTTCAGATATCCTAACCCAGATTTATCTTCTGTTGATTGTGGATGTGGACAAATATGTTCTGAAATACCTTGATGTTGCTTACCAATTGGTCCTTTCCCTGCATATCCCATCTTCTGCATGATTTCATATCCTTTGCCATATTGTTTTATGGAAATATTGACTTCTGCTACTATTGCTATGGTTTTATCTTCATCTTTGTATAACCAACCAAGAATGTCCTTGTCTTCATTTTCTTCCTCAAGAGTTCCAACACTAACAAAGGTTCCCTTAAACATACGTTTTGATTTTTCTGATGATTTTGATTGAATATCTGTAGGTTTTCCATATGACTTAGGGGAAAGTGGAAAATTATTCAAAGAATATTTTCCCATTCCTTCATCATTTAACTTGAGCTTTTCTTCAAAAGTTTCCCATAACTTTGCTTGAATTTCTTTGGTAGGATATACTGATTCTCTATTATGTGGAACTCTGGTATCTTGTATTGGCTTCAAATTATTGCAATATTGACTGGAATCTGCAATTATAGTGATTTCTTTTCCTTTATGAGGAAATTTTACACATTGATGATATGTAGAAGGAATTGCTTGCATCTTGTGAATCCAGGGTCTTCCTAGGAGAATTTTGTAGGAGACATTTAAGTCTAAAACTTGACACAATGTATCCTTTTCCATAGGTCCTATCCTTATTGGTAGCATAACAGTTCCTTTAGAAGAACGTTCTGCTTCATCGTAAGCCTTGATGGTTATTTTCTTTTTCGGGTCCACTACATTCTTTGAATACCCCAAAGCTTTTATCAAACTTAATGTACAAATGTTTAAACCAGCTCCTCCATCTATGAGTACACGTTTGACACAAGTTTTATTAATGGAGACTTCAACATGTAAAGGAGCATTGTGAGGATGTTGTAAGGAGGCATCATCATTTTCAAAAAATGATAAGCAATGAGGAGCTATAAGATGCCCTACCATGTTTTGGAACTGATCTATATCCAAATCCTTTGATACCATTGTTTCCACTAAAGCTTTCTCCAAAATTTCCTTATGCATAGGTGAAATCTTGAGAAGTTCCAAAATTGATATTTGAGCTGGTATTCATTGTAGTTGCTCTACTAAATTGTATTGTTGTTATGTGGATGTTGAGTCTTTTACTATACCTGGAAAGGTAACCTTTGCTTTGCTTCTTGTGATAACGTTGATTGGTTCTGAAGATGGATTTTTGTTAACAATTATCACATTTACTACATCATCATATGTATAAGCGTAATTCACTTTGGCTTTCCCTTTGTCATTTTCCAATTGGGATGATTCACCTTTATCATAGTTTGGAAGTGGAGTTTTAAAAGCCAAGTGTGATTCATTTGTCTTATGGCTATCCACCAAAATGGTTCCATTATCAATTAGATCTTGGATAATGCATTTCAATCTTTGACAATCATTTGTTAGGTGTCCTTTATTCTGACGATAATTGCAAAAATGATTGTCATTCCACCAGTTTGGCTTAACTGGTGGTTCATAAATTCTTGCTTCGGGTAAAACAATCAATTTGTTAGCAAGCAAAGTTTTTAGAGCTGATTCTAAAGATTCTCCAATATTTGTGAATTTTCTCCAAGGATTAGAGAAAAAGGACTTGACTTTCTTGTTTTCCAGATTGTCGTTGCTTGGGATTTGACTTGATAGATTGAAAATTGGTTGTTGTTGTTTTGTAGTATTTTTATCATCATTTCCTTCATTGCTGACATTCCTATTCTTTGACCAGAACTTGGGTTTATCATTGTTGTTGTTATTGTTGTTGTATGAATTATTGTAAAGTTTTAGTTCTAATTTCTTTACCATTGCGTTCTCTATTTTCAGACCATTTTTGATCATTTTGGCAAAAGAGGGAGGACATTGCATCCTTAGTCGATAACTCATTTCACTGATAAGATTATCAATGAATATGTCCATTTTTTCTTGATCAGGTACATCCTCGGGATACCTATTAAACATGCGTTTCCATCATTGTAAAAAGATCATAAAGGATTCACCATTCTTTTGTTTAACATTGCATAGATCTAGCATTGTTATTTCATTCCTTATATTGTAGGAATATTGTGAAATAAACCTATTCACAAGTTCTTCAAAGGATTTGATTCTAGATGGTAATCTTGAAAACCATTCCATTGATTGCCCATTTAAACTCCTAGGAAAAAGATGCATAAGGTAAGTCTCATCATGAGCAAATTCCATGCTCATAGTACAAAACTCCCTAATGTGATCGAGGATCAGATCTCCCATCGTATTTGTCATATTTAGGAATCTCGCAATGTTGCGGAAATGGTATCATATTTAGCTTTTTATCAAAGGGATATGGACATGTCTTCTAATGAATACTTCTTGGAACTTGTCCCATTTTGCATGTCTTGTATCTGTTGTTGTAGAGTTTGTATTTGTTGAGTAAAGTTTGAAAATGGATTATCCACATTGCTTCTTTTATCATTACGTTCTTTTCTTTTGTCATCCCTTTCTTTCCTTGTTTCTTCGCTACTTTCTTTGTTCATATCTTCATTGTTTTGCTCATCCATGTTTTGGGTGTTACTTGTTTCCGCATCTTGTTTTAAGCTTTCTATATTAAAGTCTTGTGGTAGTTTAGCTCCAGATTTTGCCAATATCAAGAGATATTTCTCTTTTTGTTTTGTCAATAATTTTTCCATTAGCCTATCAAATTTGAAATCTTTGTCAAGGTCTCTAATCATGCTACTGACAACTTCTTCATCAATAGCGGTAAATCCAAAAGTGGTATCTTCTTCCTCCATTTGTTGTTGTTTTCTAAGCTGTTCGTATTGGGCTCTAGTCCAAACTGGCATGTGTTTATCTCAAATTTGTCAAAAAATTCCCAAGGACAAGGTCAATAAGTAATTATTGGTTTAGGAAGATATGCTTTATTGATCTTACCACTATTGTTTGTTCGTTGGGATAAAGCATCTCTTTGTTGAAAGGCACGTCTTTGTAGAGTTTCACCATCAAATTCTATACCACAGCCATGTAAGTAGTGATGAAAATGATGTAGGAATGTCCTATGTTTCAGTTGATCTTACGATTGATATACAAGAATCTTATTCTCTTCTGAGTAGCTTTGTAACTGGGTTTAATTTTCTTAAGGTGATATTTAAAAGTCATATAAGCATTTGACAGTTTACAAGTTTGATTCCAATGTTGGTGCAATTTTGGTTTTGATGTAACCTAAGTTCAAAATAGGAAAGATATATCCAAGATTAGGAACCTAGTATAGATTGATCAAGCTTCGTGATAGAGGATTTGATTATCCTAATGAGAGTCTTGACAAGGATGTTGATTTTTGCATTTAAGATGTTTGAATCAATAGTTTGCTGAATGTTGATGTTTATAGAACCTTTTGGAAATAACCTATAGGATTAGCAACCTAGTTGTTTTGAGCTATCTTGAAAATACGTGATGGTTTAGAGTTATTTTGATATCTTGATGTTTTGATACTTTGATTTTGAGTTGGTGCTTCAAGTGTTAGAATGCTTTTTGTTTTATCCTTTTGATCACACTTTTCAGAAATTTGTTGATTTTCGATCGCTTGTAGATGATAATATTCTTCAATTTTTGACCATTTAGAACATGTTACAGACATAGAAGACACAATGTTAAAAAATAAAATGCACAGGCAAGTACAAATCCCTGTGGCAGGCTGAGACAATAGTTGTTGAATCTCACATGGAGTTTCCCTTGAGGCTACGCTATTCAAAGTAGATATTTAGATTCTTGACCCCACTGGCTCCACCCTCAATAGTCACTTCTTCGGGGCAGCCAAGCACCAGTTTCCATGAAATCTCCTCATGGCAAACTTTATATCTCTACTAGGAACCATATGTGTGTGAGCTGCTTCAGAGGTTCGACCTCCTGCACCAACAACTAGAAGGTTTTTGGCAACTAGTACAAATAGTCTTTAGTAAAGGCTTCCGGTCATGTGGCCATACATCCGACACTTTTAGCTCTATAAATACAGAAGGTTCCCAGCCTATAGAGGTTATGCTCCATAGGGTTTATGGGGAAACATAGTGTTGGTATGAACTTATCAGCACATGTTGTTTGAACTTTCGTTACAAACATGATTTATTTAGAGTGGATTGGAAGGACTCGGTATTAGCCCATTTCCACTTTAGGTCGTTCCCCTCTCACTGACCCCCTCAAGGCAGCTCGGGAAGGCAGACCCTCTAAAGGATTAATTGCTTGAAAGTAAAGAAAGTGTAAAAGAGTGGGTTTGGATTTTTGATCACCCAATTAAGGGGAGAGCATATACCTACCACTTTCGAGACACATAATACAAGCGTTCTTTTTAAATTTTTCAAAGCAATTTGTTAGCTAAGTCCTATTTGGAGATGTTGCTCTAGCAAGCATGGTGTTTATTTTAGCCCCACATAGCAAATGATTTTCTAAACTAGGAATTGGGAATGCTGGTCAACAAAATGAAAATCGTTGCAAAAAAGTAACTTGCTTTGTAAGAATGGACAAGTTGATTGTTCTTTTTAATTTGCAAAATATAAGATTGATTGTGCTTTTTACTTTTGCAAGAAAATAAAAGATTGTTGTTCTTTTTAGAGCCCAAGATTTGAAGTGTGAATGTCCTAACTTTGCAAGAAAGTAAATGTTTGATTTATTGTTTTTTTTACCTTGCAAATGTGATTACTTTTAGAGCCCAAAAACAAGTGAGATACTTTTTAGAACACCAAGTTTGAAAATGAAGTTTTTTTTACCCAAAAGGAAATATGAGTTCTTTTTAACCAACTTTGAAAAAGCTAGGAAAGAAATCACTAAATCCTAAATTGTCTTCTCCAAACCTGCAAGAAATTGTTAGAAATCTGCGAAATAGTAAAAAGTTAGTAAAAAACTTTAGGTGGGCTTCCACAAGCCTAATTTCAAATCGGTTACAAACTTTTTGTCAAATGCGCTATCCTACGATTCAAAAGCACTAACCTTCATTACAAAAGCGCTAACTTGCGTTACAAAAGCGCTAATCTTTAGACAAAAACGCTAACCTGTATGACATATGCGCTAACCTATTGTGAAAAAGCGCTAACCTGCATGACATATGCGCTAACCTATTGTGCAAAAGCCCTGATTTTTTGAAAAAAGGGCTAACCTATTTGACAAAAGCGCTAACCTATGATGCAAAAGCGCTAACCTACAATGGAAAAGTGCTATCAAAATTGGCATATGCGTAAGTCTGCATTACAAATATGTTAATTTTATATATATATTTTTTAAGATTTTTAAAAGTATATGCGAGGTCCAGCCCCATGGTGGATGCCAAAATGTGTGAGCTTGAATTTCATCCTTAGAATGTTACCTGTAATAAGTTAGTTTCACAAAATATAATGGAAATGCATACAAGAAATCCAAATCCACCAATGAAACTACATGTAATACATATTAAAATAAAACATTATTTCACCTTCATGATTTATGCCTCATTGTGTCCTAACTCCACTGTTTCTGGTTGCAGATGGTGTGCTCTCAGACAATGCACTGTTGGCTTCCAAGATGGCATATGAAGAATGGACTGATAACTTGTAGTTAACTAATAGTATGATATACAAAGCTACATGATTATGCTAAAATGATAATACTATATGATTATATTGCCAAATGATATTTGCTATTTGCTAATTGTTTAAAAAACTCATGGATGCATATGATTAGCTTGCAAAATGCACTTGAAGTCTCTTGAAGTCTAACTCTCTCTCAATTGAAGCTCTTGATTTTATAGACCTTGAGAGGATAAGATGATGTGGCTCAAATCAATGGTCATGATCAAATCTATAGATTTGAATGGTTGTGAGCAAAGGTGAAGGTTGAGAGAAAGGGGGAAGGAGAAGACAAGTTTCACTCATCTCACCTTGACTGGGTTGCTGACTGAGGGAATCTAGGGATGGTTGGAGGAAATTTAGACATGGTAGGATAAGTGGACTCAAGTCCTTCCCAAGATGTAGGGGGTGTTGGAGAGAATATAGGAAATGGTTATGAAATATGTGTACGTACACAATTTCATTAATTTTGGAAGTTGAGGATAAATCATGAATTAATATTTAAGGAATATTAATTTCCTTAGCCACATGTTGGATGAGTTGGCAAAGGGAAGATGAAGTGGAGATGGAGGGTGAGTTGGAAAAGAGATATTAAATAATTTAAGAATTATTTAATATTTGAGACTATAGGATAGGAGAATAATTATTAAATATTAGATATTTAATTGATTGGAGAAGATAATTAAATATTAGATATTTAATTAACTTGATTAGAAGGAATAATTAAATATTAGATATTTAATTAACTTGGTTAGAGGAATAATTAAATATTAGATATTTAATTAATTAGAGGAATAAGATAAATGAATTAATTAAAAATATATTAATTAATAGAAAGATATGAAAATGAATTAAATTAATTAATCTTTTCGAATTAACTATTTAATAGAAGAATAAATATTAAATAAATATAAAATATTTATTTAATTGCTCATAGCCAATTTTTAGGTGTATACAGTAAGTGTCTTCTTTTTAGGTACATTCTCTTCCAGTGCCAAAAACATCTTCTTTGATAGCCAAGAACACCCATTCCTTCCCATTGCCAGAACCATTAGCAGAGTCTTCTGCCGGTTCATCATCAGAATCAGTAACACCTTCCTCATCCACTATGTAGCATGATTTGTCTCTTTTTTTCTTGTACTTATACATGTTCTGATATCCAGGGTTAGGCTTAAAAGATCTTCTAACTCTTTCTTCAAATCTTGAATTCTTTTCAAGACATCTAGATGCAAAATGACCAATCTTATTACATGCAAAACATTTAAAAGGTGATTTTCCTTCATACTTAATTCCTATCGGTCCTTTAGGTATTCTTCTAGAAAATAGTTCTTCAAGTTGCTCAAACTCATCATCTTCTCTATTCATATCATCCAATTCCTTTTCATATAAAGCTTTCCAGTCTTGCTTACCAGTTGCTGATGCAGATGCATGAAAAGCAGGTTCAGACTTCACAACTCCAGAAGGTCCAAATTCTTCAAGCTCAAAAATAGATAATTTCCCAACCAAGGTATCTCTATTGACAAAAGTATTAGCCATTGTTCTCAATTAATTAATTGTAGTAGCCTTCATATTGTAAGCTGGTGGTAGGGCTCTCAGAACTTTAGAAATAATTTCATCTTCACTTAGAGTTCCACCACAACATTGAATTCCCATAACAATCTCATTTACCCTTTCCATGAATGCAGTAATCCTTTCATCTTCTTCCATCTTCAAGTTTTCATATCTCACCCGGTAATCATCAAGTTTAGCAATCTTCACTGTAGGGTCACCTTCATTAAGAGTCTCTAACTTATCCCATATAGACTTTCCAGATGATTTGTTTGTTAATCCCATTATTTGCTAATCAGAAAGTGCACACAAGAGGGCTTCTCTTTCTCTACAATTATTCTCATGCTCCTTATCCAATTTTTTCGGAGGAGGATTTCCAGATGCCAGATTATGAGGTGTAGCACCATTTTGTGTGATCTCCCAAATCTCCTTATCGAGACATCTCAGATGAGTCTCCGTCTAAATCTTCCATACTGTGTAATTTGTTCCATAAATAATTAGGTCGATCACCAGACTATAAACCAATTACATAATTAACAAAGATATCATCCTTAGACCAAACAAATAATATCCAACTCATAAGACATCCCGAAAACACATCGAGAGGTCCAATCCACACGTTACATTCAGTCAGTCCATAACCTAGATTAACCGATATCCAATATAGGTCCACACGCTAAAGAAATGATCCCAATCCACCAAGTCTCGAACATGATCACCATGAGCATCCTGAATCCATACCAAAAGCTGCACCAACACCACTTATGAAATTCATCAAAGATCTTCGTCAAAGCTCTACTGGTGAAGTCCTTGCCAGAACCACAAACCAAGCTTCCAAGCAAATAGGATATCATCCGATCACCAGACCAAAACCAACTGACTGAATATGAACAAGAGTAAACCAATTCCATAACCAAATCATACCGGAGCATACCAGATCATGTCAGATCCAAACCAACTAGAAACCACTCAACCTACAGGGACCAGAAGGGCGCCGGTAAAGAATCCAAAACAACTGGTGCTAACATCAATGAGAAAACATTAATGCAACACATAATCAATTCCTCCAAATGACCAACAATCTCCCCCTTTGGCATTGATGGTAACACTAGATGTGAATAGCATCTATGTACCAATAAATGGCAAATAAGTCTCCCCCAATGGAAGACAACCAACAATCTCCCACATAAAGATATAGCAATGAAGTTATGAAACAAAGACCAAACCCCCCCTGTAAATGATATCTCTGTAAAGCTCTGAATTACACATATATCTCTCCCCCTAATGTATACAACTCCTTAAGTTTTTCACATCAATATCTCTCCCCCTTTGACATCAATGCCAAAAATCTAATGAAAATATCAAAGCAAAAACATAAACCATTGAATCACAAAGCTGACTACTCCCCCTGAGCAGTAGTATCCCCACATCAATGCTAGAATGAATAACATCTCTGATAATACATACCGAACTGATGCCAAAAATCATCAATTAGTTCTTTGTCAGAGGGGTAGAAACCCCTAACTTGTCTCTCAGGTACTCAAATGGTTCTTTAGGAAAAGGTTTAGTGAAAATATCCACAATCTACTCTTTAGTGTTCACATAAACCAGTCTAACTTCATTTTATTCCACCTTCTCCTTCAAAAAGTTGGACTTGATAGATATGTGCTTTGCCTTAGAGTGAAATAATGGATTCTTTGATATTTCAATAGCAACAGAGTTATCACAGTGAATAACTACTGGTCCAGTGCAATGCACTTTGATATCCTTCAGCATTTGTTTCATCCATAGAACCTGTGTATAGTTATTAGTAGCAACAACATACTCAGCTTCAATAGTAGATAAAGAAGTACATGATTGTTTCTTGTTGATCCATGAAACCAACTTATTTCCAAGAATGAAAGCTCCACCAAAAGTAATTTTCTAGTCATGAACATCTTCAACCCAATAAACATCTGCATATGCACATAAAGTAAAGTCATCATCCTTAGGGTACCATAAACCATATTCAGGTGTACCTTGCAAGTATCTAAAAATTCTTTTCACCGCACTCTCATGATTTTCTCTAGGATCACTCTGAAATCTAGATGCAATACAAACAACATTCATTATGTCAGGCCTAGTCTGAGTCAAATAAAGCAGACCTCCAATCATAGATTTGTATCTTGTAGGATTTACTGGTACAAAAACATCTTTCCTTGTCAATTTCTCACTTGTAACCATAGGAGTACTTACCAGTTTAGAATCTTCTATACCAAATTTATTCAACAATTCCCTAGCATACTTAGTTTGACAGATGAAAATACCTTTAACAATCTGAGTAATCTGGAAACCTAAGAAAAATTTCATTTCCCCAATCATAGACATTTCAAATTCTTTCTCCATATTCTTAGAAAATTCCATGCACAACTTATCTTCACCTCCAAAAATGATGTCATCAAAAAATACTTCAATAATTAGTATATCATCATCAATGACCTTATAATATAAATTAGTATCAGCATTACCCTTAGTAAAACCAAGCTTCAAAAGATATTTATCCAACCTTGCATACCAAGCTCTAGGTGCTTGTTTCAATCCATATAAAGCTTTCCTTAACCTGCAAACCATGTTTGTATCATCTGAAAGTGAAAAACCATCAGGGTGTTCAATATAAACCTCCTAATCAAGATCCCCATTCAAAAATGCACACTTAACATCCATCTGATAAACTTTGTAGTTTTAATGGGTAGTATAGGCAATAAATAATCTTATAGATTCAATCCTAGCTACAGGTACAAAAGTATCACCATAATCAATTCCTTCCTTCTGAGAATATCTTTTACAAACCAATCTAGCCTTATTCTTGACAAATTGACTATCCTCATTCAATTTATTCCTAAAAACCCATTTAGTTCCAATAACATTCTTATTTTTAGGCCGGGGAACTAAAGTCCAAGTGTTATTCTTCTCAATTTGATCTAATTCTCCTTCCATAGCTTTCAACCAAAATTTATCTTTACATGCTTCAATTACTAATACCGGTTCAACTTGAGAAATAAAGCATACCTCATTAGTTGTTAGTCTTCTTCTTATCATCACTCCATTATTCTTATCCCCAATGATCTGATCTTCTAAATGATTCAATCTCACATACCTAGGAGTCTTCTAACTCTCTACTCCTCTTGCCGGTTCTCCAGTTACTGTAGAATTTTCTGACACTGTCAGAGTAACTGGTTCAATACTCTGTTCCGATAAAGATGCTACTGGTTCAGATATAATCATTTCCACTGCCGGTTCCTTCTCATAAACTCTGATTTGACCTCCATTCATCTCATCCACCTTGACATTAGCACTCTCCACAATTCTCTGCAATCTCTTGTTATAACATCTATATGCTTTGCTTTCATTATAATAACCAAGAAATATGCCTTCATCACATCTAGGATCAAATTGGCTAATGATATTATCTCTCCTGATATAACATTTACTACCAAATATTCTGAAATAATTAACTATAAGTGTATTGCCAAACCATAATTCATAAGGTGTCTTATTGGTTTCTTCTTTGATATGTACTCTGTTAAATATATAAACCATTGTGCTCCCTGCTTCTCTCTAGTAGATATAAGGTAGACTAGCTTCCATGATCATTGTTCTAGCAACATCCAAGATAGTTATGTTCTTCCTTTCCACAACTCCATTATGCTAAGGTGTCTGGGGAGTACAAAATTATCTCCTTATACCATGCTTCTCACAAAAGTCATTAAACTCACCGGATGTGAATTATTCACCATGATCTGACCTCAAACATTTAATCTTCAATCCTATCTCAGTTTAGTCTTAAAGATTTTAAACTTTTCAAATGCTTCAAATTTCTCCCTTAGAAAAGTAACCCACATAACCCACATCATTCTAGAATAATCGTCAGTGATAAGCATAAATTATGTATCACCTTGAAAACTTTTAACTCTAGTAGGGCCACAGAAATCAATATGAATAAGGTCAAGAACATCATTAGATTTATCTTGTATACTCCTAGAAGAGGTTCTGACCTATTTACCCATTTGACATTCTTTACATACTGAATTATAGGGCTTCACAATCTTAGGTATATCTTTAACTGCTTTAGTTGAACTATTATTCACAATGCAATCAAAACTCACATGACACAACCTCTTATGCCATAGCCAACTCTCATCAATGTGTGTAATCAAACATGTCTTCTAATCAGAATTCAAATGAAATATATTAACTTTTGTTTGTGTACTGGTTGCAATCTCCAAACTAGATCGGTTAATGATTTTGCATTTTCCATCCTTGAAATGTAATTGAAATCCCTTATCTACCAATTGTCCTACACTCAAAAAATTATGCTTTAAACCTTCAACATAATAAACATTATCAGTATTGTTCTTACCATCTAGTGATATAGTTCCTTTTCCTTTGATCATACATGCTTTGTCATCTCCAAATCTAACGAGACCGCCATCAAATTCTTGCAAAGATAGAAATTTCCCTTTATCTCTAGTCATATGATGTGAACAACCACTATAAATTAACCATTCATCCTTGTCTTGAATTTTAGCAGTAAGTGTCTTCTCTTTAGGTACATTCTCTTCCAGTACAAAAACATCTTCTTTGATAGCCAGGAACACCCATTCCTTTCCATTGCCAGAACCATTAGCAGAGTCTTCTGTCAGTTCATCATCAGAATCAGTAACACCTTCTTCATCCGCTATGTAGCATGATTTGTCTCTTTTTTTCTTGTACTTATACTTGTTCTTATATCCAGGGTTAGGCTTAAAAGATCTTCTAACTCTTTCTTCAAATCTTGAATTCTTTTCAAGACATCTAGATGCAAAATAACCAATCTTATTACATGCAAAAATTTAAAAGGTGATTTTCCTTCATACTTAATTCCTACCGATCCTTTAGGTATTCTTCTAGAAAATAGTTCTTCAAGTTGCTCAAACTCATCATCTTCTCTATTCATATCATCCAATTCCTTTTCATATAAAGTTCCCAGTCTTTCTTACCGGTTGCTGATGCAGATGCATGAAAAGTAGTTTCAGACTTCACAACTCCAGAAGGTCCAAATTCTTCAAGCTCAAAAACAAATAATTTCCCAAACAAGGTATCTCTATTGACAAAAGTATTAGCCATTATTCTCAATTAATTAATTGCAGTAGCCTTCATATTGTAAGCCGGTGGTAGGGCTCTCAGAACTTAAGAAATAATTTCATCTTCACTCAGAGTTCCACCACAACATTGAATTCCTATAACAATCTCATTTACCCTTTCCATGAATGCAGTAATCTTTTCATTTTCTTCCATCTTCAGGTTTTCATATCTCACCCGGTAACCATCAAGTTTAGCAATCTTCATTGTAGGGTCACCTTCATTAAGAGTCTCTAACTTATCCCATATAGACTTTCCAGATGATTTGTTGGTTAATCCCATTGTTTGCTAAACACAAGAGGGGTTCTGTTTCTCTACAATTATTCTCATGCTCCTTATCCAAGTTTTTTGGAGGAGGATTTCCAGATGCCGGATTATGAGGTGTAGCACCATTTTGTGTGATCTCCCAAATCTCCTTACCGAGACATCTCGGATGAGTCTCCATCTGAATCTTCCATACTGTGTAATTTGTTCCATCAAGCCAAGGAATATCTCTCTAAAAGATAGCTCCAGATGAACTAGATGAACTTGAACTATTAGTCGCCGTAGGATCTTCCTCAAGCAGTTATGTTTTCTACAGAGAGGACCAAAGATCTGATACCAATTGTTAGACAATTCAAATAACGAGAAGATAACTGAGAGGGGGGGTGAATCAGTTGTCACAGATTACCATAACATCAAGCAATTAAAACTTTAATATTGGAACCCAAAACATTAATATGGGAATGCTTAAACCAAATAATAGAATAATAGTTAAACCAAGTAAGCATAAACAATAATCAGAGAATAAATACCATCCACTTGACACCAAGATTTATACCTAGAAAACTCGGTAAAGGGAAAAACCATGGTAGGAAGCCTACCCACAGTCAGATAATACTTATGTAGTAAGTATATGAATTAAAATTGAGGGGTCTGGACTTGTAGGAAGGACACCAACCTAGAGTGCACTGCTCATCACAAAAGGAGTCTCATTGACTACATAGAAATCCAGACTACAATCCAAAAGAATGAATGAACTGCAAAGATAACATCTCCTATACCTAAGTACAGTTTCGGTTAAGATCAATACCAAAGG
Organism: Cryptomeria japonica; assembly: GCF_030272615.1. NCBI lineage: Eukaryota > Viridiplantae > Streptophyta > Pinopsida > Cupressales > Cupressaceae > Cryptomeria > Cryptomeria japonica. The sequence goes on along the minus strand of NC_081414.1, from coordinate 368,999,303 downwards.
ACTAAATCGTCTTATGTAAACCCAATTTGATCTCCAATGATTGACCAAATCCTCTTCCTGAATGATACTATATTATTCGTACATTACATATCCATATCCCATACCATGACCATGATCTACAATGAGATCTTACATCATATATATACAAACCCTCAACCATAAACAATTAGGTTGATCATCAGACAATAAACCAATTACATAATTAACAAACATATCAGCCTTAGACCAAACAAATAATATCCAACTCATAAGACATCTCGAAAACACATCGAGAGGTCCAATCCACATGTTACATTAAGCCGGTCCATAACCTAGATTAATCGGGATCCAATATGGGTCCACACGCTAAAGAAATGATCCCAATCCACCAAGTCTCAAACATGATCACCATCAGCATCTTGAATCCATACTAGAAGCTGCACCAATACCACTTATGTAATTCATCAAAGATCTTCATCAAATCTCTGTCGGTGAAACCCTCGTCGGAACCACAAACTAAGTTTCCAAGCAAAAAGGATAGCATCTAATCACCAGACCAAAATCAACTGATTGAATATGAACACGAGTAATCCAATTCCATAACCAAATCATACCAAAGCATACCAGATCATGCCGGATCCAAACCAACCAGAAACTACTCAACCTACCAGGACCAGAAGGGTGCCAATAAAGCATTCGAAACAAGTAGTGTTAACATCAATGCAACACATAATCAATTCCTCCAAATGGCCAACAATATATAGATGTATATATATACACATATACATGTACATATATGTACATGTATATATACATATATACATGCATACATGTATATATATGTAAATGTATATATATGTACATGTATATATATACACATGTACATATATGTATATATATATACACATGTATACATATACATGTATATATACATATATATATGTACATGTATGTATATATACACATGTATACATATATACATACATACATACACACACACACATATATATACATATGTATACATGTATATATATATGTATATATATACATATTGATAGACTTATAAAGCACTGAGAGGGGGGGGGTGAATTAGTGACAAAAAAAAATAATACTACTTTAAACACTGATCGGTTGAGATACTTAACAAGTTTACTAAACACTATGCATACAATCCAAAATGATATTAAAACATCCACCATAACATAAGTGTTTATACGTGGAAAATCTAAATGGGAAAAACCACGATGAGATGGGACTCACAAGTTAACTATCTACAGTAATAGGTAATTGACTGGTTAAGGTCTATAAAAAGTGCTCTGCTAGGAGCGAATCCTGTTAAAGATCCCAAAGCTCTATTAGGAGATATACCTTGTTAAAGGAAGTACCCTATTAGGAATAACCTTAGTAGAGGATTTCAGAATCCAAACTAATGGATCACCTTGTTAGAGGATTTGTACAATGAAGCTTGTTAGAGCTTACTTGCTTAGGGGATTTGACTATTGTAGTGATTAGAAAACAACAGGTGGTGTGATCTAGAAGTAGCACAACTTGCTTGAATAGATCCTCTTCTACCCACTCAAAACTGCATCACCAAAATATTTTGCAATGCCTTCAACAAATTAACACTTCTATCTTCACATCATATCATATATGAAAAATGGTTCATCATAATGTCATTATATAGACATTAGATTTCATGTCGGCTTAGAAATCATATCACAATTTCCTAGGTGCAGTGTATCTGGACAATCAAACATAACTCATCACAAATTTCTGCCAAATTTGTCTGTTAGGGGTAACACATCACGACCGGTGATAACTCATCACACAATCAATGAATACCGGTTGGAACACCGATACTGGTTAAGAGGTAACCACTATCAATACATAAATTGCTTGTCCTCCATTGCTTCTTTGATAGTTTCCACTAAATCTCCAAGTTGGTGTCAAGCCATTCCTACATATACCGGTTGTCTACATATACCAGTTTGACACTCTCTAAACCATCATAAACAAAACATCTAATACCGGTTGCAATACAAGTAACTTTAGAAGTGATACCAGTTTGTCTAAGATTACAATGACAATGTCAATATATGTGTGTGTATACATGTTCCATCAATGACAACACATGAAGTCATCCATTACAATCATCACCAAGCCAACAATCTCCCCCTTTGGCATTGATGGAAACACTTAGAAAATTTTCCAACTTTACAACTAAGTGTGCTTACAAAAATTGTACACATATTTCTACTCCTCCTTAACAATACATACAAACTATTCATAACACATACATATTTCTACTCCCCCTTTGACAACAATGCCAAATTGAAAAGCAAAACACACACACACACACACACACACACACACACACACACACACACACACACACACACACACACACACACACACACACATAGCAAAATTTGCATCAAAAGTTTACATAGACAAAAATGTAAGTCTTTCTCAAGGAGTGTTCACTTCAATTTTCAAGAAAATATTACTGAAAGTAAGCTTCATTTGAGAAAAATCATTTTCCCATGTTTCCAATAAGGTTTCAGTGATCTCTATGGTAGTCATGACCTGTGCAGAAAATTCTTCCATTGCATCAATTGTACTCATCTTTGGAGTAGCTAAAACTGATTCTACATTCTTATAAGCTCGTTGTAGGATGTACACTTTAGGTCTCAATAAGTTCTTTAGCTCCTTCAGGGATTGGAGTCTCTTTACCTGTTCAAAATCATACGAATCTAACCGATTTTGCAAATCATCAACAGATTTGCCAAAAGCTAAGACTGAATCCTGTAAAGGTATGTAGGCATTACATATCTTTTCCAGTTCTATTTTTGTCTCAGCTCGCTTCTTAATCAAATTAGTATATAAAAATGAAACATTTGATGTATGGGCTAGAATTCTGCCTCCCATTTCAATAGCTTTTTCTCAAAAGATCTTTATTCAAGGATAAAGATCTTCCCTATATCAATATCTTTCATTATATGGTCACCTCTTTTCTTCCTATAGTTTTCCTTAGCCAAAATCTGAGCAACTTCCTCAAGGGACTTCAGTTGGTCAAAGGCATCAACAACCAACTGGCCAAGTTTTCCAATGGAAGTTGACAATTATAGCAATTTCCAGTAGAAGACTAGACAAAATCTCCACAACAGTTTGGATAGTTTCTGCTTCCTTCCTCTATTCCTTAAGCCTCTTCTTCTGAGCCTTGGATTGCATCATAGTTGTAATCTCCATAAGTTCCAATGCACTCATATTCTCTACATCTATAGGCCCTTTGATGCCTGATGAGTCATCATCATCATCATTTTGCTGCTTGACTAATTCCTTTTCAAGTTCAATAGATTTCTTCTCAATTTTCTCTTTCTCTTGTTCCTTTTCTTGCTCAGAGGGCTTCTCTTCAACTTTTTCTACATGTATCTCTTGAGTAGCCTGTAAAACTGGTGGTAGTTGTGTTTTTATTGTACCGGTGGGGGTGGGATATCCACATTTGGTTGAGTTGCCGGTAATTCCACCATTTTAACATGTGAAACAGTAATAACTAGTGGCTGCTGTAGTAGCTTATTTGGTTCAATAATATTGCTAGATAGATCAATGATATCCTGTATTTCATCAACAAAGATCACCATTTGGGAAGTAGTGTCACCCTTATTGGTGAAGAGGCACCTCATCAACACTCCAATCATGAATCTAAGGATGAAGACTAGGAACATGATAGTGTCTTAGTGTGTCTTGTGTTTCATGAATTCAATAAACCCCACCATGTAAGCCCATGTCACCAATTTGGCAATTTGACAAGCCAATTGGGACAATGTGGTCAATAGGGGTAGTATATGGTTTATTATTGTGTTTGTTAGGTTTGAGACATGTTTTAAGAGTGTTTGGTTGATCCATGCGTGTGGATCCCAACCTTAGCAAGTTTGACAACATTTTGTGCAAAATTGCAACTTTTGGGGGAAGCCTTTCAATGGCTCCAATCTACTAAAAATTCAGTTTTCAACCATTGGAGACTTGTATAAGACTTGTGGACATGATTCCCAAGGTTTTTGTTGTTGTAATTGGAGTTTGTGAGACAATAAAACACTAAAATATTGTAGTTTTGCTAGAAATTCAGAGTTTGCAGGAGTTGCACATGACTGTAAGGACTGATTTGAATCACACAATCCATGGAGTAGATAGAGGAGTGAAATAGATTTTTTTTGGTGGTGGTCTGAGGTCCTAATTGTTCCAGAGTAGTGAGAACCCTCCATTCTTCTGACTGCAACCCGTAAATTGAGGGTTTGGAGAGGGTTTTGGATAAACACGGCCTTATCTTGCATTCTAGTCCACTAGAAGACCCTTCCTTTGGAGGGAAGCAGGATAAGACTCTGTACTTTATATTTTTCATGGTTTTTTGCAGGGGAAACTTGGTTGTGTGGAGAAAGGAGTAGAATTAGGTAGGCATCTCTATGTGACTACCTAGGACAAGATTTAGGATAGTCATCATAAAATGTCATAGCAGTGGATTCTAGGTGTGCAACCCTAGAATTAAAGGTTACTCACCAGCCCCCAGATGCCCATAGAGTTGGTTTTCTAGTTGGAGTTCATTTATTGGTAGTTGCTTTGGAAAATAGGCCTAATTGCCCTTATTAGGTCTCTTGGCCTCTAAAGGGATCAGACTTTGTAATTGTAGACCTGATCAAACCATTTTGGGGATAAGTACAACTTCCAAAAGGGTGTTTGGAATGGTAACTTGTTTGTATGGGTGTGTGATACAGTTTGGAGTTAAGATCCATTTTATCGCCAAATAGGGCTACAAGCGTAGGGGGTAGGTTTCTAAAGGAGGTCTAAGAAACTGGAGCCTAATCCCAAAACCAATGCTTGGATAAATTTCCAATGGCCACAAATGAATAAAATCCTAAGCCCTTAGGAGCAAGGTGTTATAGGATGGTGTAGGGTAGGTATTGAGGCATTTACTCATCTTGAGTAGGCCCAAGCCTAGTGAGCTTGTGAGTAGACTCATCCAAAGTGTGGAGTCCTTCCTTGCAGAAGCCTTGTGATCATTTGGGGGGGTCATAAGTCTAACCTTATTTGGGATTTTCCTTAGGTGTGTGGGTAGGGCTCTGCATCAAGTGGTATCAAAGGATAGGAGTGTTCTTTGGATAGAAGGGGAAGACAAGATGTCGGAAGAAGAGGGATCCCAAGAAATGCCATCAAGGATGACCAATGCTGAGTTGGTTGTCTTGGTAAAGAAGTAGATGGCAGAGAGAAGAGAAGTCAGGGCTGAGAATTAGCCCTTGAGAGGTGAAATGGACCAGTTGAAGGACATAGTGGAGAGGGGAGAGAGAGACTCTGGAGAAGAAGGGTATGAAGAGGAGATCCCTAGGTAGGAAGAGGTAGAGGTTCATGCAGACCAGAGACCCCTGATGGGTGTCCTCAAGTCCATGGAGAGAAGAACAATGGATGTGAAGATGGATCTACTAGTGTTTGTAGGCAAGATGGAGCCGGATACAATGATGGAGTGGATAGACTCCTTGGACAATTATTTTGAAAGTGAAGACATACCGGAGCACCAGAGGGTGAAGATGGCCCAATCCAAAATGAAAGGGGCTGCACTAACTTGGTGGACTTTCATCCAAGATGAGAGAGTGAAAGAAGGAAAGAGAAGAGTGGCTACATGGAAGAAGATGATGGCTTTAGTGAAAGAAGCCTATGTCCCAATGGACTACAATGTCCAATTGCATAGAAGAAGAAAGAATTTGAAGCTGAAGGAGATGGATGTGAGTTCCTATATAGAGGAGTTCATGAAGTTGTGTGTGAGGACCAAGGTGAAAGAGAGTGAAGATGAGAAGGTCGCAAGATATCTCAATGGGTTGAGATTTACAATCGAAGAAGATTTGAATCTCGACACCCCAAAGATAGTCCAAAAGTGTTTTCAATTGGCACTCAAGGTGGAGGAGAAGTTGAAGAGAAGGCAGGAACAAAATGGAAGAGGTAAAGGGAGACAAAAAAGAGGGGGAAGAGGCCCTTTCAGAGGTAGAGGAAATAGTTTTGAATACCAGGGTGACTCTAACCAAGAAGGCAATAAAGGAGAGAGCAGTTACAACCAAGGAGGGGGCTACAATCCAAGAGAGAACTTTAGGGGTAGAAGACCACCTTCCAGAGGAAGATCGCAAGGAAGAGGACTTCCTAGGTGCTATAACTACAACAAAGAAGGGAACATGGCCAATAGGTGTCCGGAGAAGGCTTCTAGCTCCATGGGAGAAAGGAGAAGCAATTTGGTGCAGGAACCTGATTGTCAAAGTGTGGCAAGTGTAAACATCTATCAAAGTGTTAATGCTCTTGATAGCTATGGAAATCTTGAAAGAGGAGAGGCTCTAATGATGAGGAGAGTGGTAACCACCATGAAGGTACCTGACAAGGAGCCTACACAAAGGAAATCTCTTTTCAAAACCACTTGCAAGGCAGGAGGAAAGGTATGCAAGGTCTTGATAGACTTTGGATCCACTGAAAATTTTGTATCACTTGAAATGATAGAGAAGCTTAAACTTAGAAAGCTGCCTCATCCTTACCCCTACAAGGTCTCATGGCTCACCCAAGGTCAGCAAGTAGTGGTAGAAGATTAGGCTTGGGTCGAGTTTCAAATTGGATCATACAAAGATAGACCGCTATTTGATATAGCCAAGATGGATGCATGCCATCTCTTGTTTGGGAGACCATGACAGTATGACTTTAAAGCTCATCATGATGGGTTGAGAAACACCTACTCAATCACCAAGGATGGTAAGGTGATAGAACTCTTACCTCTGATAGAGAAAGAGATGGAATCAAAAGGGAAGGATTCCAAGGTGCTGATGGTAGAAGCTAAACAATTAATGAAGGAGATTGCAGAGAAAGGTGTAGTTTGCTATGCCCTCATGCCTAGCCCCAAGGTGACAAGGAAAGAGCAGTTTGCAGAAGAGAAAGAAGGAGGACAAAAGCACATAGACCCTACAATTAGACAATTGCTTGATAAGAATCAAGTCATCATCTCATATGGAATGCCAAGATCCCTACCACCGGTGAGAGAAATCAGTTATTTCATAGATCTGATCCCTGGATCTACTCTCCCAAACAAAGCAGACTACAAACTCACTCCACACCAGAATGCAGAAATGGCATGGCAGATTGAAGATTTGCTTGAATCAAGACTGGTTGGCAAGAGCTTAAGCCAATGTGTAGTACCTGTTGTCCTTTCACCTAATAAAGAAGGTACTTGGAGGCTTTATATAGACTCAAGGGCCATCAACAAGATAACTATAAGGTATATGTTCCCAATCCCTAAGATAGAGGATTTGCTTGATTGCTTGGGGAGTGCTAAGTATTTCACCAAAATGGATCTAAAAAGTGGATACCATCAGATTAGAATAAGGCCAAGGGATGAATGGAAAAAAACTTTTAAAACCAATGAGGAGTTATATGAGTGGAAAGTCATGCCAATTAGGTTATCCAATGCCCCTAGTATCTTTATGAGGTTGATGAATGAAGTCTTGGTGGAATTCATAGGAAAATTTGTCATAGTATACCTAGATGATATCTCGATCTTTAGTCACACAAGGGAAGAAAACCTAAAACACATAGATATGATCCTCAAGAGGTTACATGAAGAGAAACTAATGATCAATTTGGATAAGTGTTTGTTCATGCAAGAGGATATCATCTACTTGGGTTTTGTAATCTCACAAGGTGAGTTGAAAATGGACCAAGAGAAGGTGAGTGCTATACTATCTTGGCCAACACCTAAGACTATGAATGATGTCCGAAGATTCCATGGTTTAGTAACTTTTTATAGGAAGTTCATAAGGGGATTTAGTCATGTTTGTGCACCCATGGTTGACACCATAAAGAGAGGACAAAAGTGCAAGTTTAGTTGGACCAAAGAGGCAGATGATTCATTTGAAACATTGAAGAAGAAGGTTGTAGAGAAACCCGAACTTTCTTTACCAGACTTCAACAAGATAGTTCAGGTGGAATATGATGCAAGCCACAGGCTATTGGGGCAGTGCTCAGTCAGGAAGTAATTTTTATTGCTTTTTTTAGTGAAAAGCTAAATGATGCCAAGAAAAGATACTCATCTTATGACTTGGAGATGTATGCTCTAGTACAGTCTTTGAAGAAGTGGAGGCACTATTTATTGCCTAAGGAGTTCATAGTTTTTACTGATAATCGGGCACTGAGTTTCATAAATAGCCAAGAGAAGCTAAACCACCGACACATGAAGTGGGTAGAGACCCTACAAGCCTTCACCTTCACCCTGAAACACAAGAAGGGAGTCAAGAACAAAGTTGCAGATGCTTCGAGTAGGAGGGTCTTAACTATCAACCCAATCAAGATGGAGAGTGTTGGTATTGATTCCTTGAAGAATATGTATGATGCTGATGAAGAATTTGGAGAGATATACAAGGTATGTGAAACCTTTGGTGAGAGGTATCATATTGAGTTTTCTAAATTTATGATACACAATGGATTTCTATTTAGAGGAGTGAAGTTGTGTATTCCTAAGTGTTCCATGAGGTTTAATATCATTAGGGAGAAACATTGTGGAGCTATGACAGGTCATTTTGGGCTTGACAAGACCCTAGACCTTGTGAAGAGACACTATTACTAGCCTAAATTGCAGGTAGATGTAAGAAATTTTGTGGAGACATGTGTAATATGTTAGGAAGCCAAGGGGAAGTCCACAAATGCAGGTTTGTATCAGCCCTTACCCATTCCTTCTAGGCCATGGGAGAGCATAAGTATGGACTTTGTATTGGGTCTGCCTAGGACAAGGAGGGGATTTGATAGTGTCTTTGTAGTAGTGGACAGGTTTAGTAAAATGGCTCATTTCTTTCCATGTAAGACTTCTTGTGATGCATCATATGTTGCAGACCTATTCTTCAAAGAAATAGTCTAGATACATGGATTACCTCTAAACATTGTTTCAGATAGAGATGTGAAGTTCATAGGTCACTTTTGGAGGACCCTTTGGAAGAATTTGGGAACTAACCTAGCTTTCGCATCAGCCTACCATCCTTAAACAGATTGGCAAACTGAAGTTGTCAATAGGTCATTGGGAAACCTATTAAGGTGTTTGACAAGGCAACATGGAGAGAAATGGGACAGTATACTATCGCAGGTGGAGTTCTCTTACAATGACACTATCAATAGGAGCATAGGGAAGTCTCCTTTCCAGATTGTATATGGTATCCACCCAAGGGGACTATTAGAGTGAAGGGATTTACCCAAGGAAGAGCCCATTAGTGTAGATGGTGAAGCTTTTGTATCAACCATCAAAGAGGTGCATGACCAAGTAAAGTCTCATCTCCAACAGTTTGCAATGAAGTATAAGGCTTATGCTGATTAGAAAAAGAGAGATGTACAGTTTAGTGTTGGGGATTTGGTATGGGTACATTTAAAGAAGGAGAGACTGTTAAAAGGAAAATACACCGAGCTCATGCAGAGGAAGATTAGACCATGTCAGATATTGAGGAAATGTGGACAAAATGCCTATGAAATCCAACTTCCTCCTGATCTTCGATTATCACCCATTTTTAATGTGTGTGATCTTACACTTTTCAAAGGTAGTGACAATGAAAGGGAGGAACCAATGCAAGTTGCAGTAGATAAGGACATTCCAAGGCATGTATCACCTAAGATGAGAAAAGTGTTAGACACTAGAGTCACAAAGAAGACAAGGAACAAGGAGTACATTGAGTACCTGGTGGCTTGGCATGACAAACCAGACTCTGAGGCAATTTGGATGATAGGTGAACAAATTTCAAACCATGGTGCAGACTTACAAACTTTGATCTCAAGTCGGCTTGAGATCTCTTCTCCCAGGGAGTATGGTGCAGGGGCACTTCATCAACACTCCAATCATGAGTCTAAGGATTAATACAAGGAACTTGATAGTGTCTTAGTGTGTCATGTTTCATGTATTCAATAAACCCCACCATGTAAGCCCATGTCACCAATTAGGCAATTTGATAAGCCAATTGGGACAATATGGTCAATAGGGGTAGTAGATGATTTAGTCTTGTGTTTGTTAGGTTGTCTTCCTCTCCCCCCCCTCCTTCTTCTCTCCCTCTATCCCTCTCTCCCTCCTTCCCCCTCTCTCTCTCTTCCTCTCCCTCTCCCTCTCTCTCTCCAACCTACTCCAAATTCAGTTGGAAACCATTGGAGAGTTGTATAATCCTTGTGGACATGATTCCCAAGGTTGCTACTATTGTAATTGGAGTTTGTGAGACAATAAAACACTAAAATATTGTAGTTTTCTTACAAATTCAGAGTTTGCAAGAGTTGCACGTGACTATACGAATTGATTTGAATCGCACCATCCATGGAATAGATAGAGAGGTGAAATAGATTTTTTTTGGTGGTGGTCTGAGGTCCTAATTGTTTCGGATTAGTGAGAACCCTCCATTCTTCTAACTGGAACCCGAAAATTGAGGGTTTGGAGAGGGTTTTGGATAAACATGGCCTTATCTTGCATTCTAGTCCACTAGAAGACTCTTCCTTTGGATAGATGCAGGATAAGCCTCTATAATTTAGAGTTTTCATGGTTTGTTGTAGGGGAAACTTGGTTGTGTGGAGAAAGGAGCAGAATTAGGTAGGCATCTCTATGTGACTACCTAGGACAAGATTTAGGAGAGTCATCATAAAACGTCATAGCAATGGATTCCATGCATGCAACCCTGGAATTAAAGGTTACTCACTAGTTCCCACATGCCCATAGAGTTTATTTTCTAGTTGGAGTTCATTGATTGGTAGTTGCTTTGGAAAATAGGCCTAATTGCCCCTATTAGGTCTCTTGGCCTCTAAAGGGATCAGACTATGTAATTGCAGATCTGGTCAAACCATTTTGGGGATAAGTACAACTTCCAAAAGGGTGTTTGAAATGGTAACTTATTTGTATGGGTGTGTGGAACAGTTTGGTGTTAAGATCCATTTTATCGCCAAACAGGGATACAAGTGTGGGGGGTAGGTTTCTAAAGGAGGTCTAAGAAACTGGAGCTTCCTTAGTTATAATATGTGACCTTTCTAGATACATATTTTCACCATGAACTCGACTAAGAATGATTCTTATATGTTCCTCTTCAAAATCCTCAAGAAAATAAGCTGCATTATGAAAACCCTTCTCATAAACCCTAATATATTCGGGTTGGATCTTTTCGCTCTTATCACATAGGGATTTCAATTGAGAGTATATTGACAATGATCCTAAATCTTCGATTTTGTAGTCAATATAAATAGACAAATCACCTTTTATGATAACACTGTCAGGTACTTGAGACAAAGCATTATAAGACACTATTTGTTCCAATTCCATAACCTCCATAGGTTCAGATATGATCATAAGTCTCTCTACTTGCTTAGATGGTGATGCCATTTTGATAAACTTGATTTGAAAGGGATTTACAAAGAAATATCTTGATTGTCCCACGTTGCTTTGGTTTTCGGTTGATTACTCAAATGCAAACCAGTTCCACCTTCACTAATCTTCAAGTCGACTTCAATCACATAATTCATAGTACAAATTCATCCACAACCAGCTAGCAAATCTCTTTTCACTCTGCAAGTGCTCAAGAGTTCTCTTTCAAAATCATTTAGGGTAAAAATAACACAGTAAAAATTTCTTTTATCCTTTTTACCTACTACATTAATTGCTCGACCGCTAGGGTTACAAACCCTAATACACCGCTTAACGGTATATCCAATATTAACAGGTGTAAAACCAGTTGACAAACTTTTGATAAATTGATAGACAAAGATATCAATATTTCACACATATCAACTCAAAAATGCAAACTTTCTTACCACACATCTTTCAAGGGGTCCAAAAGTATATTTACCGCTATGCTCCCCTTAGCACTGTTGAAAATGCTTAAATCACCAGTTCAGGATTCTCCACGCTAGGTGAAGGATTAGGTTCTTCTGTAGGCATATCATCACTCCTCTTTTTCTAGATTCAGTTCATCTCTTCTCTGGTTTCCTCAATATTTACCTTCTACTTACTCTTTTGGTCTAAACAATGATTAATCAGTTTGTTCTTTCTGGTTTTACAGAACTTCACCATATGTCCTGATATGTGACAATGATAGCAGGCCATTCCAGATAATCTCCAAGGTCCTGCATTGACTCTTCTAGTCCTCCTTCTACAATTTATAGCCACATGACCATAATTGTTACAAATGGTGCAAATGACATTAGTTACCTTTTCCATCTCAAATGAACTAAACCAGTTGACATAGGGTTTTTGCTAGCTCATGTTACCTCGGTTGTCATAGGTTCTCATTCTGTTACCATTAGGTCTTGGATTCATGTGAGGTACTAGATTATTTGCTCCATATTTGCATTCAATTGATCTATGTCCATACATGTTGCATGTAAAACAATGACCTTCAAATCTCCTAGATACATACCTAGTATTTGCATTGTAGCCTGTATTCTCATTGGATATGTTTCTACACACATTTGCAGTATGTACACGTTTATGATAGACAAAGCAAACAGGTTTAAAAACTCTCTTACTAGTAGGCTTGTTAGCTTTAGGAGCAATTTTGTCCTTGTGAATGTTGCTCTTTGTTCCAGAAGTCTCTCCTTTCTCAGATGTGTTAAAGCCTAGTCCAGATGTATCTCCTTTCATCCTCTGAGATTGGATCTTCTCATCCAGCATAGAAGAACTTTTATTGAACTTTTCTAGCTTTCCATTAGCCTCAATGAGTTATCTAGTAAGATCTTCATTGTGTTTAGTAAGAGTCTCTCTTAGGGATGATGCCATTTCAAGATCTAGTTGCAAAGCCTCTTTTTCTTCTTTTTCTGTATGCTAATGCTTATGCAAAGTTGCATTCTCTTGTTTTATCTTAGAAATCTCATGATCTCTTTCTTTCTTTAGGTCTTCAGCTTCCCTCCTAGCTTCCAGCTCCTGGCTCATGCAGATAGTTAGGGCTTCTAACTCTCTTCTCAGATTTAGGTTTTCACCGTTCATTTTTTCAACTTCTTCAGCCAATGCATCAATGTTAGCTTCATCTGAAGAACTATTATCAGATATTTCCAATAGTTGTTCAGTCAGCTCTCTCCTTTTGACTTGTGAAGCTTTAAATTTGACCCTTAGGGTTTCAAGCTCTTCCTTGGTAGCTTCAAGCACTCTAGCCATCTCAAAGTAGCTCATATCCTCCATGGTGGCTTTTGGGTTTCCTTCCAAGCGATTAAGCCTTAAAGAAGTTAGGATCTAATACCAATTGATAGACTTATAAAGCACTGAGAGGGGGGAGGGTGAATCTATGACAACAAAAACAATACTACTTTAAACACTGACCGATTGAGATACTTAACAAGTTTACTAAACACTATGCATGCAATCCAAAATGATATTAAAGAATCCACAATAAGTAAAACATCCACCATAACACAAGTGTTTATACGTGGAAAACCCAAATGGAAAAAATCACGGTGAGATGGGACTCACAAGTTAAGTATTTGCAGTAATAGGTAACTAATTGGTTAAGGTCTACAAAAAGTGCTCTACTAGGAGTGAATCCTATTAAAGATCCCAAAGCTATGTTAGGAGCTATACCCTGTTAAAGGTAGTACCTTGTTAGGAGTAACCCTAGTAGAGGATTTCAAAATCCAAACTAATGGATCACCTTGTTAGAGGATTTGTACAATTAATCTTGTTAGAGCTTACTTGATTAGGGGATTTGACTATTGTAGTGATTAGAAAACAATAGGTGGTGTGTTCTAGAAGTAGCACAACTTGATTGAATAGATCCTCTTCTTCTCACTCAAAACTACATCACTAACATATTCTGCAATGCCTTCAGCAACTTAACACTTCTATCTTCACTTCACATCATATATGAAAAATGGTTCATCATAATGTCATTATATAGACATTAGATTTCATGTCGGCTTAGAAATCATGTCACAATTTCCTAGGTGCAGTGTATCTAGACAATCAAACATAACTCATCACAAATTGCCGCCAAATTTTTTGGTTAGGGGTAACTCATCACGACCAGTGATAACTTATCACACAATCAATGAATACCGGTTGGAACATCGATATCGGTTAAGAGTTAACCACTATCAATACATAAACTGATTGTCCTCCATTGCTTCTTTGATGGTTTCCGCTAAATCTCCAAGTTGGTGTCAAGCCATTCCTGCATATATCGATTGTCTACCAGTTTGACACTCGTTAAACCATCATAAATAAAACATCTAATACCGGTTGCAATACAAGTAACTTTAGAAGTGATACCGGTTTGTCTAAGATTACAATGACAATGTGAACATATGTGTGTGCATACACGTTCCATCAATGACAACACATGAAGTGATCCATTACAATCATCACCAAACCAACACATGTATACATGTATATATATACATGTGTATACATGTATATATGTATATATATGTATACATGTATATATATACACACATGTATACATATACATACATACATATACACATGTATACATATATACATTTACACATGATACATATATACATATAACCCCCCCTCCCCACATACACACATATACATATATACACATATACATATACATATATACACATGTACTTATAGATATACATATATATACGTATATCTATATGTACATGTGTATATCTATATGTACATGTGTATATATGTATATGTATATACATATTTACATGTGTATATCTATATGTACATGTGTATATATGTATATGTATATGTATATATATGTATACATATATACAAATATACATATATATATATATATATATATAAATATACATATATGTATATGTATACATATATATATAAATATACATATATGTATATGTATACATATACATATATATATACATTTGTATATGTGTGTGTGCGCGCACACACACACACACACACACACACACACACACACACACACACACACACACATTGTTTAATGGCCCTCCCTCGATCAAACTCTATTTAACCAAGTTTGACTTTGGTTGATTTTTCTTGTTGTTTATGTGACTGGGTGATACTCTCTAATGTAATGACTTTATCGTGATTCTAGGATATGTTGTTGGTTATGCATTTTATCTCTATCGATGCTTAGATGTTAGATTATATGATTAAGTACTAACCTTGGACTGACTTATCGACTTTATGTATATATCTTGTGTTCATTTTCTTGTATGGGTTCGAGTCTATATGGGGTGCGAGGGGATGATCTTTCGTCACCCACTTTGGAGGGACACAAAATGCCACAACTCTCCTCCACTGATGTGCCTATATATGTTGGAGAAATATATGTGTGTTTTCTTAGTGATGCAGCTACAAGTACCGAGCATCGACTCCACCCGAATCTGCAGGTCTGAGCATGCTCTACAACCCAATGGTAAAGTGGAAGTTGGAGTATAGGCATAACCATCATTCCTATGGAATGAGTCTTCTATCAGGTATCTTTGTGGTCATTGTTAGCCTTGTCTTTGCCGATCATGTCCTTCTTGACTTGGTGTTATGTTAGTTGTTATTTGTCATCTTGGAGTTTGGTTAATGGTTAATTAAGTATTATTGCGAAAAAGATTAATTTTTAGTACTTGAATATTTTTGATTAATTATTTAATTAATAAAATTGAATTGTGTAAGATTAAATTAAACTAATTAAATTTATTTTTATTCTTGTTGTAAATGATTAATTAAATTGAACATTTAACTTGGTATTTTATTGTGCTAAAAGAAATTAAATTATATTTAATTGTTTTCAATTATTTTTGCTTGAATGGGGTTACAAAAAGAAATTAATGAACTTTATTAATTTTGAATTCTTGCATGCATTGGGGAGTTACATTTGGGAAATTGTTATAATCTTCTTTTCGGGGAAATATAGGGAGAACTTTTGGATTCCCATGAAGATTTGTTGGGCATACAATTTGGGTAAGTGCACAAAGATGGTGGTCAAAATGGGGGGTATAAGTGGACACTTTTTTTTTTTTTCTTTCTAAAATTAGGTGAACCTAAACTTGGAGGCAAAATTTGAAAGCCATCCACTTAAGATATGAAGATAATCAAACAACAAATATTGTAGTACTCTAAATCTAGTTTCCAAACTCCTAAACTTTTTCAAAATTGGATAAGATTAAGGGGGTCAAATCCTACGCGCACAAAAAATAGACCTTGATTTTTTCTGAAAAACATAACATAGATATAACATGTGCATCAAAACAGTCATAGTTAGATTTAGTATTTTGACAAATCCTTTGGAAAAATATATTTAAGAGTGAGTACTAGAAGATGTGTATTTTTTTGTAATTTTTTGTTGAGTATTTTTTTTAATGATTTTTGTTATCGAGCACATCCTGAAAATTAGGTACCTGTTCGTGCGCGAAGCATAAGTTGCACTAAACAAATCAAAAATACAATTTTTTTTTTAAAATTGTAAAGAATCAAGTGCACTACAATAATATATAAAGTTTTTTAAATTTGGATAAGTATATCAAAAGTTATTAAAAACATGGTGCACCTATGTCTGTGAGAACTATGGAGACACTGGTAAAAAAAATTCAATAATAATATGTTATTGTTGTTCAAATTTTTAAAAAATTATATGATTAGAAAGCTCAAAAGATGGGTGAAAATATGGTGGAAATTTTAGAAATACACACTTGATGAAGTGTAAACCTGATGATGACAAAGTTGATAAAATAAAACACATAAAAAATGAGGGAAATGGAGGGAAATCAAACTTCCAAACCATAGCTTTGTCATCCAGGCCTATTTCCAAGCCTAAATAGTCAAAAGCACGTATGGGTAACTTATGTTGTAAGTAGCGTGTACGCGCTATGTTTACTATAAATAGTGCGTACACGCTATATTTACTATAAATAGCACATATGCGTTATGCTTACTATAAATAGCACGTATGCGCTGAGTTTGTTTAAATTATGTTTATCATGTATGCTCTCCTAAGAAAATTGACTGATGGATTTGTGTGTGTGTATTGAATAGGAGGAAGAAGGGTCTAAAGTTGAACCACGAGTGCATTACCATGACAAACAAGGAAACCTGCAGCAATAATCTTCTCGAATGTGTTTTTAATGAGCAAAGCAGATGTGGAAAATAGTGTCAACAAAGCAAAATGATGAGTCAAAGTACCTATAATATGTTTTTCAGAAGGAAACAACCGGTACGAAGAGAAAGAGGGAGAGTGACATAGATGATGTCCTAGAGAATGATAGTGGTGGGTATGCGAGAGTTCCCATGTTGTTACACAACGCCTGTCACCTAAAGAAATTAAAGTTTGTTGTAAGCATGGTAGTGGTAGTATATGATGATCATCACTTGTCAAAAGGATTGGAAGGGTACATACCCATGAAAGAAATCAAGTGCGTAATTCCTATAGTCACAATCGAGATTAGTCCTATAACCTTGCAAATTTAATAGAATCATATGTTTTAGAAAGGGAGTACTCTTAGGGTTAGGTCAAGCTCTTACACTTGCTTTTTAGTGAAGCCTCATTGTTTGTTTGCTTGTAGTCTCTCTTATGTTGATAATGGTCTAACTTAGCTATATCAAAACTAAACTACTGATTTTCTATTCATAACTTTAAATAATATATCATTTTATTAGCCCACCATATGGCCCCTTACGTGTCATTAGAGGTCATATTGTTTCCTAAGAGGTCATATGGTGTCTTGTGACCCCTTAGGACACCATATGACCCCTTAAGACACCATATGACACTGTATGGTGTTGTTATGTGTCTTATGGTCTCCTATGACCCTTAGGATACCTTAAGACCCCTTAGGACACCATATGGTGTTGTTATGGGTCATATGGTGTCCTAAGGGGTCATATGGTCTGCAACGACCCCTTAGGACTTCATATGGTCTCTCTCTCTCTCTCTCTCTCTCTCTCTCTCCCTGCTCTCTCTCTCTCTCTCTCTCTCTCTCTCTCCCTACTCTCCCCCCTCTCTCTCTCTCCCTTCCTCCATACCCCTTCTTATCTCCCTACCTCCCCCTCTCTCTCTCTCTCTCCTTCCCTCTCTCTCTCCTTCCCTCCCTCCCTCCTCTCTCTCTCCCTCCCTCCCTCTACCTCTCTCTACCTTCCCCCCTCCCCCCTCTCTTTCTCTCCCTCCCTCTCCCTCCTTCCCTCCCTCTCTCTCCCTCTTCCTCCCTCTCTCCCTCTCCCTCCTTCCCTCTCTCTCTCTCTCTCTTCCTCTCCCTCCCCCCTCCTTCTCTCCCTCTCTCCCTCATTCCCTCTCCCCCCTCTCTCTCCCTCCCTGTACCTCTCTCCCTCTCTCTACCTTCCCTCCCCCCCCTCTCTCTCTCTCCCTCCCTCCCCCCTCTCTCCCTCTCCCTCTCCCTCTCTCTCTCCCTCTCTCCCTCTCTCTCTCTCTCTAACTTAGTATCTCTTCCAAGTATCTGAATTTGTCCTTCTCAAGCAACTAGAAGGGTTTTTGGCCTCTAAAAACAAGGTGTTTAGTAAGGATTTCTGTTAAGCATTACTCCTTGATGTCACGCAAGCGTGATTGAGACATTAAGCCCATCAAGATACCAAACAAATGTAGTCGTGCAAGCACGATTTAGACCAAGAGGCCCTACTTAGATGTTGATATGAGAAAGAGTCCAAGGGTCATCACTTCCCAAGTAACTGCAATTCCCACGTAATACTTCCTTCAAAGCTTTCGCTCATCGGGTATTTTTTTATAGTGAGTTAGAATGCCAAGGAATTCTAGCCGTACTCGCTTTGGGTCATTCCCTTCTCACGATTATCACTTGCTTGCAAAAGCAAAGTGGTCAAGAATGCAGGCCCTCTAAAGGAGACAAACAATCAAAGACATGAGCATGGTATCGAAGATCTGGATTTCTGATCACCCTAAGAAGGATGAGAGCATACTCTCCTACTCCAATGTCACACCCAACAATCAAAGCATAAACACGTTCATTCCAACCTATTTAAAAATCACTAAGTGCCTAATTAAAAAACACAAACACAAAGTTTGGTTGTTTCTCCAAGGCAACCTGCAAAAACCTGAGTTAGAAGTTTGATTTGTTGTCTTTGACTATCGATTCTGCATAACACATGTTAGTAGTTTGATTTATTGTCTTTGCCATGCGTATGCCAAGATTCTACACAGATAATTATTACCAAAATCCAAAGCACAGAAAACAGAATGCAAAAACTAAACAAATTTCAAATAAAACACTGCATTTTTACCTCTGATCTGGACTTTACATAGGCATAGAACCCATGACACAGGTGCAGAATGTCTTCAACATAGGCGCAGAATGCTCAACACAGGCGCAGGATGCAGGACACAGGCACAGAAGTCTCCAGAAAACCCTGCACGACCCTGTTTTTGTTTTTTTTGGCCTGCAAATCAACTTGAGAGCACTCAAAACACCATAAAAAGGTTAGAAGGTTAGTGTTCACGTCGGGTTCACCAATTAATGTAGCATAGGAAATAGGAAATCATCACAAAACATATCAAAATATAATAGCTCAATCACAAATGCATTCATTGCAATGAATCTATCCTAAGACACACTCAATAGAGAATGAAACAAAAACATTCAAAAGCAAAGATTATGCAAACCATAGGTACGATTTGAATGCTCCTTCATGCGGCTCCATTGTTCTTCTTTCCTCTTCAAATGGTTTGGTTGTGGATCTCACCTACAAGTGCACACACAATTGAAAGCAAGTAGACGGGATTTTTGATCAAGAGTACTAGAAGCGTAAATTCGATAGTCTGATTACCAATTATTAGCCTTGATTGATGAAGATCATCCAATTTATAGATAAATTGGATAAATGACAAGATTAGCATGATTCAATTCAAATGGAAATTGCAAATCAATTATGTCAATTATGACAAATTATGCACTTTCTATGCAAAATTTGTTGATTGATAATTTATGACAAATTATGACAACTTCTATGTCAAAATTGATTGATTGTCAATTATGACAAATTTATGACAAATTGACATGTCATTTCCATGAATTTAGGAGAGAAATAGGAGGAAATTGAAATTAGGAATTAGAAAATTAAGAAATTAGGAAATTGATGGAAATTAGAAATTAGGTAAATTAATTAATAATTTGTCATTTATTAATTAATTCACAAAGAGGAATAATTAGCCAATTAAATGAACATTTAATTGCAATGAGAAGACTTAGGATAAATAAACAATTTATTAATCCTAAAGGAGGAAATGACAAACCAGGTTAAATGATTAAATCACGAAACCCTAGAAGATGAATTAGGTCTTGATGAAAGATAATTGACTCGATCATGATTTGATTTTGGATTGATAAATGACCAATGTGATAAATGATTTGATTGAGAAAATGCGCCAATTGACGAGGAACAATGACAAATTGATCCAAATTGACATATTTGAGACAGAAAATGATCGATTACAAATCAATCGCAAAATGACAAGATCAAACAAGATGACAAGAGTTGACGATAAATAGATTGCAAAATGACAGGATTGAAAATGACCACGATCAATGACGAATTGATCGCAAAATGACAAGATCGAACATGACAACGATCGATGACAAATCGATCGTTAAACGACAAGATTGAAGGATTGATGATAAATCGATCGCTAGATGACAAGATTGATAAGAGGATAACGATCGATGACAAATCGATCGCAAGATTGACAGGAGGACAAAACCCTAATTAGGATTGACGATGTCCAAAATGATGACAAATAAGCACGCACATTGATGCAATAGGATAAGATCGATTAAAATCATGATTGGATAGTGTTGTCGACAAGAACAAATTTGAGAACGAGATGATTGAAGAATGTAGAAGAATGACTCGATGTTCGCAAATGATAAAGACCAAGTACGAATCATAGGAGAAATGTTAATGCGATGCAAAAACCTAAAATGAGGCAATGCGCAAATGTTAAAGTATGACTCCGCAAGCGTTGACCATTTTTAGGTGTCTATAGTTCTCTATGATAGTTTAAGGGAAAGGAACATACGATACAACCGACACTTAATATGGTCAGATAATTGCACCACACAATTCAAGAATGCAAGGATGTTTTATTGGTTGACAAGGATGCATATGAAAAGCGATGTACAACATTTTTGGAATTTCACTAAGGTTGGACATGGTAAGAGAGAGCACGATGGTGCAGGAGCATGTGTGAAAAGAGCCCTAGCTAGAGAAGAATTGAAGTACGAAGGTGGTGCTAAGTTGATAGATGCAGAAATAATTGTGCGATGGTGTAAGTCTACGATGGGTCCAGGTAATCCAGGTACATCAATGGTTCGTAGATATTTTTGGTTGATCATTGAATCTAACATTGAAAGTTTTCTAGATTGTTGTACAGTTGCAGGATCGAGTGACATGCACTCATTTATGAGTTCAAATTCAAGTTCACTGGTAATTTATACGAGACAGATGGTATGTTTTTTCTCTTCATGCATGTATATTTTGTGAGAAGAATGTCAATCACAAGAGTGGGTTGACAAATGGTCTTGTAGACCATTGGTTCCCATAAATACATATCAAATTCACAGAGCACTACAATTGAGCTAGATAGAGACATCAGTGGATTTTGACCATGTATCCGACCTAGTGGATTCAAGTGATTTTTTGAGTTAATTTTTTTGCAAGTATTCTTTTTGGTTCATGTTGTTGTACATCATACTTTATTTTTGGTATTAATTAACACTTTATAAAATGCAAGTCATGTGTATGCAGTTGTTGCAGAAGAGAACAATGGAGAAGGAACGAATTACTATTTGTGTCATTGTGTTGAGCCAAAAAGAAAATTGACAACTACAATCATTGACAGAGAGGGTATTGAGTACCCAATAGGGTCTGTTGTTGTGACGGGAACATGGCTTCTGAGATACCCTATTAAGAATTTTGATGTTTGGTTGTTTGAGGACTTTGAAACACATATACATATTCTTCATTTCTCTAACCTTCTTGTTGCAACAAATATTCATTTGATGAAGTATCATGGTAGATCTCATAACAAGATTTTATGGAAAGTTTGTGAATCTGACTACGAGGCAATACTTGACACAATACGGGTTAGAGTCGATCCTGAAGGCTCACTTGATTGATTCTATGGTTCAGAGTAGAATGATTTTGGGAATTTTGTATATATCATCGAAAAATTGTTCTATATTCATTTTTTGTATATATAAATGCCCATGAGCTGATTTTTACATGTTTAGGGGCATAATTTTGTATATTTAAATGGCAATGAGCTGATTTGTACATATGTACATGCCAAATTTTGTATATTAAAATGGTGATGAGCTGAATTGCACATATTGTAATGCCAAATTTTGTATAAAATCCCATGAGATGATTTGTAAGACATTTTTTTGTATAATCAAATAGCCAAGAGCTGATTTGACCATATTTAGAGGCAATTTTTTGAATAATATGTGATAATGTTTTGTGACTATTTTTTGTGTCAATGTTTTGTGACCATGTTTTGAGTATATGTGATGTGATAAGGTCAATCATGAGCATTCTTGATTCTTGTATAATCATGGAGAATTATTTGAGTCATTATCGGGTCATAGGGGTCATAGATTGAGACTAGATACAATCTGAGCAAAAATTGTCATTATTGTAAAAAACATTATCAAAAATGTTGTCAAGCAACTTGTACATTTCGTCGGTAGGGTATGACTCTCGACATTTCGGCACTTTGGGATGCATGAAAGGGGCATACTTAGCGTAAACCTACCCACCCGGACGTGGTCGTGACGTCAGTTTGTGCACACAACGAACCGAATCAATTCTAGCCAATCTTGCAACTTTGCATTGCATGCAATTGATGATTTTTGTAGCAAGCAAAAAAATGCTACCAATTCAAAATGGCTCCGAGTCATCAAAAATTGAGATAGGAAATTGTAGAGGAGCCTCATGCGACCCTATAGGTTCAAACAGATTAATCATATGTGTCCTGGATTGAAAGAAATAGTCCGTCAAATTTTGACAATTTTTTGGACTCAAGGCACTTGAGAGATCGCGTCGGTAGGGTATGACTCTCGACGTGCTTTGGGATGCACAATAGGGGCATGCCTAGTATAAAACTACCCTCATGGATGCACTCATGATGTTGGTTTGTGCACACGGCGAACTGAATCAATTCTAGCCAATCCTACAACTTTACATTGCATGCAACTGACGGTTTTTGCAGCAGGCGAAAAAAATGCTACTAATTGAAAATGGCTTCAAGTCATAAAAAACCGAGATAGATCATTGTAGAGGAGCCTCAAGTGACCCCACAGGTTCAAACAGATCGATCATATGTGTCCTGGATTGGAAGAAAGTCTGTCAAATTTTGATAATTTTTTGGACTCAGGGCACTTGAGAGATCGCCCCGGTAGGGTATGACTCTCGACGTTTCGGTGCTTTCGGATGCATGATAGGGGAATTCCTAGTGTAAAACTGCCTACCCAGACGTGTTCATGACGTCGGTTTGTGCACATGGCGAATCGAATCAATTCTAGCCAATCCTGCAACTTTGCTTTGCATGCAATTGACGGTTTTTGCAACAGGCGAAAAAATGTTACCAATTGAAAATGGCTATGAGTCATCAAAAACCGAGATAGGCCATTGTAGAGGATCTTCATGCAACCCCATAAGTTCAAACAGATTGATCATATGTGTCATGGATTGGAAGAAATAGTCCGTCAAATTTTGACAATTTTTTAGACTCAGGGCACTTGAGAGATCGCCCTGGTAGGGTATGACTCTCAATGTTTCGACACTTTGGGATTCACAAAAAGGGATTTCCTAGTGTAAATTGCCCTCCCGGACACGCTCATGACATCAGTTTGTGCACACAGTGAACTGAATCAATTCTAGCCAATCCTGCAACTTTGCATTGCATGCAACTGACAGTTTTTGCAGTAGGCAAAAAATGCTACCAATTGAAAATGGCTCCGAGTCATCAAAAATAGAGATAGGCTATTGGAGAGGAGCCTCACACTATCCCACAGGTTCAAACAAATTGATCATATGTGTCCTGGATTGGAAGAAACAGTCCATCAAATTTTGATAATTTTTTGGACTCAGGGCACTTGAGAGATCACTCCGGTAGGGTATGACTCGATGTTTTAGAGCTTTGGGATGCACGCAAGGGGAATGCCTAGCGTAAAAATTCCCATCCAAAAATTCTCATGACATTGGTTTGTGCACATGGTGAAATGAATCAATTCTAGCCAATCCTGCAACTGATAGTTTTTGCAGTAGGCGAAAAATTGCTACCAATTGAAAATGGCTCAGAGTCGTCAAAAATTGAGATAGGCTATTGTAGAGGAGCCTCATGCAACCCCATAGGTTCAAACATATTGATCATATGTGTCTTGGATTGGAAGAAATAGTCCGTCAAATTTTGACAATTTTTTGGACTCAGTGCACTTGAGAGATCGCCCCGGTAGGGTATGACTCTCGACGTTCCGGTGCTTTGGGATGCATGATAGGACCATACATACTGTAAAATTGCCCACCCAGACACACTCGTGACATCGGTTTGTGCACATGAGAACCAAAATTTGACCATTGCGAGTGTGAGGGTGCTCTCACACCAAACACATATTGTTGTTTATATTTATATTGTCTATTTTTGTTGTTTATATTCATATTGTTGATTACATATGCAAATATTGATTTAAATTTATGAAAGGGCAGCCACCAAATAAAATGAATACACAATGATGAACTAAATACAATGAGTTTTGTAGGGTTAATTCAACATTTTAAATTTTTTATCAAATCATATTCCACGATTGCAATGTTTTATATCATATATTTTTGTTGTTTATATTCATATTGTTGATTACATAGGCAAATGATCAATTAAATTTATAAAAGGACAACCATAAAATACGACGAATACAAAATAATGAACTCAATACACATTAATTGGATCGAATATCAATATTTATATATATATAAAAAAGGCATGTCTGCCAAGTCAATACAAGTATTACAAAAATGTGGCATATGCCATGTCCAAATCGATACACAATAAAAATGTAGAATATATCTACATGTATTGGTCATTCTGTGACCAAAACTAACACTATATGATCCTAAACTTGTGGTGTATCATCTAAATCAAGCCTCTTCGATGCAGTATGGGGCTTTGTAGATGGTTGCAAAACCACAATTCAAAAGCCAAGTTAGAATTCTTTTGTAGAAAATAGTTCACAATTAACAACATAACTATGCATTTAACTATAATTCCTTTGCAATTGAAATGTAGATTACCTCATCGTCTAATCTAGGAGCTAATGTCTTCACTCTCCTCTCCTTGTCACTCTTAACAGTTTTCTTGAAGACATACTTAAAAGGATCCACGGTATGGTCGTACCACGAAGGGGTCTATTGTAGATTAAATATACAATTAATATAATGTACTAACATAAATATATCAAAAACACTTAAAAGCTATAATATAGAGAACAATGACGTACCCATGTTTGAGATGCTTCTCCAATGGACTGAGGATGGCTCACCATCGATGGAGAAACTGTCGCTATTACCTATACAAAAAATGATCAAAGATTAAATACAATTAATATAATGATAAGTATTTTAGGTTAAATACAATTCCCCAGGCAAGAGAAAGATGGAAGAGGGAGAAACTAGCAAGGAGAAGGCGTCTTCCAGCAAGAAAGGAAAAGTGCCCCCGGGTTGGAAATAGAGGACATTGTCAAGGAAAGCAGTGGTATGGAGACGGACGAATCTAACGGTGAAGACAACTGGAAAGATGAGGAGCTGGGTAACGAGGAAGAAAGTGGCGATTTTGAGCCTGGTCAAGATAGCCCTATTCTAAGCAAATGCCCTGGTAAGGACAATAGCCATTTGATGGAAGAAACGGCTCCCAAGGATAATGAGGAAACTGAAGTTAATTCTGAGAAGGAAATGAACAAAGACTCTGAGAAGAACCTGACTGAGGACAGAGATAGCAAGGACAAGGAAAGTGCTGGTGAGGGGCTTATCCTGGATAATCTCAAGAAGCTCTCGGAGGCCAGAATGGATTTTGACAGACGGACCTATGAAACCCTGAAAAACCTAGAAAAGAAAGGGATAAATTTGGATAAAAAGAGGGAGGATGAAAACATAGAGTAGATTAATTGGAAGCAGGAAATGGAGAACAAGGTAAAATTGCTGGAAGAGGGAAAAGAAGCGATGAAAAATCTGATGGGAGTTATCCCAAGTATCCTCTCTGCTGTCACCAAAAACCTAGAGGACATCGCCAAGGTCTTTGACCATACTCCTAAACCAGTCGTGGATCTTGACCTAGAGGAGGAGACCATCCAGACTGGAAGTGGTGATGCTACCCCGGCGAGCGGTACTGCGAAGAGAACCAATGCCAGTATCAAGAAAGCTATGGCTGCTGCTACTAAGGATCCCCCCAACTTCAAAGACAACATCAAAGAGCTGCAAGAAATCAGCAATACCCTGGCTAAAGCCCTAGAAAAAATCTAATTTCTTGAAGGCCTGCTGGCTTTTCGAGGCTTTTTTGGGTTTTCTTCGGTTTTCCGCTGGTTTTTCTTTTATGGTTTTGTTCCTTTTGGTTTCTCGTAGCTTTGTTGTTTAAGTCTTGCTTGTAAAGGGTTTCGGGGCCCCTTCAAAACCTTCTTTTTCATTAATCAAAAACAAAAGTGTACTGGATCCTGAGATGCTTTTCCAGTGCATGAAGGAGGGTTCACCATTGATGAAACAACTATCGATATTTCCTGTATGAAAAAATTATAAGATTATAATATATCACAAGTTCACATGTATGCGTGCATATAATCATGAAATCAAGAAAATAAAGTAGAGATACATACCTCTGTCCTCTCTTGATCCATGGGTGAATCAGGTGCATTCAACAAATCCACATAGCTCAATGGCTGATGTACATGTAAAATAGACAAAAAATACTAATCAATCTACAAACCCCAACTAATACTTGATTTCAACATTTTCAAACAATTGTACAACTAAAAATGTGTTCAATTACCTTCTTCCCACGTTTTGGCATCTTCGAGGAATTCTTTTTCTTAGGACGAGCACTAGACGTGGAGGGGGTACCCTAAAAAAAAAAAATTAACATGAGATATTAGTACAGATAATATATTAAACATAATTTTAAAAATCTAAAATGAAATGACTTGCATATTCCATCAAAACAATACATAAAAAGGATTGTACAAAATGTGATACCATATAGCCTTGTAGGCCAAAATCGATCACTGAGAGCGTGATGTCATCAATCTGGGACATTTGGTCCCCTGTCAACACTTACAAACCAAAAATTGGACCAATCATTAAAGATAGTTAGTATATATTGTATTTTTTTAAAATTCAAAGTGTACTATTCTATTTTAACATGTTACAAAATTTTTACCTTAGGCATCGAAGTTGCAACTGTAATAACTGGGGGAGGAGTATGGGATATCGCCGATGCATCCTGAAATGCATATTATTTGTCTCAATTTAAATCGATGTATAAATGAAAATTCATTTATGTAATTACAAATTTAAAGTGATTGATAAATAAAATGCTATGAATTCAAATCAACACACCTGTGTTTGTCGCTGATGGGCAAACACCATGTCCATCAACTCATCTGCCAGCATGAAATCCTCAGTCATGCGGGCCTAACATCTACTCCCGCAAATCATGCAGGGATGAGATGTGGATCCATCTACACCAGCCGCATCGTCTATCCCCGAGTATATCCCCGAGCAATTGACACACATATGCTGGATGAGCTCTCTATCGCCACCTAGAGAAACTAATGGCTCATCATCCAGTACAATAGGGTGTGCTAACGATGTCCCATGCTGGATGATGGTACCAGTCAATGTTGTGGCCACCTGAAGAGTCTGTAGCTCCATCAACTCTTTCAACTCTACTGGGACAACTTGATGCACCTTGGGTTTGGGTGCTAGGGGGCGGCGACTCTCCGCGGGTAATCGCCTACGGGCTCCAGGTCTATCTTGGACAAAGCTGCCACCTCTACCATGGAACTCTCTCATGTCAAAATAGTTTGGCCACACATTGAGCAAAAACTCACAGTATACTTTTCTCAAAAAATATAATGGCACCTCATAATTATTACAAGGTGGATCATCAAAGACCATCCACCACATCTGCCAAAAAGGATTCTTCATCTGCACATTGGTACACCAATGTATGGGAAACCTCTTTGCATTAAGAGGTAACGACTGACCAGTTTTGGGTTTAATGAAAAGGGCACATATTTCTTGTTTACTAATATTTTTGTTTTTGACTCCCTCGTATGATAGCTCATCGACATAGAATTGACGACACCTATCCCTAAAGTTTCCCCATTTGGTAATTTGTGTGGAAACAACTATGCCACCACTAGCTAATGTTTCTAGGCTAGTGGCAAGGGATTGATGATGCTCAAGTTTGAATGTTTTCAATTTATCAATCAGTCTATTGATTTTAGACGTATTTAATCCTAACTAATTAATTAATTGCTCTTATGTTTTAGGTGTGCAGTCAAAAGGAGGAACTGGGGGTGTATCTTGTGGGTTTTCAAGAGGTGTATTTGGTTGTTCTTGTTGTGGATTAGAAGAATCTAGTTTTTGAAACAAAAAAAGAAAAAACCTAATCAAAATTAATGAAATTAAATTCAAAATGTAAAACAAATTGAACAAACAGGAAAGAAAGACAAAAATTAACAAAAACTAACCTTGATCCATAGTGTGTGGAGGAGAAATCTAGCACCCTATTGGCAGTTTAGCAGAGAAAATGAAGAAAAAACAAAATAAAAATATGCCTTTCACGGGAAAATGAGACCCAATCTTTTTTAAAAAAACTTTTTTTGACAGGTATCACGTATGCGGATCTTTAGGGATTATTAGTGTGTAGGCACTCATTTTCCTATAAGTAGTGCATATGCACTCATTTTCCTAGAGATAGCACATACACGCTACCTTCTCTAGGCTTGGGAACACCAAACCTAAGCGCATACGCGGTCATTTCAAATTTTAGAACCACGTATGCGCTGCTTGTTTTTCCATGTTTTTATGGGTGGTGTCCACTTTTCTGACCACCATCTTTGTGCACATACCCATTTCTGGATATGGGATTTGTAGAGGAAATTGGGGAAATTGGGTTTTGAAAATGAACTTTAGGAAAATTGATATGAGGAAACAAAAAGGAAGGAAGTTTTTTCTGAATTTTCTTGATTGGAGCTCTTTGGATTGGTGCTTTGCGATTATTGCTTCTGCTCTCTGTTTTTAAGATAACGTAATAAGGTTAGGGTTTTGATTCTTTTCTTGCATGTAAAATTTCCTTTCAATCTGAATAAAGAAACAACCTGTTTGATTTACTTTGATGAGAAAATTTTAAAGAAATTGTCTATTTTTGGAAAATTTGGGAGTTATTGGGTTATTGAAAATTAGCAGTGAATCTTGTGATTCTGGAGATTATGGGTTTATAGATTTGAAAGTTTAAAGATCCCTCATTTAGAAATTTGTCTATGAAATCATGTCTATTGTTTATATATATATATATATATATATATATATATTTCAATATTAATTCATGTTAAATCTTTGTTATGAGTGTAATTAATTTTTCTGTGTTAGATTTTATCGCTGCATATTATATCCTGTCTGTGTTTTTTGGTGGGTATCGTGGAAAGCCACAGAGGTGGGAAACCACCCATCATGGCTAGCCACGGTGGTGGGAAACCCCACCCATTGTGGGTTTACCCATGGTGGTGGGGAACCACCCACGGCGATGAGAAACCACCCACCATGGGTTTACCCACAATGGTGGGGATCCACCCATCGTGGGCTACCCACGATAGTGGGAAACCACCATCATGGGGGTTCACGGTGGAACCCCCCTCCACACTTATGACATTTTTCTTATATTATGCTATTAATATATTAAAAAAACAAAAACAAATTTTTGGATTATTTAAGTTTGGTTTATATATATATATATATATATATATATATATATATATATATATCAATTCTTTATGGTATAAATGTTAAGACAATTGTATATGGATATTGATGTTGGTCAAATAATTAGATAAATACATTTATATTCATAATTTGAAAGAATTAGTTTATTTTGTTAAGATAGTATAATGGCAAAATAGTTATATTCTAGGATTAATATAGCTAGGTTTTGATAAAGGTAGATTATAAAGAATTAAATTAGATATATTTAGATTAAAGTTAATAGATTTGATTATGGAGTTATGTTTTGTGTAGTATATTTATTTATTTATTTGGAAATTTGATATAATTTTGAGGAATGTAAATGTATTAAGTTTTATGCATATGTTATCTCATATAATGTATTAAGTTATCTTAAATGGTTGAATAACGAAATGTTAGTTTAATTGTGTTAATTAATAGGAATAAAATGAGTATAATAATTTAAATTTGGGTTATTGGAAAATAATGTTAATTTGGATTATGGGTGTATAGAAATTAATTTTGGACTTTTTGGTGTTATGTTGAGATTGGATTCTTCTATGTTTGGCATAATGAGACCTTGTAATTGTTCTAATTCTTGTCCATTAATGTGGGATACCCACTTATGTTATCAAATGATTTTAGTTTCTAGAGGCTAGGTGATGCAGGAGCATCCCCAGTCGATGAGCAATCTTACATCAACCAAAAATATTTCCTTTCAGTTTTGTTCTTGTTTAGTTCTTTGTACAGTTTTTTCGTGTTCTTACCGGTATGTACCAGTAGTTATTTGTTCTTCGTGGCAGATCTTATTTTTGGTTTCCAGATGGTTTCATGTGCTTGATTCTAGATCTCCATTTCATTTGGGTTCTTTTTTGGTCAGTTATCGCTTTCGGTTGACTGTTTCTGGGTTCCAGGATAGTTCTTGTGCTTACCCATTGGTTTTCCTTCATCACCGATGTGATTCTTGACATGTGGATCCATCTTGGGTCTTGTACAACATTTTTGGTGTGTGGCCGACCTTCTTGCTAAACCACATCACTTGGTTGCTATTTTCTAGAAAGATTTCTTAATTCTTAGGGCCGACTTAATTACATGTTTCATTTTCCTATATTGGTGAATGTAATCTTATGAGGCCGACTCGGATATGTTATGGTGGGTATAAATGTTCTATTATGTATTCATTTGGAGAGGCAGAGGGGGTAGAACTTAGAATAAGGATTGAGATTCGCATGTTGTGATCTGATTGATTCTTAGAGTCCCGGTTGGATTATATCTGGCTTGAAGCTTGCATGTAACCGATTAACTACCGGATGTTCTTTGATGATAATATGATGATAATATGTTTTCTTGCTGATTTCATTGTGTCTCTCTTGTTGCATAAGCCAGTTGACTTTTTTGAGGGTTTTCACCGATTATGGCTACATCAAGTGGTATCAGAGCTGGTTATGGACTGGCAGGTGGAAGAATCATTTACAAAAATTGACGCATTCCTTGGGGAGGACAGATCACCGATTGGAGGGAGGCTATGTGTGTGTTCAATAGATCACTGAGGGGAGGTAATTGAAACTGGTAGTCAGATCACCAAGTTGAGGCAGTTCACCAGAGTGGAAGGAGAGATGTCGCCGAGAAGGACAAACCCCTGAAGGGTAGAATAGATGATGGAAGACTTCAAGAATGAAGTAAGGAATGAAATCCAAAATGCTTTGGTTGGTTTGTAGAGAAACCTTGATTCTGGGGATGACTATGAGGAAGTTGGTGAAGAGCTTGAGGAAGTTGAAGGACCAGAAGATGAAAGAGAGGAAAGATTCCTGAGAGCAATGGCGCAAGCAAGTAAAGTTCATAAAGTTGAGGTTTCCAACTTTTTTGGAATGCTAAACCCAGAGGATCTGATCGATTAGATTGGAGAGGTGGAGGAATACTTTGAGTTTGAGGATGTCAAGGACCCACAGAGAGTCTGGTTGGCATAGACTAAGTTGAAAGGGAATGCTTTCTTATGGTGGAAAGAATTGGAGAAAGATAGAGTGGAGAATGGGGAATTGAATATCACTTGGTGGAGACAAATGGGTGCAAGATTGAAGGCCAAGTTCATACCGGAAGACTATGAATTGGAGTTGTTCAAGAAGCTGTAGGAAATGGAACAAAGAAACATGACTGTGAAGGAATATACTGAGGAATTCTACAAGGTGGTGATTAGATCTGGACATAGAGAGATGGACAGAGAAAATGTGGAGAGGTACATCAATGGACTTTCTTTTAACATTCAAGATGAGATGAGTATGTTGAAGGTTTCCATAGTTGAAGAAGCTTAACAGTATGATTTGAAGGCTGAGGAGAAGGTGAGAAGAAGACAACTGAATAAGGGAAAGGAGAAATTAAAGACGAGTGATAGTGTGAAGAAACAGGTTGAAGAAGGAGTCAAAACCTAAGTAGAGTAAAGAACCGGAACAAAAGACACCGAGGAAAGGTAGCAACACTATCGGTAGAGAATTTCCTGGAAAATATTTCAAGTGTGGAGAAACCGGACATAGATCCTATGAATGTAAATAATGTATGGCAAGAAGTTGTGTGGCAAGTGAAAAACTGGATGGTATCAGAATTGACTATGCACTAGAGCAAGGAGAATCCCTTATGTTCAAAAGAGAGGATGTTAGACCTACTTAAAGGAAGAGTCTTTTCCAGACTGTGTGTAGATCAAGTGGTAAGTATTGCAAGGTCATTGTAGATAGTGGAAGTACTGATAATTTGGTATCTGAGGAGATGGTTGTGAAGCTTGGGTTGAAGAGGCTTAAGCATACTTGTCCCTATGAGGTGAGTTGGTTGCAAGATGATCAAAAGATAGAGATAAAGGAGCAGTGTTTAGTGAGTTTCAATATTGGGCCTTTCAGAGATGAAGTTTTATGTGATCTTGTGTCCATGAGTGTTTGCCATGTCTTGTTGGGAAAACCTTGGCAGTATGATAGATGAGCTATTTATGACTGTAGAAGAAACTTGGTTACTATTGAATAGGATGGGAAGAAGTTCACATTAATTTCTTTGAAGGACAAAGAGAAGGAGGTGAATAATCTGAGTCTTGAGGAAAGTTATAGTATTGAGAAACTAGTGGCAGAGGTTATATCGGAAGGTTTGATAGAACTGGTTGTAGAGGTTATACCAAAGGTTTTGAAGAAAGATCTTATAGAACTAGTTGCAGAGGTTATACTAGAGGGTGACATGGGTTTGCAGAAGGATCTAATAGTTGAGCCTGATGGACAGATGGAACCAGTCAATAGAGAGCTTATGGTGGCAAACCAGATGAAGTCTTATGGAATAACCAGATTAGAGTTGTAAAAATAGAGATAATGTGCAGATCTGAAGCAAAGAAAGATAAACAAAGGGAGCCAAAGGTTAGAGAAGCCGGTTGAGGCATCAGAGGAGCTAAAGCAGAGGTTGGTAGATAAGGAAGATGTTTGGATCATAAATGAGCATGGGATCTTTATTCCGAATCCTTTTCGATGTTCATGAGTTGCCTCTCATGGAACATCTTTTTCTACTTGGGTTGTTTGATGTAGGAGCATCCCTGGTCGATGAGAAATCTTGCATCAACCAAAAATATTTCCTTTCAGTTTTGTTCTTGTTTAGTTCTTTGTGCAGTTTTTTGTGTTCTTACTGGTATGTACCGGTAGTTGCTTGTTCTTCATGGTAGATCTTATTTTCGGTTTCCAGATAGTTTCATGTGCTTGATTCCATATTTATAGTTCATTTGGGTTCTTTTTTGGTCAGTTATTGCTTTCGGTTGACTGTTTCTGGGTTTCGGGATAGTTTTTATGCTTACTGGTTGGTTTTCCTTCATTATCGACGCGATTATTGGCATGTGGATCCATCTTGGGTCTTGTTAGATGTTCTTTGGTGTGTGGCTGACCTTCCTATTGAGCCGCATCACTTGGTTATTATTTTTCGGAAATATTTCTTAATTCTTAGGGCTGACCTAATTACATGTTTCATTTTCCTGTATTGGTGAATGTAATCTTATGAGGTCGACCCGGATATGTTCCAATGGGTATAAATGTGTCATTATGTATTCATTTGGAGAGGTAGAGGTAGTAGAACTTAGAATAAGGATTGTGATTCGCATGTTTTAATCCGGTTGATTCTTAGAGTCTCGATTGGATTGTATTTGGCTTGAAGCTTGCATGTAACTGGTTAACTACCAGATGTTCTTTGATGATAATATGATGATTTTTGGATGATTGCCAAAGATTTTAAGGCTTTAATATGATTTGTTCATGTGAATTTGTTATGTTTTCTTGCTTCTATCTTTGTGTCTCTCTTGCTGCATAAGTCCATTGACTCTTTTGAGGGTTTTCATCGGTTATGGGTTGACAATGTTGAGTTCCTTCTTTGTATATGGTCTCTCATCGTCATTAAATGTGATGTGTTTGGTGTCCTAGATGACTTCTATGTTAGTCATTCATTCTTGTTGCAATGAACCTCCTTGTGTGTAATCTTGTTCTAGCAAGTTAGTCAACTGTGCTATGGTAGAGGGGTCCAGACTCTTGTTGTTTTGGGTGTCATAGACCTTGTGTTGAATTTTGATTCCTAGGTGCAAGTTAAGGGGGAGTGGCTTTCATTGGGGGTCAAGACCCAAAGTGGTCGCCTGGGTAACTTAATAAGAGTTTTGTAAACAAGTAATAATTTAAAATAATGAACTTGGGAGGGTTGTTAGATCACATTAATAAAGATTAAATTGTTGCCTCTTATGCTTGGGTGCTTGTTTAGGGCCGAGGTAAGTAGATAAGGGCCTGGAATGGCTTCCACCAATCTTGATCTTTCAAAAGGTTGGTGTGGTCCATTAGTGTTTGTATGGGGGTTGGGGGTTGGGAGAGGTCACCAGGGTAACCCAGGAAGGGGGTTGGGACCTAGTGAAGACTCACAAGGGTAACTCATTACAACCTAGTGATGACACTCTTCCCTATTGCACATTTAGTGGTTCCTCTTGGTTTTATCCTTCTGTGGATTGCTTGGGCCTCTGAAAATTGGTTGTTTTACTTTTGAGTTCTTGTGATTATAGCCTTGTGGGTCCCTTGTGATAGTAGTCTTATGAGCCTCATGTGAGTCATTTGTACCTTCTTGTATTTCCTTTCGTCTCTTGGGTCTGGTTGATACCTCCTAGAATGGGGGGTGGACCTGATGGTACCACATGGTTGGGTGGAATGCTATTCACACCCATTGGGTTTTGGTTCATCTCACTTCATGTTCATGATGGCTCATGGAAAGATTGAAGACTTTCATTATGTACCACATTTTTGTATCCACTCCATTGTTGTACTCATGGAGATTATATCCTTATGGATACCCTGTGATGTAATTGATGATCATATGTATATTCTCATGGCAATGTATTATGTATCATGATCCTTGTAAGATAGTGCTATCATATTTTATGAGATTACTTGTGTCCTTGTATGTTTGGTTATTGTTACCCTTGAGTAACATCATTGTGGGGCCTTGAAGACTTTTCCTAGTTGTCTTGTACATCATTTCCTTATCTTGATGTTCACGTATCTCAATGCAATTGTTTGGTATATCTTTTAATTAAAAAAATAATTATTCATATTTTCATTGTCTAATTTGTTTAAGTCCTTTGGGCCTCATAGCGGGGCATTACACACACACACACACACACACACACACACACACACACACACACACACACACACACACACATACATATACATATACATATACATATACAAATACATATACAGATATAGATATACATATACATATACATATACATATACATATACATATACATATACATATACATATACATATACATATACATATACATATACATGTGTATGTATATGTATATGTATATGTGTGTGTGTGTGTGTGTGTGTGTGTGTGTGTGTGTGTGTGTGTGTGTGTGTGTGTGTGTGTGTGTGTGTGTGTGTGTAAGTATACTCTATGCTAAAGCATAAGGAAAACCAATAAATTGCACAAAGGAAATCCTATGAAGGGATGAAAATAAGAAATATACAAACATTTAGTAAGAACCTAATGTGCTAAAAACACAACTATTTAAAAATATATTGCACTTTCTAGCTCAAATTTTAGATTAAGATAGAAAATACTTATATCATCTCAACATAGAATCTTTCCTCGACTGTATCACTTTTTAAATAAAAAATTAGTATTTTTCTTGAAAATACAATCAATCTAATATTTTGATGTCAATGACTTTCTTTTCGTAAAAAAAGAAATATAAACACTAATATATAGATATAGATATAGATATATTAATTAGTGTTTATAATTTTTATTTTTACGAAAGAAAGTCACTGACATCAAAATATTAGATTGATTTTCTTTTCAAGAAAAATACTAAATTTTTATTTAAAAAATGATGTTGTCGAGGAAAGATTCTATGCTGAGATGATATAATTATTTTATATCTTAGTTTAAAAGTTGAGCCAAAAAGTGCAAGATATTTTGAAATAGTTGTGTTTTTAGCACATAAGGTTCCTACTAAATGTTTGTATATTTCTTTCTCTCATCCCTTCATATGCTTTCGTTTGTGCAATTTCTTGGTTTTCCTTTTGCTTTAGCATAGAGTACACACACACACACACACACACACACACACACACACACACACACACACACATGTATATATTTTTTATTTTTTATTTTTTTAATGTGAGGAGTTGTAAAAATATTTTTTTTTTCAACTTTTTTGTAAAATGACAACAAAGTGATGCTACCCATGCATCTAATGGACACTAAGAGCTAAAAAAGTATGGTCTCATTCTAATCTAGTTGGAATGAATTCAACTAGAACAAACTTTTGACTTTTTTTTAATACTAGATGGAAATGCCTAAATTTAGGTGTGTTGATAAGTTGACCTAAAGTAGAACATACCTTTGAACTTACACCCCATGGGTGTTCTAAGTATCCACCATACTACATAATTTTTTTAATATTTTTCCTTCCCACTAACTTGATTTCTATAATGTGATTTTGACCCACATCTTTAAATTCTAAATTTTTCCCCAAGCCAACATTAACTCCTTTTCAACAAGTCATTATGTGCTCACTCTTGTGCCAAAAAATTTCAAGTTGCACGTTTAATTCAAGTATAAAAGGACCACCTTTTAAGTCATTACAATCTAATCTTAGAGTAATCACACTATCCCATGCCATAGCATTGTACAAAATTAACATATTGTAATTATGATGTCTCTTTCTCATAAATTTTGGTATCTCGATTTCATACTAGGTCTTTATATCACCTTTTTGCATCTTTGTGTTCTAAGCAACCCTTATTAGGGTAGTGTCAAGTTCATTGCATGTTGTATTTCTCACTTTTTATTAAAATTTGTTAATCAAATCTACAGGCTTTCCATAAAGAAAAGATCCTTTCTTAGTATGTTTTCAAATGCTTTATCAACATTATAGTAATTTATTGCAAGTCTAGCACTCAAAAAAGAATTATATGTGGAGGTAGAAAAGGTTGACAAGTCACAAGTTCATTCTATTATCAAATCCATTCCTCCATACAATGTTCATTTCAATAAATGAAAAAGTGAAATCAATAAGCTCAAATTTGATTAAGATTCTAAATACTTCAATACTTTCATAATATATCATCTCATCTATTGATTTTAGTACAATATCATATATTTAGATATCATTGTGTACGAAAAATTCTTATTTAATCATTTCAAATTGAAGTCCAATTATTGACACAAGATTATTCATCTCCCATTCCTCCAAAAATATTTATTAAAAAATTACTGCATTTGTAAGAATCATTTTGTTCTATGCATTTTAATATTTTTTTAATCTTCAACTTCAAAATTCATATTTGTTTGTTAATATTTTATTAGTGTACTATAGTTGTACCCAAAAAAAGTCTTCTCACTTGTTAAAATATTTACTATTTTGGCCAATGTCCTAGCAATCCATTTGAACTACCTATCAAACATTCTTTTATACATTTTCATACCCCTATACATTAATCTGTTATTGCCCATCAAGAAATTTGTACTAAGGGCCCATTATGACCATTCACAATACACATAGACATATACATATACATATACATATAAATATACATATAAATATACATATACATGTGTGTGTGTGTGTGCGCGCGCGCTCGCGCGTGTAGAAGTATACTATATGCTAAAGCATAAGAAAAATCAAGAAATTGCACAAAGGAAAGCCTATGAAGGGATGAGAGAAAGAAATATAAAAACATTTAGGAGGAGGTCTTATGTGCTAAAAACACAAGTATTTCAAATTGTCTTGCACTTTTCGCCTTAACTTTTAAATTAAGATAGAAAAAAATTGTACAATCTCAACAAAGAATCTTTCCTCAACTACATTATTTTTTAAATAAAAATTTAATTATTTTTTTGAAATGACAATCAATCTTATAGTTTGATGTCAATGAATTTATTTAAGAGAAAATAAAAAATATAAACACTACTTAAAATATATAAAGGGGTATGTGCAGGATCATGGTGAGCCAAATAGGCCCTTGAGTGGCAATGAAAATCAGAAAAATAGAGTTAGACAACTTGATGTAAAAATTTGAATAAGCTACCAATATTATTTCAAAAATATGTAAGAATAGAATCAATAGCGAATTGAATGTAGTTTCTAAGCTACTAGTTTGTTTCTGAAAAAAAAAATCGATTTGACGAAAATTTGAAATTTCAATGCAGCAGTACTAAAATTTTAGGAAAAAGATAAGAAGCAGGCGTCTGCCTGACCACCCTAACCACAATATAATCATATTATTTTTTTATAAGATTTTAGATATAAGTAGAAGACTCATGTCTAAATGTGGCACATATTTTTTTGTATATTTTTTAAAATAAATAATCAATTATGATTATTTTACTACAACTTTTAAAAAATATAAAAAACTCATATGTCTGACCACCATAGCTTTATCAAAAATACACTCATTTTTTTTTAATCCTATAGTATACAAAGCATAGAATGTGATGCATGTTCCGTATTCAAAAAATGTGATACCATTTGAAAGTTATAGATATTTTTCAATCAGTCTATCAGTCATGACTTTAGTTAAAATATCACCACTTTTTGGCCCCTCATGATCCTACACATACCCAAAGTAAAATATACTTTTGAAAACTACATTTATAAATTTAAAGAAAGATATTCTACATTTTAATATTTTTTTATGTGAGTAGGAGCTATAAAAATATTAAATTTTCCAATTAATTTATTTTTGTAAATTGACACCAAAGTGATGCTACGTCTGTATCTAAAGGACACTTCGAGCTAAAAAATATATGGTCTCATTCTAATCTAGTTGGAATCGATTCAACTAGAACAAACTTTTGACTAAATTTGAATTTTGGATGGAAATGCCTAAATTTAGGTGTGTTGATAAGTTGACCTAAAGTAGAACACAACTTTGAACTTACACCCCATGGGTGTTCTAAGTATCCACCATACTACATAATTTTTATTGATTTTCCCTTCCCACTAACTTGAATTCTATAATGTGATTTTGACCCACATTTTTAAATTCTAAATTTCTCCCCAAGCCATCATTAATTCCTTTTCAACGAGTCATTATGTGGTCACTCTTGTACCAAAAATTTCAAGTTGCACATTTAAGTCAAGTATAAAAGGACCACCTTTCAAGTCATTAGATTCTAATCATCGACTATTTACCTATCATCTAGTCTTACAAAAGGATTCCTATCCAATTGAGTCACTCTCATAATCACACCATCCCACGTCATAACATTGTACAAAGTTAACATATTGTAATTATGATGTCTCTTTCTCATAGATTTTAATATCTTGATTTCCTACTAGGTCTTTATATCACCTTTTTGTATGCTTTAAGTTTCAAGTGACCCTTATTAGGATAGTGTCCAATCCATTGCATGTTGAATTTCTCGCTTTTTATTTAAATTTATTAAATAAAATCTATAGACTTGTGATGAAGAAAAGATCCTTGCTTGGTATGCTCTCAAAGGCTTTATTAACATTATAGTATTTTATTGTAAGTCAAGCACTAATTTTTTTTATATTTGATAGTATAGAAAAGGTTGACAAATCACAAATTTATTTCTATTATCAAATCTATTCTTCCACACAATATTCATTTCAATAGATGAAAAAGTGAAATTGATAAACTCAAATTTGATTCAAAATTATAAATAATCTCAATACTTTCATAATATAATCATCTCATTTATTCATTTCAATTCAATATTATATATTTAGATATCATTGTGTAGGAAACTTCTTATTTAATCATTTCGAGTTGAAGTCTAATTATTGACAAAAGATTGATTATCTCCCATTCCTCCAAAATAATATTTTATTGCATTGGTAAGAATCATCTTATTATATTCATTTTAATATTTTATTAATCTCCGACTTCAAAAGTCATATTTGTTTGTTAATATTTTATTAGTGTACTACAGTTGTACCCAAAAAAGTCTTCTCACTTGAGAAAATACTTACTATTCTGGCCAAAGTCCTGGCAATCCATTTGAACTACCTATCAAACCTTCTTTTATACATTTCCACGCCCCTATAAATAAATCTGTTACTGCCCATGAAGAAATTCGTACTGAGGGCCCATTCCCATTCACAATATCATCACTTATTCCATTATTTCTGAATAACGTATAGATGCTCCATTGTTTCCATTTTCACACCTGCACAAGTACGCTCTGGTTAAAAAATAGTCCAAGGAAAATTGACAAATATTGAAAGAAATTCTCCCTCGAATTCGCCTCTAGCAAACTTTATGTTTGAAACCACAAAGGTCAAAGGAAAAAAAGGAAAAGTAAGTTTAGGTGAAAAGCAGTAGTTATAAAAAGCGAAGGGGCATCTGAACGTGCAAAAGCAAGGCACATTACAAAATTGGAAGTATTGCCAGATTAAGTGGCCTGTAACGTATGTAGCATGGAGCAGTGATGTATAACGTATAACCATTAGCCAATGAAAAACAAAGTGCTTGTAAGGGATACCACCACGAAGAAATGGGAGAGGCCAATCGCTGTCAGGAGGCTGAATTTTTATGGGCAAGTGACAAGTTAGTATCTTTCTACTCCCACAATCTCCAACACTCGAAGACCATGACTGCTGTCAAACGGAGTGGACTGAGATTTCAATGCAAATCAGGACAAGCAGATCCTTATTTCAGAAATCAGGATCCGATCAACTACAGCTGTTGAAGAATCCAATGCCAGAAAATCACTTTTCAATCCATAATAAACTCGAAACTATGCAATGAATGATAAAATGATGACTGACTAGAAATTTTCTGCAATGATGTCTGATTGCTGTTGGTTTTTTGGCTTTAGTTTTAAAGTCGTTGACCTCCATTTAAACGGATGCACTCATTGTGATCTCCATCAATCAGCCTTGTAGGCTGAAGGTTTAGGCAGTCAGAAACATCGATTTCAGGATTGGGTTTCCTGGAAGTCGCCCCCTACAAACTTTCAAAGCTGCAAACCTCCACTATTTTTCTGTCTGTTCCTTTCAAGTCATCATTCAATCCCTGGAAGCTTTCCAACCTCTCCTAGCCCCCGATATTTTTCTTTCCATTTATTTCATGTCATCATTAATGAGATTGGATTGGTACAGGACTACTTTGATTAAAAGGCTGACGCGTATTATTTGGAAGGTGATGACTAGTACAAATTTGTGTACGTATAAAACATGCACGAGCCTTTACAGTGCTGGCCCTCCATCAATCAAATAGACTGATTATCAATTATGGCAAGAAAAAATGTCCTAGCATCTACTCCCAGCTTTTTAGTGCGAATCTCTGCGTTTACATTTGATGCTGAGCATGCACACCTATTTACCCACTAGTGTTATGCGATGGACTGGCTCAGAGCTTCTGTGGTCTGTGATGCAAGGAATCTTAAATTTTTGGCAGTGTGGCTATTAAATTCGGGACAGATTCAGAAGAGTTCTCAGTTACCAATCTTGAGGCTCAGACAGTTTTAAGACCATTCATGGTCATCTTCCAGAAGAGTCATAATCTATTAAAGGCTTTCTGATTCGCTCAACACTTGTATCAAACATTGAAAAAGGAAAAACGAAGTTGTCAGAAGCTTCAATGAAATTGTCTAGGCCTATTGTCGAGGTTATCCAAAAATATACATCCATCATCAAGATCTCTTCATTTCTGATATCGTCTATCAACGTTGAGGGCTGCACTCTATAAACACATGTAACCGATATTCTTCCTGGTCTCTGGTTGACCGGAAATGCACTCAAAACATTTCCATGCTTACCGTAGAGAATAAAAAATTTGAATATACTTGGGCCATCAATATTTGAAATGGCGGTGCATATAATTTATATAATTTTTAGAATGGAGATTTATAACAGCCACGCAGTAATGTGCCTGCCCATTACCCGACATTTATTATGAGAAACGCCAAGTTTTCATAAGCTATTTCCGTTCGGAATAAATCTATGAAACCCTAGAATTGTAGGGCTGTCGCGTATCAATATCTGAACTTGCCCAAACGAGAGATATACCAAGTGTCAACGCATTAAACTCCTCCAGATCAATATTCAGCTGATTCATAACTCTAACAAAAAAAAAATTTTTTTAAAAACCTTCATGTAATTCTTGAGTAGATTTATGCATCTGAAACTTTTCCGTGTCTTCACAGCCAATTCAGTACCTAAATTTCAATACATTCGTCTTTGAATAAACCCAAAGATTGTAGCAATGCTAATAATATTCAATACATTCTAGCGATATACCATAGTGATAGTATTCAATGACGGAGCTTATATTGTATAATACTGAGCAATGGTAATTCTACGAGTTAAATCCTGATAAGAACGAGCATAATTCAAGACGTTGATTGAAGAATATTTACATGATCAAATTTAAAAATACGAATATGACTCAAAATGTTGATCACAAATATTCATATGATCGAATTCAGAAACTTCGAAATTTTATATTTCTGATCCAAAAACACGACCAACATGCAACAGGTATTTGTGTTTTTATCTTACACGGGGAAAGATAAGTGAAACAATATAGGCAAGTAATTACATGTCATTTCATTTTTCTGGAAAGTTCGTCCTCTCTACTGAAGAAATTAGAAAAAACACAGAAATTGCATTAAAAATAAACACATAAATAAATCTTTTATTGATTCAACTTCTCAGGGATCAAGATCAGATCAGAGATAAGGAATGCAATACAATAGCCTCATGATAAATTGAAAACCAATTAAATATAAAAGAGATATCATGCAAAACTCAAGATTAAACAATCTATTGCAAAGAACTGCAGAAGACTGCAGTTGATCTCGTGCGATGGGGAGGAATTACAGCTACAAAGTTTTCCATTCTTAAGGGTAAGGCTTGTCTCTGTGTATGCTTATATATATCTTTTCAAATATAATTTTTAATCTTCTAGTTCCAAAAATCTGCCACCATGTATTTTTTTCACAATAAAGCTTTACCTCAGCGTTTCTTGAACTTCTTTACTGACTAGAGGCTTTCAGATACCAAACGAAAGAGAAATAAGTTCGTAATTCAAAACTATATTCTGAAATCTTAAGGTCATGCTCTGTACCTTTGATTAGCATACTGTTTCTGCTGTCATTCCACACCACTAATGAATTTTCATTAGTTTGAGGAATACCAAACGATCTGGTCTTGAGATAACAAAAAGATTTTTGCAGTAGAGAGAGTATATTAATATGGCACAACCATCGAACTTACTAAATCAATATTATTAGGAACACGAGAATCAAACTTAAACTCGCTCCAATAATAGCTATTTTACGATGCAAACTTTAAATAGTGGTTACTTAATTTGAATATGGTAAGATCTTAATCTAAATACTAAACAAAATCAACATCAGCTTTCTGAAGTATAATGTTGTATCTTTTTCAATGTTTTTTTAATTTGATTATGTGAATTTTTCAGTCAATATTTCTAATCACATTTTATGATTTATTATAAATAAAAAATTAAAAAATTATTATACTTTTCATTCTAATAACATTCTATGATTTATTATAAATAAAAAATAAAAAAATTATTTTCATCTAAAATAATAAAGTTATAGATTTAAGATATGATATTTTCATTATATAACATTTTCTCCTAAACTTTCATAAAAACTGTATAATTTTTTGAAATAATCTTGAATATATTTCAAGATAATATTATATTAGTTAACAGACGGTCAAAGAGCTGCATATGGGCACACAGCATGGCGATTAAATCATGATCAACATCAGGTATCTACAATACCATTATAATGATTTCTAGCTGATA
Source organism: Cryptomeria japonica (assembly GCF_030272615.1). Lineage (NCBI taxonomy): Eukaryota > Viridiplantae > Streptophyta > Pinopsida > Cupressales > Cupressaceae > Cryptomeria > Cryptomeria japonica. The sequence goes on along the minus strand of NC_081414.1, from coordinate 368,955,038 downwards.
TTTCACTAATCATTATGCAGAAATGCCTTATTTGCAATCTTTCTTTCACTATAAGCTACAAAATGCAGCTGAGAAAACCAATTCAATTAAATATGCTAAATGTTTGTAATCGTTTTCCCCTGAACATCATTTACTAGCAAGCGGCATCTCTCTTAAAAAGAAATAATTACTGAAAATATATAAAAACACACAGCGTGAAAATAAATCATAGATTTATTGTTTCTTGTAAAGTTTTCATAGCAAACAAGCTAAATAAAAGATTGCCAAACATTTTCCAACATTGGCATCCATATTCTATACGTTCAAGAGTAAATTATATACCCCTAGCGCACTGTCTACCCATGTTCGACTGAATCCAAGTACCAAATTAAATTATCAAAAGAAGAGATACAATGCTAGTATCATGAACGGATATGCAGCCATATTCCTGAGTCTGATAGCACTACCCAGATTACAATTACTTACTGCAAGAGCCTCCAGGACAGGAAATCAGGGGCGTTCCGATTATATTTGAACAAGGCATTGCTTAAAAACAATGCAACTTGATTCTAAATATCATAAAAGAAAATTTTCGTTTCAAATCTTCCTTGAGAGGAACATTGACAAGTGTCAAACACGTTCCACCATATCCAGCACAAACAACAATGATTTCCTCTGCTATAACGTCTTATATCATCGCATTCAAATTTAAAGAATAGCTTTAAATACAAGACAAGGTCTACAAAATTAGACATAAATATTCCGAGTCCCAACACAGTGAAATGCAAGAAATTTTCTCAAATAAACATGAAAAAGGTTACAAACTATAAGCATGACAAAGGTTACAAACTAAGTTACCGTACATTACAACAACTTGATCTCTGAAAAATCCGATTTGATCTCTGTGAAAAATCCGATGTGATCTCCGTTCAAAACCTTAACTGCATATTGAAAGTATTTGATACATGACGTGATAGAACTGTTATTGGATGGCAATATAGAAGATTGCCATGAATAACTACTATATTTTGAGACACGAGTGTTGGAAACACGATAGACAAATAGAGTGCTTTCACAAATACATTCATTAACAGAGGCTGAACTCCTTAGAGTTGTTACCAACATGAAAACAAATCTCGTATGGTAGTGAAAGGCCCAAGCATTCAAACGTAGAAGGAAGGCGCCTGAAGAAATAAACGACAAGAATTATCAACACTTATCTGTCAATTTTAAAAGCAAATAAAATTCTACTAGAACAAAAGAATGTGGAAAACCTTAAGAAAGACGTTCGCTTGTCATGAAAAGCACGGAAAGTGCGACATTTGAAATGAGCAATATATAATATAGCAAAGATCTGCAAAAAGACTTGCGCAAGACTGCATAACTGAATTGGAATGTAATCAAAAGGCATTTCTTACATACAATTCTATTGCACTTGTCTCAGGTTCTTACTGTACAGCTTACCGACATGAATCAGTGAATCCTCTTCTGAAAACGAAATACTAAAGAACGGAGTAGTCTCACGCATCATGATCGCACATCTAGGTTGATTTAGTCGTCAGCCTTCACAATCCATGCGACTTTTGGTTGGGGGGAATGAAGCCTGGTCCGACATCGTTCGGCTTCAACAATAAGCAAATCCGAACGACCTCGAGCCAGACGACAGTCCCCACAACCTTTACATCGTTAACAAAATCTTCACAAAGAAGCGCGAGAACACTGACGAGTAAAAGCTTTTCATCCTGCATCAAATTTGTTAGCGTACTACCGATACGAAGCGCATTTGAACACTAAACCCTAGGCTAAAGAACGGGCACGGGGGAGAAACATAATTTCAAATTAAGATTCAATACAGATCCTGATACGAGCGCAACATCAAAATTACCTCATTAAAACGACAGTTACTAAACGATCTGAACTTAACATGAAAACAAAAAAAATGCCTTTAACCCTAGCAAAACTTCGATTCGGAAAGAACTCTTAATAGGTTCAATAGAGAAGAAGATCCCGACACTTGCCTTTCGGAAGGCATAAGGCAACAATAATTCAGAATAAAAGACATTAAACACCTGAGATACCCTAAGCAAAAGCTTCAGATCAATGCGATCTGCAAAGATAAAGAGCCTTTGCAAGTTTGCATCCACAAAATATGTAAAATAGACCGCAAGAACAAACACTGTTAGTATGATAAAATCTCAACACCAGGAGCAAAAGGCAAATCAAATAACGAACCTAGAGAAATCAAATTTAAAAGTGCAACCACAAAATATGTAAAATAGCCGGCAAAAACAAACAGAGTGTAAGTATGAGAAAATCTCAACACCAGGAGCAAAGAGCAGATCCGAATCCAATAATGAACCTAAAGTAATGAAATTCAAAAGTGCAGCATAAAACCAGTAAGAATAAGTAAGAACAAGTATGAGAAAATCTTAACACCAGGAGCGAAAAAGCAAATCCAAGTCAAATAACGAACCTAAAGAAATCAAATTCAAAAGTGCAGCATAAAACTAGTCAGAATAAGTATGAGAAAATCTTAACACCGGTAGTAAAATGCAAATCCAAGTCGAACAATGAACCTAAAGAAATCAAATTCAAAAGTGCAGGTTAAAACTAGTCAGAATAAGTATGAGAAAATCTGAACACCGGGAGCGAAAAACAAATCCAAGTCAAATAACGAACCTGAAGAAATCAAATTCAAAAGTGCAGGATAAATATAGTCAGAAGTATGAGAAAATCTTATCACCAGGAGAAAAACGCAAATCCAAGTCAAATAACGAACCTAAAGCAATTAAATTCAAAAGTGCAGCATAAAACTAGTCAGAATACGCAGTAAAATTGACGGCAAGAAGAAAAAATTCACAAAAATTAAGAAAAACAACACGAAGAACTGTTCCCGGCAAGGCCGTCTGCTGGAGCTGTGCAGAGAGCAGATCACACGCATGACAGTGCAGCGGAGAAGCCGAATTTGAGGGGAATGAAGCCTGGTCCGAGGGTATCCAAAAGTCTCTCTCACATCCGAAACGAATGGATGACCTCGAGCCAGACAACATTCCCCTCAAATCTCTTGTCGGTCTCTTGTTACAAAACGCTCACGGACCACTCTTCCTCCATGCTCCTCCACCACCGCTTCAGGCCCCTTCTCACCTTAAAAAGCATCTGCGCATACCCACCCTGCCATTCCGGGGAACGCTTTTAGGCAATGATGACTCCAAAAGAGACAAAACATCAACAGCAAAGGGCCTACAACAAAGCAGACAGGGCGGCGGATGCTTCTGCATGGATTCGGGAGGGCCATGGCGTGAGGGTCCCAATTTTAAGGGCGTCCAGAATCTCCACCCGTCCTTAATCCTTACACTAAACACGAGACCACTCTCTTAATAACTGCCCTAATCCCACCACTCCTCTCCCCGACAACTCCCTCGCTTGAAACCCTAACGCCAGACCGTCCCTTTCAAACGGCTTTATTCCTCTGATGTAAGCCCTACACTTGCACCCTTCATTCTACTCCTAGACTCTCGCCGGGTTCGTAGCCGTCGGATCGAAGGGACCCGTATTGTTCGCCATCCGATCATTTGGTCGCCTCATTAACTCCTCCGATCTGCCCCCTGCAACAAATTTCTATCATTACTCTATCATGCCTAATCTTTCAGCAGTACTGAAAAATATTCGTGGTCTCGATTATATTTAAACCACTAAATGTCGACGTGTACACCCACTATTTTGTTCGTTTAGTTTAAGCCAAATTATCATTGCCAAATCACGAGTATCACCGTTCTAACAACTTCTTATTTAACCATTATTTTAATTAATTAACAAATCTTTACTTGGTTTGGTTACAGCCTGCCCATATCCCGTGCCCAACAACTTGACGTTACTACCAATTTTTTTATATACCCAAATCCCTCCATCCCTCTATATATTTTGCAGTGTAAATAACGGTGAATTTGTTGACTTTCTTTTTTTTTAATTTATACATTAATAAATAGCACAATTTTATATGAAGTTGAATTTAGTTTTTTATTCTGTTTATTTTTATTATATATATTTCTATACAATAATCTACATCTTATTCATTTCAAGATATTTTTCTTAGTACATACTATTGCATGCAATATCACGATCAAAATATTCATTTTGTGTGATTTTATAATTGTTCCATTCTATATCATTCTTTTGAGTGTAAATCAATCTTTTAGATTTGGATGATTGCCACTAATTTTTCTTCTAGATTTTTTCTTTGAGTATAAATCAATCTTCAAATTTTCAAAATTCAAATTTATATTTGGATGACTGTCACCCACTTTACTAGTCATTATGAGCCAACCAAACACACAATTGAATGATTAATTACTATGTACTTGAATTTTTAAGGCGTTCAGTTACATTCAATTAAGGATCATACCAATCACATTTAAGGAGTGTCCTAAGAATCTTGGCACACTCCAATTTGTTGCACGAAAGAGAATATTTTTTTGTAGATCAACATCTTCATCTAAAATATTTACATTGTCACTTGTCTACTAATCATGTGTGACTATAAAATCAATCTCTAGTAAGGATGACTTACGAAAACATCTACCCTAATAATTTTGCAACCATTAAAGGTGTTTCTAAATAGTGATAAACCATATAGTAGAATAAAAACAAAAAACCTAGCACATTAGGAAGAATAAGTGTTCATTTTAGATCATTATTTTGAGTGTAAATCAATCTTCAAAGTTAAACTTGGATGACTACCACTAACTTTTCTTCTAGATTGTCCTTTTGAGTGTAAATCAATCTTCAAATTTTCAAAATTCAAATTTAAATTTGGATGGCTGCCACCCACTTCACTAGTTATTATGAGTTCATTTGAATGATTAATTACTATGTATCTATATTTTAAGAAATTCATTTATTTTCAATTAAGGATCATACCACTCAATTTTAAGGAGTGTCCTTGAAATCTTGACACAATTCAACTTGTTGCACTAAAAAGAATAACATTTCTAGATCAACATCTTCATCTAAAATATTTGCATGATTGTCTATTGTGTTTGCATGATTATAAAATCAATCTTTACTAAGGATGACTTAGGAGAATATTTCCAAATAATTCTATACACTATAATATAGTAAAAACAACAAATAAAATTAGGAAGTATAAGTGTACATCTAATGGAATAAAAATTTCATGTTAAGTGATAGATTAAAAAATGCTAAAGTAATATACAAGCATATATTCAACCAAAAGAGAGACAAATATTACTTAAGAATTTAAGATGATCCATAGATAGAAATTCTCATTTTGAGATAGCCCAAATTTTTGAACTATAATAAAGTTATTCATTTTCAAACCTAAAATTAAATACTTTTAACCTTCTTAACATTTAATTGCATATACATATAACTATTGTTTAACTAATCTAGTTTAATTTATATTTGTGTATATATAATCTTACTAATTAACCTCCTAAATTTAAAGAAATCTTATTCTTCTTTATAATAATTGGTACATTTTTAATAAAATTATAAAAAATATTAATATTATTTATAACAAATAATTTATTTATACATAATAACAATATATAAAAATATAAATTTCTAATTAAGAATTGATTGAAAGTGTATTTTATTTATTCATTTAATAAAAAAATACACATATATTTAAAAAAAATCATGCCTAATTATCTTTATACATTTTTTAAAAGACTTAATTTGATTATATATTATATAATTTATATAGACTTTGGTATAATAATAATAATATTACAATATGATTTTAAAAAGTAATTTTGAATGAGACTATAGAATAATGAAAACGGAATCTATTTTTCTTTATGAAAAAAAAAGCTGTATATTCATAAAGATATCTCATTTAAATTTAATTTTATAAATAGATACATGTTAAAATAGACATTTAATATTTTATTTTTCTTTATGAAAAAAAAAGCTGTATATTCATAAAGATATCTCATTTAAATTTAATTTTATAAATAGATACATGTTAAAATAGACATCTAATTTTATAAATAAATGCATGTTATCTAATTTTAAAATATATTTTTTAAGCATCACATCAAATAAAATTGCTTTCCAAATCTTTTGATATCCATTTTAGGAAACCCCTTATCCTTAGTGGTACCTTGTTTTCACAATTGAATTAACTTAAACTAATATAATTTTATAATTTTAAAAGTATAGATTTCAATTAGAAAATGTTTTCTTGCTACATTTTATAAAGGTAATATTTAAAAAAAAAATCATAAATTTTATTACATTCTATAAAGGCAATGTTATTTTGTTTTACAAGAAAAAATAAATCTATTAATTACATCAAAATTAAATTTTACATGATTTATACGATATAACTAAACTAACCATTGATAATTTCATACAATTCTTTAAAGCCAAAATTATTTAAATTATTAAAATGTATGACCATTAATTTATAGTTTCTTCAATCTGTATTACATTTTTTAAATTTTCTTGAAGTACTATGAATGATCTTTTGAACCATTTCACTTCAAATTCATTGCAATATAAATATTATGTCTTTCAAAGTTAATATATCTGAGCGTATTTTACATATATTTTTATAAATATACTAGTTTTAATCATGTTTTAAATGTTTATATATAATTTGAAATGAAATTAAAGTAATATATATGTTTTAGCTAAATAATATTTTAAATTTAAAACAAATAACATAATTGAACAACTTCTTATAAATTTAAACCCTCCACAAATAAATAAAAAAATAAATTATAATATTAATTAAATAAATAATATAACAAAATTTAATTATAGCTATTCAATTATCCTCAATGATTCTTATCTTAGAAGCAATCGCTGCTGATTTACATACACTTATAAACATTTATGGCATAGAGATGTAAGAGGGTTGATATTCTACTAAAACAAATAATATTGATATAAATATTATCAAAGCCTCGTTAGCATTATTTTTCTTCTACCGCATTACTAGATTCCCCATTGGCATAAGATGATTTTTAACTAAATAGACAACCAAAAAATTGATATAACTATATATCATACATAAGCTATACATAATGTTTATATTAGATCAATACTTTAACTATATTTAATTTAGAGTGTTTCAAGGAGTGGGTAGAACCATGCCTAAACAATTGGTACTCATGTACTTCTTAGTTAGAACAACCACATGATATACACTTTGATCAGATTATTTGATATTAATGAACCCTCCTTATCAATATACATTTGTGTGCCTCAATATTAGAGTATTTATGACCAATTATGCTTTGGTACTCTTTATGAGATTAAGGATATACCCTTAGACACAATAAATTATAGTGTTCCTCTAGATTCATCTATGCAACAAATTGATGAAATTGTGGGCGTATGATCTAATGAAAGATTATCAAACAATGCAAAGAATTGAAACTAGAAAAAAAAGATGAGATTATAAAATAATAACATGCTTTTTATTTATTTGTAACATCACAATTGAATTGCAACCTATATTTTAAGGAATTTAATTAGGGATCCTGTCACTCACATTCAAGGAGAATCCTAGGAAACTTAGCATGCTTAACTAAAAAGAATAGCATTTGTATACTACCATCTTAATATAAAATATTTGAATGGTTGTTTGTTTTCTACTAATTATTATATGATTGTAAAACACATCTTTACTAAGGGTGATCTAGGAGAACATATACCCTAATGATTTTTTAGCCATCTAAACTTATTTTTAAATAGTGCTAGACCCTATAATAGAGTACAAATAACAAACCTAGAAAATTAGAAAACATACATGTACATCTAATGGAATCAAGATTACATTTGAAAATATAAATTCATGAATGAAAAAGTAATCTACAAGCATATATTCAATCCAGAAAAAGAGAAAAATATCACTTAGATTTTGTGATGATCTATAGATAGAAAGATCTTGTTTCTAATATTGAAATAGTCCACATTTTAAAGCTATAACAAAAATATTTATTTTCAAACCTAAAACTAAGTACTATTAGCCTTCTTAACATTTAAATTTGGATTACATGTGTTCATAGTTATTAATTAATTAATCTAAATTATATTGTACGTATGCATGTCTCAATATTATTGAGTTGATCTATATTAAACTCCGGAAAGTTTATTTTTCTTATAATAGTCTATAGATTTTTAATAAAATATTATTATAAATATTTAGAACAAATAATTTATTTATACATAATAACAATATCTAAACATGTAAATCTATAATTAAAAATTGATTAAAAATACATTTTGTTTTTTCTTGGTAATTGACCCAAGCTGAATCACTTTTGACTAGAGCTATGAACCCGTGAAACCACATTTTTGATGGCCTCACCCTCATATTTGTTCGGCAATAGCACCCTTATATCTCCTTGTGTCATCCTTTCTTCCACGCTCAGGCATCACCTTATCTCTCCATTGGCTATGTGTGGGACACATGAGACTCGAGTAGACTCAAACCCAAGACCTCCCATGTAGGAGTCTCGCAGCTAATTGTTGCATTGTAGGGTCATCCCCTGATTAAAAATATATTTTATTTAATCATTTTATAAAAATTATACATATTAATCTAAACATGAATATGCCATAGGTCAATGGAAGGAGTACGTTGTGTAAAAGTTCAAATATCTCTATGCAACAAGTGCCACTGTTACTTAACATTTTAATATTATAATAGAAGTAATAAATATAATCAAATAAGTATGTAAGATTTTTTTTTTGTAACTATTATTTGGTTGTTTGAATTGTATTGTAATTTGAATTTAATTTTTATTTTGAGAAATTATTTTTTATTAGAACAAGTAAGATATAAGGTAATATAATCCAATTCTAATTCACTTATAAGTAATATAATATTAAATTACATGAAGATAACTCTAACTTAAATAAAAATTAATTTTAATATTATAATAGCTAAAATATCGTTATTCTAGATATTATATTATTTTTTATTATTAGATCAATAATTTTATTTTATTATCAATTTTTTATATTATTAAAATGCATGAAGATAACCCTTACAACCATTGCAATGTATTTATGACTTTATTGAACTTAGTACTTTATTTAGTATGTCAATTTTTTTAATTTTCATTTGTAATTCTAAGATTCTTATACTTATTTATTATGTACATATTTTTATAATTAATTTTTCAAGTACTATATGTATTTGTGCTCCCCAAACTTAGGCCCTTGGTCCTTCATTAGGAAACTCTATAAAACTATGCATTATTTTCAAAAAATTGGGGTTGATCAGATCAAAAGAAAAACTAGTATGCTAGTTTGACCTGGCATGCCCTAACCAACAAGTGCGATTTAATCATAATTAATCATGTGTTATCAATGTTTAATGTTTATGTGGTTAGTATAACATAACTTGTGACACTCCAATGCCACCAAATATAGATAGAAATGATCAATAAGCTAGATCCAAATTACAATTTGGTGATATCTTCATGGCACCTATTTGGTGGCAGCTTATGCACTATATCTTAAAACATGTATGAAAACCAATAGCTCAATTGATGCACTTCATTATATCTTACTAATTACTCTGTATTTACTACTTACCATACAATGCAAACCCTGTATGGAATTGCAGTGAATAATGAAACATATCACACTGTTAGCAACTTGTTTACCCTTTTGTGCATTGGGTTATATTTATTTCTACCAAGTTCTTGTCATATAATCAACTATTGTCCTTTCCCACAGTTTAAGAAGGGCTCATTAAGACTAATCCACCCATTGTCTTGCAACCACTACACCCCTAAAACAACATCAACCCTCCTAAGGCTACAATATCATTATCCATCCACCATTACTATTACACCAACCTCGATCAACTAGGCAATATGTCTAATTAAAAATTATTAAATTGATAAATTATATTATTTAGTTTAATGAAAAATAATTTAGTGGAGACAAACACCCATATAAGAAATACTCTAAACAATCTATTCAAGCAATTCACTTCAAACTCATTACTAACAAACTCTTTATTATTATTTATAAATATTAAATATTTTCATAATTTGATATCTCACGACATATGTTTACTTAGATTTTTAATATATAGGTATGCTAGTAGATAAAATATTGTTATTCTAGATATTATATTATTTTTTATTAAATTAGATTAATAATTTTATTTTGTTATCAATTTTTTATATTATTAAATTGCATGAAGATAACCCTTACTTGAATGTGTGTGTCTGTGTGTGTGTGTGTGTGCATGTGTATGTGTATGTGTATGTGTATGTGTATGTGTATGTGTATGCATATGTGTATGTGGTATATGTATATGTGTATACACATACATACACATACATACATGCATGTGTGTATATACACACACACACTGTATATATATATATGTATATATATATATATGTATATATATATGTATATGTATATATATATATGTATATGTATATAAAGATGTATATATATATATATATTTATATATGTATATGTATATATATATATATATATGTATATATGTATATGTATATATATATATGTATATATATATACATATATATATATATATATATATAGATATATATGTATATATGTATATGTATATATACATATACATATATGTATACATATACACATATGTACATGTATACATGTACATGTATACATGTACATAGATGTACATGTATACATGTACATATATGTATGTGTGTGTGTGTGTGTGTGGGGTTTTAAAAGATTTAGGTTAAATTTAATCTGTAAATTTAATTTAAGTTTATATTTCAATTAGAGATAAAAATATGGTTAAGTTAGGGTTATTATTAAAACTGGTGTTCGGTTAGGTTTAGGTTAAAGCTCTAGTTAATAATATTATATCATTTGAACATTACCATAATGGAAAATTATAGGATATAAGTAAAATATAAAACTATATTAATTTAAATCTAAATCTTGATTTTAATTTTATAATAAAAGATTAATTGTAAATAAGGCCTTGAAATGACTCATTTTTGTTATTTGGATTAAATATTTGAAGGTATAATCTCTAATTCATTCAACTGCTCATAAAAATATGAATTAATATTTGATATTACTTATGTATTATATTAGTCTTTATTAAGTATTATGAGTATCTTGGCAAATGAAGTTTTTATGTTAGCTCTCCTAGGCAACATTTCGACTTTGTACGTAACTTCATATACACTTAATAATATTTGTATTTTTATTAAAATTGGTATATAAATAGTTAGATTATATTAAAAATTTAAGAAAAAAATATTATGCTAATGAAAACCAACTGCTAGTTATTAAAATTTTTGGTCATCTCATAGTTTTTTTATATAGTTTATTTCATCTAATGGTAAGCAATGTATGTAGAGACAAAAAATTAAATAGAAACACCAAGGAATTGAGAGGCTAAGACTTGCTTTAGCATAAGAAAGACTATAAAAGAGTAAGGTCCATGATGGCAGAGGAGAAAATCTAAACCAATAAAATATATTTTTTAACATAAAATAAAAGAAAGTACCTAAAATAGCAGAATCTGAACCAAGCTTTAAATGGAAGTGACTAAAATAGGAAGTATCAAATATTTTGTAAAGTAAAGAAAATAAAAAATCAAAACACTGGAAAATGAAAAACACAAACAAGCAAGAAACTTACATTAATAGAAGAATATAATTCATGACAAATACCTCTTAAAATGTCTTGCATCATGCATGCAATACTAAAGAAGGGTCTATGTGCAATTGTCACAGTGTTTTCAAATAAAATTAACAGCTCAAGTTCAAGTTGAAGCCATTTATGCATATAAAACAAACGGTTATAGAAATAGTTGAGCAAACCCTAACCTAACTAAAGATTTAGATTAAATTTAGTTTTTAAATTTATTTAATATATTATTATGCTGAGAGGTGTAGCTACATGGCCAGTAGGAGGTGGATTATGTTTTTAAAATTTTTATTTTGTTTTCAATTGAATGTAAATTATAATAAATAAAGATAAAATTTAATTATTAATTTGCATGTGATAGGTGAACAAGTGCTCAATTAAATTTTTTACTTTTATTAAACATATTTTGAATAATTCAAATTTAATGATTGCTTAATAATTTTAAATATTTTAGTAATATTTTATTATCTATACTAATAAATGTATGATGCATTAAAATATTAAAAACATTCCAAAAATGAAGAATAGATATATTATATGTATCTTAATAAAATATAATATACATTTAATTTGTATTGAGATAGATATTTGGCCTCTTTTAGATAGATGCATAAATAGGATATCTATACTAGTTATAATTAAGTTTATAGCTCAATTAGAATTAAGAATATGGTTATGTTAGGGTTATGTCTAAAGTTGGTGATAGGTTAAGCTTAGGTTAAATGTGTTCAATTACAGATATGATTATATTTAAGATTAAGTTAGGGTTAGTGTCAGTGTTATATAGATAAAATTTAGGATTCTTATATTATTGTATTTTAATTAATATATTATAATTATATTATAGTACTACATTGTATAATTTTAAATATTTTTATTATTAGTATGTTGTTATTTATTAATATATTATTATAAATATTAGTATTATATAATATTATTAATAATATTATTTTATTATCAAATTTTTATATTATTAAATTGCTTGATGATAACTATAAAAAATATTATTAATTTTTTTTTATATTATATATATTTTTTATTTATTTATATAATTTTTTTAAAGATTTAGATATACATTCTAAATAATTTGTTAAATATTTGTTTAGTGTGTATCTAAATTAAATTTTAAAAGAAAATTTAAACATACTAAATATTACCTTAACGTACCTAAAAAATTGCCTTAAAAAGTTCATTTTGATAGTGGATCCATGAAATCTGGCGATAAGAGGTAAAAGTTTTGAGCCAATTAGATTTGAGAAAAATGATTTCTATAATTTAAAATCTTTTTTTTTATCAGTAAAGTTTTATATTTGTATTAATATTTATAGAAAGATACATGTATCAAATACCAAAAATGGGAATTAACCCCATAAACCATTTAGACATTTTGAAACTATAAGCACACCCACTATACCACAACTATCCAACCTGATAAACTACTATTTCATCCCTAAAATTACAGCATGTAAATGTCCCATATAGAGTCAGAATATAAACATTTAATATAGAATTATTACAAAAAATAGATGAAATTTAAACTTTCAAAGTTTCATTTTTTCTTGCCTAGGCTATTGATCCAATAGGATTCAAGAGAAAATTTCATCCTCTTGGCTTCTCATAGCTCCACCTCTTTCTCCTAGAGGCATTCTTTCAAGTTTTCCCAATCCAGACGGGCTTCCTCAGTCCTTGCCTCTCGATCCGCTCCATCCCATCGCAACACAAAGGACTTGAATTTTGCATCGTTACTATCTAGCATGATCCCTTCACCAAAGGGGCACTGTAAACTTCGACCCACCACAACTCAAGCCATCAAATAAGTTAAACCACACAATGAATGATCTGGCACACACGCCTTGACAACCCACACCACCTCCTTCTTCATCCCAAAATGCAAACCCCACACCACCATCATGGAGATGGTCAATGTTGGTGCGATACCAAAAATTAGAGAGAAAATATTCCTCTTCCAATAGGGTTTCAATAATCTGCAAGAACAAATCATCATCAAACTTATAATCCCTTCTCCGAGACCTTCCCAAAAAACATCAATTTTTGTTTTATTGAGTGAAGAAAAAAATTTGCTTCCATGGGTGTGCATGTGATGTATATCTCATGCCTTCTATCGCTCTCTAGATTGTTCCTCTCAAATGAACACTCACCCTCCATCTTACTTTAAAAAGGTCCATCTTACAATCCCATCAAAGGTTGCTATTAATGCGCCCTCATTTCAAGGATGTCCTCCTTCGGACCCTATAAAAACCATGAATGCATGTATCATGTCACCTTCCTCACTCCCCACATGAGCAAGTGCCACATCAATGGAAGAGCAGAGTTTGGTAGCATACCAAAGACTAGTGCATTAAACTCGCATAGGAAGCTAGGCCAACATCATCTTGAATTAAAATGAAATACATGTTGTCACACGAGAGAAAAATTAAAAAGCATTATTCAAATTCAAATGATACAATCCACGTGTACCTCACCTTGTTTCTGCCACTTCATTGCTTGAAGATCCAACCCACATCCTATGTTGGACAAAATATCAGCCTTTGAATTGCCCTCTCTTCTAATATGTGAAATTTTAAAATCTTGCAAATTTTTAATTTTTTCACCAATAATTTGAATTATTTTTTTAATTCTCCAACAATGTGAGGCCCCTTTTTCAATTGCATCCATTACAATTTTTGAATCCCCTTCCAAGTGTAATCTTGTCACTGAAGGATTTTCTGCCAATGTAATGGCCAATAGTGTCGTTCTCGCCTCCGCTTCATTGTTTGTTCCTTTTGGTAAGTGTTGTATGCCTTTGGCCAAGACTCCACCTTCCTTATTTCTTGCAATACACCCTACTCTAAAAATCCATAGGTTCCCTCTTGATGCCCCATCAAAATTAATCTTTACCCATCTTGCCTCTAGTTTACTCCATATTATCCCTTGTTGTGGGACACAAATAGGATTTACCCTACCAAGCCTATTAATGGCTTCTATAATTTAAAAACTTAAAATCATGCATCTTAACTTTTAATAAATTATACATACATACATACATACATACATATATATATGTACATGTGTATATATATATATACACATAATTTTAATTGGTGGAGAAATAATTGAATAATAATGAGTTAACAAAAATCGATTGTGATAATACTAGCCTAACGACAAATACTAAAAAGCATATGTAATTCTGTAACCTTTTCTAAATTTCTACATTTTATCGATTAATATATCAAATTTAAATTTAATTTAAAATTTTTAACTAGACATATATTTTAATTTTATAAATAAATATACATTAAATTATATCTGTTATTAGTACTTGTCATTAGGCTAGCATTAGTACTTGTCAATGTTATGCTAATACTATTGTAATAAGTTTTTCTTAACTTGTTATTATTTGATTGTTCCTCCACCAATAAGAATTGTGAATTTTTTCTTTGATTTTTTTTTCCCCTTTTTTAGAAGTTCTGATTGATTAAAAAACAGGTTTTAAGGACCTGAAACCTTTACATCATAGAAATAGAAAGAGCAGCAAAAGGATTAAAAGTCCGCATACATAACGACTAGCCAGAAGACCAGCGAATAGAAAGAACAACAAAGCAACAAAACAACAAAACACAACAAAGAAACCGGGGAGACGCTACACAGCAATTTTCTTTAGCAGGTCCTTTGCCTTTATCACCAACTCATCATAGGTAGCCCCGACAGCTTTCAGCTCTTCCAGATCCTTGTTCATTTTCTTTTCCTTCCTCTTGCCTCTGGTGTGGGTTTTGGGACCTTGAGCTTCCCCTGTACCTTTAGCGTCCAAGTCAATTTCCTGGATTTCCTTGTCATCATCAAGCTTACTGATGAGGGTATGAGTATTATTGGCCGAGATTTTCATAATACTAAGGCTCTGCTCCGTGATATTCTTAAGGCACTCCTCAAATTTTTAGAAGTTAAGATGCATAATTTTTAAGTTTCTAAATTATAGAAAATATTTTTCTGTAATCCAATTAGCTAAAAAATTTAACATGTTATTGATGGATTTCATGGATCCACTATTTTATTGTAATTTTTAAAGCATTTTTAGGTCACGTTAAGACAATATTTACTATGTTTAAAAATTTCACTATATATCACTTCTAATATTTTTGTCTTTTATATTTTGTAATTTTCAATTAGACTAAAATTAAAACAATATAATATCATATACTTATCATTAAATATATTTTAATATAATAATATTATTAATAATATATTAAATAAATTTAAAAGATCTTGAATTTAATCTAAATCTTTCAAAAGCTTTATATATAACATAAAAACTATTAAATAATATTTTTAATATAATAATAAAAAAGAATGTAACAATTGAAACATCTATTATTTTATATGTATATATATATATAATACAGCAATGGTACGACATATATCCATTTGTTGAAATCAAGATAGAATTTATTACTTGAAATGTAACTAACTTGAACTTTATATACATTTTTAATTTTTTAAATAAAATATTTTTGTATGGTATTCAATTTTTTCTCTGAAATCATTCAAAGAAAAACTTCATTGGAAAGATTAAATAGCCTTCAAAATTTTTATTTTTAATTCATTAATCATTATGACTCAATGAACAAATGAGGTTGGCTAATCTCATCCCTGCAAGAGAATGTTTTTTGTTCTAGTTGTTGTACAAGTTTTTTTCTAAATATCTAAAGATATTTTTCCTTTGTATCGCACTTTGAGTTTTTCTCTAAACATCTATAAAATGTCAATGTATATGCTAGTATCTAGTTAAAACTATTGTTTTTCTTTTTAATGTCTATGAATTTTTTATAGTAGCGATGTATTTGCTACCATCTAGTTAAAACTCTTATTTTCATTTTAAGCTCATCTTCTTGTTTGCTTATTCATTGCAATCTAGCAAAGAAATCATTTTTCTTTTGGTGCCTATGATTGCCATCATACTAGTTTTTCATAATCAACATTGATCATTACTTAAATATTCTTTTCTATTGTCTATTTGGTCAAGTGTTGTTGTTGGAGAGACTGATACCCTAATCATTTCACACTTTCTCAAGCAAATTATTATCCTTATTTTTTTCCATATTTGATCTTTCATATTTCTATTTAGGTGATCATGATCTTTTTAAATATGTGTTACCTGGTCCAAATAAACAAATTTGGTTATCTATGTATGGTTGCAACTAATTATTTTGCAAGTCAATTTAAGATTTTACTATTTATTAAGTCTAAAGAGAAGTAGAGTTATTATAAATGAAAATCATACCAACTATAACCATATTTGTTTTGCAATTTAAAAAGAAATTAGAAGATTTTGTTCTCAAACAAAGGGGTTTTCTCTGATTGTATATGTATGTGTGTGTGTGTGTTTCAATTCTTGGTTTTGTGAATTTACATAATAATCCAATGTATAATATATTTTGATGTATAGATAGCATTATAGCAATAGCAGGCCTGAATATTTTATAGTTTATATTGACGATGATATTACTTTTGAATTATAACTATGGAAGCTTTTTTTTCTGATAGATGTTCTTGACTTTACATAGACCATTTAAAAAGAAAATATTGTTATACTAGTGCACTCTGCCTTGAAAAAAATCAAAGACAAATTACTATTTCCCATTAAGACGGCTTGTCGAGATATTTCAATGCTTATCTTTTTTGTTGCAAATTTGTATTTTTGACACCATGATTATCTTTTTCCTTTATCTATTTTTCAAAATGATTTTATGCAAGCAAATTTAGAAGAAAGTAATTTTTTAGAGGGAAATGGGCAGAGTAAAAACTACCTATATAAAGAAAAACAAAAAAGTTGCTTGAAATAAAATTCCACAACAGGTACTCTCAAAACTTACCAATTGTACACAAATTATTATTATTAAAAATTATAAGTAAAATCATGTAAAAAAAATTTATAAGCTATAATATCTTTGACTTGCATAACATATTAAAGTTGTCATTACTTTAGCAAGAGACATGTAACAAATGATAAATAGTACCACTACATTGCCAAAAGTGATCTGGCAATTTAAAGACTAGTGTAAGGTGTTCATAAGTAAGATCGTATGTGTTCTTTTTAAAGAACAAATTATTGAATAGAAGATGAGTCCTTCCAAACTTCAATGTTTAACTTTTTGGTAGAAAAAATATTTCTTTCCCACAAAAACCAACTACATAATCATTTTCAATACTTAAATAAGACATGAGATAATTGATATAGTTTTTATGGTTTTGATAGTCAATTGATATTGACAACTTCCTAACCCAATATAAAGTCCTTCCTTAAAGCCCAACCCTAACGATTCTATAATATTAAAATTATTTATTTTAGTTAGGTTGGGGTTATCCTCATGTAATTTAATACCATTGTGAGATTTTGCCAAGATCAAGAGCTCAATGAAATGTACAAAATAAAGAGATAAAATATAGGACAAGAATAAACTGCATTCTCATCAATAGATAAAAAATGATTGTTGTTCATATAATTAATATGAGCCTACAAATATAGGCAAGATATGGATATGTGAGAACATAAACATGACATGTGGCTCAATAAGAAACAAGGGTAGGTAGGAAATAGGTGTGGGTAGATAGGAGAAACAATAAAATATTCCACATGAGGTGGATCACCCACCAAAGGTGGAATTATCACTCCACAATAAGTGGATATGATAGAGTAGTAACAAGATCAACACCATAAAAGGTGGAAATTCTCCTACACACACTATCCCAATGTGGCACAAACACCCAAGTGTCTCATACCCAAACTACTATGAAATGCATTTCCTAAGTAAACTTAAGTAAGGTGTAATAATATTCATGATGAATAATTATTTACACCAACAACTATATCAAATAACATTACAATATAATACAAAAAATTAAAATCAAATGATGCACATATAAGATTAACCTGTAGTATATATTACAATCTCTCTCTCTCTCTCTCTCTCTCTCTCTCTCTCTCTCTCTCTCTCTCTCTCTCTCTCTCTCTCTCTCTCTCTCTCTCTCTCTCTCTCTCTCTCTCTCTCTCTCTCTCTCTCTCTCTCTCTCTCTCCCCTTTAGGACCCCACATAACTCCTAATGACATCATATAAGGGCCCTTAGCACACCATATGACCCCTTAAGACCATATGATGTCCTAAGGGGTCATATGATGTTCTAACACATGTGCGGCCCCATTAAGACCCCACATGACCCCCAATGACACCAGATGACCCCTTAGGACCATGTATGATATCCTAAGGGGTCATATGGTGTCCTAAGGGATCATATGGTGTTGTAACACACGCGTGGCCCAATTAGGACCCCATGTGACCCCTTAGCACGTGCCACATGACCCCTTAGGATCATATGTTGTCCTAAGGGGTCATATGGTGTCCTAATGGGATATGGTATTGTAACACATGTGTGGCACTATTAGGACTCCATAAGACCCCTAACGACACCATATGACCCCTTAGCGCACCAAATGACCCCTTAGGACCATATGATGTTCTAAGGGGTCATATGGTGTCCTAAGAGGTCATATGGTGTTCTAACACATGTGTGAACCCATTAGGACCCCACAAGATCCCTAATGACACCATATGACCCCTTAGCACACCACATGACCCTTTAGGACCATATGATCTCCTAAGGGGTCGTATGGTGTCCTAAGGGGTCATATGGTGTCCTAACACATGTATGGCCCCATTTAGATCTCAAAGACCCCTAACAACACCATACGACCCCTTAGCACACCACATGACCCCTTAGAACCATATGATATCTTAAGGGGTTGTATGATGTCTTAAGGGGTCATATGATGTTCTAACAGATGTGCGGCTCCATTAGGACCCCACAAGACCCCCAATAACACCATATGACCCCTTAGGACCATGTATGATATCCTAAGGGGTCATATGGTGTCTTAAGGGGTCATATGGTGTTCTAACACATGTGTGGCTCAATTAGGACCCCACATGACCCTTAATGACATCATGTGACCCCTTAGCACACCACATGACCCTTTAGGAGCATATGATGTACTGAGGGGTCATATGGTGTCCTATGTTAGACATAATGCACCACTGAGAGGGGGAGGGGGTGAATCAATGGTTCTCAAATCCTTTCCCTTTAGCTATCCTATGTGAGAATACCGATTATTAGATCTAACTGTGAATAGACTTACTGGTTAGAGGGAAGACTAACTCAAATGAAAACACTCACAAGAGGACATCACATAACACCAACATATACGAGGAAAACCCAAGATGGGAAAAACCTTGGTGAGCAATGTTGTTGGAGTCCATTGCTCCAATCCAGCCTCACAATGAAAACATGGTTACAAAGTTTAGGGCACCAACCCAAGGAGCACCAGCCCCTGATTTAGGGCACCAACCCAAGGAGCACTAACCCTTGACTTTAGGGCACCTACCCAAGGAGAATCAACCCCTGCACCGAGAAACAACTAAGTGCTCACAATATAAACATCAAATACATAAGTAGTTATATTGTTACAAGTGAATCTTGCAACCTTATCATATGTCTTACTCTATCGGTGAGATACCTTCTCTACTACACCGACTCACTCTTTTGCTGCTCTCTTCTACTTCTTAACTGTTGGTAAACTCTACCGATACACTTCTCCTCTTCTTCTTTTCTATTGGATCTCTACCTTGCTCTCTTCTCTTCACCGGTATAACACTTTGTCGATTCTCTATCAACCTTCTCTGCAGCCTCCTTCACTTATGCTTTGCTGGTAAGAACACTACCAGTTCTTCTCTCCTATCAGTTGAACTCTTCAATCAGGTTCTCACTCACTCTCACTCACTTCTCAGATGCTCGTTGAGCACTGAGTTGATTTTCTCTTACTTGTAGAAGTATCATACTTCGTAGTAGCACAATATTTTACTATCTAGTAGCAACAAACAATCTCTTTGGCCTTCATACTTATAGCCAGGTTTTCCCGCCAATGCTCAATTCAAAATCAAGGTGGTTAGGGTTTCCTCGCCATCCTCGAGGCAAACCAAATCCAATTAGATATTGCTCAATCAGATCACTCTGACATCCATTTGCACAACTTTTCCATTAACATGCCTTCTAAAACACACCTTCCTTCTTCAGCAACCTACAAACGATCTGTCGGTATACTTCTTGGTTACTCACCATTAATGACATGATGGGTTGCTTTAACTACTCCGATCTGCTCGATCAGTCTATCCTTGATCCTCTCTTGTCTGTTTAATCTTGAGTCACACACTTCTGCAACTTCACCTCGAGCTTTGCAGTCTCCTTTAAAGTCGACCAAATTTATACCTACCCCGTCGATGTACATTCCATCTTTAGCCAAATGCATGTTCGCCATGTTGACTCCATGTGGCATTCATATCGACCAACTACCAGCTTGGCACTTCATGTTGGTCTAGATAGGATCACCGACCATCCACTCTATAGGTTCCTCTTTCTTGCCAGTTTGCTAAGCCTGCCGGTATCACACACTATACCAGTAACCTCATCATGTTTGCATTCTGGTGAACTGTGCGTGGGACACCTTGACTGGTCATTAGACATGTCTTTCTTGAGAAAGCTCATTTTCTCATTTTCCCAAGGTGGAGAGTCGTCTGCATCTGCACCTTGCTCATATTACCGATGGGCTTATGCACCGGTTATCACTCATGATGACACCAATCATCAACCTTCACTAGACTCCTTCATCAATCACACCATTCTCCTCTGACTATATCTTCTTAGCTGGTTTGTCTGAATGAAAAACACATCACTCTTCTTTAGCATGCCTTCTCTATCGGTCCAGTGCATAACCCTGATCTCATGCACCTAAGGAATTACCTCAATTCACCGGTGGATCTAGTGTGATCCTTCAAGTCCTTGCCTTTACCTCTTCACTCTTATCTCACCAAACTATAATGTACTCAATGCATATAGGAGATAAGCCCCACTTACTTGGTGGAGTAGCACCTTGTCATCTACTCATGTGAGTTCCCTGTTTGTGCAGCATATCTTCAAATAGGAACATGTGAACTGGTGTGGACACACTCACTGTTGGTCATTGCTTCTAAAGATGACTGTATCTTTGTCTAGTGGGAGTCCTATTGTTCTATAACATCACATCATACCAGTGACTTGTGCAATCTTCTCTTTTGGTGTGGATGTGATTCAGATAATATTCTTCCTCTTCATCACAAAAAACCTCTCAAACACCTCTCTATCTCATCACACAAGTCAGGCACTAATTTGTGTACTAATGACTCCCGAGGTCATCTTCCTTACCTTTAGCGGTGTTCTACAACACAAGGTGATATCCAAGATATCACATCCTATACTCCTTCATAACAGTGTTGCACATACATCTCTTTTACTAGTGGTCATTCCATATTGGTTGGCATCAATGACAACATAATGCCAACTATATCCCCCTTTGATGTCAACACATGTAGTATCCAGCATACTACATAGTCTTTCTTCCCCTTACTGTGATCCATGGATTCACACACATGTGCTATGTAGTATACTACATAATCCTTCTCTCACTTGACAAAATGGCAAAGGGCACTGTCAGGATGTCATTCCTCCATGTCTTTACCAACATTGACCGAATACTTTCTCCCCTTGAACCACATATTTCTGGTCTTCATTTCTTATCTGGCAGATTTCAAAATGGTAATCACCTTAGTACCTATAACCTCTACCATCATGACTGGAATGCCAACTATCCAACTGGTTGACTTATAAAGATGCATCCATATGAGATCAGCTATCAAACCAATCCATGTCGTTGAGGTCCTTTCCAATAACACTGGTCTCTTGTGTCTACCGAGTCACTTTCCTAATTACTTTTGTTTCCCGGTTCTAGTTTCTTCTGCTACCATTCATTTCACTTGTAGCAGTAGACCATCTTCCATGTGCAGTCAAGGCGGTAACTACACACATGTACACTGCCATCTTATTTTCTTTCTCTTATTGGCAGCAACTTGTTCATCTTCTTATCCATATTCAACTAAGGGGTGAAAGATTTGGTCAATATGTAACTCCCCCTGAGTCCTGCATCTCCTTTAAGCTATAGGAGATAACACTTGTGCATTTAATGTACAATACCGGTCCATGGTCCTATTTTCCTGCTTCTTCCTCTAGGTCTGCTTGGTCCCACTTTTCTTCCCCTTTTCAGTTTGGGGAGCAGGTTTCTTCTTCTCCTGCTGATTGATCCTTGCACTTCCAGATTCACCATTACAGCCAGAAAGTAGTACTATAGTAGCATGCAATATTCATCCCAATCTCATGATTGGGGAACCTTCTAACATACTGGTTAGCTCTTCTTCCTCTGACCATGCCATTTTTGCTGATTACCAGTTTCCTTGAATTCCTTGCATGTGCAGGAACACTTTTTATTTTGTTCCATGTAGGCCTTTGTTTCTCATAAGTCCTATAACTACCTCTGTGTTGATTAGGATGGTTCCACCAGTTGCCATAAGAAGGTTAGTTATTCTTCCTGCATTCATAATTTCTATGGCTAAATCAATTACAGTCATAGCATACAACTTTTGCATTTCTAGGAGCAGTAAATGGATTCTTATTAGCATAATCAGGAGTGGGCCTATGCATGTTTCTACATTCTGATGTTTTATGCTCAAATGCATTTCTTCTCTTACAATCTAACATGTTATTTCTAGGAGGAATACCTTGTCTATTCTTAGGCCTCATTTTACATTCATCTTCCCTATGACCAAATCCTTTACACTCAAATCAATAACCAAAGAAAGGTGGCTTATTACTTACATATTTGTTTAGCCAAACATGAGGCGATTTTATCGGTTCGGCCTCACTATTTCTGCTTCTTTGGGAATGGATCTAGGGTTGTCCATTCTCTATTGGTCTTTTATCAGATCCCTCCTTCTTCCACACTTGGCATGATGTGTGGGCAACAACATCTCCTTGTCTTCTATTGGTGAAAGACCTTCTAGGATACCTTCTCATGTTCTTGCTTCCGGTGAAGCTATCTTCTCCCATTTTTTCTTTTCCTTTCAGATCTGCATTGTTCCTCCAAGAAACACCATCCTCATTCTCAGCTTCATGACCTCACCGGTTGTAGTCAGATCTATCCTTTTCTTTGGAGCATTTTTGATAGTGAAGGTTTGATCTTTTCCATTTCCATTTGAGGAGACAAATTGAATATCTTTTTGGGAGGCCTCCTTGCTTATAGAGCATTCACTGGCAGCACATCCTAATCCTCTAGTATCCTTGGAATTTTTTTGTTTTTTTAACATTTTGTCCAAGGCCTTAGTACTTCCATCATACTGGATCCTTATCTTGAGCTCATTTTTACATTTCTCAATGTCTTTCCTGATGCTCTCCATTTCCTCTTTCAGCTTCAAACACTCTATGTCCTTTGTTTCCACTTCTAGCTAGAGATCCTCACATCTTCTCTTCTTACCATCGAAGACTAATTTCAACTCACCAGTCAATTCTTTTGCCTCTTCAAGTTGAGATGTTAATATGTAGACATTGTTATTTGATTCTTCAAGACATATTCTCAACTTGCTGCATTCTTCATGAACTGATTTCTTATAGTCCTTAAGTTCATTTCTAGCATTTTTAAGTTCATCAAGTGCGCTTAGCAACTCACCTTCTAGATCAACCTCTGTATCTTCTTCTTCTTTAGTGTCATTGTCAAACACATCATACTGGTGGGATCTATCAGCATTATCCCCTTTTGATGAGTGACTCCCAATGTCTATCTCATGGGCCATGAAGAGATGAGTCTCCTTATCACCATTGTAACTACAACAATCTTATCTTCCTCTATCATTCATACATGTGTCTACTGCATTATTCTTCTCATCCTCAAAAATTGATCCAGTGGTGTACAGTTCATTTCCATAGAGCTTCCTTAGTCTATCCCATAGGCATTTTGCTGATTTACACTTATCCACTTGTGAGGAGACATCACCAGTGAGCCCATTGAATATAGCCTTCATGGCTTCTTCATTCCACAAGCATCTTCTTTCTTATTCAGATCTAGTGGGAGGACTGACATTCCTAGGGAGACCATCGATAACCGACATCCAAACATCAAACCCTAGAGAGGATAGGAAGACTTCCATTTTGCAACTCCACGTGGAATAGTTTGAACCATCAATCACAAGAGCGGGGATTGATGCTAAACAAACCATTGTGTCCTTAAGAAGGAATCTACCCAAGCTAGAGAAATCTCATCTAGTTGGGAACCTAGGATCTGATACCAATTGTTAGACACAATGCACCACTGAGAGGGGGAGGGAGTGAATAAGTGGTTCTCAAATCCTTTCACTTTAGCTATCCTATGTGAGCATACTGGTTATTAGATCTAACTGTGAATAGACTTACCGGTTAGAGGGGAGACTAACTCAAATGCAAACACTCACAAGAGGACATCACATAATTCCAGCATATACGAGGAAAACCCAAGATGGGAAAAACCTCGGTGAGCAATGCTGCTGGAGTCTACTGCTCCAATATAGCCTCACAATGAAAACACGGTTACAACATTTAGGGCACCAACCCAAGGAGCACCAACCCCTGATTTAGGGCACCAACCCAAGGAGCACCAACCCCTGACTTTAGGGCACCTACCCAAGGAGAATCAACCCCTGCATCGAGAAACAACTCTGTGTTCACAATATAAACATCAAATACATAAGTAGTTATCTTGTTACAAGCGAATCTTGCAACCTTATCATATGTCTTACTTTGCTAGTGAGATACTTTCTTTGCTACATCGACTCACTCTTCTGTTGCTCTCTTCTGCTTCTTAACTGTTGGTAAAATCTACCAATACACTTCTCCTCTTCTTCTTCTCTGCTGGATCTCTACCTTGCTCTCTTCTCTTCACCGGTATAATACTTCGTCGGTTCTCTGTCTACCTTCTTTGTATCCTCCTTCACTTATGCTCTATTGGTAAGAACACTACCAGTTCTTCTCTCCTATCAGTCGAATGCTTCAATGATGTTCTCCCTCACTCTCACTCACTTCTCAGATGCTCGTTGAGCAGTGGGTTGATTTTCTCTTACTTGCAAAAGTATCATACTTCGCAGTAGCACAATATTTTACTATCTAGCAGCAACAAACAATCTCTTTGGCCTTCATACTTATAGCCAGGTTTTCCCACCAATGCTCAATTTAAAATCAAGGCGGTTAGGATTTCCTCACCATCCTCGAGGCAAACCAAATCCAATCAGATCTTGCTCAATCGGATCACTTTGACATCCATTCACACAACTCTACCATTAATGTGCCTTCTAAAACACGCCTTCCTTCTTCAGTAACCTGCAAACGAGATGTCAACATACTTCTTGGTCAATCACCATTAATGGCATGATGGGTTGCTTTAACTACTCTGATCTGCTCAATCAATCTATCCTCAATTCTCTCTTGTCTATTTAATCTCGAGTCGCGTACTTCTGCAACTTCACCTCGAGCTTTACAGTCTCCTTTAAAGTCGACCAACTCTATACCTACCCTGTCGATGTACATTCCATCTTTATCCAAATGCATGTTCACCATATTGAATCCATGTGGCATTCATATGGACCAACTGTCAACTTGGCACTTCATGTTGGTTCAGATAGGATCACCGACCAGCCACTCTACCGGTTCCTCTTTCCTATTAGTTTGCTAACCCTGCCAGTATCACACACTATACCGGTAACCTCATCATGTCTGCACTTTGCTAAACTATGGGTGGGACACCTTGACCGGTCATTAGACATGTCTTTCTTGAGCAAGCTTAGTTGCTCATTTCCCAAGGTGGAGAGTCATCTACATCTGCACCTTGCTCATATTACCGATGGGATTACACACTGGTTATCACTCATGATGCCACCAGTCATCAAACTTCACAAACTCCATCGGTTAGACCATTCTCCTTTGACTGTATTTGCTCAGCCGGTTTGTCTAAATGACAAACACATCACTCTTCTTCAGCATGCCTTCTTTGTCAGTCCAATGCATAACCCCGATCTCATGTACTTAAGGCATTCCCTCAATTCACTGGTGGATCTAGTGTGATCCTTCAAGTCCTTGCATTTACCTCTTCACTCTTATCGCACCAAACTATAATGCACTCAAAGCATATAGCAGATAAGCCCCACTTACTTGGTGGAGTAACACCTTGTCATCCGCTCATGTGAGTTCCGTGTTTGTGCAACATATCTTCAAACAGACACATGTGAACCAGTGTGGACACACTCAGTGTTGGTCATTACTTCTGAAGATGACTGCATCTTCATCTAGTGGGAGTCCTATTGTTCTATAACCTCACATCATACCGATGACCTGTTCAATCTTCTCTTTCAGTGTGGATGTGATTCAGATAACATCTTGCCTCTTCATCACAAACAACCCCTCAAACACCTTTCTATCTCATCACACAAGTCAGGTACTAACTTGTGTATTGATGACTCCTAAGGTAACCTTCCTTACCTTTACTGGTATTCTACAACACAAGGTGATATCCAAGATATCACATCTTGTACTCCTTCACAATAGTGTTGCACATACATCTCTTTTGCCGGTGGTCATTCCATACTGGTTGAAATCAATGACAACTTAATGCCAACATCCTAATGGGTCATATGGTGTTGTAATACATGTGTGACACCACTAGGACCCCACATGACCCCTAACGACACCATAAGACCCCTTAGAACACTACATGACCCCTTAGGACCATACGACATCCTAAGGCATCGTATGGTGTCCTAAGAGGTTATATGGTGTCCTAAGGGAGAAAGATGAACCATTATTACAATATAAAAAGCAGTGTCAATACTGCTTACAAAAATAAGTTCAAATCACCTCGGTGCTTAGCACAACATATGACCCCTTAAGACCCCAAATGACCCCTAAAATCACCATATGACCCCTTAAGACACCATATGACCCCAAGTAGGACCATATGATATCCTAAGGGGTCGTATGGTTTCCTATGGGGTCATATGGTGTCCTAAGGGGGCAAGATGAACCATTATTACAATATAAATTTTTTTGCCAATACTTATTACAAAAATAAGTTTAGATCACCTAGGCCCTTAGCACACCATATGACCCCTTAAGACCCCACATGAGCCCTAACGAAACCATAAGATCCCTTACACACCATACAACCCCAAGTAGGACCATATGATATTCTAAGGCATCATATGGTGTCCTAAGGGGTCATACGGTGTCCTACGGTCTTTGTCCCTCTCCCTCCTTCCCTTTCCCATCTCTCTCTCTCTCTCTCTCTCTCACACACACACACCATATATATATATATCTCTCTCTCCCTTTACCTTCACCCCTTCTTTACTATAAGTAACTCATATAATTTGTTAACATACGAAGCACATACGGGTTATGGGAATTATTCAGGATGATAATTAATGATCTTGTCGATTCACTTGGTGACCTTTCAATTTGGTATGTTTTTCTTATTGGGGAAACTTTCTCCAATCCCTTCTTTCTCTTGGATTTCCTTTTCTTATGGTTATTGCTGAGAGTTACAATGATCAAACATCATCGGTGGAAAAATAGATGTTGGAGTCACAAAAGAAACCTCTGGCTGAAGGTTGTTATCTTGTCTATATGAACATCATTTAAGACATAGAGTCTTTCATTATTTTTCCTTATTGGTGTGACTCTTGGAGTCAGGTTGATGCAAGACAGGGACTCTTTCCTTCACACCCGAAACACAAAATACCCTTGCAGAGACTCTCTGCTATAAAATAAACAGTCAGATTGCAACAAATCATAAACTTATATGCTCATCAAATTAGCAACACATAATCATAACTATAGTTGTCAATGGCCTCTCATCTTTGTATGTTCTCTTCCTCGATCGACCCCAACTTCTCCCTAATTGGACTGATGCCTCTTCTTGATGCTAATTCTATCCTCTAACCCCTCTTTGGTCCTCACACCAAGTTTCAAGGGGTTATGATAGTCAAGTTGGGGAGAAACTATCAAACTTTTGTTAGAACCCTATTTATCCTAGCTAACCAGACAACCCCGTGAAAAATATGCAAAATCTTTCTCCTTTTTAACAGTTCAATATTTTAATCATCAGAAAATGGAAGATAACACACTACTCTTCACCCACATGTACTCATTGAAATAGTTTTAATTCATACAACAATATATAAGTATAGAAAACAGGGTCAATTGTAGAAATAAAGTGAATTACAGAAAATAAGCTTCCAATATAGTGTCAACGATTTCAAATTTTGAAACTTAGTTGCAGAATTTAGATTTTAGAATCTAACTTTCTCTCCCTTCTCCAACCATTTCTCATATAATTTATACCAAATTTTCATTTTCCCACGGTCACAACAGACCTTTGGGCTGCAAGACGGTTCGACTTCCAAATCTGATAAATCACTGTTAGACATAGGTGTCAGAATAACAATGTTGAGCTCTTAAATCAACGTTGGACATTGATATCAGAATAAAAATTCCAAAAATGACTTCTTGATCACCCATCAGAATGACTCATAAAGGCGGAGCAACAATTTTAAGTAATCCCTATAGAATAAAACTACCCCAATGTCATTTATTTTGATATAGCTATACCAAGAAAGACATTTGAATGTCTATCGGAATAGCCATGCAAAGTCAGCTGAACAGATTTTTGAAATCACGATAGTATGAAATATCCCAATGACAATAAAATGGCAACTTTTAAACCATGACACTTCATCGGTTTAACTATCTCGATGTTAGTAATGACAACTTTTTGAGCAACTTTACAAATTTGCAAATCATGACTCCAAATTAGACATACAGACCTAAAAACATGAAATAACATTACAAATAGTCTCAAGAGACCTTATTGAATCAAAATGGACCTAACCCTAACTCCTAAGACTCAAAACAACTAATTTACATATTGACTAGACTCTAGGTGTTCTTGCACCACAGGCTGACTTTAAATGTTTCTTCCCGATTTGAGCAAGTTTGGCTGACGAATACAATCTTTCATTTTACCTTTTCTGGGTGACAAACGGATCTCCTGCTGATGCATTTGACATCTTTACTTAGTCAACCTGTATTTCATGGTTTCATCCCAATAGTATTAGTCTCGTCGATTTACTTGGCTCGTCTTGTTATTCGCATTGGGGTGAGTCAAGCCGATATGCCTTCATGTAGTTCCATCGGGATGACTTTCACTATCGAGCTAACTTCTGAGATCTCACCTCAGCTTTATAACTCTTTTCGGTGTCAAACTCATTGGCCAGAATCTTCCCGGTAGTCTTCCACCTATGGATGTGTATTGACATGAGATATGAAATCGGGTTGACTGCTTCATGCTCGGTCCGACGAGGGTTATCACGCCAATACAATTTGTCTATCTGTTTATCGATATGTCACTTTTTGATGATAGTGCAAGTTATTTTTTCACAACAAGATCTCCTATCAGTGTAAAAAAATGATGTCTTCCTGAAAGGTGCCTATGATGCCAGTTTCAAGAGTAGTAGTCTGATCGGTATGACTCAGTGAGGTCTTGCCGATTTACTTGTTTTGAGGTGTTTTGCTAAAATTGAATGCTGGGTTTTATTCATTAGGTGGGTTTCTTGTATTTTGGCAAATTTAGATGTATCTAGGTAGTAATACTGAGGTCTGTGGGGACAAAAATGCATAATAATGGGGAGTCTAAGCCTGTGTGATAGCCTTATATAGGAAGATCATTTCATTTTTCCTTTTAGGTGCTAAAACCTCCTTCCCCCCTCTATGTCCCTCCCTCCCACCCCCCTCTCTCTCTCTCCCATCCTCTCCCTCTCTCTCTCCCTCTCCCTCCCTCTCCCTCTCCCTCTCCCTCCCTCCCCAAGTCTATTTCCCTCTGCCTCTCTCTATCTCTTTTCCTTCACCCTTTCTTTACTATAAGTAATACGTATGGGTTTTTAACATAAGAAGTGCACACGGGTTATGTGAATTATGAATGTTGGCCTGTTGGGGTATTTTTAGTGACTAATTATGCATACAGGTTAACTAAACATAACCTGTACATATTTCTTGCACATATTTTTAGTTGGTCAATGACCTCAACAACCTCAAAAAGATTTTTTGAAGTCGTTGAAGGCCCCATTGTAATTGATACTGTGATTCTGTGATAGTTTTATATGTGAAAGTAAGTGAAAATTTTGTTTTGCATGATTTCAAATGATTGAATTGTTGTTCTAATTAGTTTGGTCAATGTTATTGTGATTGTTTAATAGTTTTTATTATTAAAAATAATGATATTACTCATTTTTATGGTCATTTTATTGTATAAGTTTTTGTAACATATATATGCAAAATGATTCTATTTTGGGCAACTGTTATGAATGATGGGAAAGAACAAGCGAGGAACAACCGAACAACGAGAGGTTTAAAAGGAAAGAGAAAGGCAACATATGAAGAAATTACATGAACTAAGAACAATGGGACAAGAAGGTATGCCATTCGCAACATCTCAATTGGATGTACTAAATGAACCTAAAGCAATTGAAGAAGAAATCATAATCATAATCAATAATCAAACAAACGGTGAAGATGCACCAACAATATTTGATTTACCGAATGAACCTAATGCAATTGAAGAAGAGACCACAATGAATAATCAATCAAATGATGAACATACACCAACTCAATTTGATGCGATGGATGTACCTAATGCATGTAATGCACCAATGTTAACATTTAATAGAATTATTTGTAGGATGCCAAAGTATCTAATTGGCATCGATGAGAATATTTTGAAGCCAATGCCCGATAAAATAAATGAACAAACTTGTAGAAGAATGGTTAAAAGAATATGGCAACACTATTTTGAAAACTTATATCAAACTACAAGATGCTAATTAATTGTTGAAATGATTAAAAATTTGAATTTTAGAGAGACAATGAAAATTCTAGGCCTAAGATCATCTGAAAGTAATAGTGAAACAACTATTTTGAGAAATCTATTTGATGCATATCAAGCTATCAGTTCAAAATCACGTACTAAAGATTATAATGTTACTCGATGTGTTATTACATCAACCATAATGAGCAAGAAATTAAAAAAAGATCATTTGATAAGAAAAACAAGTCTTTAAACATAAATAGAACAACATTACCTAAAGCATTAGAGAGGCGAGATAAAATAGAGGATCCTAACAATAATTCTCTTTGGGCGCTCTCAGGTAGACTACCACGCAAAGACAAGGTTGTTATTGATGCACTAAGAACATTAATTGAAATATTTTGGCATGAAAACACAAGGGTTTCACCTAGCCAAAGAGATGTTGTTAGAAGGTGAATTGGATCTAGAAATCATGAGCCACTTGCCAAACACGGTTTGGATATGACTCAAACAAAATTTTCTGGAAGATTCCTTCAAAAAATTTCTTAAATAAGAATTAGTCCAATATTTTTTGAAATGGAAAAACCTTTATATGTTAAGATTAATCATGTATGCACCATGTGTTGTTGTAGGATGCATATTGAATTTTCCATGAACTATGATATTTATCATCATATATGTTGTACTTTGCACACTAATGATGTTTTGCAGGAATGCAATATACAAGCACCTCCTAATTCACCAGGAGAATTTATTTCAAGTGTGCTATGTAAAAGAGATGATGGTTGCATTTATTATAAGATGATGTGATTGAACGGTTCTTGTGCTACATGTGGTGGTTTGTAACATTTTCCAAGATCTTTACATTTGGAGAGAACACGTGAAATTGGTAAGAAACTAGTTTCTTTTGGAAAATACAAGATAGTCACATATGGGGTTAAAGATGGAAAATAATTGAAAAGATGTGAGTTAGTGAAAAACGATATATGTGTAGCTGAATTTATGAAAATGTTTCAAGAGAAACTATTTTATGAGTACACAATGCATATACATAGAGCTCGATGGTTAGATGAGAAATTCAAGTTATGTAAGGACACATTTCCTCTTGGTACCATTGTCTCTATCATTGATTTTGCTGAAAATTATACACTACAACCTTAAAATGAAGTGCAATATATGTATTACCATTCTATACAAGTTTCTATTTTTTTACACATAGCATTCATGCAAGCAGATGATAGAACAAAGGAGAATTGAAAGGTTTTAAGAGAGTATCACT
The DNA here is from genome assembly GCF_030272615.1 of Cryptomeria japonica. Lineage (NCBI taxonomy): Eukaryota > Viridiplantae > Streptophyta > Pinopsida > Cupressales > Cupressaceae > Cryptomeria > Cryptomeria japonica. Next base: position 368,922,273 of record NC_081414.1, on the reverse strand, counting down.
TCTACATAAGTGATGATCATACTCATTTGTTAGATTTTGTGCAAGGATTCTTTAAATATTTCTATGATAATTTAAGGGAAAGAAAAATACGATACAACCAACACATAATATGGTTAGATAATTGCACCTCACAATTCAAGAATGCATGGATGTTCTATTGGTTGATTAGGATGCATCTGACAAGCGATGTACAACTTTTTTGGAATTTCACTAAGGCTGGACATGGAAAAGGAGAGCATGATGGCACAGGAGCATGCATAAAAAGAGCCCTAACTAGAGAAGAATTGAAGTACAAAGGTGGTGCCGAGTTGATAGATGTAGAAACAATTATGCGATGTTGTAACTCTACAAGGGGACTATGTAATGCAGGTACGTTAATGGTTCATAGATATTTTTGGCTGATTAGTGAATCTAACATTGAAAAATATCAAGATTGGTGTACAATTACAAGATCAAGTGACATGCACTCATTTAGAAGTTCAAATGCAAGTTCACTAGTAATTTATAGTAGATAGATTGTATGTTTTTACTCTTCATGTATGTATTTTTTTTGAGAAGAATGTGAATCACAAGAGTGGGTTGACAAATGGTCTTTTAGACTGTTGGTTTCCATTGATACATATCAAGTTCCCAAAGCACTACAATTGAACTAGATGGAAGCATCAATGAATTTCGACCATGTATCCCACCTAGTGGAACCAGGTGATTTTTTTGGTTTATTTTTTTGCAGGAATTGTTTTAGCTCATTTTGTTACATCACACATTATTTTTGGTATTAATTATCATTATATAAAATGCAAGTCATGTGTACGCAATTGTCGCAAAAGAGAACAATGAAGAAGGAATAAATTACTTTTTTGCGTCGTTGTATTGAGCCTAAAAGAAAATTGACAACCACAAGCATTGATAGAGAGGGTATTGAGTACCCAATAGGGTCTGTTGTTGTGACATGCACATGGCTTAGGAGATACCCTATCAAGAATTTTGATGTTTGGTTGTTCAAGGACTTTGAAGCACACAAACATATTCTTCATTTATCCAACCTTGTTGTTGCAACAAATATTCAATTGATTAAGTATCGTGGTAGACCTTATAACAAGAATATATGGAAAGTTCATGAATCTGACAATGAGCCAATACTTGACACAATACAGGTTAGTGTCGATCCAGAAGGCTCACTTGATTGATTTTGGGTCATCTACAAGTGTTCAATTGTCAGAGCATTACAATGATTCTACTGTTCAGGGTATAATGATTTTGAGAATTTTGTATATATCATCGACGGATTGTTCTATATTCGTTTTTTGTATATATAAATGCCCATAAGCTAATTTGTGCATCTTTAAAAGCAAAATTTTGTATATTTAAATGCCAAATTTTGTATATTTAGATGGTCATAAGTTGGATTTTGCATATTTAAATGCCAAATTATATAATTGCCCATGAGCTCATTTGTAAATAATTTTTTTGTATATTCAAATAGTCAAGAGTTGATTTGTCCATATTTAGAGGCAAATTTTTGAATATATGTAAATTTTTATATATGTAAATTTTTGTATATGCGAATCTTTGTATATGTAAATTTGTGCATAAATGGAATTTTGTGATGCATTTTATATTTTTATTATACTTGAAATTTGTATGACTATCTATGAGTACATGACCTAATTTATGACTATTTATGAGTACATGTGTATGCTTATCGTACATGAGTATGTGTACCGTACATGAGTATGTGATGCAGGAGCACCTAGGTGGCCACATGCTTCTTTTTGGCCATTATGAATCATTGTAGATGAGCCTCACATGACTCTATAGGTTCAAATAGATCAACCATATGCAACCTAGATTGCAAGAAATAGTCCATCAAAGTTTGACAATTTTTTGGACTTAGGGCACTTGAGAGATTGCATTGGTAGGGTATGGCTTTGGATGTTCTAGGGAGATGGGGGGCACAAAAAGAGGATGCCTATCATAATCTTGCTCACCCAGAAGTGCTCATGCTGCTAGTTTATGCCCACAATGAACAAAATCAAATGTAGCATATCTTGCAACCTTGCATTGCAAGAATTTGATGGTTTTTGCACCAACTGAAAAAATGCTACCATGTGAAAATGGCTTTGAGTATTCAAAAATAGAGATAGGTCATTATAGATGGGCCTCGCATGACCCTATAGGTTCAAATAGATCAATCGTATGCATCCTAGATTGCGAGAAACAATTCATCAAAGTTTGACAATTTTTTGGACTTAGGGCACTTGAGAGATCGCACCAGTAGGGTATGGCTCTAGATGTTCCAATGAGATAGGAGGCACAATAGGAGTATGCCTACCATCAATCTTCCCACTTGGATGCACTCGTGTTGCTGGTTCATGCCCATGATGAACGAAATCAAATTTAGCTTATCTTGCAACTGTGCATTGCATGCATCTGATGGTTTTTGCCTATCCTACTTTATTCAAAACTTCAATACAATTTTTTTCAACCGTTGGGTCATGTTGAAGATGTCTATTTATGACCACACAAGTGGTTTCCATCATCCAATACCAGACTTTGACAACTTTGACAACAACTGAGCAACTTTTATATCTTTTATACAAATGACCCCAAACTTTCACAAATGAATCCAAATTATCATTAATGGTCCCAAAAGACCTTATTTAGATGAAACAACACAAAATAAGACAAAAACCCAAATTTGACCATTGCGAGCATGAGGGTTCTCTTGCACCACTCACATTGATAGATATAGAGGAAAGGAATAAAAATCATCCAATGATCATTACCATTGATCAAATGTGATCATTACCATTGAATTTCATTGTGATTGAGGAAAAGAGTTTTGTAGGGTTAATTCAATATTTTAGAAAGCTTAACAAATCATATTCCACAATTGTAATGCTTTATATCATAGCAACAAAAATTATTTGGGGAAAAAATCAGCAAATCAAAAGTACAAGAATTTTTGAAAAAAATAGCTTAGAGATATATAGAGTAAATCAGTGATAACTTTAACAAATCCCCCTCAAAGAAAGATATAAAATATTGGCAAATTTTTATTTATTTTGGATAAAAATAATAATTTTTATTGGCAAATCTTTCATTTTTTTAAAGAAAAATATTTATTTTATTAGTGAATTTTTTTATGTCAAAATATTTTGGTAGAAAATCTTGGTGAATCTTAGAAAATAATACAAGTATGCATTAATTACTATTGCAAATAATTTCATTTAAAAAAATAAATTCTTACAGAGAAGTAGAGGCCTAAGGTGGAAATCATTAATGAGTTTAAAGGGTAAACAATACTTTATTTAGTTATTGACATTAATTTAAATTAATCTAATAGCCTTCTTTGTATTTTGTCAAATACAATATACTTAAAATTGTAGTACTCATGGGGCCCAAAATTGTTTTTATATTATTCATTTGCATTGAGGCCAACAATTGAAAAGCAACTCAACCCCAATGAGCATTACAACTGGTATGTACAATTTACCTCATGGAATGCAATGGTGATCATTAGATTATATTTTGAATCAATGGTGGCATCTAAAGATTGTTAGTAGAACCCCAAAGTAACTAATTATTATGATGTATTATTAGCAAATTAATTTAATTTTTTACAATAAATTATAAAATTTTGGCAAATCTGATCCAACCATGTATCAAATATTGGGTGAATCTTTGAGTTCAGAAATTTAACAAAATAAATTCTTTGGCAATTTAAATGACTGAAATAAAATTTTGTAAAAATGTGGCGATTTAGGTCACCTTAAAACTTGAACTATTAGCCAAATTTGATTTCCAAATTTTAAAAAATAGCCAAATGGCGAATATTAGCTACTAAAAAAATCACTGGAGTAAATAAATTAGAGTTTAACCCATGATTGTAGAAAATAGATTTTTGTTGTTTATATTCATATTGCTGATTACATAGGCAAATATTCATTTAACTGTATAAAAGGGTTGTCACCAAATACACCGAATAGTTGTCTAAGTTTGAGATCAAAGATTAGCCAAGTCTATGGAGTAGTTGAGATCAAAATTTATCAGATGAGGATCAGGCTATTGTTAGGAATTTAGTAAAAGTGGAAGCTATTTTAAAGTGATCCAAGAATTTTATTGTGATTGAGACATGGAGTTTTCTAGGGGTAGCTCAATATTTGAGAAAGCTTATCAAATCATATTCCACAATTGCAATGCTTCATATTTTGTGATGGCAATTGTTGTCTTTTATATGGGGTAAAATTCAACAAAAGACATTTTTTTAGCTGAAGTAATTGATTAGAAAGCCACTGGTTTTGGCAATACCTAGCTTGCAACTACTATTTTAGGTAGAGACAAATTTTAATGATTGTGTGTTGGAGGCTATTTTATTACAATTTTGTAAGCTTGTTTGTTGTCATTCAGACTTATCTCATTGAGCACTTTGGATATATTGCTAACATAATGAATTGCATGTCTTTGTTTGAGCAAAAATTAACCATATCAATTATAAATCAACATTTATATATATCAAAATGCATAATAATTGTGTATGTATACAAAAAATGCTATATATGCCAAGTCAATAAAAGTTTTACAAAAAATATGGCATATGCCATTCCCAGATCAATATACAATAAAAATGTAGAATAGATCTAGATGTATTGGTCCTTTGATGAACACAACTAACACTATATGATCCTATAGTTGTGGTGGATCATCAAAATCGATCCTTTTTCATGTAGTATGTGGTTCTGTAGATGGCTGCACAACCACAATTCAAAAGCCAAGTTAGAATCATATTGTATAAAATAGTTCACAATTATCAACATAACTATACATTCAACTATAATTTCTTTGCAATTGAATTGTAAATTACCTCATCTACTGATCTAGGATCTATTGTCTTTTCTCTTGTTGCCTTGTCAGACTTACGAGTGTCGTGGTTGTGAAGTAGGGTACCTGGAGTTGCAACACAAACACTCAATAGATCATTACAAGCATGGTTAGAAAATTGAAATCAAACAAAAGATCATGACAAAGCGACCAATCGCCTCCTAAGAGATGCAAATGTGGATTTGCTCTCAGATCTAGATGAGCAATCCTAGTGATTTGACTACACCAAGACAGAGGATTTAAAATGATATGATGTGCAAGATAGATGAATGCATGATTAAACTAGATTGATATAAGAAGCTAATTATGCCAATGATATGCATTGATTATTCTAAATGATGATACAATTAAGATAGATGAGAGATTGATTATGCTATATGATTAAATAATTATGCTATAATATGATCAAATTGAGCTAGATCTAAGATGAAATTGCCTATATTATCAATGCTTAAATGATATGCAAGAATGGATATGCCTATAATAACAATTATTGAGATGAGATGAGATGAGATGGGATGTGCCTATAATAACAATTCTTAATATGATATGAGATGGGATCCTTTATGCTCTAAAATTGGAGGAGGTTGGAGAAGAGGTTGGAGGGAGGGAAACTTGTCATCTCTGTGGTGACAAGTGTCAAGGAGCCTTGCTCATAAGAGGGCAAGTGTCCAAGGGAGGATAATATCCACCCTATAGGAGGCTAGGATAAGGAGGTTAGGATGAGGAGCTTAGGATAGGGTTAGTTAAACCCAAGGTTAGATGGAATGGGTTAGGTTAGGGGGGTGGTTAGGTTAGGTGGTTAGAAGTTAGGAGGCATGTGGGAAATTTGAATTTAAAAATTCAAATAATAGGAAAAGGCTAATTAACTTTCAACAATTTATGAATTGATTTGTTTTAATTAATTAGGGGATTATAAGAAATGAATCAAATGGGGGAGAATTAATTAATTCAGATTAATTAATCAAAGGGTTGAAATGAACTTATTAAATAAATCCTTAGATTTATTAATAAGCAGGTGAATGGGGAATTTAATCAAATTTCTAATGAATTCAATTAAATTGAAAAGGGGGATTAATTAAATAATTGCTTATTTAATTAATTATCTTCAAACCATTTTTAGGTGTATACAAGGAGTCCTCTTAAAATGGAACTTGACAAGATCCACGTTATGGCCAAACTGTGAAGGTGTCTATTGTAGCTTAAATACAATTAATACAAGGTAATAAAATATATAGATCAAAAACACTAAAAATCTACAATATATAGAATAAAATTTTACCAAATCCTGAGATGCTTCTCCAGTAGACTTAGGAGGGCTCGCCATTGATGAAGCAATTATGACTATTTCCTGTATGAAAAATGATAAGATTAAATACAATTAATACAATGATAAGTATTGTAGGTCAATTACAATTAATACAAGGTAATGACATATATAGATCAAAAACACTAAAAATCTATAATATATAGAACAATAGTGTACCGGAGTCTGAGATGCTTCTCCAGTAGACTTAGGAGAGCTCACCATTGATGAAGCAGCTATGACTATTTCTTGTATGAAAAATGATAAGATTATAATTTATTGAAAGTTCACATGTACATGTTCTTATAATCATCAAATCAAGAAAATAAAGTAGAGATACATACCTCTTCCCTCTCTTAATCCTTTGGCATATCAGGTGCATTCATCAATTCTACAAATTCTAATTGGTGTTGTATATAAAAGAGACAAAAAATAATAACAAATCTACAAGTTCAAATTAAGATAATTTCAACCTTATCAAACAATTGTGTCAATTAAGAATGTGTTCAATTACCTTTGGATGTTTAGACATCCTCAAGGATTTCTTTCACTGAGGAGGTGTCCTAGACATGCATGGGGTACCCAAAAATAAAAAAAATTAACACAAGAGATATCAGTAGATAATATTAAATATAATTTAACAAATATAAATTTAAATGACTTGCATATTCAATCAAAAGAATACATAAAAAGAGGCGTGCAAAATATGACACAACATAGCATTCTAGGCAAAAATTGATGGCCGAGGGTGTGACATTTGATCCCCTAACAATGCCTATAAAACACAAAATAAATATATATTAAAGATAGTTAGTATATCTTATAATTTTTTTTGAATTCAAGGTACTATTCTATTTTAACATGTTACAAAATTTATACCTTAGGCGTCAAAGCTGCAACTGCAACAACTATGGGAGGAATATCATATAGTGTATTAACACTCATTGCTGCATCTTGAAATGCATATTATTTGTATCAATTTAAATCGATCTATAAATGAAAATTCATTTACATTTACAAGTTTTTAGTGATTGAAAAATAAAATTTTATCAATTCAAATCAACACACATGTGTCTATGTGTGATCACCAAACACCATATCCATCAAATCATTAGTCAATGCCACATCCTCTACAGTGGTAGTCTAACATCTACTCTTGTAAATTGTACATAGATGGGACATGGAACCATTTTCACTATCCTCGACATCCATCCCATAGAATATACCTGAACAACTGGGACACACATGTTGAATGGGCTCACCAAGGCTAGATGGATTAACTACTACATCATCGTATAGGCCAAGAGGGTGTGAAAATTGTCTACCATGTTGAATGATGACATCGGTCAATGCATTAGCCCCCTGAAGAGTCTATAGCTCCATCGACTCTTTCAGGGCTATTGGGATCATGACATGAACCATAGGTTTTGGTGATAGGGGATGCGACTTTGGGGGTTTAGTACCCTTCAGACTTCAAGTATATCTTGGGAAGAGCCTCCACCTCTACCCTGGAACTCTCTCATATCAAAATAGTTCGGCTACTCATTGAGGATAAACTCACAATATAGTTTCCTAAAAAAATATAATGGAACCTCAAAATTATTACAAGGTGGTTGGTCAAAGACCATCCACCACCTATCCCAAAAAGCATTTTTCATCGCCAAATGGCTACACCAATGTATAGGAAACCTCTTTGAATTAAGAGGTGAGGTCTCACCCATTTTGGGATCAATAAAAAGAGCACGTATTTGTGCTTTACTTATGTTTTTTTTTTTCACTTAATTATATGACAACATATTGACAATTGACACTCATCCAGGTTATAGGTGTTGTCATTGTTGGCAACACACTTCATGGGAGATCCGACAATCAAGGTAGCCGACATTCACTACATCGACATTCAGGGAACCGATAAGTGTATAATCGACAAACATGGAACCAATATTCTAAGGCCAACATAGGAGATTGATTTGGACAGCATGGAAGAGGCAATGGTCATATTATTTTATATTTATATTTTATCTAGGCCGACATGTGTCTTATCTTTTGCGATATGTTTGTAAGACGACATAAGGCATTTGTATTTATTCATGTAAATGGGTATATAAGTCAGTCTGGGTTAGGTCATTAAATAATGATGTGGATATATGGGAGATAAGTGATGTGAAATGTTTTGTGATGTTATCTTGATCGATAGAATGTGAAAGTAAAGATCTACAACCGGTCTTGATTATTGGTCTAAAGGATTGGGAAGTGATCTAAGATACCGGTAAGGGAGGTTATAGTTTAACTGGTATAGACAATAATTTAACCGAAACTCATCTAGAATAGAAGATGCACAATGAGTTTAGTTTTTGTTTATAATCTAGTATTTGGATTTGTAGTCAATGAGGCTCCTTTTGTGATGAGCAGTGTGCCTACCTGCATGTGCAGGCCCCTCTTGTAACATTTATTCATTTGGCCAGTGGATAGATATTGTGGGTCACCAATCCTACTGTGGTTTTTCCTCTTTAAGGTTTTCCATGTATAAATATTTTTGTTATGGTGTTTATTTATGTGGTTGCATTGATATTACTTGCTGTTACTTTCTTTTATGCATACCAATTAATAAGTGGATTTGTTAATAAGGTTAAAATTACTCTAACTAGATTCACCCCCCCTCTCAGTGTTCTTGGATTCCAACAATTGGTATCAGATCCTTGTGCCTCAGAATAAGGCTAACAGCTTGAGGAAGATCCTGAATCCAGAATCCGTGGAGATGAGTTTACAGAAGGAACTTGAAGTAGCACTTGAGGACTATGTGTTAGGAATTGGGAAGGACAACTGAGAGGAGGGGGTGTGTGAATCAATTGTCAATCAATTGCAACCCAAAACAAATTATTCCAACTTAAAACTAAGTGTCAATAAAATGGATTAACAATTATAGTATTACATGTACAACTTAATGCATGAAATAGAAAGAGAAACAACATCCACAACACATGACATAGAGATTTTAACATGGAAACTCTATAAGGGGAAAAACCACGGTGGGAAACCCTACCCACAATTAGATGATACTACTGCAGATAGTAAGTGAATACAGTAATGGGGTCTGCACATGCAGAAAGGCTAACTGCCTAGAGCTCACTGCTCAATCACAAAATTAGGAGTCACACTAACTACACAGTTGGATGGTTAAATCCAATAACAATATACCACTTCAATTTAGCATCTTCAATGCTGGATTCAGTACTAGTTTAAGCTCTGTGCATGAGGACCGAACACCTTCATAACCTTTAACAACCTTCCTTCAACCTTCAGATGATTTCTATGTGATTTGCACAAGGATCGACTTGTTTTCACTCTTCACAATGATCTTCAATACACACACATACTCACACTCTTCTTCCAAATAAGATCTTACAATTATTTATATAAAACCTAAGACCTAATCATTAGGTTGGCTCCCAAAAGATATTACATTTAAATCAATTACAAAATAAGTCTTGGTGCAATACAATATGTCGGCCTCAATACATTTACACATTATCCAATCAATAAATCATTTCCAAATCGTGTTGTGCTGATCTGGAACATATTTTCCTATGCTAGTTCATAAACTGGACCTATCTACCAGTTAAGGCAAATATGTGAACTTGATCAATCGAATATGCAAAATGCCAAATGCAAACATCCAATCCATGTCTTTGACATAGCCAAATGATCTCCAGATGATAACAAGTTATCATCAACTTCTTGAGCTGCCGGTGAAACATATACCGATAACTGTGCATAAGCCAATATCCATGTCGGGACCATAATGTGTCAGTTCATCAATAAACCAATATAACCAGAGTGCCAAATGAACTATGTAGACCTCCAAAAAGATAAGTGTTGACATCAATGAAAAAACCAATGCAACACATGACGAAGTCATCCATAATACCAACAATCTCCCCCTTTGGCATTGATGGAAATACTAAATGGAAAAACATCTAAGTGCCAAAACAAAATGCCAACAATCTCCCTTAAATAGATCAACACAAAATTCTGTACCAAAAACAGAAACAGTATAACCAAAACCAAAATACATCTTCAAAGTAAAATGTTTTTCCATAGACATCTCTCCCCCTTTGACATCAAATGCCAAAGTAGTTAAAAATCAAAAAATAACATACAACTAACTACTCCCCCTGAGCAATAGCTCTCCTTCATCAAGTCGAAAAAAGGTTTTATGTTAGTCCCTGTCGGTTTGATGCTAATCTGTGTCATTTAAGTCTCTGTCGATAGGGTGATTACCCCAAGCTTCTCTCTGAGATATTCAAATGTTTCCTTAGGCAAAGGCTTTGTAAAAATATCTACAATTTTCTCTTTAATGTTCACATAAACCAATATCACTTCATTTGCTTCAATGTTTTCTTTTAGAAAATTATACTTAATAGAAACATGCTTTTTTTTAGAGTGAAATATCAGATTCTTTGATATATCTATTGTTGTTGAGTTATCACAGTGAATAATTACCGGTTCATTGTATTTTACCTTGATATCCTTCAACATTTGCTTGATCCATAATACCTAAGTGCAATTAGTTGTTGTTGCAACATATTCTGCTTCTATTGTAGATAATGATGTGTAGGTCTGCTTCTTGCTGATCCATGAAATTAATATTCTGCCAAGAAAGAATGCTCCACCAGTGCTACTATTCTTGTCATCCACATCTCTTGTCCAATTTGCATTTGTATATGCACATAACTCAAAATTGTCATCCTTAGGATACCATAAACCAAGATTTGTTGTGCCTTGCAGGTGCCGAAAAATCCTTATTATTGCAGTTTCATGATTTTCTTTAGGATTGCTTTGAAATCTTCAAACAATACATACAACATTCATTATATCAAGTCTGGTTTGTGTCAAATACAGTAACCCTCCAATCATAGATTTGTACCTTGTTAGATTTATAGGAGCTGAATCATCCTTTGATGTCAATTTATTAGTTGTAGTTATAGGAGTGCTTACCGGTTTGGAGTTTTCCATTCCAAATTTCTTCAAAAGTTCCTGCAAGTATTTTGTTTGACAAGTGAATATACCTTTATCTGTTTGATAAATTTGCAAACGTAGATATTTTTTTATCTCTCCAATCATAGACATTTCAAATTCTTCCTGCATCTTATTAGCAAAATCTTTGCATAGCTCTTATTCTCCTCCAAAAATGATATCGTCGACAAATATTTCAATAACCAAAATGTCATCATTGGTGAGTTTGTAATATAAATTAATATCAACATTACCTTTTGTGTATCCAAGCTTTAAAAGATATTTATCCAATCTATCATACCAAGCTCTGGGAGCTTGCTTCAATCCATATAAAGCTTTTCTTAATCTCCAAACCATATCCTTATCATCTGTTAATGAAAATCCATCAAGTTGCTCAATGTAAACTTCTTCTTCAAGATCTCCATTCAAAAATACATATTTTACATCCATTTGATAAACCTTATAGTTTTTGTGAGCTGCAAATGCAAGAAATAGTCTTACTGCTTCAATTCTGGCTACCAGTGCAAAGGTTTCATTATAATCAATTCCTTCTTTCTGAGAATAACCTTTACAAACTAATCTTGCTTTGTTTCTGATTACTTCACCATCTTCATTAAGTTTATTTCTAAATACCCATTTAGTTCCAATTACATTTTTGTCTTTAGGCTAGGGAACTAATGTCCAAGTATTTTTTTTTAATCTGTTCTAATCCATCTTCCATTGCTTTTATCCAATGTTTATCTTTACATGCTTCTACAATTGGTGCTGGTTCAACTTGAGAAATTAAACATACCTCTTCATTTGCCAATCTTCCTCTTGTCATAACACCTTGATTTTTATTTCCAATTATCTAATTTTCTGAATGATTCAATCTTACATACCTGGGTTTATTCTAATTTCCATTCATAGGTTGTTGCTCTTTAGTCACAATTGAGTTTTCTGATGATGCCGGTGTGATTGGTTCTTCATTTTGTTCTTCTGCAATCCATGTCGGTTAATTTATAATCATTTCTACTACTGGTTCAGAACCTATAGATCTTGATTCTATTCTCCTCTAAAATGTTCATCTATCTTCACATTAGTACTTTCAATGATTTTCTGCAATCTTCTATTATAACATCTATATACTTTGCTTCTAGTTGAATAACCAAGAAATATTCCTTCATCACTTCTAGGATCAAATTTTCCAATAGACTCATCTCTCCTAATATAGCATTTGCTTCCAAATATTCAGAAATATTTAAGAGTAGGAATATGACTGAACCATAGTTCATAAGGGGTCTTACCAATTTCACCTTTGATGTGAAATCTGTTGAAAGTATAAACCATTGTATTTATTGCTTCTCTCCAGTACATATGAGGTAGATTTTCTTCCATCATCATGGTTCTTGCTGCATCCAGTATAGTTATGTTCTTCCTTTCCACAACTCCATTTTGCTAAGGTGTTCGGGGTGCTGATAGTTATCTTTTGATTCCATTCTCTTCACAGAATGTATTGAGTTCCCTAGACGTGAATTCTCCTCCTTGATCAAATCTCAAACATTCTATTTTCTTGCCGATTTCATTCTCTACCATTGCCTTGTTATATCTTGAATCTTCCAAAAGCTTCCAATTTCTCCCTGAGAAAAGTAGCCCAACACATTCTAGAATAATCATCAATTATTAGCATAAAGTATTGTAGCGTCCTAAAATTGCGACACTTGCAATTTTGACCACATTTGGGTCTTCATGATGGCGATGCAACACGGAACCTGAATGGAGACCCCAAAACTTGTTCATGACATCAAAAACTGCATTTTTCAGCACCCTGTCCTGATCCTCCTTGCACCCTGCTGTCCCTGGAGGTGGGACCATGGCACCCAGCACCCTGGTCCTTCAGGACTAGGGCGCCCAGTGCCTGGTCCCCTAGGACCATGGCGCCCAACGCCCTGGTCCTTGGCCCTATTTTTGGGCCCGACCTCTTTTGGGTCTCGGGTCTTTATGTTTGCAAATTGGAAAATAATCTTCCTAGGTCGGCCTAAGGTCGGAAAAATCAGTCTTTTAGCCCTAATTGACAAGTATATAAACTACATTTCCTCTCCCATTTTGGTAGATGGAAAAAAGGCGGAAACGATATTCAAGCATTCAAACATTCAAGCATTCAAGCATTCAAGCATTCCTTCAAGCAATTGAGCATTCTAAGTCTCCATTCAAGGCTAAGTGTTGCATTCAAGACAAGGATTCAACCATTGAAGAGGAGATCACATACAACATACAACACACTACATACATTACACCTTCGCATGTAAGAATACAAACATTCTTACAACAAGGTATCAGTACTCGTTTACATTACAAACATTTACATTTACAACATTCTCATTTCTTGGTTAATTCCAAAACCGGGGTTTGACCTAAAGGCAAACCCCTCATCCCTAACCCCCCAATCATCCTCTCTTTTTTGTGTGTAGGTTGCAGGTACGTGGCTGTAATTGAAGATCTGGAATCCTTGTGCAGAGACGAACAGATCCCCCTTCGTTTTGCAGATTTTTCGGAGGACCGTGTGGACGCCAGGCGCCATCGTCCCGTCAACTTTCGCTCAAATTTGCAGAACAACACCGTCTCGACATTTTACTGCTAATTCCAGGTCCGCAGATTCATCCCATATCCCTATCTCTGTTTATAAGTGAATCTTTCTTGCTTCTACATGCATTCCTAGTTCAATCTTTCTATCTACATTCTTTACAAAAGAGGGTATCCTTGATGTCTTAACCCTTGAAACTCATATAGAATCCAATCTTGCATTGCATGGGATTGGATCTTGTGGGTTTCAACCCCTCTTTTGAATGTAAAGTCTCCCCTAAGTGAAAACCATCAACCCTAGTGACTCTCCCTTCTCTCTCCTTGGAGTTGGGGAGGGGAGAACAACTAGGGTTCGATTTTTCCGCTTTACAAGTATCTATCACCTTGAGGACTCCTTGTTCTTGCTGGACCACATAAATCAGTGTGAATTAAATCAAAATATTATTGGATTTCTCAGAAATGCTCTTAAATATTGTTCTAACTTGCTTTCCCATTTGACATTCCTTACATACTGAATTATGAGGTTTCACAACCTTAGCTAAATCCGTTACTACCTTGGTTGAACTGATCTTTACAATGCAATCAAAATTCACATGACAGAGTCTTTTATGACATAACCAACTTTCATTAATCTAAGCAATCAAACATGTCTTATCATTGGTATTCAAATGAAAGATATTACCTTTAGTTTGATTACCGGTTGCAATTTCCAATCCAGTTCCATTTATGATTTTGTATTTTCCATTCTTGAATTGTAATTGAAATCCTTTTCCCACTAACTGACCAACACTCAAAAGATTATGCTTTAAACCTTCAACATAATAAACTGGTGCAACATTGAGGGTGGACTTATGTTTGGAGCAACATCTTGAGGAGTAGCTAGTATGAACTCCATTGATGGGAGTTTTTATTGAAGTAGAAGACAAAAAAAAGTAGCAAAGGCATCAAGAGAATCCAAAGAGACAAAGAGAAATAAAGAGGCAATTCCTCATTTCCAAGAGACTTGGAAACTTTTGAAGGTCGGTATTATGGTGCAAGAGCACCCCATTGTAGAAGCACATCAGGATGTCCAAGGTCACTATCTGATTATATTTGGGTTGGTAGTATGGTGCAAGAGCACCCCATTGTAGAAGCACATCAGGATGTCCAAGGTCACTATCTAATTATATTTGGGTCATTTATGAATTGTAAAGAATATATGTATGTATTTGAGTTCATTTTTATCGAATGGAATCATAATGTAAGGCTTCTTGAGCCATTTGTGAAAAAGTTGCATAGTTGTCCATTTAGGACCTAGAGGGGTCAAAGAGTCAAAATGATGTAAACATGCCATGAAAGGGAATAAATGCTTGTAAAAGGTCATTTAAGGGTTATTTGATATGTTTATAAGGTTTTTGTCAAGTTTTGGGGTCATTTGTGAAAATGTCACAAAAAGTTGTCAAAAAGATGAAAAGTGACAAAAATGCAATAATGCAAATTGCATTAAAAGTTGTAAATGGGAAGTTGAAAGGTCTTGGAGGTAGCTATAAGGTCCAAACTGAATAAGAGTCTATAAAAAGGCATTGTATGGTCATTCCAAAAAAAAAAAAAGGAAGAAAGGGAAGAAAGAACAATTTTGATACATTTTGGTGCATTCTACTATTGCTATTTTGATTGGCTTTCCAGTTTTTATGTTGGTTCCAGGCCTTGTATGACCATGTATGACCTGGAAACCTTTGTATATGTATAATGGATAGTTATATATGTGAATTAAATTTCTTTTCCTTTTTTTTTTGGATTGATTATGTTTAGAAATGAATAAGTTGTGTAATATTTGGTGAAAGTTGTTAATTGCAGATTTGATATTTCTTGAGAACAGTCATGTTGCAGCGTATGATATGAACTCATATGGGATGATTAAGACCTCTAAATAGATTTATTGGAAATATATTAGAATCCTATTTATTTTCCTTTTTGTCTGAGTCATTTTTGTTTATATTTGTGGAAGTTATGAATATTTTGGTGAAAACTAGTTTTAAACCATCTTCAATGGAGTTGCAGACAATGGTTTATCTTTATATAATGATTAAACCATTGGAAAATTTAATGGATTGCATATTCTGAATGTAAATCCATAAAGGGTTCATGTTAAATTGGTTTTGGATCATTTTTTTTTGTTGTTTGAAAGATATTTGATGCCCTAGGCAGACTGGGCATGCACATGATTTGTTTGGGGAAAACAGAAATGGGTCTCAATGCAGCGGCCATAACTTTTAATCTAAATGTTGGATGTGGCTAATTTTTGGATATGTTGTTTTGAATCTAGTTATTAAAGGCATGATAGAAGGGATTGAGGTTTTTAAATATATTTATAAAGTTATATACTTCTATGTATAGGTCTATCCAAAGGGACAGCAAGTTGGCAAGTTTGATACCTAGATTAAGTTTATGTTTTCTTGATTAATTGATTGTTGAAGAATGATGAAATATGCCTCTAATGAATTGTTATAATTATTAAAATATGGATGGATAAATATGATCCTAGAGTCTTAATCATCCCAATAAATCTATTTAGAGGTCTTAATCATCCCATATGAGTTCATACCATACGTTGCAACATGACTGTTCTCAGGAAATATCGAATCTGCAATTAACAACTTTCACCAAAAATTCCATAACTTTTTCATTTCTAAACACAATCACTCCAAACCAAAAGGAAAATAAATTTAATTCACATATATAACTATCCATTATACATATACAAAGGTTTCTAGGCCATACATGGTCGTACAAGGCTTGGAACCAACATAAAAACTGGAAAGCCAATCAAAATAGCAATAGTAGAATGCACCAAAATGTATCAAAATGTTCTTTCTTCCCTTTTTTCCTTTTTTTTTTTGGAATGACCATACAATGCCTTTTTATAGACTCTTGTTCAGTTTGGACCTTATAACTACCTCCAAGACCTTTCAACTTCCCATTTACAACTTTTAATGCAATTTGCATTATTGCATTTTTGTCACTTTTCATCTTTTTGACAACTTTTTGTGACATTTTCACAAATGACCCCAAAACTTGACAAAAACCTTATAAAAATATCAAATAACCCTTAAATGACCTTTTACAAGCATTTATTCCCTTTCATGGCATGTTTACATCATTTTGACTCTTTGATCCCACTAGGTCCTAAATGGACAACTATGCAACTTTTTCACAAATGGCTCAAGTAGCCTTACATTATGATTCCATTCGATAAAAATGAACTCAAATACATACATATATTATTTACAATTCATAAATGACCCAAATATAATTAGATAGTGACCTTGGACATCCTGATGTGCTTCTACAATGGGGTGCTCTTGCACCATAAACCTTGTCAGTATTGTGCTTACCATCCAAAGATATAGTGCCTCTGTAAGGAAGTTAAGTAGCGGAAACAACTTCCTACACTAACCTTGAGAGGAGGGTAATGCAAAACTTTTTCAGATTATTACAACAGTTATAGAAAATAGAAATAGATATAATAACATTCATACCACAACACAATGATTTACGTGGGGAAAACCCTTTCGGGAGAAAAACCCCACCCTCCAAAAGCAGCTCAATATTTTATTCAGCAATCAAAAACATATTACAACATACTTGTAGAGCAAGCTCTTCGCAGGAGTAGCACTAAACAGAGATTCAGAGGCAACTCAATAGCCAAAGGACTCTTACACACAACCTCTATCTCTCACACCTCATAAATAAGATATACAATACAAGAAATCGTCAAACGGTATTACAAAACCATGGGCTAAAACCACCCAATAAGGTGTAGCTGACCTTATCTTCCTTCTAGATGCCCTATGACATGTTAAAGCACACATCAATACATGTCGCTCCCTTTTTACAGCTCATTTATGTATTTGATACAAATTATTTTTCCTATTTCAAGAGTACAAACTTCCGGAGGCCATAACTTGAGAACCGGGTGTCCGATTGACGAACCGTTTGAAGCGTCGGAAAGCTCGCGAAGTGCTCTATCACCTCGTAACCGCTTTTCTAGTTATGGCCACTTTTCAGGGCGTTTCGGAGCCTCTAAAGTCCCCAAAATTAAGTTTAACATTTTATTGCACCCCTCCAAGATGAAAACTTTAATATCTTCAAAACTAGCTGTGACCTTGCGACGCAACTTTACCGGAATGCTTATCTAGCCAACTAGAAGCTTCAGGGAGAGTTTTGCACCATTTCATGCTCAAATGAAAACTTACTATAAATAGTAACCTCGCATAAATGCAAGGTTGAGACACCATTTTTCCCAACAGCCTCCTCCTTTGATTAAACAAGATTTGTCATCTCCAAATATTACTAGACCTCCATGATATTCTTGTAATGATAATAATTTTCTTTTATCACCAGTCATATGATGTGAGCATCCATTATCAATTATCCATTCATCCTTTTCTTCAATTTTTGCTTCTAATGCCTGCTCTACTGGTTTGACAATAGGTGTTGATTGCTCTTCTTTTATTGCAACAAATGCCCATCCACTATCTATTGGATCTTCATCAGAATCATCTATAACACCTTCATTTGCATAGTAACATGACTTATCTCCATTTTTCTTAAATTTGTATCTCTGATACTGAGGTTTAGGCTTATATGTTCTCTTTGCCTCATCTCTTAGTCTTGAATGTCTATTAGGACACCTAGACGTCATATGACCAATTTTATTGCAATTAAAACATTTGAGAGGTGTTTTACCTTCATACTTACTTCCTGTTGGACCTTTAGGTATCTTCCTTGCAAATAGTGCTTCAAGTTCTTCATTTTCTCTTCTGATATCTTCAAGTTCTTTTGCATAAAGTGCTTTCCAATCAGATTTTTATGATGATGATGATGATGATGATGATGATGATGCTTTGAAGGCTATATCAGTCTTGACTGTAGCAACATGACCAAATTCTTCAAGCTCAAATGCTAAAAGTTTTCCAACCAAAGTATCTCTAGATACTGATGTATTAGACATTGTTCTCAACTCATTAATAGTTATTACTTTCATTTTGTAAACCGGTGGCAAAGCTCTTAAAGCTTTAGAAACAATTTAATCTTCACTTAAAGATCCTCTACAACATTGTATTCCTAAAACAATTTCATTAACTCTTTCCATAAATACATAAATTCTTTCATCCTCTTCTATTTTTAAATTTTCATACCTGACCCGATAACATTAAAGTTTTGCAATTTTGACAATGGAATCTCCTTCATTCAATGTTTCCAGTTTATCCCAAATGGATTTTGTTGTAGATCTGTTTGATAATCCCATGATTTGTTGATCTAATAATGTGCTTAGAAGTGCTTCTTATTCTTTGCAATCATTCTCCAAGTCTTTAGCTAAGGTTGGTGGATTAGGGTTATTCAAATTAGGAGCAACATAGCCATTCTTTGTAACATCCCTTATATCTCTTCCAATGCAATTCAGATGTGTCTTTGTTCTAATCTTTCATATACCATATCTAGCTCCATCAAGTTTGAGATTGTCCTTCCTAAAGATATTTGCTGCCATAGGATTTCCTCAAGCTGTTAGGCTTCTGCAAAAAGAAGACTAGGTCGGGAAGGACAATTGAGGGGGGGGTGAATCAGTTGTCAATAAATTGCAACCCCCCAAAAATTATTCCAACTTAAAAATCAATGCCGGTAAAATAGATTAACAATTATAGTAATATCGGTAGAACTTAATGCATGAAACAGAAAGAGAAACAACATCCACAACACATGACACAAAGATTTTGACATGGAAACTCTGTAAGGGGAAAAACCATGGTGGGAAACCTTACCCACAATTAGATGATACTACTCTAGATAGTAAGTGAAAACAATAATGGGGTCTGCACATGTAGAAAGGCCAACCGCCTAGAGCTCACTGCTCAATCACAAAATTAGGAGTCACACTCACTACACAGTTGGATGGTTAAATCCAATAACAATGTACTGCTTCAATTTAGCATCTTCAATGCCGGTTTTAGTACCAGTTTAAGTTCTCCGCATTAGGACCAAACACCTTCATAACCTTTAACAACCTTCCTTCAACCTTCAGATGATATCTGCATGATTCGCACAAGGATTTGCTTGTTTTCTCTCTTCACAATGATCTTCAATATATGCACATACTCACACTCTTCTTCCAAATAAGATCTTACAATTATTTATACAAAACCTAAGACCTAATCATTAGGTTGGCTCCCAAAAGATATTACATTTAAATCAATTACAAAATAAGTCTTGGTGCAATACAATATGTCGGCCTCAATACATTTACACATTATCCAATCAATACATCATTTCCAAATCGTACCGTGCTGATCTGGAACATGTTTTCCTATGCTGATTCACAACCTGGACCTATCTACCGGTTAAGGTAAATATGTGAACCCGATCAGTCCAATATGCAAAATGCCAAATGTAAACATCCAATCTATGTCTTCGACATAACCAAATGATCTCCAAATGATAACAAGTCATCATCAACTTCCTGAGTTGCCGGTGAAACATATACCGGTAACTGTGCATAAGCCAATATCCATGTCAAGACCATAATGTGTCAGTTCATCAATAAACCAATATAACCAGAGTGACAAATCAACAATGTAGACCTTCAGAAAGATAAGTGTTGACATCAATGACAAAACCAATGCAACACATGATGAAGTCATCCACAATACCAACACTATGGTTTTGAAAGGTTGAAGAACTTGAAGCTGCAAGATGAATTGAATTCTTGAAAGGAATTCATTCTTACCCTACAGGAGAGGTTGTCATCTGCTCGAGCTAAAAGGAAGGAAATTTTACAAAATCTAGAGGATGAAGAGAATAATTCCCTTAAGGAATTATGTCAGAAGCTAAGTAAGGAGAATAATGTCATGAAGAATGAAATGCAAGCCATGACTATGAGGATGTCCAAGGAGATTGAAGATCAGAAGAAGAATGAAAAAAATCTTGTTATATCTTTGAAAGACAAATCTAAGGAATGCATTAGGTTGGTGCATGAGAATGATGTGTTGAGAACTGAGTTGGTGCAATAATAAAACAATGAGAAAGAGCTAGAAAGAATGATGTCAATCCTGATAAGTGATTTGGATGTTGCAAATGAGTACAAAGGAAAGTTCAAGGTCAGTTCTGCAAGGCTTGATGAATTATTGATGGATCAAAGAGACATTGGAGATACTAGAGGTATTGGATTTGAGCATGGAGAAAGCTCTAGTACAACAAATCAAGGGAATCCACCAGACAAAAAGAATAAAAAATCATCGGTAAGGAAACCCAATACACATAAATTTAATGGTATATGCTTTGTTTGTAATAAGTTTGGCCATAGAGAAAGTTAATGCAGAAATAGAGCAAATCAGAAAAATAATGTTGTTCCCGGTCAGTGTTCAAAGTGTAATAAGTATGGTCATAGGATAACAGATTATAGAATGAATGTGATATGTCATGCATGTGGAAATTTTGGACATATGGCTAATCAATGTAGGTCAAAGAATGGTCAAGGACTCAATGATGCAATTAAGAAGAACAATGTTACAAAATAGGACATATTGCCAAATATTGCAAAACAAGGAATACGCTGAAAGGGAATGATACATCAAATAAGAAAGGAAATAAAAAGGTTGATGAGATCTAGTAGGCTCATGCTAAATACTAGATTAGGAAGTCTAAAGATCAATCGACAGAGGTAAATTCTCTGGTTACCCAACCGACAGAGAAGAATGTTCCTGCACCAACGAGAAACTTATACGGTAACTAAGGCTTTGGCCTTAGGGAGAGGAAAATTAATGTTAGATCCTACATTGCCCTTGATAGTGGTCTGAAAGCTTGTTTCAGATCTTGGTGAAGACAATCTGGAGATTCACCGATGCTGGGATAATAGATTTTGTATCTGGTATCATATGCCGACATGCATAAATGTTAATGGGAAATTAGGGTTTTGCAAATTAAAAGGGATAAGTTGCTTCATTTTTTATCTCATAGCACTCAGAGAGAAGAAGAGCGAGTTTAAGGCGATCAAGGCAATTTTCTAGCATTTTCTAGTATTCTCTATTTAGATTTATCAAAGGTTTTCACCGGCTTTGGTTGTGAGGTATTTTCCCTATTTTTACGCTATTTTTTCTTAAATTGGAATGGCTTCTGGATCTGCTCCCGCTTCGACGGATGTGTTTGTCCCTATTGTGGTGGATATTAAGGATCATCCAAGTTCAGAATTCAAACAATTCCCTCAAATTGCAAATGTCGATGACTCTATCAGTGCATTTTCTAGGGTTTCTGATTGAGTTCTTTATGCTGAAGATGTGAGAGCATATATTCATTGCACTCTAGAGGATTTGGGCTCATTGGAGATTAACTCAATGTATCTATCTACTTTCTTGAACAAGGATGGATTTCTTTGTTAGGATTTCCAAAGATACTAAGAGGGGGGGTGAATCAGTATCTGACCAGTATAAGAATTTATTTGAATTATAACATGAAAAGCATATCAAAACTATGTATTGGTAAACCAAAAATAATGCAGTAAATAAGAGCAATAACCACAACATAAGAGATACACCATAACACAATATTTTTAATGAGGAAACCCGGCGTGGAAAAAACTTCAGTGGGATTTGTGACCCACAATATTTGCTTACTGGCCAATAAGGGAATATTACTATTTACAATAGGGGTCTGCACACGCAAGAAGGCCAAGCACCTAGAGCTCACTGCTCAATTAAAAAAGAAGTCTCACTGACTTATAAAAATGGATTATACAAATCCAATATCTTTTAGTGCTTCAGATCAACATCTACTATGCTAGATTTAATATCGGTTTAAGCTCTACTACATACATAAACCCTTATCCCAATAATTTGCACATTAGGTCTGCTATATTCTTTTCATCTTCTATCACTAAATTGTCTACAATGATCTCATACTTATATGAGTCATATTACAATTTGCCAAGTCATCTTACAAAAGATTTTACAATTAAATACAAAATACATTTAAACAAAATTCTTGTCGGCCATGGTGCCGGTGATCAATCTTTTTGGTGGCGATGATCTGTGTGCTAGTGTTGAGTCTGCCGGTGTCGGTTCCTGTAGGTATCATAGGATTGCAAGGTTGCCATCAATGACAATAGCTTCAATCACCTAAAATTTCTCATTGGACTGTACATTTGCCAACAATCTCACCCTTTGGCATTGATGGCAACACATGAGAAAAATCAAAAAGTGTCCAAAAAGAATTTGCCAAAATATCTTACCAAAACTGTGTTGTCAAAAATGTATGCTCCCCCTGAGCTAATGATGTCTTTGTTCTGATCATTTTTCTCATTTCCAATACTCCCCCTTTGACATCAATGACAAAGGTTGTCATTCACTATTAGTGGAGTGTGTTTCCTATGTAGATCCTTGTAACCGGGGGGTTACAATCTGGAAAAGATCTGCCAATACCAAATTTAGATTGTCGCTAAACCTTTTACTATCCTTTAATGCCGCTTTTGTTCTCTAAAATGTACCGGTTAGTATGTGCATTTTCTCTTTCTCTTTCGATGTCTTAAGTCTAGAAACCAGAGCCTCAAAAATTTATTTTCTCAAAGAAATGAGGTAATCTAGTTTAGGGCCTAGTTTGCATTTTAAGTTCTTTACCTTAGCCTTTATCTTTTCTTTGTCTTTATCTAACTTCTCTATTTTCTCTTCAAGATCTGCAATGTTCTTTTCAATTTCCAAAAATGAATCTCATGATCCTGTTAAATTGTCAGCAATATTGTTAATGTCTTCTTGAGATTTGCTGATCTTCGAATCTATGTTCTTTGTCAAAATATTAGTTTTGCATGTATCTCTGTACAGTTTCTTGAAATCCAAAATTGTTTCTCCTAGTGCCAGTAATAAGGTTTCCATTTTCTCCTTATTCTTCTTCACTATTTCCTCAAAGAATTTGTCTTTATCCTTATTCATTCTCTCTCTGAATGTGTCCTCATTTATCTGATCAACTGTCAAAATGTTACCGATGATGTATTTAGACAATGTGTCTAGTTGACCTAAAGAATCTTTACTTCCTACAATGCACTTGGGTTCTATCAATTTAAGAATAGGAATAGTGTCATCAATAGCCTTATAGGCTTGTGCATTACACTCAATGATCTTCTTAATAGAATCTAATAATACTTCTGTCACATTCATTGGTTTGAACTCTGTCATTGAAGTACCAGATGTCTGCCTAACTATTTTCACAATTTCTATGCTATCCATTGTAGTAATAACTGTATGTGGGAAAAGTGGGCGAATAAAACTTAAAATGTGAAAATTTAGTAAATACCAATCCACACACACACACAGGACTTCTTGATGCAAGCTATGGAGTAACGTAGTGTTACTCAGCTTCCCAAGGAGGGTCCCATGGTTCTCTATCTCACAATGTCCCTCAAACCAACATTTTTGCTCTCAAATTACTGAGCAAAATGGTTTAGGGATGGCAAATATGAGAACGAGAGATGCTTTTTTAGATTTTAGTATGAGATGTGTTGTAAGCTATGTATGATGCTAAAATGTAATAAACTTAGATGATAAGATGATGAGGTTAGTATGAATACTATCCTAGTATACTATATTTAGTCTATGATTGAGCTAAAATGATAAAGAAAGTAATCTAAACTTGCATATTTAGTCTACTTTCTGATCTAAAAGAGAGGCTAAATGAGGAGCATATATGAAATGAGAAAGCTTGAAAGAATTTGAGCATAAGTGTAATGCTTCAAATTTGAAAGATGATTGTTTTTGAATAGAGGAATGAGAGCTCTATTTATAGCACAAACAGGGCAATGGATGGTCAGGATTGAAAGGTTTAATCAAGGGCCAGGTTTGAAAGTTGGGGATCCATGTGCACAATTTGTACCAATGAAATGGTGACAAGTGTCAACATAGGATTGGGTTGAGAGAAGAGGTTGGAGGCATTAAAGTCCTGAGAAGACCTCATGGTTATCTAAAGGCTAAGGGTCAAGTCTAAATTAAGATTACCCACTGGATTAAGAGTTAATCCAAGGATAAACCTTTGTGCAAATGATTAAGAGATAATCATGGTCAAAGCATTAATGGCCTGATGAGACCCTTGGGTTGGATAGAGGTTGAGTCAAAACAAATGTTTTAACCATGTGGGAGGGTTTGAATTAACCATTAATGGTTATTGGAGACTTTAGGGATTAAGTGGTTGAAGGTTGGAAGCCTTTAATGGTTTTCAAAGACTTTAAGGGTTTTAGTGGTTGAAGGTTGAAAACCTTCAATGGTTATCAAAGACTTTAAGGTTTTTGAGAAGTGACTTCCCTTTGCTTAGGGATGTGACAAAGTTTAGAGGAGGGTTAGGTTAATTAGAAGCAATTAGAAGATTCTAGAAGGGATTAGGAAGGGGTTTGGGATTTTGCAAGTGGATGGAGGGATAATAGGATTTAATTGAATTAAATGATTTTCATTCAATTTGGTTGTAATTAAATAAATTTGATTTATTCAATTTGGGATAACTATTTAATTAAATTTGGATTTAATTAAAAGTGGATAGGGGGGGGGATTTAATTGAATAAAATGATTTATTCATTAAATGGATATAGTGAATTTTATTTAAATAAATTGAGTAATTTATTTAATAAAATAGAAGAATGTGGATAATTTAATTAAATTGGATTTAATCAAATAGAAAAATGAACATAAAATATTCATTTAGGAATGTGGTCATTTTTATACGTCTACATTTTGCCCCTCTTTGAAGTGACGTGTGTGCACATGTTATTTCAAAGAAAATGATGTGTTTTTGTGATGATTTATGATCAAATGCAATTTTTGTGGTGTTGCTCTTTTTGATTTGTCAGTCGTACCCCAGATTTGATGTGATGCCCCATATTCGAGATTTGATGGTGATGCCCCCTCGGGAGATGAAGCAATATTTTTTTGGAAAATTTTTGATTTAAATTGATGAAGTTCGTATGATGTGTAGGATTCCGTGCTTGTAGAAAGTGTGTAAATTGATTCATCTCCCGATAAATTACAACAGTTTTGGTATAGGGGAGACCGCGACCATATTACAGGTCCAGTTGGCTAACCCTAATTTCATTTTCCTCTTATAAAAGGGGAAAAGGGGTTAATTTAAAGTCATTTGTGCTTTGTTGACTTTTGAAGAAAAATAATTTGCTCTAGAGAGAAAATGCCTATTCCCTATCACAGACACCATTTCAAGCGCGTTCGGAGGTACCGGAGATTAGTAGCGCGTGGACCACCAGTAAGTCAACGTTTTTGACCCCTTTTGGATTTTTCATTTTGTCGTTTTCAGGTGTTTTTTTGAATTTTAAACTTCGGACAGTTCGTTTTAGCGCGTCTAAAACGTAATTTAGCCCATACGAAGTGTAGAGTAGCGCATCAAGGTCAATTTTAGGGGTTGCGTCCGAAAATGTTTTGCTAGCGCATAGGATCTGTAGGTTAGCGCGTGTAGATAAAATAGCACATGCAAAGGCTTTGGTAGCACGTAGGGGAAACAGGGTAGTGCGTAGGCATGACCTAGCGCATAGGAGCTACCGGGGTTCGCATAGGAAAAGGGGTTTAGCGCGTAGGACTAACCTAGCGCATAGGGGTAAAAGGGTAGCATCTAGGAGGCATAGATTAGCGCGTACATAGGTTCTAGTGCATAGGACAGATTAGGTAGCGCAATGGAAGAAAAGAGTAGCGCGTGGATATATTCTAGCGCATAGGGCAGATAGGTTAGCGCGTAGGACAAGCAGCCTAGCGCGTGGGTTTGTTTTAGCGCAGTGAAGGTCTATTTTAGTGCATCCAAGAAAAATTTGCAGTTTTTGGCCGAGTTTGAAAAAGTTGTGGTTTTGTGTGCCTGTCGTGTTTTTGATGCATTTATCCAAGATGAGTATGTGTATAACTTGTTTTGATGTGCAATTTTCCAAGTTATGTATAGATTATCAAGCGGTTGTTTTGATCAAAATATGATTTATTTGTGTTGTTTGTTTCAAGTTCAATGTGTGTGAAAGCCTGAGTTGTTTTACAAGCCGATATGGGTTGGAAACTTGAGTTGTTTTACAAGCTGATAGGGGTGGGAAACTTGAGTTGTTTTACAAGTTTATGTGATGGTGGTACTTGAGTTGTTTTACAAGTTTTGATATGGTTTTTGAGAACTTGAGTTGTTTTACAAGTTGATATGAAATGATAGGATTTTGAACTTTGATTGTAGATGAGCAAATTTGTTTCATGTTTTTGATGTAAGTTTTATTTTGATATCTTTGTGTTGATGTGGAAACTGAGATTGGATATGTTTTGTTTGCTGACAGGAGCGATTGGGTATTGTGTAGTCGAGGGAGAGATTCTCGAGACCATGGACGCTGATACCATGTCTATCACAGGCAGACTTGGATATTATTGAGAGATGTGGATTGACCTCACTTCTTGATATGTCGCGGTTCACTGTGAACTGGGGACTTTTGACAGCATTGGCAGAGAGGTGGCACAGTGATATGAACACCTTTCATTTTGCCACTGGAGAGATGACCGTGACACCAGAGGATTGCTACCAGATATTGCGCATTCCTGTGGTAGGGGCCATTTTACCTTATGAGCAGACAGAGGAGGGTGGTACAGAGGCACTGCGCTGTATATTTCATGATGAGAGTGTCTGTGGCTATGAGATCCCCTAGCAGGAGTTTTTGGATCTGGATTATGCACCGCTGCCATCTGTATTGGCAGGATTCATTGGGGGATTCCTTTGTCTTGATCGCAGGTCAAAGGGATTTTCAGTAGGATGGGGGCTGGTCCTGGAGCAGATGGTTACACAAGGTTGGAGATTTGCGTGGGGGTCAGCGATGTTGGCCCATCTTTACAGGAGCCTGCATGAGGTAGTATACCTCAGTTATGGGAGCTTATTAGCGGGTGTGACCCTATTACAGGTATGGTGCTGGGAGCACATCCTAGTAGTGAGGCCATTGGCAGACAGAGATAGGCCCGTAGGTGCAGCATACGCCTATGGATACAGAGGCCTAGTTGTCCAGCGTAAGTTGGGCAAACTAGAGCACTGGAGGAGAGTTTTTGATGACATAGATACGATTACCTGGAGACCGTATACAGGTTGCGAGGTGTGGGCAGAGGATGGGATAGAGATGCCGTTCATTTTCATGATGAGGTATCTGATTGGGAGGACTCCGTTCGTCATTGAGCGGTTTTTGGTGACCCGAGTTTTGCGGCAATTCGGGAGGCAGCAGGGGATTTCGCAGGGAGCGTGCTTGTATGCACGGCGGTAGCAGGATGTGGCCGATTGGGGGCCGACTATTGATAGTGCCGTGGCGATAGAGGAGTTTACAGGGTTAGTTGGGCAGGTCTGGGACTATGCCCTAGAGATTCAGGATGCTGGGATGACTGAGGAGTTCGCTCGTTTTTTTGCTGCGCGGGCAGTAGCGAGGATCTCAGATCCAGAGGAGATGAGGCCATCATTTGATTCAGATGGAGAGGAGGGGGGAGATGACAGAGATGATGGAGATGATGGAGGAGGTAGAGGAGCCAGGGGGAGGCAGGGTGGTAGAGGTGTGCAGAGAGCGGTACGACAGGGGAGGATTGAGAGGGGGAGTGGAGGATTGGCCATTGGAGCTGGGAGAGAGGGGAGAGTGACAGAGGTGCTAGCTACAGTGGGGGGAGAGGAGGAGGTGGTGAGACCAGCACAGAGGAGGAGGGTAGATATACTCCCACCTCCCGTACCTAGGACAGGGCGAGTGGGAGGGGTTCCTCCAGCTCAGGGACCACTGCGGGTCCGAGTGCCGGGTCATGTAGAGGATGCATAGATCCGGACCCTATAGATTACTGTGCAGCAGCTACAAGCACAGATTTTGACCTATCAGCGGCAGATTTCTCAGTTGACCACTGAGAGAGATACAAAGATAGAGAGGCGAGGTCGAGCAAAGGAGGCTTTAGCGACTATGCAAAGAGCAGCGGCGGGTGGTCCTTTGAGAGACACCCTTAGAGAGCTGACACGGAGTGTCCAGGAGGCGGAGTATTACAGGCGGCATTGTGAGGCTACAGTTCCCAGAGACCGGCGTGTAGAGAGTTTTGCACAGTCGAGATCGAGTCGATCTTGAACTACCGGGACACGATCTGAGAGCCGAGGAGTGACTGGGCCGACGAGACAGGACCCTCCTGGAGATCTAGGGGCGAGCGTATCTGGAGCTAGACAGGACCCTCCTGGAGATCCAAGGGCGAGTGCAGCTGGAGCGAGACCATCTCCGTCCGGAGATAGTCATACTTGAGAGACAGTGTCTCTGTTGTATTTTTGAGCATTGTATTCTTTGTACTGGACACAGTTTTGACACATTTTGTAGATTTTGATCATTTTTTGAGAGATATATATACAGAGCACCATTTTTGATCGATGTGATGTGTTTATGGATGCATTTTTATGTGTACTACTTCCTTTTTATATGATGATGTAATGTTTACATATATGATGTAATGTATGATGCAGGATGTATGTTTTTATATGCTGTGAGATGTATCTTGAAAATGAGATGTATGATTTAATATGCTGCTACATGTAATATGATATGATGTAAAATGATGTAATAATGATGCAAAATGATATGCGATAATAATTGTAAAATGATATGCAACTAATTGTAAAATGATATGCAACTAATTGTTTTTGGAGCATCTCATTTGATATTTGCCATCCGATATAACCATTATTTTCTTTCTTTGTAAATATCATCATGGAGCATTTATTGATTTTTGGATATGTTGAAAATTTATACAAGCATAATGGTATATTTGAACCATAATGACCTGAGTAAAATTTACATGATATTTGATTTTGCAAGATAGCACAAGCGTCAAGGTATAATTGAACCAGGACGACCTGAGTGCGTATTGCATAAACATACAAGATTAGATCATTTATATGCGTGAAATGGAATCAGGCCTTCAGTGATATGCATTACGTCTCAAGGCAAATATTCACATAGTACGAGTGATCGCCTCTCAGACAGAAGACTAAGAAAATATTGGAAGTTCCTCATGATCTCTAGCTTTGAAGCTTTTTATGAGAGAAGGAGAAGATTCCAACAATTAAAATAATCAAGACTTTAATGCGATAATGCAACATTTAGTACTTCAGAAAATCATCCATCCTTGAGTTTCTTGTGTAATTGTTTGTGTTTTGGTTGTTGTGATGAAGCGTAGTTGTGTTTGTTGGATGTCATTTGTCCGAGTTTTGCAATAGTTGGCATGTCTTGAATGTTTGTAAGTTTTTGAACAATTTAATGCCCCTAGCTGAGTGTACCTCTGGATATGATTATGTACAATGATTTCCAAGCCATGGTGGAATGCGGTAGATGAATAACTCAGGATAGTGACTACGCTAAGTATGTCCTGAATGGATATATGCTAAGTGTCGGGCGATGGCCGATAGTATTTTGATGGATAAAATAGCTTGGATATAGATAGAGGAGCCGACCTTTCATAAGGGTGCCTATTTACCAGGTTTTCACCATTTGTTTTTATTGTACTTTGTATTTTTGCTTTTTCTGGATTTTTTGATTTTTTTGTTATGTTTTTAGCTTTTTCCGTGCACTAGGCTATCCTAAGTATAGTACTTCTTCAGATGAATGCTGTTAGTTGGATCATCGAGCACATCTCCTTCGGAATTTGTTAGCTGATAGGCACCTGATCCATAGACTGAAATGATGACATAGGGACCCAACCAGTTAGGTTCAAATTTCCCTTTCTTTTCTCTATCTTGTTGATTCCTTGGATTTTCTTTTAGGACTAGATCACCAACCTTGAAGTTGCGAGAAAAGACCTTGTGATTGTAGCTCCTGCACATGCGTTGCTAATATGCTTTGAGATGAGTATAAGCATGTTGGCGTCTTTCATCTAATAGTTCCAGTTCTTGCAGTCGGTTAACTCGATACTCTTCATCGGGGATTAAACCTTTCAAAGAGACTCTAAGAGATGGAATTTCTACCTCCAAGGGTAAAATAGCCTTGGATCCATATACCAATGAATATGGTGTTGCCCCTGTAGGCGTGCGGATGCTGGTCCTGTATGCCGAAAGTGCTGGATTGAGTTTTACGTGCCAATCTTTGCCTGTATCATTCACCATTTTCTTGAGAATTTTTAGGATTGTCTTGTTAGATGCCTCTGCTTAACCATTTCCCTGTGGATAGTATGGTGTAGAAAATCGATGTTGGATTTTGAATTTTTCACATAGTTCCTGCACATCTTGGTTTTTGAAAGGTCATCCATTATCTGTGACGATTGAACTTGGAATACCATATCTACAGATTAGATAATTTAGGATAAAAGAGGCAATCTGTTTCCCGGTCACTGTGGTCATGGGAACTGCTTCGATCCATTTGGTAAAGTACTCGGTTGCAGTTATAATGAACTTGTGTCCATTGGAAGATGAAGGATGTATTTTGCCTACCAGGTCCAATCCCCACTGACAAAAGGGCCAGGATGTTGTAAATGGCTGTAGTTCCTATGCTGGTGCATGTATCAGATTGCCATGGATCTGGCATTTAGGACATTTCTTGGCGAAATGATATGAATCTTTCTCCATTGTGGGCCAATAGTATCCCATTCGTAGAAGATTTTTAGCAAGAGTAGTGCCACTTGAATGTGTGCCACAAATACCTTCATGAAGCTCGTGTAAAGCTAAATCGGAATCATTACGATCAAGACAATGAAGAAGAGTACCATCTAGACCTCGACGATATAAGGTATCAGCGGTAAGGGTGTAACAGGCAGCTTGTCGGATAAAGTTACGTTTTTGGTTACGGGATTGGTCAATGGGGAAGATATTATGCTTGAGGTAGTCGTATATTGGTCCATATAACGGAGAATCTGAACCTATCAAGGCATATATAACCTGGGATTCAAAGTGGTCATAGGCAGGGGAGAACAGTTGCTCTACCAGGAACTCATAACGACTCTGTTGTTCTGGAATTTGTAGTAATGAAGCAATCGTAGCCATTGCATCGGCTGCTTTGTTGTTCAACCTTGGTATTTGTTCAAAGGTGATGTGCACAAAATACTGTTTGAAATCATCCACCATCCGTTTTTAGGGTAGTAACTTGTCATCCTTTGTCTGATAGTTGTTGTTGATTTGATTGATGACCAGTTGTGAGTCTCCATAGAATTTTAATTCTGTGATTTTCCATTCGACAGCCATTTTGATGCCTATAACCAATGCTTCATATTCAGCCACATTATTTGTACATGGAAACATAAGTCTGTATGATCTCGGCATAGTGTGTCCTTCAGGGGTGATGAATAGAATGCCAGCCCCTGAACCATATTGTGTATAGGATCCATCAAAGTATAGGGTCCATTGTTTGGAGGAAAGAGCAAAAACGTCCCTGTCTGGAAATTCAATGTCCATGGTTTGTTTGCCTAGTAGCGGTGCTTCAGCCAATTGATCTGCAATTGCTTGTCCTTTGATGGCTCGTCTTTCTGTGTATTGGATGTTGAATTCATTGAGAATCATGACCCATCTAGCCAATCGACCTGTAAGAGCGGCTTTGCTGAGTAGATATTTGAGAGGATCAATTTTTGCAACTAGCTTGATGGTGTGTGCTAGCATGTAATGTCGGAACTTCTGAGATGCAAAAACAACTGTTAGGCAAGCCTTTTCAATGAATGTATAATTGAGTTCATAGCCATTCAATGTTCTACTGATGTAATATATGGCGCGTTCCTTTCCTTGTTGATCTTCTTGTGCCAATAGTGCCCCCAGTGAAACATCTGTTGTTGAGATATATAGTCTAAGAGGCTTTCCTGCAATTGGTGGTACTAGAACTGGTGGATTCATCAGGTACTGTTTAATTTGGTAAAAAGATTCTGCACACTTAGTCTCCCATCTGAATGTACATTTTTGTGTAGCAAGTGGTTAAATGGCAGACTTTTATCTGCTAGTTGAGCGATGAATCGCCTGATTGATTGAAGTCGTCCTTGGAGAGATCGAATTTGACTGATATTCTTTGGTGGTGGCATATCCATGATGGCTTGTACCTTTGCTGGATCAACTTCAATACCTTTAGCTGAGATGATGTAACCTAGTAACTTGCCTGATGTAACCCCGAAGACACACTTCTTAGGGTTGAGTCGGACTTGGAATTTCTGCAACCGATCAAAGATCTTTGTTAGGATGCTGAGATGTTCAGCTCTGGTGAAGGATTTTGCTAGTAAATCATCCACATAGTCTTCCATAAATGTGTGCATCATATCATGGAATATGGTTGTCATTGCTCTTTGATAAGTGGTGCCTGCATTCTTTAAGCCAAAAGGCATAACATTCCAACAGTATGTTCCCCAAGGACAGGTGAATGCTGTTTTATCTTGATCTTCAGGAGCTATCTTGATTTGGTTATAGCCTGAGAAACCATCCATTAGTGAGAGCATTGCATGGCCTGCTGTGAGATCTACAATTATGTCGATACTGGGTAGAGGAAAGTCATCTTTGGGACAAGCTTTGTTGACGTCTCTGAAGTCAGTGCATATTCTGATACTACCATCTGGTTTTGATACTGGAACGATATTGGATATCCACTCTACATAGTCAATGGGTCGGATGAATTCGACGTCTAATAATTTTTTTAGTTCAGTTTTGACCATGAGTGCTACCTGTGGATTCATCTTTCGTAGCTTTTGCTTGACTGACTTGACTCCTGTAGAGATGGATAAGTGATGCATGATTAGGTGTGGATCTACTCCGGGCATATCAACATATGACCAGGCAAAGTTAATTTGCTGTCCTTTAAAGAAGATGATAAATGCCGATCTTTCCTCCTCTGTCAGAGATTCTGCAAGGTGAATGTGTCTGGTTGCTTCTGTGGTACTAATGTTGATTGATTGAGTGGGCTCAATCAGTATGGGTGATCATTCATGAAAATGTTCAGGAAGAGTGTCAAGTCTCCCATCATTAGGTGCCTTAAAAAGGTTTTCACCCTCAGATGCGTCCTTTATTTTTACTTTTTTGGAATCTATAACTGCCATTGACTGGTTTTCAGCATTAGATTCATTATTTGATTCATTTTTGCGACTGAGAGACTTGGCACTCCCTGAAGAACATACATCATTATTTCATTCACTGGTAGAGTCTGTTTCCGGATTTACGGTACATAGGTAATGGATAATAGATTCATCATCTGGAAAAATAGGGATATCATGAGTCTCAGGTTCATTCCAGTCGATGAGATCAGGGAAGACAAGTGGTAAGGAATCATTTGGCGGGTCAAGTTCATTTACTGTAAGTGTTAGGATAGAGTTATCATCGTGACGGGTCTTGTTTTTAAAGAAGTCTAGGATTTCATCGAGGTCTTCGATGGTATCATCTTCTACATAGACTTGTTCGTAATATTTCTGTTCGCTTTCCTGAACGTCATAGATATGTTGTGGTCCAAACTCAAGAGGTCTATCCTCTGCATTATGTTCTTCCTGAGAAAGGGATATAGAATCAGTATCATCCAGGATATCAGTAGTAGCATTGGAGCAGGTACCCCATTCATATTCATTGGAATCTGTCTCATAGGCATTATCCCAGATTCTATCTGTGCTGTAAACAGGGGTGTTGTACGGTGAAAACAAATCTTTGATGATGGATACTATTTTGATATTTTGTGTTGATTCTGTATCAGATCCATCTTCTACTTGCTGGATTTGTTCATAGACTGTGCTTCTTCGGGGAGGAATAACGGTATTTGAAGATGTCCTGATTTGTTCTTGAGATATTGGTGTTTGAATATGAGCTACTGCTGCAGATAGAGCCTTCTTATGACTTAGAAGTTTTTCTTGATGTAACTTCTGATCTTGACGTTCTCGTGCCTTCCGGATTGTTTCTGCTGATTCAAAAAGTGCTTCCTGTCAGGATTCTTCTTTGTATGGTGTCTTTACTTTCCATTGAGGTTTGATAGGTAGGTGAGGCGGTTGCTTCAATAGGAACGTGAGTTTAGAACCCAATCCTGCTTTGTTTCTGCTAGGTTGTGAAGGAAGATTTATAGGTTCAGTGACTCCTTCTTTGCATTTGCCAATGGGTCCTTTACCGTCATATCCCATTTGCTTCATGATTAAGTAGCCTTTTCCATACATGTGTGTTGGTAGAACAATGTCCAGAGCAGCTGCTCTATGATTTTCTTCTTCATCTTTGTATAACCAGCTAAGAATATCTTTGTCTTCTGATTCATGTGCTAGAGTACCCAATTGGATGAATGTACCATCAAATTTAGTGATGGGCTGAGTAGCCAGTTGTGTTGATGTAGTAGGCAAACCATGCGATCTAGGTGAGGTTGGCAATTTTGCCAAACATAAAGGCTCCAAAGAGTATTCTCCCATGCCTTGGTCTTTGATTTGCATTTTCTGCTTGAAGTCTCCCCATAAGGAGTTGGATTTTGCTGTATATGGATCTGATGTTGAAGATTGCTGCTTTTCTCTATTATGAGGAACCAAACTGTCCTGTGCTGCCCCCATTGCATTGCAATGTTGAAATGGATTGTGATCAGCTGATATGGAGATTTCCTGTCCATCATAAGGAAACTTGACACACTGGTGATATGTAGAAGGTACTGCTTGCATTTCATGTATCCAGGGTCGGCCTAATAAGATATTGTAGGTGAGATCAATATCTAAGACTTGACATATAGTATCCTTTTGCACTGGTCCTACTTGAATAGGTAATATCACTGTTCCTTTAGAGGACATTTCCTCATCATCATATGCTTTTATGGTAATCTTTTTACAAGGATCAATAGATTCTTCTGAGAAACCTAGTGCACGGATAAGCTTTAAAGTACAGATATTAAGACCGGCTCCTCCATCTATTAGGACTCTCTTGACTCGGTGTTTGCAAACAATGACTTCAATATGGAGAGGGGTATTATGCGGATGACTCAATGAGGTATTGTCATGCTCTGTGAAGGTGAGGTTATGAGATCCTGTCATATGGGCAACCATGGCTTGAAATCTGTCTGTATCCAGATTTTGAGGTACATTTGTTTCTAATAGCGCTTGCTCTAATATGTCTTTGTGTTTTGGAGATAGTTTTAATAATTCCAGGATAGATATCTGAGCTGGAGTCTTGCGTAGTTGTTTAACCAAGTCGTATTGGATCTTTGGTGTGGTAGTTGGAGGTGTAGTGTGTCCCTTCAAGACATATTTCTGAGTGCGGGTTGTTACATTGACAGATTCATGATCATGCTGATCTCGGATGGTGATGACATTTACTTGATGATCTTCAGCTAATATATGATTGATAGTGTTATCGTAAATGTGATTAATACGAGCTCCGCGTGTATCATTTGAAGTTGATGCTCCATCTTTATTATAATTTGGGAGAGGATTTTTTAAGGCTTCGTGATCATTATTTGTTTTGAGACCATCGACCGTTAAGTCACCTCGATCAATCATGTCTTGTATTATATGTTTCAATCTCATGCATTCGTTTGTTTTATGACCCTTGTTGCGATGGAAATCACAATAGTGTGAATCATTCCACCAAGGTGGTTTGACTGGGGGTTCATAATTGTTGAGCGGTGGTAAAGAAAGAACCTTGTTTGCCAAAAGTTCTCTAAATGCGGATTCTAGTGATTGTCCCAGTG
This sequence comes from Cryptomeria japonica, assembly GCF_030272615.1. Taxonomy (NCBI): domain Eukaryota; kingdom Viridiplantae; phylum Streptophyta; class Pinopsida; order Cupressales; family Cupressaceae; genus Cryptomeria; species Cryptomeria japonica. Next base: position 368,885,896 of record NC_081414.1, on the reverse strand, counting down.
GTGTGAAGATACGCTTTTGGAAATTGTTCGTGTTGTTGTGTGGATTGTTGTTAGGTCCTAGATTCATGTTTTTGTCTCGATTATCGTTGGTGTTGTTTGTGTTGATTTGCCCTTGATCAGTGTTTTGCGCATACGTATTAGCACTGGGAGTAGCATTTTTAGCATTTTTCATATTCTGAGGATTTCCAGATAATGCAAGCACTGGTTGTTTCGATTTAGGATCATGTGGTTCGTTGTTGCCTTCGTTTTTGTTTCGAGTCCAAAATCTAGATTTGTCAAAGTTGGTGTTGTTTTGGTTATTATAGTTTGATGAATTTGTTCCTTCCTTGTAGAATTTGAGTGTTCCCTTTTTGACACATGCTTCCTCTACTTGAATGCCATTTTCAATCAATTTGGCAAAGGATGGTATGCATTGAAGTTTGAGTCTGTAACTCATCTCGCCATTCAAGTTATCAATGAAGATTTCCATTTTCTCCTTTTCAGGAATATCTCGAGGATATCTTGATACCATGCGTCGCCAACGTTGAAGGAATAACATGAATGTTTCATTGTTCTTTTGTTTGGTGTTGCAAACATCTAGCATGGTTATGGCATGTTGGATGTTGTAAGAATAGTGGGTGATGAATTTGTTAACCAATTCGTCAAATGATCTGACAGGTGGTGTAATCTTGGATAACCATTCCATTGTTTGTCCTCCCAGGCTTCTTGGGAACAACCTCATCAGATAAGTGTCATCATGAGCAAATTCAAGACTCATGGTGCAAAATTCTCGAACATGGTCCCGAGGATCACTTTTCCCATCATATTTATCAAATTTGGGAACGTCTAAGTTTGGAGGAAAAGGTACCATGTTTAATCTTCTGTCAAATGGATAAGGACAGATTTCATTTATAGAATACCGCACCATTGTCCCTTGTTGCATATCTTGTATTTGTCTTTGCAGCATTTGCATTTGTTGAGTAAGAGCAACCAAGGGCGCATTATCTTGTCGAGGGAAGAGTTCTTCCCTTGTAGTTGTTCTTAACTGAAAAGGTGTAGTAAATGGTATGTGTTGTTCTGGAGTTTCAAGTTCAGGTATTCGCATTTCTGGTATACGTTGCTCTGGAATGTGTTGTTCAAAGTTATGTTGTTCAGGTATGTGATTTTCTTCTTCTTGGTTTTGTTCTTGAGATGCATATTGCCGAAATCCGGTTTGAAAAAGATTTGGGTCGAAATCTTCAGGAAGTTTAACACCCTTGCTTGTGAGCATCAACAAATATTTTTCCTTGTCATTTTCCATGAGCTTTTCGACAAGTTTTTGGAAGGAAGGATTTTCTTGACATTCCCGAAGAAGTACGTCAATAATTTCAGGTTCTTCTACGGGTGGAACTTCAAAAGGATTTGATAATCTACGATTCATACTTGATTCTGCGAGTGCCTTGCTTTGTTTATCTCGTTGAGAGCGAGTGACAGGCATTTTAGTAGAAGCTTTCAGTGATGAAAGGGACAAAAGCCTCTTCGATGTGTCTTTCGGGCGTGGGTGGTTCTGGTCAAGATGTGTTATATGTGATGCACTCGTCGGGCAAGAATGCTGGATTGATTTTTTTTTTTCTCCGCGGTTTATCTTTTGATTAAAAGCAGACTTTTGACAGTATGCTCTTGTTTTCAGGGGTTCTTTGTCAAATTCACTAGATTTGTTTTAGATACAACGTTTGACGTGATGAAGAAATACCCGATGGGATTTGAAGAGTTGACGATTGATGTATAAAAATTTATTTCTCTTGATGAATTTGGAAAAGCTAGGTTGTTGTTTCTTCAACGTGATGTTACGATAGAGGTTCTTTCTTCTCAGAATAAGGGGATTAGTCATGAATGAGTGATCAATGATTTCCTTTGATTTGTTTGGATTTAGTTGATTCTTGTTTTGAAAATTTCAAATTTTACTTTATCAGAATGAAGGTTTAGATATCCCTTCACGATAAAGCGTGTCAAATGATATGGATAAGAAGTTTCCCGATCTGGAAACTGGATTTGACAATTTGCAAATTTTTAGACAAGTGGTTGTGAGATAAAATCCGTAAGATGTTTAAAGGATTTGATTGATACTAATGATGAAAATGTTCCAGATTATGATAGGAGAGACGTCCTCTATTGTGCGATTCGTTTTCAGATTCTGACAACTTTGTTTGACACAAATTGAACTTGAGAAAAGTTTTTAACGGTTTGTTTTTGTCACTCTGGTTTGATAAAAGATGATTTTTGATGAAAAACTGTTTTTTAAAATATTTTTGAAATTTTTAAAAATTTTCGGTTTTTTAACTCTCTGTTTTTCTGCCTGGGCTTACGCGCTAAAACAGAGGTTTTATGCGCTACTGAATTTTCTTGGTGCGCTAAAATGTTTTTCACACGCGCTAATCTGCCCCTAGTTACGTGCTAAAATTTTGTTTCTGTAAAAATTTTGCTCTAATAGGTGAAAAATCCACGTGCTAGACTGGGCTTGATACGCGCTAACTATTTCCACCAATGCACTAAAGTATGGTTTCTACGCGCTAAGCTGTTTGTTTCACGCGCTAAGACAGGCTGTTGAAATTTGCTGTTGAGTTTGTTTGGAAAAACGACACGCTACACTGTGCCTCCTACGCGCTAGCTGTTTTGTTCTTTGCGCTAACTTTGGGTATCTACGCACTAATATTGTCCTGAGATGCGCTAGAATGTGTTTTGGACGCGCTAAAAGATTGTTCACTGTTTTGCCTTAGGATTGAAATGCTACTGTTTTAGTTGTACGTGCTATTTTGACTTTTGGATGCACTAATAGAACTGTTACACGCGCTTGCTCTTACGTGCTAGACCACCCTGATTTTTCTTTTTTGGTGTTTTTGTGAGGATTTTGAATTTTGTTGAGAAAATTTTTAAGTGTGATGGATGATTTTCTGAAATAAAAAACGCAAGCACGACACACAAAGTACAATCATTTCGCCTAATCTAACAGAAAGTGTATGTTCTGTCGAGGATGTGTTCAAATCTCCAATGTTTTAACAGGTTTTGATACAAAGTAAGACACTTCAAAAAGACTCTTTATTCAAGGGTCATAAGTAACATCATAGCCCACTAGTCTCGATACTTCGTCAGCTCAAACAACCGTGTCACCCCCTAGAGGGCGCCCATTTTTTTGCCTTTTGCCAGAAGTTAACTCAAAGTGAATTGCTTCACAGTTGAGTAGTTATCATGGGAGATATATGGTGAGTAATCTTGGGGGCGGATTCTTCCCCACCCTTGCACTATGATGTTACAAATGTTTGGATACTGACTCGACTCAAAGCTTCTAATTCTATGGTTCGTAATCAGGCTTCCCGTTCGGCCGTCAGTGATAAACTCCCTCAGGAGGCTTCCCAACCTTTAGAATAAAGGCTTTACGTATCTCGAGGATACTGGGGGAAGGCTAATCACTGCGCGCAACCGTTGAAAAAGACTTTCGTCACTTTCCACATTTGATTATAGTGGGTTGGAATTCTTGGCGTCAAAGTCGTTCCCCACTTAGGTCGTTCCCTTCACACCGGCCATAAATGGCTTTAAGAGTTGATTGCAACTCCTCGAGAAGGCAGGCCTGCTAAAGGATTTTTAATGCATGAAGTACTGAAAGCGTAAGAGTGGTTTGGCTTTTTGATCACCCAGTTAAGGGGAGAGCATATACCTTCCACTTTTGAGACAAAGCAAACAATGAGGTTTTATTTTAGCCTTTCAAATCAGTAATTTTCTAAAATCTATGCAGAGATATTGCTCCACAAAAACATGATGTTCTTTTTATTCGTTCAAAGCAATGATTGTCTAATCTATGAAAAAGAAATAGTCAACAAAGCAAATTTGAATGTTTTTGGAGGTCAACAAAAGAAAATCGTCTTGCTGTAAAAGCAAATTTCCTCGCTTTACCTGCAAGAAACTGTTAAAACCCTGCAAATAAACAAAATGACAAGATTGTCAGTTGATTCGGGGGACTTCTACAAGTCTAGAATTTTAATTCGGTTACAAATTTTTTTATTTTTTTTTTGTTTGTTTGTTTTGTCTATGATGCGCTACAGAACAAACTGTACATGCTACAATATGCTACAGATGCGCTATAGTTTCTTTTCTCTACGCTATTCTGTTACCCGGATGCGCTACTCTATATGTCGTACGCGCTAATCTGTGTTTTGCTTTTTTCCGCGGTCCGTTATGCAGGAAAAATTTGAATCCGATACGCTAATTTTTGGTTTCAACGCGCTGGAATATGTATTACAAGCGCTAAAAGGTTGAGCGGATGCGCTAATCTGTTAGGTATATGCGCTATTATGTGTTTTGCCCGCGTTGACACCTACAGGAAAATTTGTTAAATAGGATCATGCGCTAAGGAAAAGTGTTCACGCGCTAAGACAGAGAGCCCACGCGCTAAACAGTAGGCTAGAAGCGCTAGATTGTTAGGCGGATGCGCTAATCTGTTAGGTATATGCACTGATTCTCATTTCCCGCGGACCTGCAAAATGATCGATTTTAAAAAAAATGATGTGTTATTGGGGGTCGTGCCCCACAGTGGGCGCCAGAAATGTATGTGGGAAAAGTGGGTGAATAAAACTTAAAATGTGAAAATTTAGTAAATACCAATCCACACACACACAGGACTTCTTGATGCAAGCTATGGAGTAACGTAGTGTTACTCAGCTTCCCAAGGAGGGTCCCATGGTTCTCTATCTCACAATGTCCCTCAAACCAACATTTTTGCTCTCAGATTACTGAGCAAAATGGTTTAGGGATGGCAAATATGAGAACGAGAGATGCTTTTTTAGATTTTAGTATGAGATGTGTTGTAAGCTATGTATGATGCTAAAATGTAATAAACTTAGATGATAAGATGACGAGGTTAGTATGAATACTATCCTAGTATACTATATTTAGTCTATGATTGAGCTAAAATGATAAAGAAAGTAATCTAAACTTGCATATTTAGTCTACTTTCTGATCTAAAAGAGAGGCTAAATGAGGAGCATATATGAAATGAGAAAGCTTGAAAGAATTTGAGCATAAGTGTAATGCTTCAAATTTGAAAGATGATTGTTTTTGAATAGAGGAATGAGAGCTCTATTTATAGCACAAACAGGGCAATGGATGGTCAGGATTGAAAGGTTTAATCAAGGGCCAGGTTTGAAAGTTGGGGATCCATGTGCACAATTTGTACCAATGAAATGGTGACAAGTGTCAACATAGGATTGGGTTGAGAGAAGAGGTTGGAGGCATTAAAGGCCTGAGAAGACCTCATGGTTATCTAAAGGCTAAGGGTCAAGTCTAAATTAAGATTACCCACTGGATTAAGAGTTAATCCAAGGATAAACCTTTGTGCAAATGATCAAGAGATAATCATGGTCAAAGCATTAATGGCCTGATGAGACCCTTGGGTTGGATAGAGGTTGAGTCAAAACAAATGTTTTAACCATGTGGGAGGGTTTGAATTAACCATTAATGGTTATTAGAGACTTTAGGGATTAAGTGGTTGAAGGTTGGAAGCCTTTAATGGTTTTCAAAGACTTTAAGGGTTTTAGTGGTTGAAGGTTGAAAACCTTCAATGGTTATCAAAGACTTTAAGGTTTTTGAGAAGTGACTTCCCTTTGCTTAGGGATGTGACAAAGTTTAGAGGAGGGTTAGGTTAATTAGAAGCAATTAGAAGATTCTAGAAGGGATTAGGAAGGGGTTTGGGATTTTGCAAGTGGATGGAGGGATAATAGGATTTAATTGAATTAAATGATTTTCATTCAATTTGGTTGTAATTAAATAAATTTGATTTATTCAATTTGGGATAACTATTTAATTAAATTTGGATTTAATTAAAAGTGGATAGGGGGGGGATTTAATTGAATAAAATGATTTATTCATTAAATGGATATAGTGAATTTTATTTAAATAAATTGAGTAATTTATTTAATAAAATAGAAGAATGTGGATAATTTAATTAAATTGGATTTAATCAAATAGAAAAATGAACATAAAATATTCATTTAGGAATGTGGTCATTTTTATACGTTTACAATAACTTTGCTTGTTTTGACCTCTAGTAGGTCAGTTTGTGTTTGCATTTCTACTAGCAAAGGTTTAGGATTTTCAGCTGTTGCCGGTGGCACTATCTCGGTCTGAACCTATACCTCAACTTGTTTCTGTTCCTATTTCTCAACCTATGCCTCAGAGGGTTTCTCTGTGCTCTCTACTACCAGTTTTTCAGATGATGTCTCGGTATGCATTGTCGGTTTCTCTGTATTCACCTCTGCACTGTCCATTCTCGATTTCTCTGATTGTTTCTTAGTTTTATCTACCGGTGCTTCTGATGGTTTCCCAGTGGTGTCCTCTACCAGTTTCTCTATCTGAGTAGGTTTTTTTGTGCTTATATTTATAGTATCACTAACTATAATCTCAACATCTATAGTCGGTGGCTTAATAGCCATATCTTTCTTCTTGTCCTCAGTGGTCTCTTCGTCCACCACAATGTTTACCTCTTGGGTATCGATATTCATAGTGTACAAAACTTCAGACTCGGGATTTGTATCCTCTTGAGGAGTCTCCATACTCTCTGTAGCTGGTTGATTGTCAATGGTTTCTACTGGTGGAGTATCAGAAAGAGGTGGGGGTAAGTTATCAGTTATTTTTAGGTTCAGAGGTCCACCTTCCTTACCTTTACCCTTATCCCTATCCTTTTGATAGACTCTGATAGTCTTAGGTCTTTTAAGTTCTTCTTGTTTCTCCTTTTCAACAAAGAATATGTCCCATTGATCTGTAGTCTCTTCAGAAATTTCATTCATTCTTCCTACCATCAGTGCTACATGTCGGTGACCAGTTGAAAATACTGTTTGGTTGGCTTCACTAATTAATTGATCTATTTCTTCAGTGGAGTTCACTGGGTGAACTGCAAGTAATTTCTTAATTTTTATCTTTTTATCTAGGTTAATAATAGCCACCCTTCTAGCTTCTAGTCTTTTGTATAGATCAGTGGGTATTTCATCAACAATCTTCGTAAAAAATTTCTTGTATATGTCCAAGTGTAGAATTACACTATTTTCTATGCTTTCTTTATCATTAGTGGAAAGTGTGTTATACAGTTTGCTAATGTTTTTCAACTTTCCATCCTCTGTTATTTCACTTAAAAGTTTGTCTAGTGGAGCAATATCTTGTTTTACCTTCTTCTTCTTTGGAGTCAACTTCTTAACTGGAGGCCTCACTACTTGTTGCTTTTGCCTTGTTCTCCTGGGTATAGGTGAGGGTACCGGTGAGGGTTTTCTTTTCCTTTCTACCCTTTTGAATACTGCCAGTATATCACTTTTAGAAGAAGTTGCAATCAGTGAAAGATGAGTTTCTAGTTGAAGTCCTTCCAACTCACTTTCCTTAATACTAGTTTGCTTTAATACATCTTCCTTAATTGCTTTAGCTTGTCTAGTTCCCTTCCTCACTGCTTGTTCAACTTTCTTAACTCTTTTCTTAGACTGAATACCACTTTCAATTGTTTCTGCATTGCTAAAGACTTTCTCAGATGGTTCCTTTGGTGCTTCAAGGAGGGCTTTTGCATAAGATTCAATGATGTTATCATCTATTTCATATCCCATTTAAGTTACCTAGATAGTCCTAGGGGCAATTGCCTCCATCCAGATTTCATCTTTCTTGATTACAAAACATATTTCCTTTTGATATTTATCTACAATTGCCTGTGACAACCTAATTCTTCTCTTCATTTGAGCCTTTACTACTTGAAAATCTTCATTTATATTTTTCTCTCTATTTTCTCCCATGTTGTTTAATGTATCCAATAGTTGCTTTCCTACCGGTATATCAAAGTCAAAGTCTTTTCTACCAATACCGGGTACTTCCTTAGTAATGTACAACATCAAACATACAAGCAAATTTCCAAATCTAAAAGTTCCTTTCTTATCTCCTTTGATTTTCTTCAGATTGTCTATCAATTCATCTTTAAGTCATTCATAGATGTCAATCTTAGCATTGTTGTTCACTAAATCATAAGCTCTTTTAATACACAAGCTAGATACTGAGTTTAACCTATTTGCATGTGTGGCCTTATAGCCAAGAATCATACTGACAAATATAACATTTATGTCATTTACATCATTGAATCTAAGTGATCTCTTGTCAAATGTTGCGCTGGCTAGGTCCATTACTATGTCATTAGAGACCTTTTTAGTTCTGTCAAGGCTGCTACGGGTGGAAGGTAACCCTATTATTGCCTTAACCGCTTCTTTTGTGATCTTATGAATTGAATCCAACCAAAATAATTCACCATGAACTCTGCTTAGCACAATCCTTATAACATCCTTGGGAAAATCTGGGATACTAAGGATTCAGTAAAACCTAGGGTTTCCACTATCTTATGTTCCAGTTTGATATTTCTAGATTCATCATATAAAATAGCCTCATACATATTCTTGATTTCTTCATCTCCTAGTTCCTCTATATGATGATGTATGTATATCCTAGGATCCTCTACATAAACTACTCCTTTAAGAATTTGAGAAAATGCACCTAGGGTATCATCTTTCTTCGCTATTTCTAGAACAAGTTTGAATACGGGTCTAGGGCGCTTGATAACTTCAATCACAGTAGGGTTTGCAATAAATTCAGGTGTGGATGAGGAATCCATAGTTATAAATACCTCAATCTGCCTTAAGGATGAGTGCTTGGATGAACTGCTTCACTTTTTCGCTAAGGATGCCTTCGCTCAGAAATTTTTGCGCTCTTGAAGATTTGAATGCTCGGTGAATGAAAAAGGAGCCAAAACACTTACTTTATAATGTTATTTTCTCTGACTACCACATTTAATGTTTGTCGGTTAAGTCACAACTTAACTCATTTGTCGGTAAAGAAGTAATTCAACTTCTCACCATCAACCGAGGGTATATTAGCATGTTTTTCAGTTTATTGCTAAACCCCCAAAGGATTTTCCTTCATTTAGATGAAGAGTCTTCTGTTGGTGGAGTGTTACTCTATTCTGTCGGTGGAGGAGTATTCCCATCAACATTCTGATCTGACTTTTTGATCCATTGTTTTGATAATTCTTGCTTTACCTCTTCAACCTTTTCTTTACCTTTCAAGTTGGGTCCTTTGTTATTTGTCGGTGATGTCTTGCTTCTACAAAATTTAGCAATATGTCCAATCTTGTTACAAGCATAACAAGTCACATTGTTTTTCTGAATAGCTTTCCCATATCTTATGTCAGTTTGTGTTCTGCATTGATTAGATAGATGTCCAAATCTTCCACAAACATAAAATCTTACATTCATTCTGCAATTTTCTGAATTGTGACTAGCTTTGTTGCATTTAGAACATTGACCGGTGGGTGTATTAGTGTTCTGATAATTTCTAGATCTACACTGATTTTTTCTATGACCATACGTGTTACAGTTAAAGCATTTTCCATTAAATTTGTAAGTATTAGGTTGTCTTACCAGTTTGCTATGATCATGTTTGTTTGTAGTACCAGAGATTTCACCAACTTCAAAACCAAGGTCATTTGCATCACCATTTGGTTTTTGATTCTTCAGCATGTCATCAAGTTCTTCTGAAATTTTCTTGAATTTTTCTTTGTGTTGATTTGTAGCAGCCAGTTCACTCTCCAAGATTCCTTTCTGTCTCATGAGTTCAATTCTATCATTTTGTGTATGCATCAAATCTATCTTTAACATATCATTTTCATGACTAAGTCTTGTGTTTTCATTTCTAGCATCATTCAGTCTTCTAACCAAGTCCTCTTAATTCTTCTTCCGATTTTTCAGTTTCTTTACAAAATCTCATAGTCATATCTTGCATCTCATTCTTCATTGTATTGTTTTCTTGTCTCAGTTTGTTTACTAGATCATTAAGAGTTTCTTTTTCATCTTCATCATTCTACATCTTTTCACAAAGTTCTCTTCTCTTATTCCTTGCTATAGTGGAATTTTCTTGAAGTCCTCGAATAATATCCTATGCAGCCTTCAGATCATCTTCAAGTTTGATATTCTTCACTTTTTTCTGCATCATAGTTTGAAAGAGTTGTTTCCAATTGCTTTCTCAAGTTTTCCATCTCTACCAGTGTCAAGACCTTCCTCAGGCTGTTAGGCTTTTGAAAATAGAGGACCAGGCTCTGATACCAATTGTTAGGATTTCCAAAGATACTGAGAGGGAGGGGGTGAATTAGTATCTGACCAATATAAGAATTTATTTGAATTATAACATGGAAAGCATATCAAAACTATGTACTGGTAAACCAAAAATAATGCAGTAAATAAGAGCAATAACCACAACATAAGAGACACACCATAACACAATATTTTTAACAAGGAAACCTAGTGCTGGAAAAACCTCGGTGGGATTTGTGACCCACAATATTCGCTTACTGGCCAATAAGGGAATATTACTGTTTACAATAGGGGCCTACACATGCAGGAAGGCCAACTGCCTAGAGCTCACTGCTCAATTATAAAAAAAGTCTCACTAACTTACAAAAATAGATTATACAAATCCAATGTCTTGTATTGCTTCACATCAACATCTACTATGCTAGATTCAGTACCGATTTAAGCTCTGCTACATACATAAACCCTTATCCCAATAATTTGCATATTAGGTCTTCTATATTCTTTTCATCTTCTATCACTAAATTATCTACAATGATCTCATACTTATATGAGTCATATTACAATCCACCAAGTCATCTTACAAAAGATTTTACAATTAAATACAAAATACATTTAAAGAAAATTCTTGTCGGCCATGGTGCCAGCGATCAATCTTTTTGGTGTCAGTGATCTGTGTGCCGGTGTTGAGTCTGTCGGTGTCAGTGCCTATCGGTATCATAGGAATGAAAGGTTTCCATCAATGACAACATGTTCAATCACCTACAATTTCTCATTGGACTGTGCATTTTCCAGCATTCTTAAACCATAATTTCAAATTCTGAAGGATCGGGGTTTCACCGACATTCTGGAGATGCCCGAGTTTGAGGATGAGATGATTCGGTAAGTTCTTAGCCGAGTCCATGGCAAATTCATGTGGCTTGAACGACCCTATAAAATCACCAAGGAGGTGATTTTTGCTATCACCAACTTACCCTAGGTTAGACAGACACCGGGTAGGAGGAAGATTCTGAACAATGAGGTGAACAAGCTAACCGATGCCACCTCTGACAACCAGTCGATGCAGATTAGCACTATCAAGGATAATGTTGTTTAATTTGCAAGCATGGTGATTGGATACAAGGTAACTCAATCAAATCGATTGAACTCTATTTCCAGTTCCTATATTTTCTGTGCACACAAGATGGTGAAAGAAAATGAGAAATATGATCTTTGTCAGTGGATGTGTGATGAGTTGATTTCTAATTTGGAAAAGATTAAGGGAGATAAGAAAGGTACATTCTGGTATGGAAATCTCATTGTCTATTTGATGCTTTTCTTTTTGAATGAGATACCAGGATCTGGTAAGAGGCAATGGTCCTTTGATATACTAGTAGGTAAAAATATCAAGGATGCATTAAGAAACTTGGGACAAGACAGAGACTCCATTTTATGGGGTTATTTGAAAGCATTTCAGAAAGCTATGAAGAAGAGGGAAAAGATCCCTAAGTGTATTATTGATAAATACTCTACCAACATATGCTTCATGATGAAAAAGGATAAAACTTTGATGGAGGCAGTGCAATCTAGGACTATCTGGGTTACAAAGATAGGCTATGAGGTTGATGCAAAGATCTTGGACCTTTATGCCAAGATGCTTATAGATGCCTTGGTTGATGAGAAGGAGAAAATATTTAGCACAACTAAGCAGAAGGAATCTGAGGTAAAGATTAGTTTCGGCAAGAAGAAAAGGGAAGGACAAATCAAGAAGGTTGAAAAAGATATCAAGAAGATGTCCTCTGAAATCAAACAAATCATTGGTTTGGTAGAGACTTCTCCTCCTACAGTTGTTTAGGCTTCTCTGGCTATAGGAACCGGTAAGGGTTTATCTAAGAGGAAGAAACCAGAAACATTTATTGCTCCTGTTGAATTTGATTCAGAGACTGAGGAAGAAATCTTGAAGATTCCTAAGATCTATATGAAGATTTAGAGGAAGAAGTTCGAGGAAGGGAAGCTACAGAAATCCATAGTCACTCCTCCAACAGCTCTGAAGAAAATTTTGAAGGAGAGGAAGCCTACTGAGAAAATGAAACTAGCCAAGGTTATTGCTCCTCTTTCTATTGCTGAATTGATTGATCAGATCACAAAGGATGGTATTTTGAGTAACATACAACACTATTATGGTGATATGGATAATAAGGAACACAAGGAGATTGATGAATCAGTTTTATTATATTTAGACATATATAAGAAAGCTTTACTTGAAATTGAGACTCAAATACTAGCAGATTTGTATAATAAGTTAGATTCTAGGAGGTTATCGACTATTGAGGAGGACAAGCATATTACAATTCATGAATTACTAACTGTTGGACATAATGGATCACTGAGAGGGGGGTGAATCAATGATTTAAACACTTTTCCTTCAACAAGGAGATACTATTAATATATAAAACAAAATGAGTGCTAACTGATAGCTCAAATAGTGCAAATAGGGTTTGTGAAAGGACTTACTAAAATATTAACATAACACATGCACAGGAATCCATCACACAACACCAGATATATATGAGGAAAACCCAATGTGGGAAAAACCTCAGTGAGAATAGCTGTTGGAGATCTTCTGCTTCAATCCAGCCTCACATTGAATATTTGATTATAATATTTAGGGCACCAACCCAAGGAGCATCAACCCCTAATTTATGAGCACAACTCAAAGGAACACCAACCCATACACAATTTATAGGCTATAACATAAAGGAGCTACAACCCCTGCACTAAGTTCCAACTTAGTGAAAACAATATAAAACTAAGTTATAAAAATGAAATTGTTGTTGCAAATGAAGTTTTGCAACCTTATAATATTCTGCTCTGCTGGTTTCAACCTTACCAGTCTGTATTCTCTCCACCCACTCTACAACTTGGCTTTGCTAATAACTTTTCCAAATCTCCTCTCACAATGTCTTCACACCTCAACTCACACTCGATCACTCTTTATTAGGTACCAATTTTGCTAACTTTTCACCTCTTTGTTCTATGCTCACTCCACTGGTTTGTTCCTTACACCGATTTATCCCATTTCTCCTTACTAGTCTAGTCTTCACTCATAAAAACTTCAAGTGTTTATCTCTTTAGCTCTCAGACAATGATTTCACACTTGCCTTCACTCTGCAGCAGCAACAATCACAGTCTCAAGTCATCATATTTAAGCTTGAGCTTTCCTGCCAAGAATCAATTCAAACTTAGGGTGGTTAGGGTTTCCTTCACTCGACCAAATCTGCATGAGATTCAATATAATCTACCTTGGATCGATCACCTATACTCAAGGAATGCATCTGAATGCATTTTCCAACATCTAATGCATATTTGCTAAAGATAGCAATCTCATCCATGATTTGTTGCCTTGAAATCTGTCGACTCATTACAGTCCAACTTTTTCCTTCTCGAGGTCATCTTGTAGTCTAATTTCTTTTCTTCGATCCAGGTGCCAACTATGCCCTTATCTTTCTTTGTCATTATTTCTTCCTCAAGTCGCATAAGTATGTTATCATTCCGTGATTTGTGGTTGTTTCATTAATGTCGGCTAGCTATTTCAACAACCATGTCGATGGAAACTTCAACGACCTCTGCATTCTTGCCACCTCAGCTCCATATGGAATCACAATCAGTCATATACCCAATTCATCGACACAAGGTTGGTTTACACTTGAACATTCACCAAACTCATACTGGTACAATCTCTTATCGGTGAGACCTTCTCCTCCTCCTAACCGGTAGTGCACACTACACTGGTAGCACATCTTCACCTCTGGTGTTTTGTGATCATTTTAACATTCCGCCTCTTCATCATAAATAGGAAGCCAACCTCTAGACCATTTTATGCTCTACCAGTTATCACAACATGCTAACATACGCATGAATCTTACCTCATACCGGTGAGGTCAGTGATATTCTCAATACCTACTTGTCTTCCACCATACTGGTTGGCAAGCCTTCATGTTAATATTTCTTATGTTGGTTCAATCTTCTTCATACCAGTTTGACATACTTCTACTAGTAGCCTGTAATACCAATTGACATCAATGACAACTCAATGCCAACAATCTCCCCCTTTGGCATTGATGTAAACATTCTCTTTTCTAGTTTCTCTCCCCCTTTAACAACAATGACAAAGGGAACCTATGTCAGACACCTATAATCTCTCCTTTAACTTTTTCTGATTAAGACACACTCTCCCATAGTGTCCATGATTCATGATTCAAGAGTCATAAGAGAGTAACAATGGTTGACTCCCCCTGAATCATGCATCCTCTCATGCATTTAAGTGTTGCCAGATGGTGGGACAACTCCCATCTTTTGTCTTAAGTACTCAAATGGGCCCAAAGGAAGTGACTTGATAAATATGTCAGCAATATGCTCACTAGTTGGAACATATTCTACTATGACCTATTTGTCTACTACCTTCTCCCTCAAGAAGTGATACTTGATTGCAATGTGTTTTGTTCTTGATTGCATTACTGGATTCTTGGAGATGTTGATTGCACTTGAGTTATCACATCGGATTGGAATAGGTTCCATTATCTCCACCTGTATGTCTTTCAGTGTCTGATTCATCCATAAACTTGTGAACAACATGTAGAAGCCTCTATATACTCCACCTCATCAGTAGACAGTGACACTGAATCTTGCTTCTTACTATGCCATGATACTAACTGGTCTCCTAAGTAGAAAGCACCTCCACTTGTACTTTTTCGATCATCAATACTTCCTACCCAATCTGCATCAATATAAGCCTGCAAAGAGAATTCTCCTTTCTTTGGATACCACAAACCATAGCTAATAGTTCCTTGCAGATACTCAAAGATTCTTCTGACTGCATTTAGGTGAGATTGTTTAGGAGCAGCTTGGAATCTTGCTACCATGCAAACAACTTGTACAATATCTGGTCTAGATGTTGTTAGATATAACAAACTGCCAATCATAGACCTATACAATGTTTGCTCAACTTCCAAGGACTCATCTAGTTTGCTCAACTTACAACCAGTTACCATGGGAGTACTTACTAGTTTGTTGTCCTCCATTTGAAATTTCTTCAGCATGTCTTTAGCATACTTGGTTTGGGAAATGAAAATTCCTTTCTCCTGCTGTGAGATCTGCAAACCAAGAAAATAGGACAACTCACCTAGCATGGACATCTCAAATTCTATCTTCATCTGATCTACAAATTGTTCACACATGATGTCCTTGTCTCCACCAAAGATAATATCATCCACATATACAATATCTATAATCATGTGTTCTCCATTTACCTTGACATACAAGTTGTTGTTTGCATTCCCTTTCCAGAATCCTTTATCCTTCAAGTATTTGTCTAACTAGGAATATCATGCTTGGGAGCCTGCTTCAAACCATACAGGGATTTCTTCAACCGGCATAACCATATACATCTCTTTCAAGATTACCATTGAGAAAAGCAGATTTTACATAAATTTGATACACTTTATATCCCTTATAGGTTGAGAAGGCTAAAAACATTCTTATTGCCTCTAATCTAGCAACTGGTGCAAAGGTTTCTTCAAAATCAATACCTTCCACTTGAGCATACCCTTTGCAAACTAACCTTGCTTTATGTCAAACTATCTTACATTCTTCATTCATCTTATTCCAGTAGACCCATTTGGTACCTATGACATTCTTGTTTGTGCTAGTCTAGGAACAAGTTCTCTAGTCTGATTCTTCTCAGTTTGTTTCAATTGTTCATCCATGACATCTACCCACTTCTAACTTTTTCTAGCATAATCAAAAGTTTTGGGCTCTACTTCAATCATAAGGCAAAAATTTACTTGCTCACTTTTCCTGGCTAATCTCCTTCTGATCTGCACATCTTCATTCCTATCTCCTATGATATGTTCTTACGGATAATTCTTCTGCACATACCAGTTGGGGATCTTGATTGGTGTCATCTTCTACCAGTCCATTGTCAGATTTTTCTTCATATTCAATACATGATTCATCAATGTAAGGTGCTAGTGCATATTTTCCTCTATGTGAGTCTTCATCTATTCTCACATTTACACTCTCAACAACCCTTCTCAATCTCTTGTTGTAGCATTTGTAGGCTTTACTGTTAGTTGAGGATCCCAAGAAGATTCCTTCATCACTCTGGGAATCAAAAATTCCTAATCCATCAGCATCTCTCTTGATGAAAAACTTACTTCCAAATACTTTGAAGTGCTTGAGTGATGGTTTCCTTTCATACCATAACTCATAAGGAGTCATTCTATTGTTCACTCTTAACTGTACCTAGTTTAATGTGTAGAATACAGTATGAACTACTTCCTTCCAGTACATATCCGGTATGTTGGCCTCATTCAACATAGTCCTAGCCATCTCTTTCACTGTCCTATTTTTCCTCTCTACCACCCCATTTTGTTGAGGTGTCCTTGCAACTGAATACTATCTTTAAATTCCATGTTTCTCACAGTAGTCAATAAACTTTGATTTTCTACCATCTTCTTGAAAATCTTGAATGTCTCAAATTCTTGTGACTTATCATGCAAGAAGGTTACCCAAGTCATTCTTGAGTAATCATCTATGAACAACATGAAATAACTTTCTCCAGCCAATGTTCTTGTCCTTGTTGGCCCATATAAGTCTGTATGTATCAACTCCAAAGGTCTTAAGGTGTTATATTCCTTTGTTTTAAAGTTGACCTTTTCTTGCTTACCTCTGACATATTCATCATAGAATGTGCTTGCCAGTTTAATGATCTAAGGTATGTTTCTCACACACTGGTTCTTGCTTATCTTAACCAGATTATCAAAATTCACATGGCCTAGTCTCCGGTGCCACAACTAGCTTTCATCAACCTGTTCCATCATGCATTGGGACTCATAACATACCTTTAGATTATAGACATTACCCTTTGTTCTCTTTCATTCTGCTATCACCTGACCAATACTCTGCTTTCTTATCTAACAACTGATAAAGTCAATTGAAAAAATGTACCCTTTGTCACACATCTGAATTACACTCAGTAGGTTATGCTTTAGTCCTTCCACATAGTAAACATCATGAGTCTTGAGCTTGCCATCAATATTCAATGTACCCCGACCTTTGATCTTGATGGAGGAGTTGTCACCAAACTGGACTGAACCACCATTCCAATCATCAAGCTTGATGAACTTTTTCTTATCTCCGGTCATGTGATTTGAGCAACCACAATCAACAACCCATAAATTTCTCCTTTCAGTATGTAGAGAAGTCTGCACAATCAGGCTGGACCCTATCTTGTTGTGTCTCCTTCTCTACCCAAACTGGTTTCTCTTCTTTCTTTTCCTCTTCTATCACTTTGTGTTCTGGTTTTGTTTCTAACTTCTCATCCAGTATAATTTTTTTTTTCTTTTCAGTTCTTAGCTAACAATACCTTGCTATGTGACCCGAATTTTGACATTTATAACATTTCACATTAGCACTATAAGATGTACTCAAAGCATTCTTGTAGGACATTTGCATATTACTCCTACATTCATAACTCTTGTGACCAAACTCATTGCAATTATAACATGCGACATTTGTACTTTTTAATGCAGCAAATGAATTTCTATTCTCAAAACTAGGGTTTACATTCATTTTCTTACATTCTGCCATTCTATGACCAAACTTATTCCATCGGTGGCAATAACCATGAAAATTTGGAACATATTGGTTAGGTTGTCTTGAACCTACAAATGACTGCCTCACTGGGGGTCTTTCTTTCATGCTACTAACTCTTGTGAATCCTTCATGATCAATACTTTCATTTCTCCTTAGATCTGCATGTTGGTGCATTGAGTATGGTCTTCAGTTCATTGATTGAGTATATCGGTTTGTGTGGCGGTTTCTAGAAGCATCTACATATGTCTTCTTGCTAGTATCCTTGCTTATCATGAATGTCTTCTTCTGTTCACCTTCATTTGAAGAGGTGAATTGTATCTCCTTCTCATATGTGTCTTTGTTGCTTGAACTTTGACCTTCTTGAAAACCTAAGCCACCGGTATCTTTAGATTGCTTCTATTTGCTCAACATCTTGTCTAGGGCTTCAATGTTGCCTTCATATTTGCTTCTAACTTTTATTTCTTCCTGTCTTTTCTCTAATTCCTTCCGGAGTTTCACTATTTCTGCTTCCAAATTCTAAAGCTCCTTTTCCTTTTCACTCAGACCGGTACTAGTAACTTCACACATCCTCTTGGCCTCTTCCAATTGGAGTTTTAGATCTGCAATAGTTTTCTTGGATTATTCAAGGGATTGCTCCAACAACTCTTGTTCTTCAACTATAGTCCTTTTTTCCTTCTTCAAGTCTCTTCTTATTTTCTTTAGCTCATCTAAGGCTCTAATGAGCTCTGCTTCAAGATCTACTTCTCCTTCTTGATCTTCCTCTTCTCCTTCTTTAGGTACCAGAAACTCTTGAGCCATGAAAAGGTTTGCTCTAACTTCATCTCCACTACAATAGTCATCTAAGGTACTTTCCTCATCTGTGGTTTCATTTTCATGTGTGTAAAGATTACTCTACTTCCGGTAGCCTCTTCTACCATGCCGGTAGACATTCTTCTTCCTATCCTTACCATATGATCTACTACCACTTGATTGATCATCTTCATTCTTATCACCATAGGGACATTTAGTAGCAAAATGTCCAATCTTTCCATAGTTGAAACATTTCAAAGGCAACTTGCCTTTGTATTTTCCCGAACCCTTCTTGAGTCTTTTGACAAAGTTTGCCATGATGTCATCAGAGTCTTCGCCGGTTGCATCATGAGTAGATTCTTCTTTTCCCTTTCTTGATGTTTTGAATGCAACTTCTTTCTTCACAAGCTCAGTACCAATAGTCCTCATCTCATAAGCAATTAGGAAGCCATACAACTCATCCATTGTAAATATTTTCAGATCTTTTTCTTCTTCTATTGCTGAGACCTTTGTATCATACTTATATGTAAGAGATCTAAGTACTTTCTTCACTACCACCTCATCTTTTATTTCTTCTTCAAGCCCTCTAATGGTGTTTGTTGTGTCATCAACCCTTTGGAGATAGTCAACAATCTTCTCTTCATCTCTCATCTTCAAACCCTCAAGTTGTGCTCTCAATGTCTGCAGCTTGGCTTCCTTGACTTTAGCATCACCTTCAAATATCTTCTGCAACCTATCCAAAGTATCTTTAGCAGAGGATCAGTGCATGACTTTAACAAACTCATTATCAAATAGCCCACTAAGAATGGCATTTTTTTCTTTAGCATTGTTCTCATATTCCTTCTTAGCATCTGGATCAGTAGGAGGATTATTAGGGACTGTGTACCCATTCACAACAGACATCCATACATCACAACCTAGAGAGGACAAATAGGTTTTCATTCTTCTACTCCAAAAAGCATAGTTGACACCATCAAACATAGGGGCTTTTGAGGAGGCAGATTCATTTCTTGCCATTGTGAAAAATTGACAGGATCTATTCAAGCTAGAGATTACTTTTGACAAAATAGGGTACCTGGGCTCTGATACAAATTGTTGGACACAATGGATCACTAAGAGGGGGTGAATCAATGATTTAAACACTTTTCCTTCAACAAGGAGATACTGATAATATATAAAACAAACTGAGTGCTAACCGGTAGCTCAAATAGTGCAAACATGGTTTGTGAAAGGACTTGCTAAAATATTAACATAACACATGCACAAGAATGCATCACACAACACCAGATATATACGAGGAAAACCCAATGTGGGAAAAATCTCGGTGAGAATAGTTGTTGGAGATCTTCTACTCCAATCTAGCCTCACAATGAATCTTTGATTATAATATTTAGGGCACCAAACCAAGGAGCACCAACCCTTGATTTATGAGCACCAACCCCTACATAATTTATAGGCTACAACTTAAAGGAGCTACAACCCCTGCACTAAGTTCCAACTTAGTGAAAATAATATAAAACTTAGTTATACAAATGAAATGACTGTTGCAAATGAAGTTTTGCAACCTTACAATTTCTGCTCTGCTGGTTTCAACCTTACCAGTCTATATTCTCTCCACCCACTTTGCAACTTGGCTTTGCTAATAAATTTTCTAAATCCCCTCTCACAATGTCTTCACACCTCAACTCACACTCGATCACTCTTTATCAGGTACCTCTTTTTCTAGCTTGTCACCTTTGTGTTCTATGCTCACTCCACCAGTTTGTTCCTTACATTGGTTTATCTTGCTTCTCCTTACAGGTCTAGTCTTCACTAATAAACACTTCAAGTGTTTATCTCTTCAGCTCTCAGACAATGATTTCACACTTGCCTTCACTCTGCAGCAACAATAATCATAGTCTCAAGTCATCATATTTAAACTTGAGCTTTCCTGCTAAGAATCAATTCAAACTTAGGGTGGTTAGGGTTTCCTTCACCCAACCAAATCTGCATGAGATCCGATCCAATCTGCCTTGGATCAATCACCTGTATTCAAGGAATGTTTCTATATGTGTTTTCCAACATCCAATGCATATTTGCTAAAGATAGCAATCTCGTCCATTTTTTCTACCTTGAAATATGTCAACTCATTTATAGTCTAGTTGTTTCCTTCTCAAGGTTGTCTTGTAGTCTGATTTCTTTGCTTTGATCCAGGTACCAACTACTCCCTGATCTTTCTCTGTCATTCTTTCTTCCTCGGGCCACATAAGTCTGTTATCATTCCATGATTTGTGGTTATTTCATTAATGTCGACTAGCTGTTTCAACAAACACTTCGATGGAAACTTCAATGACCTTTGCATGCTTGCCACCTCAGCTCCACATGGCATCGCATTGGTCATATACCTAGTTCATCGATACAAGATCGATTTACACTTGAACATTCACCAAAATCATATCGGCACAAGCTCTTATCAGTGAAACCTTATCCTCCTACTAACCAGTAGTGCACACTACATAGGTAGCACATCTTCACCTCCAATGGCTTGTGATCATTTTAAAATTCTGCCTCTTCATCATAAACAAGCAACTAACCTCTAGGCCTGTTTATGCTCTACCAGTTATAACTCAGCATGCTAACACACGCATACATCTTACCTCATATCGGTGAGGTCACTGATATTCTCAATACCTACTTGTCTTCCACCATATTGGTTGGCAAGCCTTCATGTTAGTCTTCCTTATGTTGGTTCAATCTTCTTCATACCAGTTTGACATACTTCTACCAGTTGTCTGTAATATTGGTTGACATCAATGACAACTCAATGCCAACACTAACTGTTTGTGGTGCTATAACTGATGAAGAGATGCAGGAGTGTCTAGAGTTTGCTAATAAAATAATTTTGTGGAGTAGACATGAGCATATAAATCTTATGGTGGGAAGAGTAAATGAAATTATGAAAGAAACTCATGAGGCTTGGGTTAAATTCTTTGTGGATAAACCAGATTTCTTTACATCACCGGATATTCCACCTAAGTCTGACATTCCAGACATACCAATTGATGCTAAAGCTAAAGGTATAGTAGGTGGAGATCCACCGGTTTTGGAATGAAAAACATTTGAGGACATTCCTCCAACAATTACACTTGTACAAGATGTTGAGATCAATAAACCAGTAGATAATCCTCTAGAAATTTTGTTGATATAGTTGAAATTCATGAGGTTGAGGTAGTGGAAATAACTACACCAAGTGGTGAAGCCACCGGTACTGAGGAGGTAAAGAATAAAGTAGATCAGAAGCCTGAAGGTCAGGTTGATCAGACTGAGGTCTGGGTATTGGCACCTTCACCGACTATTGGTCCTTTATTGTTGGCACTTGACTCATCTAGTCAAGAAGATTTTGGTCATCTTGGAAATAAGAACATTGAGTAGCTGTGTAGTTTTGAATTGATGTTTGTTGTAGCTCAGAAACTAAGGAAGGGTGAGAAGATAAGCAGGTTATTGAGAAAGTTATTCCTATTTTGTAGTAGCTTGCACCGAAATGCAAGATTGATCAAGTAGCTAGTCCATCCGGTAAGTTGAAAGGTTTGACTGAGCACATTGCCAAAGAGTATAAAACTCTTCAACAAGTGTCAAACCGTTGGTGGAAAGGTATAATGCAGCTATGAAATTTACCTATGATAACATGATCACATTTGACAAGGCTAAGTTGACAGATGAGATGACAAGGATTCATGAGTCTCTTCATCAATGCAATCAAATATACTAGTCTTGCACTAACACAACAAAACTAACAACATGCCTGGATAAAAAGGTTAAGGAGGATAAGGATAAGTTGGAACAACTTGTGGTAAGTTTTGATGGAACTGAATCATTGACTAGTACGATTGATGATCAAATTTTGCTTTTAGAGTTTGAAATTTTAGCCCTAGAGAAAGAAAAAGATAAGTTAATCTGATGGGCCAGAGAGTTGAGAGGTTTGGTAAGTCCCTAGCTAAATACTTTGTTACTTAATAAGAGAGAATGTATGTAACAAATCAGTTTGCCCACACTTGTAACCCTAATAGAGGAAGAACTACATGCTTACATTCTGAATGGGTTTGTATCTATTTTGGGAACTTTGAAATCCATTTGGGATACTTATTTGGCATTTTTAAAGGGTGCTTATCCAGATATTTTCAAGTATATCTAGATCTGGTAATCACATTTTGGTTTGTACAAATTTTTATTTCTTATTCTTTTTGCCCTGGTCTTTGGCATTGCTATCAAAGGGGGAGAGGTAGATGTGAAAAATGTCTAGGGACATAAGAAGTAATGTATATCTCAATTGGAGTAGTCTTCTGAGATCAGTTTTGGGAGATCGGTTTTTGGATGGAAACTGGTACAACACTTCAATGATTTATTTTTCACATGATTGTTGCCATCAATGCCAAAGGGGGAGATTATTGGCAATTGACACTCATCTAGGTTATAGGTGTTGTCATTGTTGGTAACACACTTCATGGGAGATCCGACGATCAAGGTAATCAGAATTCACTACACTAGCACTCAGGGAACTGACAGGCGTATAACCAACAAACATGGAACTGGTATTCTAAGGCCAACATAGGAAATTGATCTGGCAAGTGTGGAAGCGGAAACGGTCATATTGTTTTATTTTTTATATTTTATCTAGGCTAACATGTCTCTTATATTTTGTGATATGTTTGTAATCTGACATAAGGCATTTATGTTTATTCGTGTAAATGGGTATATAAGTCAGTCTGGTTTAGGTCATTAAATAACGATGTGGATATATCAGAGATAAGTGATGCGAAAGGTTTTATGTTGTTATCTTGATCGACAGAATGCAAATGTAAAGATCTAAAACTAGTCTTGATTATTGGTCTAGAGGATTACAAAGTGATCTAAGATACTCGTAAGGGAGGTTATAGTTTAACCGGTATAGATAGGGCTTTAATCGGAACTCATCTAGCATAGCAGATGCACATTCTGAGTTCAGGTTTTGTTTGTAATCCAATATTTGGATCTATAGTTAGTGAGGCTCCTTTTTTGATGAGCAGCGTGCCTTTCTGCATGTGCAAGCCCCTCTTGTAATATTTATTCATTTGGTCAGTGGATAGATATTGTGGCTCACCAATCCCACTGTGGTTTTTCCTCTTTGAGGTTTTCCATGTATAAATATATGTGTTATGGTGTTGATTTGTGTGGTTGCATTGATATTAATTGATGTTACTTTCTTTTATTCATATCGGTTAATAAGTGGATTTGTTAATAAGGTTAAAATTACTCTAACCAACAGAACACTGATTCACCCCCCCCTCTTAGTGTTCTTGGATTCCAACACAACCCACTAGCATAAAAAGAATGACATTAATCCCTATAGCTTCTCCATTTTGTAATTTGATTGGAAAATTCATTGGCAGTACTAGCCAATGATTCTAGGGTTGTGGCAAGGGATGCAAGATGCTCATGCTCAGATGCCTTTAGTCTATTCACCAGTCTAGTTATTTTGGTAGTGTTTTGTGTTAACTGGTTTATCAAATCCTCCTGTGTAGCTTGTGAATGGTCTACTGGAGGAGCTGGAGGGTTTGTATCTTGAGGGTTTGGTTGTGGGTTCTCGTGTGGGTTTTTCCCTAAGTTTTTAGGAGGTGTGTCTTGTTGGGGGACAATATTTTCAAAATCTGATATGCATTCATAACAAAAAAAAAAATCACAAACAATGAATTTACATTGTAATTGTGAATATAATTTATCAAATGCATAAAATAGATGAAATTTTTTTATCTCATAACTCTTTCCATTTTTGGTGTGTTTGATTTTGAGAACCCTATTCTCATATTTTGTCGTTTAAAACCCTCAAAGTGCTTTCCTTGCGTTTGCTGGTGAAAATGACCTAGTCGGCCACAATCAAATTTTTTTTATTGATAGTAAAACATGTATGGGGTTTTGGTCCCCGTACATAGTTTTTCTTTGTTTAGTCTCAACAAAACGAGCCTAAATGCGTACAGGGTTTTTCAAACTTGAAATAACCCATGCGCGTTTTATGTTCTTCCATTTTTTTATTTTTTTGGGGGGCTATGTCCACATTTTTGCACTCTATCTTGGTGCACACACACACACACACACACACACACACAAAATTTACAATAAACAATATGGTTGAGTAACCTCCTACCTATTTAAGCCCCAAAAAATATAGTAATATTAGTGAAATAAACAACATTACATAATTTTGTTATAAGCACTTCAATTATCCCAATAATTTTCACCTTAGAAGAAATTGTCACCAAATTTCATACACTTACAAACCCAAATGACACAAAGATGCCAAGAGGATTTAATTTCTACTAGCTAACAAAAATTATTGATATAATTTATATTACCAAATCTTGGTTAACATCTATTTTCCTCAATCCCATAACTAGATTTCTCATTGACACATATAAAATCATATTTTCATTTAAATTATGCATGCATAAAGGTATCATTTATATTTTTAAGATCATTGGTAGATGGTTTTTGATTGAATGGCTAACAAAAATATTGATATGCCTATATATCATTCATAAGCTATACATAGAGTTTAAAGAATATCATTACCTTAACTTTTTTTTCTAGGGAGTTTTAAGGAGTACTTAGAAACGTACCAAAACATAGGCATAGGACAATACATTCTATGCAGGGTCCATTTGTTCTCCCTATATTGTTTCTTCTCCACCTCACATACAATCGCTAATAATTGCCACTAAGTTGGCATATCAAATCCTCTATACTATATGCTCTATGAAATATTTTGTTGCTCACACTTCCTGGTTAAAAAAACCACATCATACACACACTTTGATTAGATCATTTGTTATTGGAGGAACCTCCTCATCAACACACATTTATGTGCCTCAATATTTGAGCATTAATGACCAATTACACTTTGGTCCTCTTTGATCTAGGCACAATAAACAATAGTGTCCATCTAGATTCATCTATGCAACAACTTGATTCAATCATGGGTGGAGGATTATGGGTATGTGCAAGATCATTAGGGCCCAAAAGTGGCGATATTCTAACTAAAGTCTTGATTGATAGGTTGATTGAAAAATATCTATAACTTTCAAATGGTATCATATTTTTTGAATCTAAAATATGTATCACATTCTATGCCTTGTATACTATAGGATTTACAAAGAAAATAAATTTCATAAATTTTTGACTTAGTTATGGTGGTCAAACATATGATTTTTTTATATTTTTAAAAAGTTGTAAAAAAATCATAATTAATTATTTATTTTAAAAAAATACAACAAAAAAATATGTGTCATATCCAGACATGAGTCTTCTAATTTTATCTAAAATCTTATAAAAAAATATTATGATTTGGTTGTGGTTAGGGTGGTCAGATAGACACCTACTTATCTTTTCCTTGAAATTTTAGTACTACTACACTGAAATTTCAATTTTTTGTCAAATAGATTTATTTTAGAAAATAACTATTAGCTTAGAAACTACATTCAATTTTCTACAAATTCTATTCTTACATATTTTTGAAATAATGTTGGTAACTTATTCAAATTTTTATGTCAAGTTGCCTAACTCTGTTTTTCTAATTTTCATTGCCACTTAAGGGCCTGTTTGGCCCACCGTGATCCTGCACATACCCTTATGCAACCATGCAAGGAATTGAAAAACCAAAAAATAAAGATAATAAAGTAATAATATATATTTTAATTCATTTGTAGTCACAATGAAATTATAATCTATCATAATAGACTTATAATATTCTAGACCTTAGCCATTTTATTACAAATGTGTAAACATATATAGTTTAAATTATATTACAATATAATACCAATGCCAAGCTCCCAATATTAGATAACTAACTCCAAAATCTCATGTAATGACTACTTTCTAATGATCATGTATTGTATCTTCTATCCTTAGGAGTATTCTTTGTTAGTTGCAATGAGGTACACAACTTGATGCCTAGTATAATGTGTAGTTGGCCAAAAAAGTGAAAGAATATTCTAAAATAAATATAGTGATTATCATCAACGAATCTATATCATAGTTCATATCATGTTATCTTAAGACTAATGCATCTTAAAATACATTCCTTTGTTGTTATGTACTTAAAAAAGTTGTAAACTATGAATAATAAAATTAAAATGTTGTCTTGTTATGCTTAGTAGTATGTATGAAAGTGAATTATAAATATTTGGAGATCAAAACATGTTATAAATTGAATACAACATGATAGGATTGTTTTTTAACATGAATTCCCAACTATAAGGTTAAATGTGTAAGTGCAATAAATTATGGTGACTCATTGATGACTAGAATGTGAATGAAAACTTGTAAATAGATAAACAATTAAAATAAAATATTCTAGGTGATAAAAGATTTTAGAATTTTTCATAATCAAAATGCACAAAAACCTTCTACAAGTGAAACCAAATTAGAACAGATAAAAATGTCTATCATTTACAATGACAGTGTTTACAATGTTGGTGGAATAGGCACCACTTATTATGGCTAGGTTGCAATGAATGCTAAGTGGCAAGAGGCCCTCAAATAGAAAATGCAATAGTAGATTATGGCCCCTAGGCTAAGATTATGATGCATGGTAATAATGAAATGGAAATCAATATTGGAGTGGTCGGATACCCTCAATTGGAGATTTTCACCCAAATCACCTATAGGAATTTCACCAAAAAGACAAAATGTGATAAGGTGAATTTTACCTTGCAATTATTATTCTTGTTTGCCAAAAAAAATGTTGCCTAGTTTTTTTCAAAGCTGATTTTACTAAAAGAATATGCTTTTGAAACAAAATTTCTATATAGGGACAAAGACTTGTAAAAAAATTGAAGTTATTATTATTTACCAAATGAAGGATATTTCTTCATTTCTTAAACCTTCTAGACTCAATAGTGATGATGAATTGACTCCATTAAACTCTCATGATATAGATATGTGTGAATTCAATTAGATGTGAGGAGGAATGTGTAAGGACTACTTTGATACCATGTTGGAAATCACTAGAATTAGAATGCACAATGACCTTCTAAAGTGAAACCAAATTAGCATAAATGGCAATATCTATCATTATCAATGTGAATGAAAGTAATATACACAAAGAAACTTGAATTCATAGGCAAGGGTAGGAAGGTAGACAAGTTGAATACAACAATTGACTAATCCTCTAAACAAGAAATACACGTAAGCTCACTTGATAAGTATATGTGCAAGTGGCAAGTGTGTATGCACTAGGTGTCTTACTAAGTATGGACATGTCTCAACTAGATGAAGTGAGGCAAAATTCTAAATGTCCCTAAGTGAATACTTAAGCAATGTGAATAGGACCATCTCGAGGCATGCTAATAGCTAACTAATTTGATAAAAGTCACTATTTACACTAACACAATATGTCTCTTGCATTTTAGGATTATCTTGCATTAGGAACCTAAGGTAATTTTAAAATTGAGTGATTCACTTTCCAATGGATAGAGGAAACTAAGATAGTCCACCTTAGCCATTAAAATCTAAGATGACTATTCTTCAAGCCTACCTCTCCACTTTGCTAAATACTTCTCATGCAATCTGTTCTTGGTGCTTCTACAAATTCCACTACATAAAATCTCCTTAATCTCCTCTTTTCACTATTGTAATGTTTGATTCTCTCTTTGTAATTCTAAAAAACTATCTTTTTTGTGTCCTTCATGATATTGATACAAATCTAAAATATTGAACATTAGTATTGAACTCCACTTCAATTGTACATTTCCTATATCAAATCTTTGAAAAGTCCATAAGGATTGAACTCTTTCATATCCAACTTATTGAATGCCCCAATCAAAAGTTCAATTTTTTTTTATATTTCTTTTAGGTAATCCCTCCACTCTTATAAAGTAATCAACATATTTAGATTGACACTTTATCTTGTTGCCTTAGTTAAATTTAATTTAATAATCATTTTAAGGTTTTTAGTTAGATTGCATTTATTTTATTTAATTAAAGCAAAAATAGTCTAGGATTTTCAATTAGATTATTTTTTTATGCTTTATAGTTCTGATTAATAGAAAAATAGGTTTTAAGGACCTGAAACCTTTAACAAAGGAGATTAAGCAGGATCATCAAAGAGAATCCAGACCAAGAAAGAGAAACTAACACAATGATTGGCAATAAAGCCAGTAAACAAAAAGGACAACAGTGGACAGAAACAACAAAATGAAGAAACCAGAGAAAACACTACACAATTATAAAGCCTTCAGGAGGTCCTTCGCCTTAATAATCAGCTGGTCGTAATTGGCCAGAGCTACTTTAAGTTCATCTAAGTCCTTATTTGGCTTATTCTCCTTTTTTCCACTAGTTCTTGTTCTGGGTCCTTGAAAATCTCCTGTTCCTTCAGTGTCAGGGTCAATTTCCAGGGTATCCTTCTCCTCTTCCAAATTTCTGATGAGGGTTTTGGTTTTGCCAGCAGAGGCCTTTAGAATCTCTGCGAAAATTTTAAGCCATTCCTCAATTTTGCTGACTTTATTGACAGTTTCCGCCATTGTTTGATCCATAGCATTGGCATTTGCTTTCCTCTCAATCAGGTCTTTCTCAATTTTCTCAAATCTGGGGTTGAAGGAGTCTCTCATATTTTCAGCTCTAGCAATAGTTTTGGTCAAATCCTCAACATAATCTACTGTTGAATTCCCTTCACCAATGTTGATAGTTTCCAGAATCTGAATTCTGCTGATAATTTCCAGAATTTGGATTCTGCTGATAGTTTCCAGAATCTGGAGTTTGCTGATAATTTCTAGAAACTGGGTTGTTCCATCTTTTAAATTCTCAAATCTAATGCAAGAGAAATTTTCTTCTTGAATAAGAACATGTCCTTTGACACTATTGAGATTCCACATAGTAGCTATTCCTCCCAAAGCACCTTCCGAGCTACCACCACTGATACTCCCATTTTTAAAAAACTTTAGAGTTTCAACTTTTTCTCTACTAATTTTGATCTCTTGAATCAGAAAAACATCAGGTTTACTATCCCTTATCATATTCCTAATAATATCATGTTTATGAGGATTATTAAGTCCCCTAATATTCCAAGAGATAATTTTCATAGTTACTTACCAATTCCTAACTCCTTAAGAGTTTTCTGAGTCCCATCTGCAATGTTCTTACTGGCCTCCTTGTTTCTGACTTTGTGTTTAGAAGGTCGACCTGGGGAAGAGGAAATGTACCCAACATCAACTTGAGCAATTCTGCTGGATTTCCTTAGTTGTGAAGCCGAGGGAGTGGATCCTTTCTTGTTCCTATATTTTGGTATTTTCTAGTCAGCATCTTTCTCAAGAACTGCTTCAGAATTACTGAGGAGAGAGTCACTCTTTTCTTCTTGGGAGCCAGTGATCTCCCCTTCCTTAGGTCGTTTCTCTTTATTTTGCATTTCTTTACCAGCAAAAGTGTCAGCAGTTACCACTTCGGCTGTATCTTTTGAGGATACAGTCTGTTCTTTCAATTCCTCTATTTAGATCTGCTCTGTCATGGGGTTGTTAACCTTTGTTGAATCGTTCCTCAATACTTCCTGTATAGGAAGGATAGAAGTTGAGGAGACCACTTCCTTATTTCCCCCCAAGGGTTCAAAATACTTGTTGTCAACAAAGTCCGCTTCCTTATTTTTTGAGTTTTTAACTTGCCAAACCTTTTTTTTTGGAACCCTTTTACTTTCACCTAGGGGTTTAGTCTGCTTGAGCTCTACTTTAGGCTTGATAGGACAAGATTTTTCCCAGTGGCCTACTTTCTTGCAATGAAAGTAGGCAAAGGGGATATATTCATATTCTATTTGTTGTTTCCATGTCCCCAACTTTGAAACTATATCTATCTGTTCTGGCATATCTGAATCATGAGCTATCCCTACACAAAACCTAGCATGAGTGAGTCTCCTTTTAGATGCTGTGACTGGGTCTATCGAGAGGAGTTCACCAAAGGAACTTGCTATTCTTGAGAAGATACTTTCTGCCCAATATTCAAGAGGCAGGCCTAGTAACTTTACCCAAACTGGAACTTGAGCCAAAAGAGAGTCATTCATATTTAGATTCAGATGCCATTTCTGAAGGACCAAGGTTGTCCTTCCTACCATCCAAGGACTACCACATAGTATCCTTAATTTATCCTCTTCACATGAGAAAGTAAAAGAAAGGAGGCCTTTAGGCAATGCTGAGATTTCAACGTTACCCATCAGAGCCCATTTCTGTTTGACGTAAACCCTAACAAATTCAATGTTTGGATGGGAACCCATAAATTTACCTACCAGGGAGTTTGACATGCTATTTATATTATGATCCAGAACCAGATCAGGGATAGAGATAGCGAACTTTCCACTAGTTGGAACAGAAATATTCTTGACAGGAGGTAAAGAGGATTTACCAGATGGTTTTGGTCCAAAAAGGGTTGACCATTTTCTAGATTCTTTTCCACTCTCTAAGGGCTCCTCACATGGGCTGGAACCCCCACTGGACCCCTCCCCCGAAAACCCAGAAATAGCTTCCTTCTCTGGCAAGGTACCACCAGTCTGCGGAATGTCAACAGACTTCGGAATATCCGGAGGCTTGTCTGTCTCTCCCATAGGACCAACATCTTCATTCTGGGCACTCCCACCATTGGAACCAGAGTTCCCGCCTTTCGGAGAATTTGAATTTTGAGTTCTCCCATTGCTGCTTCCTGTTCCTCCTAGCTCCATTAGGGTTTGATTATATTAGGGTAAATCTTCTAGTTGACAATTACATGATTTATGATTTTTGAATTCAATTGAATGGAGTTTTGTGTTTTATTTTTTTGTGTGTTCTAAATATGTACATATTTATTTATTTTTAAATAACTTATTATATATAAGATAAATGTTCTATATTCTAAATGCGTACATTTTAAACTTGAAATATATAATTTGATTGGGGAACTCCCTACAATCCCAAGCTCTCCACAACTAATTGAAAAAATTAAAAAATAAATAACATTATTAAATACTAACATCATCACCTTGATTTATCCTCAACTATTCCCATTCTATAAATATGTTCCAACTATATCTTTGTCACCCTTACAAAGCAATAAGACACATTTCAACAACGATGAGATGTGAAGAGGAATGGATTTTACTAGCTTATCATATGACAAAGTGAAAGTTTTAAACATTATCAAAGCCTCGTCAGCATCTCCTTTTTCCCAACCCATAGTTAGATTTCTCATTGTAATATATAAATATATATTTTCTATTTAGGTGCAACACCAATCAAGGTATCTATTGGTGATCTAGGCTGCAAGTATCATTTTCATGAAGTTGGATAGTCTCTTAAATGCCAAAAGTTTCAAACCCAGGAAAATTACCTCAAAACCTATTATCAAGTTTAGAAACCAATGACCAATTTTATTGAGGTGCACAAGCCCTCCTTCATTTCTAGCTATTTTAAGCCAAGGGGGTTTCCTTAAGGTACTATAATAGATATCATCAAATAAGCTAGAAATACTTACCATAACACAAATCATATACCCATTGCATAATCACCCATATTCCAATTATAAATTCATACGTTTATAATAACCTACCACAAGATATTGAATATATTTTATAATAACCTTTTATGATGCTATATACATTCAAACATGGTAGTAGGAATACATTGAACTAGGATAAACTTAAATATGTGTATTTTATATTTTTTTTGAGTGTGTTAGGATGATGGGGAATTAGAACTAAAAGTAAATTGATACCATTTTTAGCTGGTCAATAGAATCTCTAAGTTCATACAAAACTATAATAACTAAAAATAAAGGTGATACCTTAACAAAGATATCATAGAATATTATCTTTTTCAAAATGCGCAAACATATCTATCCTTGCTACAAGGTTTTACATTCTTAAAATTAAGGCTTATCTCTTTGTGTGTATATTCATTATAGTTATAGAATGTAAAAAGAAAATGAACTTCTATTATATTATTTATCTTCTTCTTCCAAAATTGTATCACCATGTATTTTGTTTACATTAAAGCTTTTCCTCATATTCTTTTAAATTTTATTAATTGAATAGAGGCATTAAAGAGACATCTTAGGAACCTTTGTACATTTCATTTTGGTACAATGAAAATAATGACCATTTGTAGATCAACATCTTAGTATAAAATATATGTGTGATCTCTTATTGCCTTTTAACCATTTATATGATTATAAGAGCAATATTCTCGAAGGTTTGATATTGAATAACATCTACCCTAATGATTTCATAGACCTCTAAAGGTGTTTCTAAATAGTGTCAAACCTTAGCAAATTAGGAAAGAGAAATGTACATCCAATTAAATCAAAGTTGCATATCAAAAGAGAGATTCATGAATATAAATTCATCTACAATTATAAATCCAATCAAGATAGAGGAAAATATTACTTAAATTTTAAGGTGATATATAGATAGAAAGGTTTTATTTCAATAATTGAAGTAGTCCACATTTTAGAGCTGCAATAAACTATTTATCTTCAAACTTAAAACTAAATGCAATTAAACTTATTAATATTTTATTTTATAATATATACCTACAACTATTGTTTTATTAATTTAATTACTTAAAATTTATGTATATGCATTTTATGGAGTTAACATAATTATATATACATAATTAGAATATCCAATTATATAAGTTTGTTATTAAAAATATTAGAAACTTAATTTAACCATCTTACAAAAATTTATACATAAATTCAACGGTAATTATATTATTTTTAAAATATTTAATATAATTATGTTAATTAATTTACATAAATTTTAATATAATTACAAAAATATTATAATGTAATTTCTATAAAGAAATTTCATAAAGAATAGTTTAAGTGAGAATGATATTATGATTTTAATTTAGCCAATATTCTCTCTCACACATATATGTATTCATAAAAGGAAAACAAATTAGATATTATTTTTTAATATCTATTTTACACAATCCCCTACTAGTAAGTAATCAATAAATTCATGGTGGTTTCTTTCTTTCTTTCTTTCTAGATTGAATTCAATCTAGAATAAAATAAAAATCATTTGATTTAGTTTAGGATTTCTATTAGATTTTATTGTATAGTTTAGGTTTGTCAACTAGATTAAGTATATTTTTATATTTTTCAATTGAAAATTTATAGTTTAATATTTTTCAATTTAATTGAAAGAAGTTTGGTGTTTAATTTTTATTTTGTGCTCTTAATTTATACATATTTATTCTTAAATTATATTATAATTAATTGTATATTGTTTTAAATTTTAAATATATTTATTTTAAATTTAAAATAGATAGTTCATGATAAGAAACTTCTTGCAAACCCAGACCCTAGACATAAACAATTTTAAAAAAATAAAAAATAATATTAGTGAAATAAAAACCATTATATAATCTTTATCATAACCACTCTCAATTTTCCTCAATGATCCTATCATAGAAGCAATTGTTCACATTGCTCTCAAATTTTAGGGAAACCTTAGAACTAGAATAGGTTGCCCTTTTTTTGTACCAACTAATCTAGCTGCACAAAAACAAGCACCAATAACTGCATAAAACTCCAAAATGCTTGGAATCTTCTGCGAGAAAAACATGCAAAACCCATTCATTGGCATTTTTTTCCTCTGCCATGACAGGTTCCATGCGATTAGTGTTGTCCAATATCAATCATCACCCTTAAAAACCAATATCAAACATTTCAGCAATATTAATATGTCAATAGGATTAAATATTCTATTATCCTATGATATGACCAAGTGAACAATTTAAACACTATCAAAGCATAGTTACCATCTCTTTTTTTTCACTAGGTAACTAAATTACTTAATGACACATATAAACCCAGATTTTCATTTAAGTAGTACACACATCAAGCTACCTTTGATAATTTTTTAGGATAATTGGTGCATCATTTTTATAATGCAAAGAAAATAATAATCTTGAAGTACCTTTGAATTTTATTCAAAAATATATGTGTAAAGTTTGCATTAGGCCATTATCTCAATTGTTTTCATTTCAAATAGTTCTAAGGAGTAGGTAGCTCAACATGCATAAACATATAAATAAGACAATGCAAGATATGCATGGTATATTTAGTCTCCCTTTGATATATTTTGTCCCTTCTCTAGTTCTCATGCAATACCTAAACATTATCACTAATGTGAAACATCAATTCCTCTCTACTATATGCACTATGAAACAACATTTAGTTAGCACTATTGGGAACAAGGCAAGAAACTGAGAGGGGGCATGTGAATCAGTTTGCTCACAAACTTTACTCAACTCAAACACAATTTCAGATCTGATAATTAACATTGAAAGCATAAATCAACATGGTGCAGGAGCACCCAAAGACAAAATGAAGCCTAAAGAGTCTAATATCATCCAGAGGTGAAAATTTTCATATGTAGTAGGTTGATAAGTTTGTTAGTCAATAAGACCCAATTGATGTAAGGCATTGTCATGGTTGCATTTTATAAGCCACCATGGACAAATGCCCATGTGGGTCAATAGGAGTCTATGCATGAGTCAGACATCAAATATTAGTCTTAGAAACATCAGACCAATCCTTGGAATAGGCCGAATACACCTTGGAGTCACCAAATTTGAAAGTTACAAGTTGACAACTTTTGTTGTCATTGCAAAATATTGTAAAAAGGGGTAACTAATCCTCCAATGGTTCCAAAGTTTGAGAAGTGGTTGGAAACCATCAGGGAGGCTATATTAGGTCCACTTGGATTGATTCCAAGGTTGTTGTTGTTGAAGTTGTTGAAATTGGTGATGTTTTAGAGTTTTGGAGAAATACAACATACTTGGAGTTTCCTGAGATTATGCGTGTTTGATGTTCATTTATAACCTATACGGATTGGTGGATGCCTGAAACCAATTGGATGAGTTAGGTAAGTCTCTTAACTTTCATTTGAATTAATTTTTAGGTCTTGAAACAATCAATTTGTAGAGATCCATCAAAATCTATCTGAACTGGTCACAAACCCTCTCAGCACCTAGGGTTTCATTGAAAAGATGCCCTTAATCTGACTTTTTCACTAGAGGACCAAACAAACTATGGGAAAATGTTAGAGGTTCTATTGTACCATATGATTTTGGTGCTGGTTTGCAATGAGGATCCAAACCTAAAGAGATTGAATTGACCCTAGGTGGGCAAATCTATGTGATTGCCTGAACTATAGAAGTGAAAATCACTTGCAGTAGGCAAAGGAGATGGGATCAAGTCCTGGAACCTTGTATTTGGTGGTTTAAAATCTTACCCCACCTTGTATAAGTATTTATTTAGTTAGGGTACTAATACAAGGGGTACTTTCTTTGTAAATTAGGACTAATTGGCTTAATTAGGTCTAGAAGGACAGTAAGGATATAGACCTTTTAAAATTGGGGTTAGAGTCTAAGACTTTGGGGAATTGTGTAAATTGATAAAGGGTATCTGAATCTTCCCTTAGTTTGTCTTTTCCTTTGAAATTTTATTAAGTTGTGTGTGCAAAACTCAACCAGTAGGGCTACTAGTCAACCGATAGGGCTACTAGACAAATAGGACAGTTGTGAGACAAGTGCCCCCTAACACATTTGACAGTCAGATCTTATGGATGTTTTGAGTTGGTTGGACCACCAATAGATAAAATCCAATAGGTTTCCATTGCACAGGTACCATAAGATTGTCTACCATTCACACAAGGGTTGAGTGTTTCCATCCCACGAGTACCGAAAGTTTGTCTACCATTCACATAAGGGTTGAGTGTTTCCATCCCACCGGTACCAAAACATACTAATCCTTATGGATCTGGTCACACAATTTTTTGTGTGAGTTGAGAACTTGGTAGGTGTGTTTTTTGACATCTTGAACAAACAAAACAACTTGGTTTGGACACAGTAGTTGTGGTGAGAAAAGGTTATCACCTAGTTTGTTGCATGGCTCTACATCACAACACCACATCAATAACACACATAACACCAAGCTTTTTGATGTGGAAAACCTGATTAAGGGAAAAACCATGGTGGGAACCTACCCACAATATGATGATACCTTGCTAGAAGTATATGAAATATTACAATAGAGAATACACATGTGCGTGCGGGAAAAGTGGTGTGATGAAACGAAAAATACAAATTCAGGACTAGTCCACACAACAATGGGACTCTTGGTGCAAGTTATGGAGTTATATAGAATAAATCAACTTCCCAAGGGATTTTCTGTTGTTCTCTATCTCACAAGACCCCTCAAGCCAATGTTATTTCTCTCAGATCACTAAGCAAAGTGACTTAGGGATGACAATCATGAGAATGAGGGATGTTTGATCAATCTAACATGAATGCAATCCTAAATGTGCATGATATTAACAAATATGAATTAAACTAGCATGTATATGATGATAAGATGAAAAGGATTAGTAAAATAACTATCCTAACATGATACACTAGCTTAATATGATTATTTGTGATAATAGAAATGCTTCTAAAATGTTTATTAGATTATTTCTATTCAAAGAGAAACTAAATGCTTGATAAAATGACTAGATATGCTTAGTCAAAATGCCTATAAGTGTAATACTAAAGACTTGGATATGAAAATGGAGGAATGAGAGATCTATTTATAGGAAGAATAGGGCAATGGATAGTCAGGATTGGATGATCTTAACAAGGGCCAGGATTGAAAGTTAATTGTGTCGACTTTGAATTCCATCCTTAGAATGCTACCCGCAACAAGTTAGTTTCACAAAATACAAAGGAAATGCTACATGAAATCCTAATTCAACCAATGAAACTAGATGAAATACATATAAAATAAAAACATTAATTTTACCTTCATGATTTAAGTCTCATTGTGTCCTAACTCCACTGTTCCTAGTTGCAGATGGTGTGCTCTTAGACAAGCACTGATAGCTTCCAAGATGTCATATGAAGAATGGACTGGTAACTGATAGTTAACTGATACTATGATATGAAATGCTAAATGATTATGCTAAAATGATTATGCTATTTGCTTCAAGATTAAAACTCACAGATGCATAAGTTTTACAAATGATTGGCTTGCAGATTCACTTGAAGTCTAACTCTTTCTCAACTCAAACTCCTGATTTTATAGACTTTGAGAGGATAAGATGATGTGGCCTGGATCAACGCTCATGATCAGATCTACAGATTTGGATGGTTGTGAGAAAAGGTGAAGGTTGAGAGAAAGGGGGAAGGAGAAGACAAGTTTCACTCATCCCACCTTGACTGGGTTGCTGAATAAGGGAATCTAGAGATGGTTGGAGAAGATTTAGGCATGAGAGGACAAGGGGACTCAAGTCCTTCCTAAGATGTAGGGATGTTGGAGAGAATATAGAAGAAGGTTATGAAATATGTGTACGTACACAATATTTCATTAAATTTGGAAGTTGAAGATAAACGATGAATTAATATTTAAGAAATATTAATTTCCTTAGCCACATGATGGATGAGTTCACATAGGGAAGATGTAGTGGAGATTGAAGGTGAGTTGGAAAAGAGATTAAATAATAAGAATTATTTAATATTTGAGACTATAGGATAGAATAATAATCATTAAATATTAGATATTCGAATAATTGGAGGAAATAATTAAATATTAGATATTCAATTAATTAATTAGAAGAATAATTAAATATTTAATATTTAATTATTTAGAGGAATAGGATAAATGAATTAATTAATAAAATATTTTAATTAAATTAATTAAGAGAAAGACAAGAAATGAATTAAATAAATTAATCTTTTCAAATTAACTATTTAATAGAAGAATAAACATTAAATAAATATTAAATATTTATTTAATCGCTTATAGCCATTTTTATGTGTATACATTAATCAATCCATGTTTACAATTCTTACCAATGAAATGGTGACAATTGTCAACATAAGACTGCTTGAGAGGGGATGTAAGAAGCATTAAATGCTTGAGAAGGCCTCATGGTTACCCTAGGAGGTAAGGGTTAAGGTTAGGTTAGGATTATCCATTGGATAAAGCTTTTATCCAAAGGATAAACTCTTGTGCAAGGGTTAAAGGGATAACCATGGTCAAAGCAATGAATGCTTGATGAGACCCTTGGGTTAGATGAGGGTTGAGTTAGAGACAAAGTCTCTAATCATGCAAGAGGGTTGAGTTAACCATTAATGGTTTAGAAGACTTTCAAGGTTAACTTGTTGAAGACATAAAGCCTTTAATGACTTCCAAAGACTTTGAGGGTTTCATATGTGACTTCCCTTTGCTTACGAATGTGACAATATTTAGTAGATGGGTTAGGCTAATTTAAAAGTGATTAGAAGAATCTAGAAGGGGGGTTAGAGAGGCAAGTGGGAAATGTAAGAGAATGCAAGTGGATGGAGGGTAACTTAATTAAAATAAATTACTTTATTTCAACAAAATAGATGCAAGTGGGGGATATAAATAAACTAGATTTATTTATTTGCCATGAGCAATTTAATTAAATGTAGATTTAATTAAAAAGGGTAGAAAGGGGATTTAATTAAATAAAGTGATTTATTCAATTAAATGGTTATGAAAGGCCTATGTGAATTTAATTAAATAAATTGAATAACTTATTTAATCAAATAGATGAATGTGAATAATTTAATTAAATAAAATTTAATTAAATAGAGGAATGAAGTTAAAATGAATATTAAATATTCACTTAGGAAAGTGGTCATTTTTATACGTCTACATTTTTCCCCTCTTTGAAGTGACGTGTGTGCACATGTTAATTCAAAGAAAAAATTGATGTGTCACCAAAATTTGATCGTTGTGATGTCATATATAGAGATGTCGATGTTGTGCCCCAGATTTGATAAATGATATTGTCGATGCCCCCTCGGAAGTTGAATCAAAAAAATTGAAAATTTGGTTGAGTTGATAATCATTTTGTATTTGATCGCATTTTGAAAATTTGTCTGCATTTAATGTGTGTTAATTGATTCATCTCCTGAAAATGATGTTTTCTAGGGTTAAAAGTGAGAGAATGTGCAAAATACATGCCCTAACTACTAACCCTAATTTACTTTTACCCTATAAAAAGGTAAATAGTGATTTTATTTGTATCATTTGCACCTTTTGACTTTTTGTGAGAGTGACATTTGGAGAGTGACAAAATGTCAGTTCCCTATGCTTCGCACTGATTCGAGCACGTTCGTCGATACTGAAGGCCCGCCACGTATGGTCCACTTGTAAGTCATCCTTATTTTGTCCTATTTGCTTTTTGTTTTCCTAATTTTGGTCACATTTTTAATTTTTTGCTTGTGAATTTCACTTTTTAGCACGTTAGGTTTGTCGCCTAGCACATACGATAAAATAGTTAGCACGTAGGGTTTGTCAACTAGGGTAGCATCTAGGAGTCATTGGGTAGCACGTCATAGGTTTAGGGTAGCACATAGGGCTAACAGGGTAGCACATGCAGGGAATAGGGTAGTGCACAGGGTTGACCTAGCGCATAGGGCTCATAGGCTAGAACAAACAGGGAACAGGGTAGTGTGTAGGGTTGACCTAGCGCATAGGGAAAAGTTTGCGTAGCTGAGTTTAGCTACTGCATAGGTGACAACGTAGTGCATGGGAGGGTTTTCCTAGCGCGTGAGTAGGAAAAATAGATGGAAAGAAGTGGGAAGATTCTGTTGTAGGGAAAAATAGTTGAGGAAAATGATTTAGGGGTAAATAGGTGTCCGCCAAGTGCTTTTGGATGGATTTTTAGCCAAATTTGTGCTTGCTTGTGATGATGTCTGAGTTTTGATAGGTTGTGAAATTGCTTTTGCTGTTGAAATACCAAGCCGATTTATTAAATGATGATCTTGATTTGTTATTTGATATGGTTCTTTGATTTTTTCCTTGAATTGAATTTGATGTCCGATATGAGGTCCGATATGGTTCTTGATGTGATGGATTTTTGATGTGCTTGCGTTATGGGTTTTTTGAGTTTGATTTATCGATATGGTTCTTTGATTGTTGATATGGATCTTTTGATAGGATTTCTTGATATGTTGCTTGCGTTATGGGTCTTGATGTTTGATATGGAACTTGATTTAATGCTTCGTTGTTTCAAGTTGATTTGATGTTGATATGGATTCCTGATTTTTTATATGAAACTTGATTTGATACTTGCATTGTTTCAAGTTGATTTGATGGTGATATGGATTCTTGATTTTTTTTATATGAAACTTGATTTGATACTTGCGTTGTTTCAAGCTGATTTGATGGTGATTTTGATATGGGATTTGATTTTTGATATGGATCTTGATTTGATACTTGTGTTGTTTCAAATTGTTTTTGATTGGATATATCAGATAGATGTGGGAACTGATGTTGGATATTTGTTTTGTTGTTACTGGAACGACTTGGTGTGCTTTAGTCACGAGAGTGATTTCCTAGACCATGGTCTCTAATTCCGCGGTTGACACAGGCAGATAGAGATATTATTGAGAGGTGTGGGTTATCCTCTTTGTTGGACATGCCTTAGTATATCATTAACCAGGATTTGTTGACAACTTTGGCAAAGAGGTGGCACAATGACACAAACACCTTTTATTTGGCTACTGGTAATATGACAGTTACTCTAGAGGATTGTTATTGGATTTTATAGATTCCAGTGATTGGAGCACTATTTCCATATGAGCAGACAAATGAGGATGGGACAAAGGCTCTTCACTGGATATTTCACGATGATCAGATTTGTGGATATGAGATCCCTTGGTAGGAGTTCATAGATTTTGATTATGGTCCACTACCTTCTGTATTGGAAGGCTTTGTAGGTGGTTTCTTGTGTCTCGACCGTAGGTCGAAGGGACTAGTAGTGGGGTGGGGATTGGTGTTAGAGGATATGGTGACACAGGGTCACAGGTTTTCTTGGGGGTTCTGTATGTTGGCCTATCTGTATAGAGATCTGCACCAGGTGGTGTATCTAGGATACAACAATTTATTAGCTGGGGTCACATTATTATAGGTGTGGGCTTGGGAGAACATTCCCACAATGAGGCCACTTGGAGATAGGGATAGGCTAGTTGGTTGGGCTTATGCATATAGGTACACAGGTATAGTTGTCCAGCATAAGATGGGAAAACTAAAGCATTGGAGGAGGGTGCTGGACAACATTGATATGGTCATCTAGAGACTGTATATGGATTGTGAGGTGTGGGTGGAGGACAAGCTAGTGATTCCCTATGTATATATATCGTGATACTTGATAGGGCAGCCGCCTTTCATCATTGAGAGGTTCTTACATAGTCATGTTCAAGGGAAGTATGGTCGACAACAAGGTATACCACAGGGAGCATGCCTATATGGCCGTTGAAGACAGGATGTGCTAGAGTGGGGTCTGATTGTTGATAGTGCAGTGGCTATTGAGGAGTACATGCATTTGGCCGCACAGATGTGGGATTACAGGTTCAGAGTGGTAGATGCTAGGATGATGGAGGAGTTTGGAGCACTCTTTATGGCCCATGTCATGGTACAAATATTAGATCCAGCATAGATGATTCCTGCCTTTGACAATGATGAGGATGAGCAACTAGAGATGGAGGAGGGATATGGCAATGATGGAGGAGATGACGGGGGAGATGGGAGGGGAGGTGGTAGAGGGAGGATTGGAGGGGGGGATGGAGGGAGTAGAGGAGATGGAGGGAGGAGAGGAGATAGAGGGAGGATTGCAGTGGGGATGGAGGGAGAGGAGGTTTGGTTCTCGGAGCTGGCGGTGTTGGCAGAGCAGGCGAGGTGCAAGCAACTATGGGTGGGATGGAGGAGGTTAGGCGACTGACCCAGAGGAGGAGATCAGATGTATTACCTCCACTGGGGCCTAGGACAGGGATGAGGATGGGTGGTACCATGACA
This sequence comes from Cryptomeria japonica, assembly GCF_030272615.1. NCBI lineage: Eukaryota > Viridiplantae > Streptophyta > Pinopsida > Cupressales > Cupressaceae > Cryptomeria > Cryptomeria japonica. The sequence continues at coordinate 368,843,528 of NC_081414.1, read as the reverse complement.
CAAGTACCCATTCAAGTCTGGGTACCCACCCACTAAAAGGACGCACAGATTAGGTCCCTACGGATGACAGTGCAGCAATTTCAGGCATAGGTACTGGCTCAGTAGCACCAGATTATGCAGATTACCATAGAGTGGGATACAAAGAGAGAGCGTGGGGGTCAAGAAGAGGAGCTTATAGAGAGAAACAGCTGGTGCCCTGATGTGGGACATGCTGAGGGAGATATGGTACACTACCATGGTGTTTGAGTACTATATGCGGCTGTATGAGGATTTAGTCCCTAGAGAGTAGAGGGCTCTTAGTTTTATTGCTAGTCGATCAGCTTGGAGTCAGTTGGGAACAAAGAGAAGAGGTGTTACAGGGCCTTGGAGTCATACCTGAGAGACTTTTCTCCATTGTATTTTGATCATTGTGTTGTATTTTGACACACATTACATCCTTTGTATATTTTGACCATTTTTGAGATATATATATATATATATATATATATATATATATATATATATATATATATATATATATATATATGACATCGATTTTTCAATCCACATGTGATGTGTTTATGGATGATGATTTATGCATTGATATGATCATTCTTATGATGATGATGTGATGCAATGATATAATGATATGTTTGGTGTGATGACTGATTCGTGAGATGCACCTTGAAAATGAGATGTATGATAATGCTATGAGATGTGAAATGTATCTTGAAAATGAGATGTATGATAATGCTATGAGATGTGAGATGTATCTTGAAAATGAGATGTATCTTGAAAATGAGATGTATCTTGAAAATGAGATGTATGATAATGATATGAGATGTGAGATGTATCTTGAAAATGAGAATGAGATGTATGATAATGCAAATAAATGCAAATTTACATGATATGCAACTAATTGATCATCCTCATTTCGTCATTTGTCATTCCTATATAGTCACATGTTTTTGTTTATCATCATTGAGCTTTTGATATGTTGAAATTTTATACAACCATAATGGTATAATTGAACCATAATTACCTGAGAAAAACTTACCTGGATTTTGATATTGCAAGATGGCACAAGATGACTTGAGTGTTGCTTGCATACAAACAAACAAGAGTGGACCAGTTGTATGGGAAAAGTGGAATAATGTCTTCAGTGATATGTTCATATCACGTCTCGAGACAAAATTTGCACAGTACAAGTGATCGCCTCACAGACAGAAAACCAAAAAAATATCAGAGCCTCCTGCTACTTTCTCTAGCTTGATGCAACATTGAGAAAATTTAGGAGATCCAATAATTCAAAAATTTTAAGTGAAAAATAGTCAAAACTTCATGCAAGATGTAAATAAATTATAATTCAAAAAATCATCCATCATGTGTGTGTTGAAATTGTTAATAGGATTAGTGTTTTGTTCTCTCGGCGGATGAGCTATTGTTGACAGGATTTTCTCAGTGTGCTATGATTCTTGTTTGCTTTTTGATGTAATGCTTGAAGTCAGAGGAATGTTGCCCCTAGGTATAGATATCGATCGATGTGGATATTTATAGTGATTACCAAGCCATGGTGGGATATAATAAATTGTTCTTCAACAAGGACAATGACTATGCTAAATATGTCTAGTATAATGTTGTGTATAAAGTTTGGGTGATGGCTATGAACTTTGACTTTAGATGCCAAAAGATATGAGTAATGATAGATAGAGGAGTTGTTCCCTCACAAATAGCGCTTGTTTCTAGGTTTTCACCACTTGTTTTTATTGCACCTTTTTGTTGTTTTGATTTTTTTTGTAATTTTCTGATTCTTTAGTTTTTTTGTATTTTCACCTTTTCTATGCATTGGACCACTCAAGTATAGTATTTCTTCAAATGGATGTTGTTGGTTGGTTCATCGAGCACATCTCCCTTTGAAGTGGTAATTTGATAGGCAGCCAATCCATAGGTTAATATGATAGCATAGGGACCTAACCAGTTAGGTTCAAACTTCCCTTTCTTTTCTCGATCTTGTTGATTTCTGGGATTTTCTTTTAGTACAAGATCACCAACTTTAAAAATCCTAGGGATGACTTTGTGGTTGTATCTTCTGCACATGCGTTGTTGGTATGCTTTGAGGTGATCGTAGGCATGCTGTCATTTTTCATCCAACAGCTCTAGTTGTTGTGATTTGTTGACCCGATACTCCTCATTTGGAATGAGACCTTTCAAAGATACTCTGAGTGATGAAATTTCTACCTCAAGAGGTAAAATTGCTTCTGCTCCATATACAAAAGAATATGGTGTAGGCCCTATAGGTGTTTGGATGCTAGTCTTGTAGGCCCAGAGTGTCGGATTGAGTTGCACATGCCAATCCTTTCCTACATCATTTACTGTCTTCTTTAGGATTTTCAATATTGTTTTATTTGATGCCTCTACTTGACCATTCCCCTATGGGTAGTAAGGTGTAGAGAAATGATGTTATATTTTGAATTGTTGACACAGGTCTCATACATCCTGATTTTTGAAGGGACGCCCATTGTCTGTGATGATGGAACTAGGAATGTCGTATCTGCAAATCAGATAATTGAGGATAAATGAGGCAATTTGTTTTCTAGTTACTATGGTTAGTGGGACTGCTTCAATCCATTTTGTGAAATACTCTATCGCAGTGATTATGAACTTGTGTCAATTTAAAGAGGAAGGATGGATTTTTCCTACTAAATTAAGTCCCCACTGACAAAAGGGCCAAGATGTTGTAATTGGTTGCAATTCTTGTGCTAGTGCATGGATAAGATTGCCATGGATTTGGCACTTAGGACATTTCTTTGCAAAGAGATAAGAGTTTTTTTCCATTGTTGGCCAGTAATATACCATTCTCAGAATCTTTTTAGTGAGAATAGGAAAACTTAAATGTGTGCCACAAATACCCTCATGAAGCTCGTGTAAAGCAGAGTTAGATTCATTACGATCAAAGAAATGAAGAAGAGTACCATCTAGACCTCGACGGTAAAGGGTATCAGCAGTTAAGGTATAACGGGCAGCTTTCTGGATAAAGTTGCATTTTTGGTTCCATGATAGGTCAATGGGTAGGGTATTGGTTTTAAGATATTCATAGATTATTCTGTATAACAGAGAGTTTGAACCGGTTAAGGCATAGATAACATGGGATGTAGAATTGTCATAGGCTAGGGAAAACAGTTGCTCTACCAGAAACTCATAATGACTCTGTTGCTCTAGAATTTGTAGTAGCGAAGCGATAGTAGCCATTGCATTGGTTGTTCTATTGTCTAACCCTGGTATTTTCTCGAAGGTGATGTGTACAAAGTACTATTTGAAGTCATCCGCCATTCTTTTGTATGGAAGCAGCTTGTCATCCTTTGTCTGATATTCATTGTTGATTTGATTTATAACAAGTTGAGAATCTCTATAGACTTTCAGTTTCATGTTTCCCATTCCACGACCATTTTGATTCCTGTGACTAGTGCTTCATACTCAATGATGTTATTTGTGCATGGAAACATGAGTCTATATGATCTTGGTATGGAGTGCCCTTCAGGAGTGACAAACAAGATGCTAGCACCTGAGCCATGTTGAGTGTAAGAACCATCAAAATACAAGGTCCATTGTTTGGGTGTAACAGTAAGAACATCCCTCTCTAGAAATTTGACCTCCATTGGTTTCTTATTAGGTAGTGGTGCTTCAGCTAATTGATTTGCAATTATTTGTCCCTTGATATCCCGACGCTCTGTGTAGTGGATATCAAACTCACTGAGAATCATGACCCATTTAGCTAATCTAGCTGTAAGAGCTGCTTTGCTAAGTAAATACTTGAGAGGATCAATTTTTGCTACTATCTTGATGGTGTGAGCTAGCATGTAATGTCAGAACTTTTGAGAAGCAAAGACTACAGCTAAGTAGGCCTTCTCAATGAATGTGTAATTGAACTCATAGCCATTTAATGTCCTGCTGAAGTAATATATAGCTTGTTCCTTACCTTCTTTATCTTCTTGTGCTAACAATGCCCCCAATGATATGTCAGTTATTGATATGTAGCGGATGAACAATTTTCTTGCTATTGGTGGTACCAGAATTGGTGGATTCATTAGATATTGCTTGATTTGATAGAATGATTTTGCACACTTGGCTTCCCATCTGAATGGTATGTTCGTATGTAGCAGATGATTGGATGGTAGAATTTTATCTGCTAGTTGGGCTATGAATCACCTGATTGACTAGAGCCGTCCTTGTAGAGATTTGAGTTGGCTAATGTTCTTGGGAGGTGACATCTCCATGATGGCCTGTACCTTTGTTGGATCTACTTTAATGCCTTTTTCTGACATTATATAGCCTAATAATTTGGCTGATGTCACCTCAAAGACATAATTCTTAGGGTTCAGCTTGACTTGGAATTTCTCCAATCTTTGAAATATTTTATCTAATATGCCCAAATATTCTACTTGGGTAAATGACTTAGCTAGTAAATCATACACATAGTCCTCCATGAAGGTATGCATCATATCATGAAAGATTCTCGTCATTGCTATTTGATAAGTTGCCCCAGCATTCTTCAAGACAAAAGGCATGACATTCCAACAATATGTTCCCCAGGGATAGGTGAACATTGTTTTATCTTGATCCTCTAGAGCTATCTTGATTTTATTATAGCCAGAGAAGTCGTCCATTAATGATAGCATTGCATGGCTTGTTGTGAGGTCTACAATTATGTTGATGCTGGGCAAAGGAAAGTCATCCTTTGGATAGGCTTTGTTAACATCTCTAAAATCCGTGCATATTCGAATGCTTCCATCTGGTTCTAAAACTGGCACAATGTTTGAAATCCATTCAGCATAGTCTATAGGTCGAATAAATATGATGTCTAATAGTTTTTTTAGTTCATCTTTGACCATTAGTGCTACATGTGGATTCATCTTTCTTAGTTTTTGCTTGACTGGCTTAGCTCATGGAGTAATAGATAAATGATGCATGATTAATTTTGGATCTATTCTAGGCATATCTGCATAGGACCAAGGAAAATTGATTTTCTTTTCTTTGAAGAATGTGATAAACTCTGGTTTTTCTTCTTTTGTCGGAGATTCTGCCAGGTGTATGTTTTTAGCTTCTTCTTCTATACCAATGTTAATTGATTGAGTGGGCTCAATCAATATGGGTGATCACTCCTGATAGTGTTCAGGAAGAGTGTCAAGTCTCCCATCCTTAGGTGCCTTAAAAAAAAATTCACCCTTAGATGCGTCCTTTATTTTGACTTTTCTATGATCTAGTGCCGCCATTGACTAGTTTTCAGCATTAGATCCTTTATTTCTTTCATTTTTATGACTAAGAGACTTGGCACCCTCCTGATTGCAGATGTTTCTATTTTGTTTGCTGGTAGAGTCTGTTTCTGGATTGACAGTACATAGGTAATGGATAATGGATTCATCATCTAGAAATATGGGTAAGTCATGGTGTTTAGGTTCATCCCAATCAATGAGATCAAGAAATACGAGTGGTAAAGAGTCATTGGGTGGGTCAAGGTCAGTCGCGGTAAGTGTCATGATAGAGGTATCATTAAGGTTGTATGTGAGATTGGTTAAGCTAATGATACTATCGAGGTCTTTGATGGTATCATCCTTTGTGTATACTTGCTCGTAGTATCGTTGCTCATTTTTTGTAGCTTCGTAGATATGTTGCAGACCAAATTCAAGTAGTCTAGACTTTCTGCCATGTCCTTCTTGAGAAAAGGGTGTATGAATAGCACCTTCAGGGATATCTTCAGTAATATTTGAACAAGTGCCCCATTCATAGTCATTAGAATCAGTCTTAGAAGTGATGTCCCAGAGTATTTTAGTGTTGTTGACAGGTATGTTGTAAGGCAAAAAGAGATCCCTGATAATTGATACCAGTCTTGTAGTTTTCTTTGATTCTGTATCAGAACCGGCTTGTACTCTTTGCATCTGTTCATATACTATTTCTCCTTGGGGAGTAGTAATTTCTTCAGGAGGTGATTCTGCCTTGTTTTGAATGGGTTCTTGGACATGGTGTACTTCCTCATAAGATGCTTCTTCTTTTTGAATGGCCAACTCCTCTTGTTGTTTCTCTATTTCCTAGTGTTCTCACTCTTTCCTTATTGTTTATGCTTCTTAGTGTAGTGCCTCTTGCCATGAGTCCTTATTGTATTTCTTCTTTTCTTTCCACTGAGGTTTTTGATATTTAGTCTTCTTTTGCCTTGGGGGTAGGTTGTGTCCATATCCCAATCCTGTTTTGTCTCTAGAAAACTATGAAGGAGGGTCCAATGGTTCTGTAATGCCTTCTTTATGCTTGCCTATAGGTCCTTTGCCATTGTATCCCATCCATTGCATGATCAGGAATCCTTTTCCATATTGTTGATTTGGTATGGCTACCTCTATAGTAGTAGCTATGACTTCTTCCTCCTCCTTGTATAGCCAACTAAAGATGTCTTTCTCTTTTGATTCATGTGTTAGTGTGCCCAATTGGATAAAGTTGCCATCAAACTTGGTGATGGGTTGTGTTTCTTGATGTGTCCATGCAGAAGGCTGCCCATGAGATTTTGGTGATGATGGTAAGTTGGCTAGACACATGGGTTCGAAAGAGTATTCTCCCATGCCTTGCTCTTTGATTTTCATCTTTTGTTTAAAATCCATGGATTGAGATTTGAGCTTTTCTTGACAATGATCTAATGCTGAGGAAGTTTGAGCTTCCCTATTGTGTGGAACCAAGCTGTCTTGGGCTGCCCCCATGGCATTGTAATGTTGAAAGGGGTTATTATCTTCTGATATAGAAATCTGCAGTCCATTATATGGTAATTTGACACACTGGTGGTAAGTTGATGGTACTACTTGCATTTCATATATCCAAGGACGACCCAATAAAATATTGTATGTCAAGTCTATGTCTAAGACTTGGCACATAGTGTCCTTTTGTGTCGGTCCTACTTGAATAGGTAATATTATTGTTCCCTTGGATGATCTCTTTTCATCATCATATGCCTTGATGGTGATCTTTTTGTGTGGATCAATAGATTGCTTAGAGAAGCCTAATGCACAGATAAGTTTTAAGGTACAGATATTGAGACCAACTCCTCCATCTATTAATACTCTTTTAACTCGATGTTTGTAGACTAAGACTTCAATGTGAAGGGGTGTATTATGTGAATGGCTCAAGAAGATATTATCATGTTTGGAAAATGTGAGATTATGAGGCCCTGTCATGTGAGCCACCATGGCTTGAAATTTATCAATATCTAGATCTTGAGGCACATTTGTTTCCACTAGTGCTTGTTCCAAGATGTCCTTATGTTTTGGGGAAAGTTTGAGTAACTCGAGTATGGATATCTAAGCAGGATTTTTCTACAGTTGATCAACTAAGTTATACTGAGTTTTGGGGATAGTGGTTGTTGTTGATGTATGCCCTTTCAAGACATTTTTTTGAGCTTTGGTGGTTACATTGATCGACTCATGTTCGTGTTTGTCTTTGATTTTAATGAGATGTACTTGATTGTCATCTTTCGATATATGATTGATGGTGTTATTGTATACATGGTTTATTTGAGCTCCTCTGGTATCATTTGATGATGAAGCTCCTTCCTTGTTGTAATTCGGAAGAGGATTTTTAAATGTGTCATTATCACTATTTGTTTTGAGACCATTGACCATTAAATCACCTCTATCAATCATGTCTTGAACAATGTTTTTAAGCCTCATGCAATCATTTGTTTGATGTCCTTTGTTTTGATGAAAATCATAGAAGTGTGAGTCATTCCACCAAGGTGGTTTGACTTGCGGTTCAAATTTGTTTATGGCTGGTAATGTGATAATCTTATTTGCCAGGAGTTCCTAGAATGCTAATTCTAAGGATTGTCCCAACGGTGTGTAGATGCGTCTATTTTAAAAATTGTTGGTGTTACCCCTTTGATTTGGATTAGTTCTGCGGTTTGTGTTGTTACCTTGGGCATTATTGTTGGTATTTGGATTTGAATTTCCTTGATTGGTATTTGGCGGATAAGTGTTAGTGCCTTGGTTAGCACCCTTTTGATTCTTGGTAGCCTGGGGATTACCTGATAAAGCCAATACTGGTTGTTTGGACTTCATATCATTAGCATCGGTTCCTCCCTCATTAACAACGTTTTTGTTTCTAGTCCAGAATTTGGATTTGTCTAAGGTGTTGTTGTTGTTATGGTTGTTAAAATGAGAGTTGGATGAATTAGTTCCTTCTTTGAAGAATTTCAATGTTCCTTTCTTGATACATGCCTCCTCTACTTGGATTCCATTTTCAATTAACTTGGAAAAAGATGGTATGCACTGGAGCTTAAGTATGTAACTCATCTCACTATTTAGATTGTCGATGAAAATTTCCATCTTTTCCTTTTTGGGCATATCTCGAGGATATCTCAAAACCATACATCTCTGTCATTGAAGAAATACCATGAATGTTTCATTGTTTTTCTATTTGGTATTACATACATCCAACATTGTGATTGCATGTTGAATATTGTAGGAGTATTGCGTGATAAATTTATTGACCAACTCATCAAAGGATCTGACGGGAGGTGTAAGTTTAGACAACCACTACATTGTTTTCCCTCCCAAACTTCTTGGGAACAACCTCATGAAATAAGTGTCACCATGAGAAAATTCAAGGCTCATCGTACAAAACTCCCAAACATAATCGTGAGGATCACTCTTACCATCATATTTGTCATATTTGGGTATGTCTGAATTTGGGGGAAAAAGTATCATGTTTAATCTCCTATCAAAGGGGTAAGGACAAATTTAATTTAAGGAGTATTATATTGTGGTCCCCTATTGCATGTCCTGCATTTGCTTCTACAGCATTTGCATTTGTTATGTAAAAGCAACCATGGGCACATTTGTTTACCTAGGAAATGGTTCTTCTATTTCATTATCCCTAGTTTGGGAATGGGTGTGTTCTGGTATGTTATGTTGTTTGGGTATATTTTGTTTAGGTTCATGTGTCTCCTCTTCTCTTTGTTGTTCTTGATAAGCATAATTTTGAGACCTTGTCCTAAAGATTTTAGTGTCGAAGTCTTCAAGAATCCTAACTCCTTTGCTTGTTAGCATGAGCATGTATTTTTCTTTGTCAGCTTCTATGAGTCTTTCCTTAAGTTTTTGGAATGAGGGCTTTTCTTGACATTCTTGAATAAGCTCCTCAATAATCTATGTTTCCTCTAGATTTGGATACTTGAAAGTATTTGATAATCTTTGACCCATACTAGACTCTATTTGTGGTTTTCTTTTCTTGTTTCATTGAGAGTGAGTGACATCGGGCATCTAATAGAAAACTTTTATGACAAAGGGGATGAACTCCTCTTCTTCATGTTGTTCGAGGGTTTGTGGTTCAAATCGAGCTATGTTATAAGTGATGCAGACTTCTAGGATGAAAGCTGGGTTGATCTTTCCTCCACGACTTAAGCATTGACTGAATGCTGATTTTTGGCAAAAGCCTCTACTTCTCAATGGTTCTTCACCAAATTTGTTTGAATTGTCTTGAAGATATAAGCACATATGACAGAGAAAGGTGCGATGTGAATTGAATATTTGGTGATTGATGTAGAGAAATCTATTCCATTTGGCAAGTTTCTGAGAACTGAGTTGTCGTTTCTTCAACTTAGTTTTGTAATGAAGACTTTTTCTTTCAAAATATGAGGAGTGTTCATACACGATTGATCACTGGTTTCCTTTGATGTTTTGGATTGAGATACTTGTTTTGAAAACTTAAGCCTACTTTTTATCGAGTAGAGGTTTAGATTCGCCTCCATGACAAAGTGCGTCAAATGATATGGATAAGAGTTTCTTGATATGGAGACTCAATTTGACTACTTAAGTTTAAACTAGGTATGTTTGGTTGATGAAATCCTTTAGATGGCAGAATTTTTTATCAATGTTATGATGTTACCCAATTTTGATAGGAGAAAGTGTTATCTCTAGATAGTTTCGGATTTTAACAACTATTGTTCTAAGAATGACTTGCTTGATTTTTTGGAAATTTTCTGATGTTTTGGTTCAAGTTTTGCTTGGTGAGGTCGGCTGAGGATCCAAAATGGTATCTGAGACTGATGATTTTTTTTTTAAAAATGCTCAGTTTTTCTCTCTATTTTTCTAAGTTTTACCTATGCACTAAGATAGAGATTGGACATGCTAAAGTATGATCTAGATGCGCTATCAAAAGCTACCAATGTGCTAAGCTTCCTGTGCTACGCGTTAAACAAGAGTTTTGAGTTTTGACCAATCTGGATGGGTTATGCACTAATTTGTTCTTAATACAAGCTAAGGTTTAGACTTAAAGCACTACAGTTTGCCCCCGATTCACTAGGCTAATGCTTTAAAGTGTTGATATGGTGCCTAAGAGCGCTAGTGAAAAGTTTGCCAAATGTTCAAACTGTTATGCACTATCTTTGAGAATGAATGCGCTAAGTTCCAGCTTGTATGCGCTAAAGTGTGTTCCAGATGCGTGAGGAGATTGCTCCTACACACTAAATTTCTCTATTTGTTTTGTTTTTCGTTTGCTTGAAATTTTTCAACACTTATTTAATGTTGATGGATGATTTTTTGAATTATAAACTGAAGACACAACACGAAAGAGACAATCAGTTTTGCCTATTCTAAACAAAGAGTGTATGTTCTACAAGGATGTGTTCAAATCCCCAATGTTTTCACAAGTTTGGATACAAATAAGACAATTTAGACAGACTCTTTATTCAAAAGTCATCAACAATACCATAGCCCACTAGTCTCAATACTTCGTCAGCTCAAACAGTCGTGTCACCCCCTAGGGGGCGCCCATTTTTTTACCTTTTGCCAAAAATTAACCCAAAGTGAATTGCTTCAAAATTGAGTAGCTATCTTGGGAGATATATGGTAAGTAGTCTTAGGGGCAGATTCTTCCCCACCCTTGCACTATGATATTGAGGATGTTTGGATATTGACTTGGCTCAAGGTTTCTATTTCTAAATTTCATAATCAAGCTTCTTGTTTGGTCTTCAGTGATAAACTCCCTCGAGAGGCTTCCCAACCTTTAGAATAAAGACTTTACGTATCATAAAGATACTAGGGGAAGGCTAATCGCTAAGCAAAACTATTGAAGGGACTTTCATCACCCTCCACTTTTGATTATAGTGGGTTGGAACACTTGGCAATAAAGTCATTTCCCACTTAGGTCATTCTCCTCTCACCAACCATTTAAATGGCACTCTAGGAGAAACTCAAGAGGGTAGGCCTGCTAAACGATGTAAATTCTTTGAAATACAAAAAGATTTAAGAGTGGTTTCGCTTTTTGGTCACCTAGTTAAGGGGAGAGCATATACCTTCCACTTTTGAGACAAGGCACAAAATGATTCTTTTTAACCTTTCAATTCAGTTAGTTGCTAACTTCTATTGGGAGATGTTTCTCCAAAAGGCATGTTGTTCTTTTTAACTTTCAAATCAATGATTTTCTAATCTAAGTAAATAAATCTTGGTCAACAAAGTAAATTCTTTGATATGGTCAACAAAATAAATCTGATAGAGGAATGATTTCCCTCTTTTGCTTTATCTAGAATTTGGAAATGAGGTTATGCCAGAAATAAAGTGGATCCTTTTAAACACCAAAGGATGGTGAGGTTCATTTTAAAACTTTGCAAAAATAAAGTTTGTCCTATTCTTTTTAAACCCCAAAATAAAGTGTTTCTCTCCCTATGAAAGCAAGGTAAGGTTTTTGTTTGTTGTTCTTTTTAAGTAACCCAAAAGGAAAATGAGTTCATTTTTACCATTAAGAAAATGAAGAAAACTTCAAATAGCTAACTTAATAAAGTTAGAAACAAGAAAAAATTTAATCAAAATGCCTACACTAGTAAAACGAAATCTCCCAACCTTGCAAACAAATGTTAGTAACCTGCAATAAAACCGATTAGCAAAAAAAGTTTTTCAAAGTGGACTTCTACAAGTCTAATTTTGTGTTTTTCTCTCTGTGTCTATTATGCGCTAATCTGCAGACCCAATGCGCTACAGAATCACACCAATTTGCTAATAGAAGATCCAGATGAGCTAAATTGATTCTTTAAGGTGTCGAGGCTTAACAGGAATCAACAAAAGGGTTGTGTGGTAAGGTTACTGCAGGATGCACTAAGTTTCGGGTCCAATGTGCTAAACAGTGATCGATATGTGCCAGAGGACAAGACGGATGCGCTAAAGGATGGTACCAATGTGCTAATTCATGTTTTCCACATACCTACAATGTTAGTCCTACATCAAAAATGATTTGATAAATGGGGTTATGCCCCACGATGGGCACCAAAAATGTGTGGGGAAAAAGTGGTGTGATGAAACAAAAAATACGAATTCAGGACTAGTCCACACACCAATGGAACTCTTGGTGCAAGTTATGGAGTTAAATGGAATAACTCAACTTCCCAAGGGATATTCCATTGTTCTCTATCTTACAAGACCCTTCAAGCCAATGCCTTTTCTCTCAGATCACTGAGAAAAGTGACTTAGGGATGACAATCATGAGAATGAGGGATATTTGATCAATCTAACATGAATGCAATCCTAAATGTACATGATATTAACAAATAAGAATTAAACTAGCATGTATATGATGATAAAATGAAAAGGATTAGTAAAAGAACTATCCTAACATGATACACTAGCTTAATATGATTATTTGTGATAATAGAAATGCTTCTAAAATGTTTATTAGATTATTTCTATTCAAAGAGAGACTAAATGCTTGATAAAATGACTAGATATGCTTAGTAAAAATGCCTATAAGTGTAATGCTAAAGACTTGGATATGAAAATGGAGGAATGAGAGCTCTATTTATAGGAATAATAGGGCAATGGATGGTTAGGATTGGATGATCTTAACAAGGGCCAGGATTGAAAGTTAATCAATCCATGTTTACAATTCTTACCAATGAAATGGTGGTAATTGTCAATATAAGATTGCTTGAGAGGGGATGTAAGAAGCATTAAATGCTTGAGAAGACCTCATGGTTACCCTAGGAGGTAAGGGTTAAGGTTAGGTTAGGATTATCCATTGGATAAAGCTTTTACCCAAAGGATAAACTCTTGTGCAAGGGTTAAAGGGATAACCATGGTCAAAGAAATGAATGCTTTATGAGACCCTTGGGTTAGATGAGGGTTGAGTTAGAGAGAAAGTCTTTAATGATGCAAGAGGGTTGAGTTAACCATTAATGGTTTAGAAGACTTTCAAGGTTAACTTGTTGAAGACATAAAGCCTTTAATGGCTTCCAAAGACTTTGAGGGTTTGAAAAGTTACTTCCCTTTGCTTACGGATGTGACAATATTTAGTAAATGGGTTAGGCTAATTTAGAAGTGATTAGAAGAATCTAGAAGGGGGGTTAGAGAGGCAAGTGGATGGAGGGTAATTTTAAATAAAATAAATTACTTTATTTCAACAAAATAGATGAAAGTGGGGGATTTAAATAAACTAGATTTATTTATTTTCCATGAGCAATTTAATTAAATGTAGATTTAATTAAAAGGGGTAGAAAGAGGATTTAATTAAATAAAGTGATTTATTCAATTAAATGGATATGAAAGGCCTATGTGAATTTAATTAAATAAATTAAATAACTTATTTAATCAAATAGATGAATGTGAATAATTTAATTAAACATAATTCAATTAAATAGAGGAATGAGGTTAAAACGAATATTAAATATTCACTTAGGAAAGTGGTCATTTTTATACGTCTACAACATGCATTCAGGAACATTACATAGAGTGTAGAGCTCACTACTCAAAACTGTTGGCAATTGACACTCAATTGGGTGGTTTCAATATGTTGTCATTGATGGCAACATGACAACATGTTTCGGCTTCATATTTTGGTTTGGTAGTGTACCGACAAACACTTCACCGACACTGACACTGACATTGGTAGGTTGGATGGAATTCTTTGGTTACCGACAATGCAGGCCGACATGGTTTATATTCAGGTTATCGATATTGGATGTCGACATCATTTGGGAGATCTGACATCGACAATTAATTTTTATATTCATGTATTTATGTTATTGAGCTGACATGTATATTCATATTGTAATTATCTTTGTAAGATGACATAAGGCATGATAGTTTGTAAGGGGTATATAGGTCAGTTGATTAGATCATTTTGTAGTGTGTAGGATATAAGGTTATGAAATGTAATGGAGATGCAGAATATTCATTCAGCCAATTGCAGCTAAATCTGGATATGATGATGACACATCCTTGACATTCAAAAGGGTATTGAGGAAGAAACCTGAAGAGACTAAGGTAGAAGCAACTGATTAGGAAAGTTACTATCAAGGTACCATCACAAAGAAGAGCTCCTAAAGAAACACCTTCTGCCCCATCTGGTACTAGAAGAAGAAAGAAGAAGTATGACATTGATCTGGCACTTGTATTTGGTAATGAAACTATTATTCCACCCAAGACTTGTGCAGAGTTAGTTGATAAAATTACTATAGATGGTATGTTAAAGAATGTACAATTTTATTATAAATATTTGGATAATGATGAACAAAAATAAGTAGAGGAATCAGTTTTGTTGTATTTGGATATATATAAGAAAGCCTTTTTAGAAATTGAAAACCAAATACCGACACAGTTATATGATATTTTAGATACTAGAAGATTATCAACAATGGAAGAGGACATGCATATGAAGATTCAGGATTTGTTATCTATTTGTGTTTCCATTATTCTAGAGGAGATGGACATGACACTTGAGATTGTGGACAGGAAAATCTTTCACAGTAAGCATAGAATAATTTGTCTTATGTTAGGTAGGGCCAATGAGATAGTCAAGGAGACCCGCAAGGCATGGGTTAAATTCTTTTCAAAAAACCATGGTTTTTATACTTCACCGGAACCTAAGACAGATACTACAGATATCCCGATTGAAGGGAAAGGTAAAGGTATTATGGGTACTTCACCCTCAATTTTAAAAAATATTAAGATATTGGATATTGAGTCCCTAGTAGAAACTAATGTACAGGAAAATGTTGAGATACTGACAGAATCAGAGAGTGTAAAAGTTGCAAGTGTACAGGTTACTAATGTTGAGGACAATAGTCCTCTAGATCAGAATGTATAGGATGAGGACAAAATTCCTAGGGAGGAACCGATAGTTACTGAGACTGCACCAAATGGCGAAGCCACCGGTGCAAGTGAGGAAGCTATAAAAGTTAAACCATCAGAGGAGGAGAAAGGGGAATCCGACAAGGAACTAGTAGTGCACCCATCATTGTTGTCAATTAACACCTCATGGGTTGAGAATAAAAGCATAATGGAGATGAGTTCTACTAAGCTCATGATGATGGCTGCATAGAAAATGATGAAGGAAGAATCTATGGATAAAGGAGTTATTGATCAGTCTATCACTATCTTGCATAGACTTGTCCTGGAGTGAAAATTTGATAATGAGGTGAGCCCATCCAGCAAGCTTAAGATAATCATTGAGCACATTTCAAAGGAATTTCAATCTTTATAGCAGATATCAAACTGACAGGCATTGGAGATGTTTACATAGGCAAAGAGAGAAACATTTGATCAAATGATTGAGTCAGAGAGGAAGGATATTAATGATAAGTTTAAATTGATTGATAATGCATTGAGGTAGTGTACTAATATTTATAGAGTATGTTGTAACAGAGGTTTACTTACAACTGAGACAGATTAAAGGATTAAGGATATTCAGGAGGATATTGTAGGTATAGTCAATTCTTTTGATGGTTCACATTCATTAACTACATCTATAGATGGTCAAATTTTGGTTTTGGAAGCCCTAGTTTTAGCTCTTGAGAGGGAAAAAGATAAAATCATAAGGAGAGCTAGAGGTCTTAGAGGATTGGTGAGTCCGCGGTTGGATTCATTAAAGTGTACATAAGAAGGAGTGTATAGATATGGTTGGTAAGCCCACACCAACAGAGCTAAATGAGAAAAACTCATATGCCCATATGCTAAATGGACTTGTATCCATTTCCAACACTTTCAAATCTAGTTGGGATACTTATCTAGAGATTTTGGAGAAGGCCTATCCTGAAATTTTCAAGTATATTCAACTTCGGTAAGGTATTTTGGGACATTCATTGTATAGTCTTTCATTCTTCATCCCAGTTTTTGGATTTTTTGTATTTTTGGCATTGATGTCAAAGGGGGAGGTTTAGTGAAAAATATTCAGAAGTTTTGGAGGTATGGAGTATTTTGTTCATATGAATATTCAGCTTAGGGGGAGCAGGCTTGGGATGAAACTGAAAGATGGAAACCATGATCATTTTTCACATGAGTGTTTCCATCAACACCAAAGGGGGAGATTGTTGGCAATTGACACTCAATTGGTTGGTTTCGATATGTTGTCATTGATGGAAACATGGCAACATGTTTCGACTTCATATTATTTTTTGGTAGTGTACCGACAGACACTTCACCAACACCAGCACCGACAGGTTGGATGTAATTCTTTGGTTATCGACAATGCATGCCGACATGGTTTATATTTAGGTTATCGGTATTATAGGCTGACATAATTTGGGAGATCCGACATTGGCAATTGATTTTGATATTCATGTATTTATGTTATTGAGCCAACATGTATATTCATATTGCAATTATCTTTGTAAGCCGACATAAGGCATGATAGTTTGTAAGGGGTATATAGGTCAGTTGATTAGATCATTTTGTAATAGGCAAGTATATGGATATCTATGAGTAAGGAAATAATGAAGGATATATGAGATATATGAGAGAGATCATGTATGTGAGGATATTTATGTAAGAGGGTATTCTGGTAAGGGTTTAGGGTTTCAGACCAAAACAGACAGAGCTTAATCGGAACTGTATTCAGGCATAGAAGATTCTATCTTTGCAGTTTAATCATTTCTTCAAATTGTAGTCTGGATTTGTATGTAGTCAGTGAGGCTCCTTTTATGATTGAGCAGTGTGCTCTAGGTTGTAAGCCTTCCTGCAAGTGAAGGCCCCTATATTTTATAATATCTCTTCATATGGCCAGTGGATTGATATTGTGGGTCACAAATCCCATCGTGGTTTTTCCTCTTTTAGGTTTTCCATGTATAATTATCTGTGTTATGATATTCATTTTTGTGATTGTCTTATTGTTTTCTTTACTTCTTTCAATTCTATATGTACTGGTATACCAGTTGGTGAATACATGTTTTAATAAGGTTAAAATTGATCATTCTGGTAGAACACTGATTCACCCCCCCTCTTAGTGTTCTTGGATTCCAATAAAAACAACAAACAATAAGGGATTCAACCCTTGGGAAGGTTCAGTGCCTTACAAAAAAGTTTGGATTACATTCAGAAGATCATGAACTGATAGAATAGCATCTCCTCACGCCTAGTTACAGTTTTGGTTAAACACATAACACATACTATGCTCTTTCCACTTCTTCACACCTCTTTGCACTACTTCTCTATTGTCGAATGATCAAGCATTATTCACACACATAGATACCTCTCTCATATGATTATTACACTTATTTATACATATGATCAACCTATCTTTCAAGGTCGGCTCAACACACATCACAAATTACAAAGATAAAATCATACACACTACGACATTACATGTGGACCAAAAAAATCTTAGCTAAGACATTGTATGGACCTAAATCAACACCTAAAAAATGTAACACCTCCAATAATTATGCCTCGAACATTCACAACACACTACAGTCGTCATGTTGGCCAAGAACATGAAGAACACCACTAGATCAAGGAAAATCATCAATAACATGCTCAAAAATCAATGCATACCATCAACACGGATAGGATATGATCTAGAAACATCCACAAGCATCATAAATTACCACAACAACATCCACACCAACACCACTTACTAGAATCTCCATCATCATCATACCGAACTTCAAGAATACTAACTAAACTGACTGTCAAACTGAAAGATTAACTTGTGGACCTCCAAATCATGAACCATCTAAATTGAGGACACATATGAACATCCCAAACAATTTTCCAAATCTGCAAACCAAGATATTGCAATGTAGAGAAAAATCAAGAACACTGATCAATACTGCACAACTAAAAAACCAACTGCAATATTAGATCTCATAGTTGTTAGAATAACTGGTGGACAACTGATGGAGGGTGAAACAATTGTCAATAAATTATATTAATAATACCAATTTATAACCTTTAATTGGAGCACATAAACATTGAATACTGAAATAGCAGAAACATATACCAGTAAGCAATAAAACTTAAGAATGAAACAAAGAATTAACACAATGCAACCATACCACATAACACCATAATTTGTACGTGGAAAACCTGATAAAGGGAAAAACCATGGTGGGAAGCTTTTCCATAGTTAGATGATACTTCTATAGAAAGTATGTGATACAATAAGGGGTCTGCACATGCAGGAAGGCACACTTCCTAGAGCGTACTGCTCATTACAAAGGAGTCTCACTGACCACAGAGAGGTTATAACCACCTCAAGATAAATGGACAACAATCCAGAAGAATGAACTGCCAGTGATAGCATCTACCATGCCTGATTATACTCTTAGTTAAGCTCAATACCAGAGGCCTTTGACCTCTTACATAAACCTAATTCGATCACCTATGATTGAACAAATCTCCTTCGCATATGATATTTCATTCCAGGACCATGACCATGATCTACAATGAGATCCTACACCAATTTTTACAAACCCTAAGGCATAAACCAATTAGGTCAGTCACCTAAAAGATATTACAATAAGATCATTACATACATCCATATTACAATGATATGCCATGTTGGATTTAGACCAAAAGAACATTAAACAATCCATAAATGATCCTAGTAACATGTAGAGAACACATAACAAGATACCAGTCCATAACCTAGATAGGTACCAGACCTAATTTGGGTCCACCACACCAAAGAAATATCTCCAATTAGTCAAGGCATGATCAAGGATCACCTTCTTCATCCTGAATTCCATCTAGAAGTCGCACCAACACCACTTATGCATCCTTTCAAAGATTCTCAGTAAAAGTTGTCTCGGTAAAACCTTAAACCCTTATTGGTATAGGCTTACTAGAGTGTATGATAGCATCTGATCATGAAGTCAATATCAACTGACCAAAACATACTCTAGAAAAATCAAACCAAACATATTCCATTGATCCAAACATGTCGATAGTATCCAACTGATAGCCCCTTCTACCGGTAACACTAGTCCTTCTACCGGTAACCAAAATCTGTCTGCTGGTAACCAACGATAACAACTAGTATTGACATCAATGACAAAACATCAATGCAACACATAATCAATTCCTTTATATTACCGACAATCTCCCCCTTTGGAATTGATGGCAACACTAGATGTGAAAAAGAAAACATCTAAGTACCAAGAAATGCCAAACATTTCTCATAGAAGATATAATAATAAAAAACTAAAAAATCCCAGCAACTCCCCTAGAGGAGTGTAGTCCAATCTGAAACCGATCTGAATCTCTCTACTATATGACATATTATGACATTATTTTTCACATATAACTCTCCCCCTTTGACATCAATGCCAAAGATATGACATAGATATCAAAATCTTGTGAATCTCAAAGCTGACTACCCCCCCTAAGTAGTAGCACCACTACATCAATCTGGAGCAAAGCATAAAGCTAATGATGCATACCGAATTGATTCTCTTCTCCATCAGTTAAGTTTCTGCCAGAGGGGTAGATACCCCTAACCTATCTCTCAAATATTCAAATGATTCCTTAGACAACATTTTAGTTAATATATCTGCAATCTGCTCTTTAGTGTTTACATAAACCAAATTGACTTCCTTTTCTTCCGCCTTTTCCTTCAGAAAGTTATATTTTATTGAAATGTGCTTAGTCTTGGAGTGAAATACTGGACTCTTAGATATGTCAATAGCTACAAAGTTATCACAATTTACCTTGATAACTACCGGTTCACTGCAATTTACGTTGATATCCTTCAACATTTTCTTCATCCACATGACTTGAGTGCAATTAGTTGTTGCTACAACATATTCAACTTCTGCAGTAGATAAAGAAATGCATGACGATTTTTTTTTTATCCATGAAACCAATTTATTTCCAAGAAAGAAAGCTCCACCAAAAGTTCTCTTCCTATCATCAATATCTCCTGCCCAATTTGAATCTGTATATGCACATAAAGTGAAGTTATCATCTCTAGAGTACCATAAACCATATTCTATTGTTACTTGCAAGTATCAAAATATCCTCTTTACTGCACATTCATGATTTTCTTTAGGATTACTTTGATATCTTGAAATAATACTTACTTCATTCATAATATCTGATCTAGTCTGAGTTAGATATAACAAGTCACCAATCATAGACTTGTACCTTGTCAAATTTATCGGTGCAGATGTGTCTTTGATATATAATTTCTCACTTGTCACCATAGGAGTACTTACCAATTTGGAACTATTCATACCAAACTTCTTCAACAATTCCCTTTGATACTTAGTTTGACAGATAAAAATGCCTTTGTCAGTTTGAGTAATCTGCAAACCTAAGAAAAATCTCATCTCACCAATCGTAGACATTTCAAATTCATTCTTCATATTATTAGATAATTCCATGCACAATTTATCTTCACCTCCAAAAATGATATCATCAACAAATACTTCAATAATCAGAATATCATCATTAGTGATCTTGTAATATAAATTAGTGTCAGCACTACCTTTAGTAAAACCAAGCATC
The DNA here is from genome assembly GCF_030272615.1 of Cryptomeria japonica. NCBI lineage: Eukaryota > Viridiplantae > Streptophyta > Pinopsida > Cupressales > Cupressaceae > Cryptomeria > Cryptomeria japonica. The sequence goes on along the minus strand of NC_081414.1, from coordinate 368,822,814 downwards.
AAAAGATATTTATCCAACCTTGCATACCAAGCTCTAGGAGCTTGTTTCAATCCATATAATGCTTTCCTTAACCTGCAAACCATATCTTTGTCATCTGTTAGTGAAAATCCATTAGACTGCTCAATGTATAGTTCTTCCTCAAGTTCACCATTCAAAAATGCACATTTAACATCCATTTGATAGACCTTATAGTTCTTGTATGCTACATAGGCAAGAAATAGTCCAATAGCTTCAATTCTTGCTACTGGTGCAAATGTCTCACCATAATCAATTCCTTCCATTTGAGAATCTCCTTTACAAACCAGTCTAGCCTTATTTCTTACAACTTGACCATCCTCATTTAGGTTTATTTCTAAAAACCCATTTAGTTCCAATAACATTCTTATTTTTAGGTCGGGGAACTAAAGTCTAAGTCTTATTCTTCTTTAACTAATCTAATTCATCTTCTATAGCCTTTAACCAATGTTTATCTTTACAAGCTTCAATAATAGATGTCGGTTCAATTTCAAAAATAAGACATACCTCTTCATTTGCCAGTCTTCTTCTTTTCATAACCCCCTTGTTCCTATCTCCAATGATTTGATCTTCAGAATGATTTAACCTTACATACCTTGGTGTCTTCTGAACTTCAGGTTCACTATTTTGATCATCATTCACAGTTGAATTTTCTAATTGTGCTAGTGTAATTGTCTCAGTGTCTTGTATCGGTTGAGCCATTGCCAATTCAGTTATGATCATTTCCACTGCCAGTTCTTTGTCATATGACATAGATTGATCTCTGTATTGCTCATCCACTTTCACATTTGCACTCTCCATAATTATCTGCAATATTTTGTTATAACATCTATATGCTTTTCTCTGAATTGAATATCCAATAAATATCCCTTGATCACATCTAGGATCAAACTTCCCAATTGAATCATCCCTTTTGATATAACATTTACATCCAAAAATTCTGAAATATTTAACAATAGGTGTATGTCTAAACCATAAGTCATAAGGAGTCTTACCGGTTTCACCTTTGATATGAACTCTATTGAATGTGTAGACTGTTGTAGTCATTGCTTCTCTCCAGTAGATGTGAGGCAATTTGGCTTCCATCATCATGGTCCTTACTGCATCCAAAATGGTTCTATTCTTCCTTTCCACTACTCCATTTTGCTGAGGAGTCTGGAGTATAGACAACTATCTCCTAATTCCATTTATCTCACAAAAATTGTTAAATTCATGAGATGTGAACTCACCACCTTGATCTAATCGTAGACATTTGATTTTCAATCTAGTTTCTATTTCCACCTTTTCTTTGAAGATCTTGAATTTCTCAAAAGCTTCAAACTTCTCCCTTAGAAAAGTCACTCACATCATTCTAGAATAATCATCAATTATTAGCATGAAGTACCTATCACCTTGAAAGCTTTTGGTCCTTGCTAAACTACATAAGTTAGTATGAATCGAATCAAGCACATCATTAGCTTTATCATGTATGCTCTTAAAATATGTTCTAACTTTCTTTCCCAATTGACATTCCTTACATACTGGACTATGAGGCTTTATAATCTTAGGTATATCTCTAACTGCCTTTGTTGAACTTATCTTAACAATACAATCCAAATTAACATGACACAACCTCTTATGCCATTACCAACTCTCATCAATATGAGCAATCAAACATGTCTTATTACCAGTGTTCAAGTGAAAGATATTACCTCCATTCTGAGTACCGGTTGCAATCTCCAAACCAGTTATGTTAATGATTTTGCATTTTCTATCTTTGAACTGAAGTTGGAATCCCTTATCCACCAATTGACCAACATTTAAAAGGTTATGCTTTAAACCTTCTACATAATAGATAGTATCAGTATTATGCTTTCCATCCATATAAATAATACCTTTACCTTTGATCATACATGCTTTGTCATCCCCAAATCTGACTTGACTGCCATTGTATTCTTCCAAGGACATAAATTTTTTTTTATCTCCAGTCATATGATGTGAGAATCCCCTATCAATTACCCATTCATCTTTGTCTTCAACTTTTTCTTTCAGGGCCTTTTCTTCATTCTTGATAGACGGTTGTGGTCATCTTCCTTTAAAGCATAAAACACTCATTCCTTTCCATTACTCGATCCACTAGTAGAGTCTCCTGTCGATTCATCCTCTCAGTCATCTCTTACTCCTTCCTCATCCGCTATGTAGCATAGTTTGTTTTTCTTGAATCTATATTTGTTCTGATTAGGCTTAAATGATTTCTTAACTCCTTCTTCAAATCCTGCATTCCTTTCAGGACATCTAGATGCAAAATGACCAATCTTATTACATGCAAAGCATTTAAAAGGTGTTTTTCCTTCATACTTACTTCGTGCTGGTCCTTTAGGTACTCTTCTAGCAAATAAGGCTTCAAGTTGCTCAAATTCTTCATCCTCTTTCCTCATATCTTCCAATTCTTTTGCATATAGGTCTTTCCAATCACTTTTTCTGGTAGATGATGATGCATGAAAAATAGGTTTAGACTTTGCAGCTCCAGAGGGTCCAAATTCTTCAAGCTCAAAAGCAGATAATTCCCCAATCAAAATGTCTTTGTTAACTGAAGTGTTTGCCATTGTTCTCAATTCATTATTTATAGTAGCTTTCATATTATAAGCTGGTGGTAGGGCTCTCAAGACTTTAGAAACAATTTCATCTTCACTCAGAGATCCTCCACAACATTGAATTCCCATGATGATCTCATTTACTCTTTCCATAAATGTAGCAATTCTTTCATTATCTTCCATCTTCAAGTTCTCATATCTTACTCGGTAACCATCAAGTTTAGCAATTTTGACAGTAGGGTCACCTTCATTTAGTGTTTGCAATTTATGCCACATAACCTTTGCAGATGATTTATTAGTCAATCCCATGATTTTCTGACCAGTGAGTGCACACAGGAGGACTTCTCTTGCTCTGTAATCATTTTCAATATTTTTGTCCAAGTCTGCAGGAGTATAATTGTCAGATGTCAGATCATAAGGTGTATATCCTTTCTCAGTGGTCTCCCAAACATCCTTGCCAAAACATCTAAGATGAGTCCATTTGGATTTTCCATATCCTATAGTTTGTTCCATCAAGCTTAGGGATTTCTCTTCTGAAAATAGTTGTTAATGGATTTGAAGTATTAGTTGCCATAGGATCTACCTCAAGCGGTTAAGCTTTTGCAAAAGAGGACCAAAGCTCTGATACCAATTGTTAGAATAACCAATGGAAAACTAAGAGGGGGAGGGGTGAATCAGTTGTCAATAGATTATATTAATCAAACCACTTTATAACCTTTAATCGGAGCACATAAACATTGGATACCGGAATAGCAGAAACAAATACCAGTAAGCAATAAAAATTAACAATGAAATAGAGAATTAACACAATGCAACCATACCACATAACACCATGATTTATACGTGGAAAAACTAGTAAAGGGAAAAACCACGGTGGGAAGCCTACCCACAATCAGATGATACTTCTGCAGAAAGTATGTGATACAATAAGGGGCTTGCACATGCAGGAAGGCACATTGCCTAGAGCGTACTACTCATTAAAAAGGAGTCTCATTGACTACAGAGAGGTTATAACCAACTCAAGATAATTGGACAACAATCCAAAAGAATGAACTTCCAGTGATAGAATCTACCATGCCTGATTACAGTCCTGATTAAGCTCAATATTGGAGGCCTTTGACCTCTTACATAAACCCAATTCAATCACCTATGATCAACCAAATCTCCTTTGCATATGATATTTCATTCCATGACCATGACCATGATCTACAATGAGATCTTACATCAATTTATACAAACCCTAAGGCCTAAACCAATTAGGTCGGCCACCTAAAAGATATTACAATAAGATCATTACATACATCCATATTACAATGATATGCCATGTTGGCTTTAGACCAAAACAACATTAACCAATCTATAAATTATCTTGGTAACATTTAGAGAACATGTAACATGATACCAGTCCATAACCTAGATAGGTACCAGACCTAATTTGGGTCCACCACGCCAAAGCAATGTCTCCAATTAGTTGAGGCACGATCAGGGGTCACCTTCTGCATCCTGAATTCCATCTAGAAGATGCACCAACACCACTTATGCATCCTATCAAAGATTCTCAGTAAAAGCTTTGCTAGTAAACCCTTACCAGTATAGGCTTACAATAGAACACATAGAGGAATATGTATACATCAATGACAACACATCACTCAGCAAACTTCTCAACAATATCCAACAATCTCCCCCTTTGGCATTGATGGCAACATATGATGTGAAAAACAATCAATGCAAAGAAATAAAATAATTAGCTCCCCCTTAGATCATACACACAACTCAACACAATTTTTTCACATAGCTCTCTCTCCCCCTTTGACATCAATTAGAAAGGCACATATTGTTCAAATCTCTCTCCCTTTATCAAACTCTCTCTCCCCACAACTGAACATAAAAACTAAAAAATCATGATTCTCTCCCCCTTTGGACTAACTAGCAAATATAAACATCTTGAACCACAATACTAGCTACTCCCCTTGAGTAGTAGCCACCACTCATCAATCCGGATCACCAGATATGACTGTGAAGTCCATTGGACTAATGTAAATTCATGCATCTTAGTTCTCGTCATGAGGGGCAATCACACCTAGCTTCTCTCAGAGATAATCAGAAGTATCTTTAGGCAAAGGCTTCATGAAGATATCTAAAATCCGTTCCTTTATAGATACATACTCCAATCTGACTTCCTTCTCACTCACTTTTTCTCTCAAGAAATAAAAGTTGATTTATATATGCTTAGTCTTTGAATGCAACACCGGATTCTTAGAAATGTTGATAGCACTTGAATTATCATAGTGTATAGTAGTAGGCTCATCATAAACAACTTTGATATCCTTCACCATCTACTTCATCCACATTACCTAAGTACAATTGCTAATAACAACAATATATTCTACTTCTGCAGTAGATAAATAAATAACATGCTACTTTTTACTCATCCAAGAAACCAATCTCTTTCCCAAGAAAAATGCACCACCAATAGCACTTTTTCGGTCATCAACATCACCTGCCCAATCAGCATCAATAAAAGAAATCAAGATAAATTCATCATCTTTAGGATACCACAAACCAAAATCAACTATCCCTTTCAAATATCTAAAAAAATATTTTCACAGCTATAATATGAGATTGCTTAGGATCAGCTTGAAATCTAGCAACAAGACAAACAACATTCATAATATCTAGTCTAGTCTAAGTCAAATATAGAAATCCATCAATCATAGATCTATATCTCTAAGTCTGATTTGCTTTCAGAGAATCATCATCCTTTGTCAACTTACATCCGATCACCATAGGAGTACCAACTGGCTTTGAATCATCAAACCAAAATTCTTCAACAATTCCTTCACATACTCGGACTGAGATACAAAAATGCCTTTATCCAACTGGGTAATTTGTAATCCCAAAAATAATTTCATCTCACCAGTCATAAACATTTCAAACTCATTCTACATGTCATGAGAAAACTTCTTACACAAACTATCATCTCCTCCAAAAATAATGTCATCAACAAAAACTTCAACAATTAAGATGTTATCATTATCAATATTGAAGTATAGATTACTATCAGTACTACCTTTATTGAATTCTAACTTCATCAAATACTTATCTGATCTAGCATACCAAGCTCTTGGGGCTTGCTTCAATCCATATAGTTCTTTCTTCAATCTGCAAACCATATCTCCTTAATCTATCAACTGAAATCCATTAGGTTTCTCTATATATAAACTTCCTCTTTCAACTCACCATTAAGAAAGGCTGACTTGACATCCATCTGATAAAATTTGAAATCTTTGTAAGCAAAATAAGAAAGAAATAATCTAATAGCTTCTATTCTTACCACCAGAGAAAAAGTCTCCTCAAAGTCAATTCCTTCCATCTGAGAGTATCCCTTACAAACAAGTCTTGCTTTGTTCCTAAAGACTTGTTCCTAACCACTTCACCTTCCTCATTCAATTTATTTTGGAACACCCATTTAGGTCCAATTACATTTTTATCCTTAGGTCTTGGAATAAGAATCTATGCATTATTCTTCTCAATCTGGTTTAATTCTTCTTCCATTGCTTTAACCCAATTTTCATCTTTGCATGCTTCACTTACATCTTTAGGTTCAATTTTAGAAATCAAGCAATATTCTTCAGCAATTATTCTTCTATTCATCAAACTTTTATTCTTATCACCTATGATATCATTTTCTAAATGATTTAATCTTACATACCTAGGAGTCTTAGGATTTTCTTGATTTTCAGAATCTTGATCTCTCCCTTCAGAACTAGCATTTGTACCTTCTCCTTCATTCTTAGGCTTTTCCAAAATAATCTAAATTTGATTTTGGTTGTCTTTCCTTTATTTGAACTGACATCCTGATCATCTGAATCATATCCAGAAGATTTGATCTATCTCACATTGCTTTCATCAACTTTCACATTAGTACTCTCAACTATTTTTCTTAATCTCTTGTTATAACGCTGACATGCCTTACTCTTAGAAGAATAACCAAGAAAAAATCCTTCATCACATAAAACATCAAATTCCCCTAGATATTCATCTCTTGTGATATAGCATTTACTTCCAAAAATTCTGAAATATCTAACTATAGGAATATGACCAAACCACAACTCATAAGGAGTCTTACCATTATCACCTTTGATATGCACTTGATTAATAGTGTATATAGCAGTAATCACAACTTCTCTCCAATAGATATGTAGAACATTTCCTTCCAACATCATGAGTATAATAGACTCTTGAATTGTCATGTTTTTCCTTTCCACAACACCATTCTGCTAAGGAGTTTGTGGAGCAGATAACTGTCTCTTCACTCCATGTTCCTCACAAAATGCATTGAACTCACTAGAAGTGAATTCACCACCTCTGTCAGATCTCAAACACTTCAGCTTTAGTTCAGTCTCAGTCTCAACCATGACTTTAAAAATCTTGAATTTCCCCAATGCTTCAAACTTCTCCCTTAAGAAACTAACCCACATAATCCTTGAATAGTCATCAATCAGCAACATGAAGTACATGTCTCCTTGCAAGCTTCTCACTCTAGAAGGACCACACAAATTAGTATGCACAAGATCTAATAATGCCTTAGAACTATACTATTTTCTTTTAAAAGCAACTCTAATTTGCTTCCCTAATTAACATTCCTTGCATACCAGATTAGTAGGCAACCAAATATTTCTCCTCATTAATGCGGCTAGTAGAATCAGTAGGCACCAGATCATCTTCCTTGATAGCAATAAACACACATTCATCTCCTAAATTTTCCTTATTAGATTCATCATCTAGGACACCTTCATTAGTAGCATAATAACACTTCTTCTAATATTTAGGCTTGTATGGTTTGGACTTAAGAACTCTTTTTGGACACCTTGAAGCAAAATGTCCTATCTTATTGCAAGAAAAAAATTTAAGAGGCAATTTTCCTTCATACTTACAGACTTCTTTCATCAATATTTTGTTGATAAGGGCTTCAAGCTCCTCAAGCTCTCTTTCTTCTTCTCCAAGTTCTATCATCTCCTTCTTATATCTAGACACACTTGTAGAAATTTCTCCTGGACCATATTTCTGCTTCCCAGAAATAATAGCTTTTAATGCATATTTTGACTTAGGAAGAGATTCACCAAATTCACTCAACTCAAAGGCAACAAGCTTTCCAATCAACATGTCTCTAGTCACATTTTTCACTATCTGGATCTCCTCAATAGCAACAACTTTGTGTTTGTAAGGAGGCAAGGATCTCAACACTTTACCTACAATTTTTTATTCTTCCAATACTCCACTAACACATTTGATATTCAACACAAGCTCATTCACTTTCTGCATAAAGGAGGCAATATTCTCATCTTCACCCAATCTCAACATCTCATACTTTCCCTTTAGGCTCTGCAACTTAGCAACTTTCACATGGTTGTCACCTTCATACAAAGTCTCCAACTTCTTCCAAATCTCATGAGTAGTGTGCAAATCCATAACATTAGTCATATCTGAATCAGTCAAGACACTCAAAAATGCTTCCTTAAATCTAATATTGAATTTAGCTTCCTTTATCTCATTAGGAGTTGTAGGACCATTTGGAGGAACATTATACACATTCTTAGTAATCTTCTAGTAATCTTCACCGATGCATCTTAAGTGACACTCCATCTATTTTTTCCAAAGAGTTTAATTAATTCCATCAAATATCAAACTATCCTTCTTGTGAGCATAGGTTCCCATCTTAGATAACCTCAAGAAGTCAATCTTCTTTCAAAGGATCTATCTAGATCTGATACCAATTGTTGGCAACAAGGCAACAAACTGAGAGGGGGGCTGAATCAATTTGCTCACAAAATTTACTCAGCTCAAACATAATTTCAGATCTGATAATTAATAGTGAAAGTATAAATCAACACCACATCAATAACATAGATAACACCAATATTTTTGACGTGGAAAACTCATTTAAGGGAAAAACCATGGTGGGAACATAGCCACAATATGATGATACCTTGTTAAAAGTATATGAAATATTACAATGGGGAATACATGTGCATTCAGGCACACTACCTAGAGCTCACTGCTCAAAACAACAAACAATAAGGGATACAACCCTTGGGAAGGCTCACTACCTTACAAAAACATTCAGATTACATTCGGAAGATCATGAACTGACATAATAGCATCTCCTCATGCCTGGTTATAGTTCTGGTTAAGCACATAACACATACTTTTCTCTTTCACACATCTTCACACTTGTTCGCACTACTTCTTTGTTTCCGAATGATCAAGCATTATTCACACACACAAATACCTCGCTTAGATGAATATTACACTTATTTCTACACATCAACTATTGGTATTATAGATATGTTGCATTGATTTTATCATTGATGTCAACACTTATCAATACTTATCCTTCTAGAGATCTTTGGTTATGTTGAACTGACACATTATGTTCACCGGCAAGTTCAGTGACTTATGCACGGTCACCGGTATATCACTCACCGACAGGTTATATTGTTCGCTGACACTGAGGATGACTTGTTATCATTTGGAGATCACTTGGTTATGTCAAATACATGGTTTGGACACTTGGTTTTGGTATTTTGGTTATTCGTCTAAATGGGTTGACATATTTGTTGTTACCGGCAATTTGGTCTAGGTTATGGACTAGCATGCATTATCTATTCCAGATCAGCACGACACGTTATGGAGGTGATTTAATTAATTGGATATTGTTGTAATTGTATTGAGTTGACATGATGCATTGCATCTTGACTTATCTGTAATTGATTTATTTGCAATATTCTTAGTGAGACGACCTACACATTTGGTCTTAGGTTTTGGTATATATGTAAGATCTCATTTATGAGATAAAGAAAAAGATAGCAAGATGGTATATGGTTATGTTATTGTAACATGGTATGTGCGAATATTGAAGATCATATGAGCAGACCATAGAGAAGGTTCACATAATGTTTGAAGGTGATTGTCAGAGCTTAACCGGTATTGAATCCAACATTGGAGATGCTACTTTGAGTAGTACATTATCATTGGATTTAATCATCCAATTGTAGTCAGTGTGATTCCTATTTTGTGATTGAGTAGTGAGCTATAGGCGGTTGGCCTTTCTGCATGTGCAGACCCCTTTTGTATACACATACTATCTGTAATAGTATCATCTGATTGTGGGTAAGATTTCCCACCATGGTTTTTTCCCTTACAATGTTTCCATGTACAAATATTTGTGTTATGTGTTGTGGATTTTGTTTCTCTTTCTGTTATATGCATTGAGTTTCACGTGTATTAATATTAACTACTAATCTGTCTGTAGGCATTAAGTTTGGTTTACCAGTATTAAGTATCAAGTTTGATTAAGTTATATTTGGGTTACAATTAATAGATAACTGATTCACCCCCCCTCTCTCAGTTGCATTGGTTTTGTCATTGATGTCCACACTTATCAACACTTATCCTTCTGGAAATCTTTGGTTATGTTGAACTAGCACATTATGTTCACCGGAAAGTTTAGTGACTTATGCACAGTCACCGGTATATCCCTCATCAGTAGAGACTTAGACAATTGATGATTGGCATCAAACTGGTAGAATTAACATAGAAAACCTTTTTCCAGCTTTGATGGAGGGGAGCTACTTCTCAGGAGGAGTAGTTGGTTATTACAATTGGTTCTATGAATTGGTTGTATCTAGTATTTATATTGCTTTGGCATTTGATGTCAAAGGGGGAGAGATATCTATGAAAAAACATTGTCCTTTGGGGAGAGATTATTTATTGGGGGAGTGATATATATTCTCTGCATTTGATTTCTGGTATTAATCTATTCGGGAGATTGTTGGTTTTTGGTTTTTGGCATTTTGTTTTGGAACTTAGATGTTTTTTCCATCTTGTGTTGCCATCAATGTCAAAGGGAGAGATTGTTGGTATTATGGATATGTTGCATTGGTTTTGTCATTGATGTCAATACTTATCAACACTTATCCTTCTGGAGATCTTTGGTTATGTTGAACTGGCACATTATGTTCACTAGCAAGTTCAGTGACTTATGCACAGTCATCGGTATATCACTCAATGACAGGTTATATTGTTCACCGACACTGAGGATGACTTGTTATCATCTATAGATCACTTGGTTATGTGAAAGACATGGTTTGGTCACTTGGTTTTGGTATTTTGGTTATTGGTCTAAATGGGTTGACATATTTGTTGTTACCGACAATTTGGTCTAGGTTATGGATCGACATGCATTATCTATTTCAAATCAGCATGACATGTTATGAAGGTGATTTAATTAATTGGATATTGTTGTAATTGTATTGAGCCAACATGATGCATCACATCTTGACTTATTCTTGTAATCCATTTATTTGTAATATTCTTAGTGAGCCGACCTACACATTTGGTCTTAGGTTTTGGTATATATGAAAGATCTCATTTATGAGATAAAGAAGAAGATAGCGAGACGGTATATGGTTATGGTATTGTAACATGGTATGTGAAAATATTGAAGATCATATGAGCAGACCATAGAGAAGGTTCAAGGAAGGTTTGAAGGTCATTATCAGAGCTTAACCATTACTAAATCCAACATTGGAGATGCTACTTTGAGCAGTACATTATCATTGGATTTAATCATCCAATTGTAGTTAGTGTAACTCCTATTTTGTGATTGAGTAGTGAGCTCTAGGAAGCTGGCCTTTCTGCATGTGCAAACCCCATTTGTATACACATACTATCTACAATAGTATCATCTAATTGTGGGTAAGATTTTCCACCGTGGTTTTTTCCCTTACAGGGTTTCCACGTACAAATCTGTGTGTTATGTGTTGTGGATGTTGTTTCTCTTTCTGTTATATGCATTGAGTTTTACCGGTATTAATATTAACTCCTAATTTGTCTACCGACATTAAGTTTGGTTTACCGGTATCAAGTATCAAGTTTGATTAAGTTATATTTGGGTTGCAATTAATAGACAACTGATTCACCCCCCCACCCTTTGAGTTGCCTCTGTGTCCTAACATCAACAACCTATCCTTCAAGGTTGGCTCAACACACATCAAAAATTACAAAGATATAATCATACACACTACAACATTACATGCAGACCAAAATAATATTGACTAATACATAGTATGAACCTAAATCAACACCTAAAACACAAAAAACCTCCGAGTATTATGCCTCCAACATCTATAACACACTACAATCATCATATATCAAGAGAGATGGGGATATTGGAAAGTTTGATGCTCAAAGTGATGAAGGTATCTTTTTGGGATATTGTACACATAGAAAAGCCTACTGAAGTTATAACAAGAGACTGAGAAAGATAGTTGAGAGTGCAATTGTGAAGGTGGATGAAAACCTTGGGAAGGAGATCAGAGCCTATGATGATGGTCAACATGTTGTTTTAGCTCCTATTCAACCTAATGAGCCTAAGAGGAATGATCTGGTAGAGATAGAGATTGTTGCTACTACTGGTGAGGATGTTCATGAGCCTAAGTTTGAAAATTAGAATAATTAGAAGAATCCAAGGTATGTAAGATTGAATCATTTTGAAAATCAAATTATTGGTGATAAGAATAAAGGTGTGATGACTAGAAGAAGGTTAGTTGTAGAAGAGATATGTCTGATTTCTAAAGTTGAACCTAAAGATATTGTTGAATCTTGTAAAGATGATAACTAGATTAGAGCCATGGAAGAAGAGTTAGATTAGATTGAAAAGAACAATACTTGAAAACTTGTGATTAGACCTAAGGATACAAATGTTATTGGTACTAAATGGGTTCTTAAGAACAAATTGAATGAAGTAGGTGAAGTAGTCAGAAATAAAGTCAGACTGGTCTGCAAAGGATATTCATAGCAAGAAGGGATTGATTATGAAGAAACTTTTGCTCCAGTTGCCAGAATTGAAGCTATTCAATTGTTACTTGCTTATGCTTCTTATAAAGATTTCAAGGTATATCAAATGGATGTCAAATCTGCATTTTGAATGGTGATCTAGAAGAAGAAGTTTACATTGAACAACTTGATGGATTTTGATTATCAGATGATGGAGACATGGTATATAAGTTGAAGAAATCACTTTATGGTTTGAAACAAGCTTCTAGATATTTGTATGCTAGATTAGATAAATACTTGCTAAAATTGGGATCTGTCAAAGGTGTTGCTGATAGTAATTTCTACTTTAAAATTGAAAATGATAACATTTTTATTGTTGAAGTCTTTATTGATAACATTTTATTTGGTGGTCTAAGGAGGGAGGAACCAGATAATATCTCTAGATGGAAGGAAATGCCAAAGGTACGGACTAAGCTGGGAAAAGGGTTCATGACAAATTTCATGGAGAAGCTGATCAATTACGATAAAGGTAGGGTTAATCTTGCAGTCTCTAAAATTACTGAAAACTGGAGTAACAGGTCTTTTAAAATCCATGGTGTGAGGTTTAAATTTGATGTAGGCCTCATAGCAATTGTAACAAGTATGCCCCACTTGGGTCTCAATTTTTTTAGAGATTTGAAAGTTTCTAACAACGTAGTTAAGCTTTTTCCACATAAGGAGAAGGTGAGGGCAAAAATTGGTAAAGCTACAGGGGGTTATTATGATGCTTCCAACATTAAGAAAATTTGGGGCTATGTGTTGAATGCTATCATGGAATACATTACAGTGGAGGGTTGTTTTACTAGGGCCCACACATACCATTTTGTGTTTTTAAATCATTTCAAGCATGAGAAAGGGTTTCCTTGCCCTACTACCTCTTCAGGTCTCTGTCGAGGTCTCTTAATAAGCATAGCAAGAATCCTTCAAACCCGATGCCTCATTGTGGCCTCATTTTTCTCATATATGAGCACTACAAAATCCTTGCTATTCAGGAAAATAAGAGATTGTCTGCATCTCCAGGGAAAGGCAAGAGAAAGGTAGACCCAACAAGGAAGAGTCGACTCAGAGCAAAAAGAGCAAAAGTGCTACTGGGATGAAAATCCAAGAGGACAAGAATGATTCAGAGGATACCGGAAAAGATGGTAGTGAGATGGAAATAGATGAGTCTGGAGGTGGGGAAAGTTGGAAAGATGAGGACGTGGGGGAAGAGGAAGGTGAAGCTGAGGACATGTCTGACCAAGATAGTCCTACTCACAGTGCTAGCTTAGGAAATGACAACAGCCAGCCAATGGTGGAGAAGGATGATAAGATTAATGATCAAACAAAAATGGATATTGAGAAGGAGAAGAATAAGGAACCCGAGCAGGAAACGATCAAGGAGAATCTAAGCAAGGATAAGGAGTGTGTTGGAGAAGGGTTATTTCTGGATAATCTCAAAAACTTGAGGCTAGATTGGGTTTTGACAGGTGGACTTATGAATTTATAAAGAATCTAGAAAAAAAGGGAAGCAGTTGGCAGAGAAAAGGAAGGAAGATGAAAGGTGCCAGAAGCAATGGAAGCAGGACATGGAGGAAAAAGCTAAGAAGATGGAAGCTGAGATTGATAATCTAGAGGAAGCAAAATCTGCAATGAAAAACCTGTTGGGTATGATTTCAGATATCTTGATAGCTGTCACTAAGAACCTAGAGAAAATATCTAATGTCCTTGAAAGCTCTAGCTCTCCCAAACTGGTCGTGGACCTTGACATTGATGAAGATGCAATCGAGACTGGGATTGTGGAAAGTACTCTTGGTGGAGCAACAAAGAGAACAAGGGTGAGCATGAAGAAAGTTGTTGTGACCTCTTCTAAGGAAATCCCTAAACTTAGGGATAATATTAAAGAGTTGTATGGGATTAGCAGAAACTTGGCTAATGCCCTGAAAAACATAAAGTAGTTCCTTTTCTACACTTTGTCTGTTTTGGTTGGTTGTTGCTAGTTTTGTGGGGCTTTTTTGTTGGTTTTTGCTAGTTGCTATGCTGGTTTTTCTTATGTATGTTCCTTCTTGTTTCTTAATGCTCTTTTTTCTTAAGGATATTTTGTAAAGGGTTTCGGGGCCCCTTCAAAACTTGTTTTTACCGTAATCAAAAACATTTTATTTGGTGGTGATGATGATATGAGCATGAAATTTGTTGGCAATATGCAAAAATAATTTGAGATGTCTATGATTGGTGAGATGAAATTTTTCTTAGGTTTGTAGATTGCACAGATAGGAAAAGGAATATTTATATCTCAAACTAAGTATGTGAGGGAATTGTTGAAGAAGTTTGGATTAGATGATTCCAAACCAGTTAGAACTCCTATAGTGACTGATTGTAAATTATCTAAAAATGATGAATCTCATAAAGATAATCAGAGTTTGTACAGATGTATGGTTGGTGGATTGTTATATCTTACTCAAACTAGACCTGCCATTATGCATGTTGTATGTATGGAAGCTTGATATCAAGCAGATCTGAAGGAGAGTCATGTTACTGGTGTTAAGAGAATATTCAAATATCTAAAGGGAACTGAAGTTTATGGTTTATGGTATCCAAAGAATGATGATTTTATGTTATGTTCTTCTACAGTTGCAGATTGGGTAGGTGATGTTGATGACCAAAAAAGTACTACCAGTGGAGCATTCTTTCTAGGTAAGAAGTTGGTTTCATGGGCCAGCAAGAAACAAGATTCAGTATCTTTATCTACTGCTGAATCTGAGTACATTGATGTTTCTAGTAATTGCACTCAGATAGTATGGATGAAGAAAATGTTGAAAGATATCATATTTATTTATGATGAGCCTACTATTATATACTATGATAATTTCAGTGCTATAAACATGTGTAAAAATTTGGTGCAACATTCAAAGACTAAGCATATATCAATCAAATATAATTACTTGAGAGAGAAAGTTGGCAAATAGAAGGTGAAGCTAGAATATGTATCTACAAAGGAACAAATTGTTGATATTTTTACTAAGCCTTTGCCTGTAGATACATTTGTCTATCTGAGAGACAAGTTAGGGGTCTCCACCCCTCCTAATGAGAATCAGATGCATTGAGTTGCATTGATATGGTGGAATTCAGAGCCTTACACTTTTATCCAAATTGATGAGTTGGTGTTGCTCCTTTACTGGAGTAGTCTATGTTTTGGAGAGAGATTTCTATTGATTTGGTTGTGTGTCCTAGTGGGAGAGAGATTCATGTTTCTATTTTAGGAGGAGAGAGTTTGATTTTTTGTTTTAGTGATCTTGGGCATTGCTATCAAAGGGGGAGAGAGATCATGTGAAAAACTATTTTATCTATCTTGATCTTAGGGGGAGTTTTCTAGTGATATCTTCTTTCTTTGCATTGACTGTTTTTCACATTCATATGCTGCCATCAATGCCAAAGGGGGTGATTGTTGGATTATTGGGGAGATTGTTTGATTTGGTTGTTCATTGTTGTTGCTAGGATATGTTTTTTTAATTGATCCCAACATATTCTTGTGAGTTATTTCAGTGAGTTTGGGAAGATTTTATGATCCGGTTTGCAGTTTTTGTTTACCGGTTCGTGTTGTTGTTCCTACTGATATTTTTGTCGATATTCTCTCTGGTATATTCCGGTGTGATTATATCTTATGCTTATATTTTTTATTATTGTTTGGTATGATCTTGTGTATCTTCATTTCAGATGGTTCGTGATTTGGTGCAACACAAGTTACCTTTCTTTGCGACAATTGTTGATTGGTTGAATTCTTGAGCTTTGAGACATTGACTAATGAAGATTTGAAAAGAGATGTTGGTGCAGTAGTTCTGAATTATTATAACATGCTTGATGGTGTTTCCTAGTCATGTCCTATTTGTTTTGGTGATTTGCATTGATCGTTGAGTGATTTTTTGGTGCTTTCTATGAAACAGTGATAATTTGTGTGTTATGCATAATTTCTGGTAGTGTAGCATGATTAATGGTGGATGTTATTGTTTGGGAATTTCAATTAGGTCCATACTATGTAATGTAAATCATAATATATGTCCGGTGGTCAATCTTTGTATCATGTAATGTAATTTTTGTAATTATGAGTTAAGGGTCGAGGGTTTAGCCGACCTTGTTATCGAGGTTGATGATTTGTATATATAGGTGAGATGCTTATATAATTTAGGTGTCAGTATTGTATCAACATTATCAAAGAGGTAAATATGCGAACAAGGATATATCATTCAATGAAGTGTTGTGATGAGTTTGGTGATGTAGGGCAGACAACTATGCTTAACCTAAATGATCATCAGAAATTTGTAGATGCTATTATCGCACTTCATTCCTTTTGGATTGTATTCCAAATCATTTTGTATGTCAGTGAGACTTCCCTAAGGGTTGTAGCCTTCCAGTCATATATCTTTTGAGCAATGAGCTCTAGGTAGTGTGCCTAAATGCATGTGTATTCCCCATTGTAATATTTCCACATACTACTATAGAGTATCATCTTATTGTGGGTAGGTTCCCACTGTGGTTTTTCCCTTAGCCGGATTGTCGATGTCAAAATCTTGGTGTTGTGTGTTGTGCTGATTATTTTGTTTACCTGTTATTGTTGTGATTTATCAGTTAATGTTTTGGAAGTTTAATTTTTTGTGCATCTAGTGAAGACTAATTCACCCCCCTCTTAGTCTTCCTTCTTGATTGCTGCTAACAATAACATTAGTGTAAGCACATAACATGAAATCATCATTCCTCGGATACCACAAACCATAATCCAAATTTCCCTTGAAGTATCTGAATATTCTTTTTACAATAGTGACGTGACTCTCTTTTAGATCAGCTTGATATCTAGTAGCCATGCGCACAACATGCATAATATTTGGTCTAGTCTGAGTAAGAAATAGTAGTCCACCAAGCATATATCTGTACAAGATCTAATTATCTTTTAGAGATTCATCATTCTTAAACAATTTACTACCAGTCCCATAGGAGTTCTAACTAGTTTGGAGTCATCCAACCCAAACTTCTTCAACAATTACTTCACATAATTAGTTTGAGATATAAAAATACCTTTTCCAGACTGTGAAATCTACAAACCTAAGAAAAAATTCATCTCTCCTATCATAGACATCTCAAATTCCTTCTACATATCATTGACAAACTTCAAGCTCTACTTATCATCACCTCCAAAGATAATATCATCAACAAAGACTTAAAAAATCAAAATGTTATCATTCTCAATCTTAAAATACAGATTACTATCAACAATCCCTTTATTAAATCCCAATTTCAACAAGTACTTATCCAATCTAGCATACTAGGCTCTAGGGGATTGTTTCAATCCATAAAGAGTTTTCTTCAGTTTACATACCATGTCTCCATCATCTGAAAATTAAAATTCATTAGGTTTCTCAATGTATACTTCTTCCTCAAGATCACCATTCAGAAAAGATGACTTGACATCTATCTGATATACCTTGAAATCTTTATAGGCAGCATATGCCAGCAACAATCTAATAGCTTCAAGTTTGGCTACCGGAGAAAAAGTCTCCTCATAATCAATCCCTTCTTTCTGTCAATATCCTTTACATATCGGTCTTGCTTTATTTATGACAACTTCACCAACTTTATTTAATTTATTGTTGAATACCCATTTAGTACCAATCACGTTCTTATGTTTAGGTCTAGGTACAAGCTCCCATGTGTTATTCTTCTCAATCTGGTCTAATTCTTCTTCCATAAATCTCATCCAATTTTCATCTTTGCAAGACTCAACATCTTTAGGTTCAACTTTAGAAATTAAATATACATTTTCAGTAGCTAGCCTTCATCTAGTCATCACACCTTTATTTTTATCACCAATAATCTGATTTTCTAAATGATTCATTCTTACATACCTCAAAGTCTTGTGATTATTCTGATTTTTGAGGTTCTTGTACCTCATCAACAACTGCAGCAACATCTGAATTAATTGTCTCTACCAGATCATTCTACTTTAATTCTTCATTCTGAATAGGATTTAGAACAATGTGTTGACCATCATCCTATATGTAAGCTCTGATTTCTTTTCCAAGGTTCTCATCAACCTTCATATTTTCACTTTCTACTATCTTTCTCAGTCTTTTATTGTAGCACCGGTAGGTTTTCTCTTTGTAGAATATCCCAAGAAAATTCCTTCATCACTTCTTGTATCAAACTTTCCTATATCATCATCTCTCTTGATATAATATTTGCTACTGATTTTTTAGAAATATCTCACACTAGGAACATGACCAAACCACAACTCATAAGGAGTCTTATTGGTATCACCTTTAATATAAATTTGGTTGAATGTGTAAAAAATAGTGCTAATAGATTCTCTCCAATAGATCTTCAGAATATTTTCTTTAATCAACATAGTCCTTACATCATCCAAAACAGTCATGTTCTTCCTCTCAACAATTCCATTATGCTAAGGGGTTCTAGGAGCAGATAATTGTCATCTAATCCCATGCTTCTCATATAATGAATTAAAATCATTGGAAAAAAATTCACCACCTTTGTCAGATCTCAAACATTTCACCTTCAATCCTAACTCAGTCTCAACCTTTGCTTTGAATATCTTGAACTTGTCTGATGCTTCAAATTTCTCCTTCACAAAAGACAACCCACATCATCCTAGAGTAATCATCGATTAACAATATAAAATATTTGTCTCCCTGGACACTTCTAACATTTGTAGGTCCACATAGGTCAGTATGCACAAGATCTAGCAATCCATTAGATGTATTATGTTTTCTCTGGAAATAAATTCTTGTTTGCTTACCCAATTGGCATTCCTTACATATCAAATTAGCAGGCTTAACAATCTTAGGAATATCTCTAACAACTTGTGTAGAACTGATCTTAATAATTAAATCAAAATTAATATGACACATTAATGCAAGAGCATCCCTGATCTATGAGCAATCTAATTATATGATGAAAGAATAAGGATCCGATCAACTACTGAAAGGGGGGGGTGAATTAGTAGATAGAAAATAGACATAAAATTTCACCAATCTCAAAATCAACTTCTCAATGCAAACTCTAAACTGACTGGTTTAAATACTAATCTTCAAATGCAATAATATTGATAAGTTAAACCGGTTGACTGTTATAATAGACTAACAGTAAAACAACTCTAAAACTCTCAAAACCCTTTAACTGAATCATTCAAATACTTTACTGACATAAGTAAAACATATTTCAGATTGTTGTCGGTTAACATAACATATCAAAGTGGATTTAGCAGTTAAGCAATTCAACCATAGTAAACATAACCACAAAAACATTCACCACTTGACACAATATTTTTGATGTGGAAACCCAAATGGGAAAAATCATGGTGCAGATGAATACCCACAAGTATTCTGGACTCTTCTAAAGTTCACCCTATTAGGAGCCAAGCCTATTAAAGCTTTAAAAAAGTCCTGTTAAGAACAAATCCTGTTAGGGACCACCCAGTTAAGGGATTGATTATAATTCCCTATTAGAAGCAATACCTTGTTAGGAGTAACCTCAGTAGAGGATTTGAAATCCAAGATAATGGAAACCTTCTTAGAGGATTTGAATAACACTAAGCTTGTTAGAGCTTACCCGGTTAGGGGATTTAACTATTGTAATTGTTAGAAAACAACAGGGGTTTGCTGATCTGTTTGAATAGCACTACACTTTCTTGTTCAAATCCTTTTCATGCTCCTATCTACCTTTACAAAAACTAGAGATACATCATCTGGTTCAGCAACCACACTCTCACTATCAACTAGAAATTGCCAACACTTCAACAAAACAACTCATCGACTTTATAAACAAAACAATAGGTCAGTAACTCATCACAAAACTAATTCTCTCATAGAGATTACAAACAAATCGGTTCAAGTATGACCATTAGATTACATAATAATCACTGCACATCATTCAAGATATCCTTAACCTCTCCTTGATCATCACTTCATCAAACACTGTAACTCATCACGTGGTTTACATTACATGCAATGAACTTGCTCATTCCCAAGATAAAAACCGTTATCTCTACGCACCAAAAACCATTTAAAACTCTTCTCATACAACATGCATATGTGTCATAATCATTACTGCCCATCATTAGATCATAAACCAATACAACCGATTCACCAAAATTCATCGGTTAGGGTTTATCATATCAATAGGTAGGGTTTATCGGTTCATCTTTCCATTTCATAGCAATGTCGGTTTCCTCCAAAAATTCACCTACTGGTTGCAGTTCCTTTCACTAGCTCTTCCTACTGGTTAGAAAATAATATTATAACAACATCATTACCAGTTAATTGACATCAATGATAACATAACATTTCATTAATGCAATCTTCATGCAAATGCCAACAATCTCCCCCTTTGGCATTGATGGCAATACAAGTATCAATACCCTTGATTGCTATGATTGTAAATAGGAATCCTGGTTTACATTTTACCATGTACTCTCCTTCAACTGAGTCTCCATGTCTTCAGCTGGTAACTGGCTATAGATCAATCATACAATTCTTCTCCCTCTTTGACAATAATGCCAAAGTGAAAGTAAAAAATGCAATGTCAAACTTCATTGTTTAAGCATCATCAATCTACAACTTAATGCTCCCCCTGTGGAATAACTCCACTCTACACCAATCTTGTTGTAAAATTCAGCAAGTAGCTCCAGGAATGATGTAATATACATCATGCTCAATTGACCTCATGTAGGGGTACAACCCCTAGCTGACTTCTAAGATACTCAAAAGTAGTCTTAGGAAGAGGTTTAGTAAAGATATCTACAAGATTATCCTTGGTAGAAACATGCTCCAATATCACATATTTACTTTGCACTTTTTCTCTCAAGAAATGATACTTCAATTCAATATTCTTGGTTCATGCATGAAAAATAGGGTTCTTTGAAATATTTATGGCACTAGTATTGTCACATAAGATCTTTATTGGATCTTAAAACTTCATCTTGAATCCTTCCAAAATGTGTTTCATTGAGATAGCCTGGGTACAATTCATATAAGATGCAACATACTCAGCTTCAGTAGTAGACTGTGATATATAGCTCTGCTTCTTGGTACTCCATGAAACAAGTCTTCCTCCAAGAAAGAATGCTCCACCGATTGTGCTTTTCCTATCATCAATATTACCTGCATGGTTTGCATCTGTATACACCTTGAATTCAAAGTTACCTACATATGGATATGATAATCCATAGCCAATAGTACCTTTCAAATATTTGAATATCCTCTTGGTTTCTATCAAATGTGTCTCCTTTGGATTCTTCTAAAACCTAGCAACTAAACCAACTGCATGAGCTATATCTGGTCTACTGTGAACAACATAGTGCAATTTCCCAATCATTGACCTGTACTCCTTTTCACCACAGATGTGGCTTCATCTTCCTTAGACAATTTGCAACTTGTAATCATTGGTGTCCCAACTGGTTTACAATCACTCATACCAAATGTCTTTAATAAATATTTCACATATTTAGACTATGTGATAAAAATACCACTCTTCATTTGTTGTATTTGCATGCCTATGAGATTTTTTATCTCTCCCACTAGAGACATTTCAAACTCACTTTTCATTTCATTGGAAAGTCATTTCTCATGTCATCATTGCCTCCAAATATGATATCATCCATAAACACTTCACTAACCAATATCTTATCTTCTTCAGATTTGAGATATATGTTACTATCTTCATCAGGTGTGAATGTAGCATTTCCAACCATGCTCTTGATGCTTTCTTTAATCCATATAGTGCCTTGTGCAATTTGCATACCATGTCTTTTGCATCAGTCAAAGCATAACCATCTGGTTGCTTAGTGTATACTTCTTCTTCTAGTATCCCATTCAAAAATGTTGACTTCACATCCATCTGATATACTTTGAATCCCTTATATGCTACAAATGCATGTAAAGTCCTAACACCTTCTAGTCTAGCAACTGGTAAAAAAGTCTCACCATAGTCTTATCCTTCTTCTTGTGCATAACCTTTGCAAACCAAACTAGCTTTGTTTCAGACTACTACTCCATCTTCATTTAGTTTATTCCTGAACACCCACTTAGTACCTATCACATTTTTAATCACTGGTTTAGGTACTAGGGTCCATGTATTGTTCTTCTCAATTTGATCATGTTGGTATTATGGATATGATGCATTGGTTTTATCATTGATATCAACACTTATCAACACTTATCCTTCTGGAGATCTTTGGTTATGTTCACCAGGAAGTTCAGTGACTTATGCACAGTTGCCGATATTTGGTTCACTGGCAAGTTATATCATTCACCAGCACTGAGGATGACTTGTTATCATCTAGAGATCACTTGGCTATGTCAAAGACATGGTTTGGACACTTGGTCTTGGAGATTTGGTTATTGGTCTATTCGAGTTAACATATTTGCTGTTACCGAAAAATTGGTCTAGGTTATGGACCGACATGTTATGGAGATGGTTTAATCACTTAACATTTTTGTTGAGCCGACATGATGCATCACATCTTGACTTACTTGTAATAGATTTTATTGTCTTATTCTTAGTAAGATGACCTACACATTTGGCCTTTGGTTTTGGTATATATGTAAGATCTCAATTGTGAGATTAATATGGCGATGTTATGTAATAAGGTATTGTAAGGCTGTGATATTTGGTATATGCAAATATAAGTAGAGCTACTCATGCAAACATCATTTGAAGATTCAAGAAAGGTTTGAAGGAGATAATCAAAGCTTAACCGGTACTGAATCCAGCATTGGAGATGCTACTTTGAGCAGTACATTATCATTGGATTTAATCATCCATTTGTAGTCAGTGAGACTCCCATTTTGTGATTGAGCAATGAGCTCTAGGTAGCTGGCCTTTCTGCATGTGCAGACCCCATTTGTAAACACATACTATCTTCAATAGTATCATCTAATTGTGGGTAAGGGTTCCCACCATGGTTTTTCCCTTTACAAGGTTTCCACGTACAAATCTCTATGTTATGTGTTGTGGATATTGTTTCTCTTTCTGTTTCATGCATTAAATTTCACCAGTATTGTTATTAACTGTTAATCTGTTTACCAACATTAAGTTTGGTTTACTGGTATTAAGTATCAAGTTTGTTTAAGTTATATTTGGGTTGAAATTATTAGACAACTGATTCACCCCCCCTCTCAGTTTCCTCTGGGTCCTAACAGATCAAGCTCCTCCTCCATATCTTTAATCCAGTGATCATCTCCAAATGCTTCCTTAGTAGTTTTAAGCTCAATAGTGGACATTGTGCAAGAATTCTCTCTAATTCTCCTTCTGGTTAATACTCCAGCATCCTTATCTCCAATAATCTAGTCAGGATTGTGATTGAGTCTAGCATACCTTAGAATAATATGATAATTATCTTTAGGTTCTTCTTCTTCATTAACATCATCTTCTTCTAAATCTACCTATTCTAGTTGAACTGGTACAACAACATTCTCTTTACCAGTTTCAGGTTTCATCGATTCCTGCTCCAAAATCAGAATGTAAGGATATTCATCCTTTTTCTCCATACTGCTTTCCCCTAAGACTTTAGGATACTCATCCACTCAAACACCAACACTCTCAATGATTCTTTATGTCCGGTTATTATAAAATTTGTAGGCCTTACTCTTGGTGGAGTAACCAAGAAATATGCCTTCATCACTTTTAGCCTCAAACTTGCTAGCATAGTAACCTCTCTTAATAAAACATTTACTATCAAATATTTTAAAGTAACTAACATTAGGTGATCTACCATACCAGTATTCATAAGGAGTCTTATACTTACCTCTCTTTACCAAAATCCGGTTCACAGTGTAGACAACTGTGCTGACAACTTCTATCCAGAAAGTTTTTGTTGCACCTCCTTGTGTAAATATCATTCTAGAAGCTTCAACAACTGATTGATTGTTCCTCTCTGCAATACCATATGGTTGTGGTGTTGTCAGTGCAAAAAGATTTTGTTTGATACCATTTTCTTCACAATATCTAGTGAATTCCATAGAAGTGAATTCACCACCTTGATCAGTCCTCAGACACTTTATCTTCTTACCACTTTCCTTTTTAGCTAAGGCCCTGAATGCCTTGAACTTACTAAATGCTTCTATTTTTTCCTTCAAGAATGTGACCCACATCATTCTTGAGAAATCATTTGTGAAGATCATAAAATATATGTCACCTTGAATACTTTTGGTCCTTATTGGTCCACAAAGATCTATATGAACCAAATCTAACAAATGTTCTACTGAAAAAAAATTGCTCTTAAAAGTTGAGGATGTCATCTTTCTCAATTGACATTCCTTACATAGAGAATTAACCGGTTTGTCCAACTGAGGCAAACTTCTCACTGTCTTGGACTTGCTCACTTTAACAATGTTATCAAATTTTATATGACAAAATCTCCTATGCCAAAGCCAACTATCATCTACTTTAGCAATTAAACAATCGTTGACTTTAGGATTCAGGTGAAACAAGTTACCTTTAGTCTACTTTCTTGTTGCAATCAACTCACCTTTTCTCCCATATATTTTGCACATTCATTTATTAAACTCCAATGGATATCCTCTGTCATTGAGTTGAGAAACACTCAAAAATATTATGCTTTAATCCTTTAACCTAGTAGACATCATCTGCACTGCTCTTTCCATTAACAGAAATAGTTACCTTACCTTTTACCATGAAGGATGATTCATTACCAAATCTCACAACTCCTCCATCAAATTCCTTCGAGGAAATAAATTTGCTTCGGTCACCGGTCATATGATGTGAACAACCACTATCAATGATCCAATCATTAGAATTATCCATGCGAGAAACTAATGCTTTTTTATCAGATGTTTCATCTTTAATGGTTACAAAGACAATTTATTCATTAGCATCACCCTCAGATTCCTCATTAGTGATACCACCATCAACTGTAATAAGATAATCTCTTTTTCCTTTTTCCCTTGTACTTCTTAAACTTCTCACACTTATGCTCATTGTCACCATTAGGATAGTTAGCTGCAATGTGTCCAATCTTGTTGCAAGCAAAAGATTTCAAAGGTAATTTACCTCTGTACTTACCGGTACCTCTAGACAACCACTTGGCCAACAATGCTTCAAGCTCATCCAAACTCTCGTCATCCTCAACTTCTCTGTTGGATCTAGATTCATAGTTGTGACTGACATCTCTACTTTTACTCATAGATGGGTTATAAACTGAAGCTCTAAATGCAGATTTAGATTTTTGAATAGTACCATCATAACCATTTAATTCAAAAGTAGTAAGCTTACCAATGATGGAGTCAAGGGTTACCTTAGTTTTGTCAATATATTTTAGCTCTTGAATGGCTGCAACTCGGATAGTATAGATCGGTAGCAGGGTTCTCCACACCTTACTAATTACTATGGTATCCTCCACTTTACCACCATAACTCTTGATCTCACCAACTATCTCTTTTATCCTCTAACTATATTGTTGGATATTGTAACCTTCAGCCATCCGCATGTCATCAAATTTTCCTCTTAGACTCTCTTCTTTGGCAATCTTCACATGCTCATCACTGCTATAGATCTCTTCAAGTTTCTTCCATACCTAATATGCAGTCTCTAGACCATGGACATCTACATACTTTGCATCAGACAAAGAACTGATAATAGCCTCCAGTGCTTGAATGTTTTCTTGTTGCTCTTTCTTCTGATCATTAGTCATAATCCCACTAGGTGCAACATATTGAGTACCAGCATGTTCCTAGTATTGACTTCCTAGACTCTTGATATAAATTCTCATTCTATCACTCCATATTCTGTATTTCTCTCTATTAAACTTTAGACCTTCCTTCTGCATCATGTTCTACAAGATCTTTACCTCAAGTTGTTAGGCTTAGACCTTAGAGGACCTAGAATACTCAGATACCAATTGATGGTATGATGAAAGAATAAGGATCCGATCAACTACTGAGAGGGGGAGGTGAATCAGTAGATAGAAAACTAACATAAACTTTTACCAATCTCAAAATCAACCTCTCAATGCAAACTCTAAACTGACTAGTTTCAATACTGATCTTCAAATGCAATAATAGTGATAAGTTAAACCAGTTGACTATTATAACAAACTAACAATAAAACAACTCTAAAAACTCTCAAAACCCTTTAACTAAATCATTCAAATACTTTACTGACATAAGTAAAACAGATTTCAGATTGTTGTTGGTTAACACAACATATCAAAGTGGATTTAGCAGTTAAGCGATTCAACCATAGTAAACACAACCACAAAAACATTCACCACTTGACACAATATTTTTGATGTGGAAACTCAAATGGGAAAAACCATGGTTGGGATGAATACCCACAAGTATTCTGAACTCTTCTGAAGTTCTCCCTATTAGGAGCCAAGCCTATTAAAGATTTACAAAAGTCCTGTTAAAAACAAATCCTATTAGGGACCACTCGGTTAAGGGATTGACTATAACACCCTATTAGAAGCAATACCTTGTTAGGAGTAACCTTGGTAGAGGATTTGAAATCCAAGCTAATGGACCACCTGGTTAGAGGATTTGAATAATACTAAGCTTGTTAGAGCTTACTCAGTTAGTGTATTTAACTATTGTAATTGTTAGAAAACAACATGGGTTTGCTGATCTGTTTGAATAACACTACACTTGCTTGTTCAGATCCTTTTCATGCTCCTATCTGCCTTTACAAAAACTGCATGCATCATCTAGTTCAACAACCACACTCTCACTGTCAACTAAAAATTGCCAACACTTCAACAAAACAACTCATCGACCTTATAAACAAAATAATAGGTTGGTAACTCATCACAAACCTAATTCTCTCATAGAGATTATAAATAAATAGGTTCAAGTATGACCGTTGGATTACATAATAATCACTACACACCATTCAAGATATCCTCGATCACTCCTTGATCACTGCTCATTGAACACTGTAACTCATCACACGGTTTATATTGCATGCAATGAACTTTCTCATTCCCAAGATAAAAACCGTTATCTCTACGTGTCAAAAAACCATTTGAAACTCTTCTCATACAACATGCATACGTGTCATAATCATTACCGCTCATCATTAGGTCATCAACCAATACAACTGATTCACCAAACTTCATCGGTTAGGGTTTATCATATCAACATGTAGGGTTTACCGGTTCATCTTTCCATTTCATAGAAAAACCGGTTTCCTCCACAAATTCACCTACTGGTTGTAGTTCCCTTCACTAGATCTTCCTACTGGTTAAAAAATAATACTATAACAACATCATTACCGGTTAATTGACATCTATGACAACATAACATTTCATTAATGCCATCTTCATGCAAATGTAAACACAATCTTGCATTGACCAAAAATATTTCCTTTCAGTTTAGTTCTTGTTCAGTTCAGGGTGCAGTTTTCTCTGTTCCTACCAGTACGTGTTGGTCGTTGCTTGCTTTTCATTACAGATCCTATTTTGGTCTCCAGGCTAGTTCATGTGCTTAATTCTAGATTTTTCATTCCATTTGGATTCTTTTCCAGGTAGGTATCTCTCTCAGTTGTCTGTTTCTAGGTTCTAGGATAATTCTTGTGCTTATCGGTTAGATTTCTTTCATTTCTGAAGCGGTTTCTATTGGCAATATGATGGAATTGATTATGTGTTGCATTGATGTTTTATCATTGATGTCAACACTAGCTGTTGTGATTGTTTACAGGCTTCTGATAGAAGGATTGGATTGTGAAGATTATTAGTTGATTGTCACCGGTATGATTTGGATAATGGAATAAGTTTGTATGGATAGTTTATATGCTTATGAAGTATGTATGATTTAGTTGGCATTGAATTGATAATTAGATGCTATCTTATGTTCTAGGAAGCTTGTTTTATAAGACCGGTAAGGGTTTCACCGATAGATCTTTATCAAAGATCTTTGATGTAATGCATAAGTGGTGTTGGTGTAGCTTCTAGAAGGGATTCTAGATGCTAATGGTGATTGTGTTCATGCCTTGATTGATTGGTGTCATTTCTTTGGCGTGTGTGGATCTGATTTAAGTCTGGTGCTATCTAGGTTATAGACCGGTTTTCATGTAACATTTTGGTGGATCCTCTGATGTGCTTTTGGGATTTTTTATTGATTGGATGATATTTGTTTAGCCTTAGGGTGACATGTCATAATTTTATTTTAGGATTATGTAATGGATGTATTGAATTATCTTTTGGGTGGACAACCTAATTGGTTAGGTCTCGAGTTGGTATAAAAGTGATGTAAGATCTCATTGCAGATCATGGGCAAGGAGCGAATAATATAATAATCATTTGTGTAGAGGATTTGGTCGATCATAGGTGATCTTATGTAAGAGGTTTTAGACCTCCGATATTAAGCTTAACCAGAACTGTAATTTGGCATGTTTGATGCTATCATAGGTAGTTCTTGTTTTTGGATTGTTGTCCAAATATTTGAGGTGGTTGGCCTCTTCTGTAGTCAGTGAGACTCCATTGTGATGATTAGTGTGCTCTAGGTAGTGTTCCTTCCTGCATGTGCAGGCCCCTATTGTAATTATATACATTCTGCAGAAGTATCATTTGACAGTGGGTAGGGTTTCCCACCATGGTTTTTCTCTTTACCGGGTTTTCCACGTACAAATCATGGTGTTCTATGTTATGGTTGCATGGTAATGATTCTTTGGTTTTCAATTATGCTTTAATGCTTAATCAGTTATTCTAGTAAG
This sequence comes from Cryptomeria japonica, assembly GCF_030272615.1. NCBI lineage: Eukaryota > Viridiplantae > Streptophyta > Pinopsida > Cupressales > Cupressaceae > Cryptomeria > Cryptomeria japonica. The sequence continues at coordinate 368,793,640 of NC_081414.1, read as the reverse complement.
AGGTTTTAAGTGCTTTAATTCATATAATCTATTGACAACTGATTCACCCCCCCTCTCTGTTGCTCACCTGTTATCCTAACAATTGGTATTAAAGCTTGGTCCTCTTTTTGCAGAAGCTTAACCATTTGAGAAAGATCCTATGGCAACTAATAGTTCAACTACTTTTTATCGGAAGGAAAACCCTAGGTTTGATGGAAGAAACTATGGAGTATGGAAAATTAGGATGGATACTCATTTGAGATGCATTTGAAAGGAAATTTGGGAAATAAATCAGAAAGGTTACACTCCTCATGATCCAACATCTTGCAATACTTCATTGGAAAACTTGGAAAAGAACATTGAAAATGATTGTAGAGCTAAAGAAGCCCTCTTAAGTGCCTTATCAGATCAGTAAATAATGGTATTATCAGATAAATCATCAGCGAAAGCTATAGGGGACAAGTTGGAGACTCTGAATGAAGGTGATCCCACTATTAAAAATACAAAACTTGAATGTTGCGAGGTAAGATATGAAAGCTTGAAGATGGAGGAAGATGAAATAATTTTTGCATTTATGGAAAGGGTAAATGAAATTGTATTAGAAATTCAGTGTTGTGGTGGATCTCTAAGCGAGGAAGAGATTGTTTCAAAAGTATTTGTTGGCAAATGCACACTCCAATGAGATATTGTAGGTGATTAAAGGTTTTGTCATTGATGGCAATCTTGCAATCCTATGACACCGGCAAGACAATTTACCGGCACCAGCAATGATAGACTCTACACCGACAGATAGAACACCGGTAGTGAAAGGAAGTATACCGCCGCCCAGGCTGACAGGAATTTTGTTTATTATATAATTTGTAATTAATTGTAAAATCATTATAAGCCGACTTGAGAAGTTGTAAAATGACTCATATATGTATGAGATCATTATAGAACATTTTGTAAGGAAGTAGATAGGTGAAATAAAATAGACCTAATATGCGAATTATAGGTTACAGGTTTATGTATGAAGCAGAGCTAAAACTGGTACTAGATCTGGCATAGTAGATGCTATTTTGAAGTAGTACAAGACATTGGATTTGCATAATCCATTTTGTAAGCCAGTGAGACTTCCCATTTTGTAATTGAGCAGTGAGCTCTAGGCACTTGGCCTTCCTGCATGTGCAGGCCCCTATTGTAGAAGTAATATTCTCTTATTGGCTAGTAAGTGAATATTGTGGGTCACAAATCCCACCAAGGTTTTTCCCACACTGGGTTTCCTCATTAAACTACTATGTTATGGTGTGCTTTTCATGTGGTTGTTGTTATCTCTATTTATTGCATTACTTTATATTTACCAGTATACAATATTGATATGCTTTACATGTTTTAAGTTAAGAAAATTATCTAACCGATTAGATACTGATTCACCCCCCCTCTCAGTATCTTTGGGAATCCTAACAATTGGTATCAGAGCTTGGTCCTCTATTTTCAGAAGCCTAACAGCTTGAGGAAGATCTTGACACCGATAGAGATGTAAAACTTGATGAAGCAATTAGAAGTAGCTCTCTCAGTATATGATACATAAAAGTTGAAAAATATCAAACTTGAAGATGATCTAAAAGCTGCACGGGACATTATTCAAGAACTTCAAGAAAATTTTACCATTGCAAGAAACAAGAGAAGAGAAATTTGTGAAAAGATGCAAAATGAGAATGATGAAAAGGAAACTCTTAATGATCTGATGAATAAGATGAAACAAGAAAACATGACAACAAAGAGTGAGATGCAGGATATGACTATGAGATTTTGTAAAGAAATTGAAGATAGAAAGAAAAATGAAGAAGACTTGACTAGAAGACTGAATGATGCTACAAATGAAAACACAAGACTTAGTTATGATATGTTGAAGACAGATCTGATGCATGCACAGAATGACTCAAATGAACTCATGAGACAGAAAGGTATCTTGGAAAGAGAACTGGATACTGCAAATCAACACAAAGAAAAATTCAAGAAAAGCTTAGAAGAACTTGGTGACTTGTTGAAGAATCAGAAACCTAATGGTGACACTAATGGCCTTGGCTTTGAAGCTGGTGAAAGCTTTGGTACTGCAAACACACATGATCATAGCAAACTGGTAAGACAACCTATTGCTTATAAATTTAATGGGAAATGCTTTAACTGTAACAAGTATGGTCATAAAGAAAATCAATGTAGATCTAGAAATTATCAGAGCACTAATGCACCCATCGGTCAATGTTCCAAATGCAACAAAGTTGGTCATAATTCAGAAATTTGCAGAATGAATGTAAGGTTTATGTCTGTGGAAGATTTGGACACTTATCTAATCAGTGTAGAACACAAACCAACATAGGATATGGGAAAGATATTCAGAAAAATAATGTGACTTGTTATGCCTTTAACAAGATTGGACATATTGCAAAATTTTGCAGAAGTAAGGCATCACCAACAAGTAATAATGGTGCTAGTTTGAAAGGTAAAGAAAAGATTGAAGAGGTAAAACAAGAATTCTCAAAACAATGGATCAGAAAGTCAAATCTAAATGTTGATAAGAGTAACACTCCACCGGCAGAATAGAGTAACACTCCACTAGCAGGAGACTCTTCATCTAACTGAAGAAAATTCCTTTGAGGGTTTAGCAACCAAATGTGAAACATGCTATTATTCCCTTGGTTGATGGTGAGAAGTTGAAATTACTTCTATACTGGCAGATAAGTTAAGTCATTACTTAACTGGAAAGCATTAAATGTGGTGGTTGGTGAAATTAACATTATAAAATAAGTGTTTTGGCTCCATTTTCATTTCACTGAGCATTCAAATCTTCGAGAGCATGAAAATTCTGAGCGAAGGCATTCCAAGCAAAGAAGTGAAGCAATTCATCAAGCAATCATTCCTTAAGGCAGATAAAGGTATTTATAACCATGGCTTCTTCATCTGTTCCTGAATTTATTGCAAACCCTACTATTGTCAAAGTTATTAAATGCCCTAGACCCGTATTCCAATTAGTTCTTGAAATTGCCAAGAAAGATGATAATATTGGTGCATTTTCCCAAATTCCTAAGGGAGTAGTTTTTGTTGAAGACCCTAGAATGTATATACATTGTCATTTAGAGGAATTAGGTGATGAGGAAATTAAGAATATGTATAAATCTATAATTTATGATGAATCAAGAAATATCAAACCTAAACACAAGATAGTTGAAACTCTAGGATTCACTGAAATTCTCAGTATCCCGGATTTTCCCAAGGATGTTATAAGGATAGTACTAAGCAGGGTACATGGTGCATTCTTCCGGTTGGACTCAGTTCACAAAATCAAAAAATAAGTAGTAAAGGTTGTGACAAGGTTACCCTCCACCAGTAATAGACCTGATAAAACAAAGAAGGTCTCAAATGACCTAGTGATTAACCTAACTAGTGCAAAATCTTATAAGAGATCTTTAAGGGTAAATGATGTAATGGATATCAATGTTAGATTCATAAGTATGATCTTAGGCTACAAAACCACACATGCAAATAGGTTAAACTCAGTCTCTAGCCTATGCATAAAGAGTGCCTATGACATGGTTAATGAGAATGCAAAAATAGATGTGTGCGAATGGCTTAAAGATGAACTAATTGACAATTTGGGAAAGATAAAGAAAGACAAAAAGGGGACATTCAGATTTGGAAACCTACTTGTTTGTCTAATGCTACACATAACCAAACAAGTACCTGGTATTGGTAACAAAAATTTTGTTTTTGATATACCGGTAGGCAAATAGTTGTCAGATTTACTAAACAACATGGGAGAGAATAGAGAAAAGAACATAAATGAGTATTTTCAGGCACTGAAGGCCCAGATGAAGACCAGAGTCAGATTGTCACAAGCAATTGTGAACAAGTATAAGGATGAAATCTATTTTGTTATAAAGAAGGATGAAATTTGGATGGAGGCAGTTATCCCAAGAACCATCTAGGTTACTAAAATGGGGTATGGAACTGATGACCATATAATAGAAACATATGCAAAAGCCCTCCTAGAAGCACCTAAGGAACCTAAAGAAGAGGTATTTGGCAGTGCTGAGACTATTAAACAACAAATTCAATCCAAGAAAAATGTTAAAAAGGTTGAGGCAACAGTTAGAAGAGGATCCAGGCAAGAAAAAGCTATTAGGGAAGATGTACTTAAACAAACCAGTATTACTGAAGATGAGTTAGAAGCACTTCAACCAGAAATTCACCTTTCACCGGTTGGAACTTCTTTAGAAAGTGGCATACTAGCTGCATTCAAAAGAGTTGTGAGAAAAAGGAAATCTTCACCAGTATCTTCACCTTCTCCTAGAAGAACAAGACATAAACAATAGGCAGTAAGGCCCCCAACAAAGAAATTATCTCCGAAGAAGAAAAAGGCGACTCCTAAGAAGAAGTCTATAGCTCCTATTGATAAATTACTAGATGAAATTATTGAGGATGGTAAATTGAAAATATCAGCAAAATGTATAACACACTATCAGATGATGACAAAGACAAAGTAGAGAATAGTGTAATATTGCACTTAGATATTTTGAAGAAATTTTTGATGCAAGTTGTTGATGAAATACTGATAGATCTCTACAACAGACTTGAAGCTAGGAGAGTAGGTATTATTGAACTTGATAAGAAAATAAAAATTGAAAAATTACTTGTTGTACATCCTATCAACTCACTTGATGAGGTAGATAAATTGATCTTAGAAGCTATCCAGTCAATATTTTCAATTGCTCACTGGCATGTAGCACTAATGGCAGGGAGAGTAAATGAGGTAACAGAAGAAACAGCTAATGCATGGGACATATTCCTTGTAGAGAAGGAAAAGTAGGAAGAATATTGAATCCCTAAACTCATCAAGGTATATCAAAAGGATAAGGGAAAAAGTAAGGTTGGTGGACCACCTAGCATAAAAATAATAGATAACTTATCCCCACCACCTCTAGATACTCCACCAGTAGTTACCACTGAAAATCAACTGGCTAGTGAGAGTATAGACATACCACATGAGGACACAAATCCTGATTCTGAGGTGTTATATATAATGAACATTGATACTCAAAAAGTCAATACTGTGGTAGTTAAGGATTCAACAGGGAAAATAGAATTGGCAAATGAGCCACCGGCAACAGATAGCATAGGAGGTAAATCGGCAGGTGACAACATTTAGAAACAGGCAGAGCAACAGGCTCCCTCACAGCAACAGGTTCATGCAAAGACAGTGCCACTAGCAACAACTAAGCAATCTAAACCTTTGCTTAAAGAAATGCAAACACAAACTGACCTACCAGAGGTCACCACAAGCAAATAAATTGCTCCCACTAGTGGAATACATATTGTTGGTTCTTCCATTGCAGAAATCAGACCAACAAATGTGACTCTTTTGGATTCTATCAAGAAAATAACAGAGTGTAGTTCACAAGCATACAAAACTATCGACGATACAATCCCAATTTTGAAAATGATAGCACCCAAGTATAATGTAGATAATAAAGATTCTTTGAATCAACTTGACACATTGTCCAAGTATATTACTGACAAAACTATGACAGTCGAACAAATAAATGAGGAAGCATTCAAGGAGAAACTAGAGAAGGAAAAACACAAATTCTTTGAAGAGGAAATAAAAAAGTGCATGAGACAATTTGACACTCTTTTATCGGCACTATGTAATACACTAAAAGAGTTTAAAACTTTGTACAGAGATACATGCAAAACAAACTTATTGACAATAGATATAGACAAGAAGATCAGCAAGGTACAGGAAGAAATAAATCAACTAGCTGATAATTTCATCAATTCATTTGAACCATTATTAGTTTTTGAGCAGAAAATAATAGGTTTTGAGGAGGAACTTCTATAGTTGGAAAGAATAAAAGGAAACGCAAAAGATCTAAAATGGAGACAGTCCAAAATTGGACTACCTCACCTCCTTAAGAAAAGAGATATCTAAGGCTTTAATTCAGGGATAGAAAACACCGGAAGAGCAAATGCAACACCTCACTGGTATAATTTAGAGGATAGAGGCCGCATTAAATGATAGTGAATGGTTCACTCAGAGCTTGAATATGGTATTGGCATACCTTTTTCAAATTGTAACCAACCGGTTACAAGGATGAATCTAGAAACCACACTCCATTGACACTTCGACAACATTTGTCATTGATGCTAAAGGGGGAGTAGTGGAAATGAGAAAAATAATCAGCAAATTGATCATCAGCTCAGGGGGAGCACATTTTTTTGGTACACAATTTTTGGTAAGACAATTCTGGCAGATTCTTTTTGGATGACACTTTTTGCATTTTTCTCATGAGTGTTGCCATCAATGCCAAAGGAGGAGATTATTGGAAAATGCACACTCCAATGAGATATTGTAGGTGATTGAAGGTTTTGTCATTGATGGAAACCTTACAATCCTATGACACCGGCAAGACAATTTACCAGCACCAGCAATGATAGACTCTACATCGACACATAGAACACTGGCAGTGAAAGGAAGTATACCAACACCCAGGGTGACAAGAATTTTGTTTATTATATAATTTGTAATTAATCGTTAAATCATTATAAGCCGACTTGGCAAGTTCTAAAATGACTCATATATGTATGAGATCATTATAGAACATTTTGTAAGTAAGTAGATAGGTGAAATAAAGCAGACCTAATATGCGAATTATAGGTTAAAGGTTTATGTATGAAGCAGAGCTAAAACCGGTACTGGATCTGGCATAGTAGATGCTATTTTGAAGCAGTACAAGACATTGGATTTACATAATCCATTTTGGAAGTCAGTGAGACTTCCCATTTTGTAATTGAGCAGTGAGCTCAAGGCACTTGGCCTTCCTGCATGTGCAGGCCCCTATTGTAGCAGTAATATTCTCTTATTGGCCAGTAAGTGAATATTGTGGGTCACAAATCCCACCGAGGTTTTTCCCACACTGGGCTTCCTCATTAAACTACTGTGTTATGGTGTGCTTTTCATGTGGTTGCTTTTATCTTTGTTTATTGCATTACTTTATATTTACCTGTATACAGTATTGATATGCTTTACATGTTTTAAGTTAAGAAAATTATATAACCGGTTAGATACTGATTTACCCCCCCCCCCCCTCTCAGTATCTTTGGGAATCCTAACAATATTAAGGGTTTTACCACTAACATATAAGATGAAGGTAACTACAATTAATGAGCTAAGAACCATGCCTAATTCTTCTGTGAATAGAGATACTCTTGTTGGGAAGACATCTTCTTCTGAGCTTGAAGAATTTGGTCCTCCAGGAGCTACAAAGATTTACCTTGCAATCCTATGATACCGGCAAGACAATTTACCGACACCAGCAATGATAGACTCTACATCGACACATAGAACACCGGCAGTGAAAGGAAGTATACTGGCACCCAGGGTGACAAGAATTTTGTTTATTATATAATTTGTAATCAATTGTTAAATCATTATAAGCCGACTTGGCAAGTTCTAAAATGACTCATATATGTATGAGATCATTATAGAACATTTTGTAAGTAAGTAGATAGGTGAAATAAAGTAGACCTAATATGTGAATTATAGGTTAAAGGTTTATGTATGAAGCAGAGCTAAAACTGGTACTGGATCTGGCATAGTAGATGCTATTTTGAAGCAGTACAAGACATTGGATTTGCATAATCCATTTTGTAAGTTAGTGAGACTTCCCATTTTGTAATTGAGCAGTGAGCTCTAGGCACTTGGCCTTCCAGCATGTGCAGGCCCCTATTGTAGCAGTAATATTCTCTTATTGGCCAGTAAGTGAATATTGTGGGTCACAAATCCCACCGAGGTTTTTCCCACACCAGGCTTCCTCGTTAAACTACTGCGTTATGGTGTGCTTTTCATGTGGTTGCTTTTATCTTTGTTTATTGCATTACTTTATATTTACCAGTATACAGTATTGATATGCTTTACATGTTTTAAGTTAAGAAAATTGTCTAACTGATTAGATACTGATTTACCCCCCCCTCTCAGTATCTTTGGGAATCCTAACAATATTAAGGGTTTTACCACTAACATATAAGATGAAGGTAACTACAATTAATGAGCTAAGAACCATGCCTAATTCTTCTGTGAATAGAGATACTCTTGTTGGGAAGACATCTTCTTCTGAACTTGAAGAATTTGGTCCTTCAGGAGCTACAAAGATTGATATTGCATTTAAGGCATCTAAATCATCAACCGACAATCAATATTGGAAATGCAAAGGAATTGGAAGAGATTAAGAAAGAAAATGAAGATATTGAGCAACCTGAAGCCCTATTTGCTAGAAGGATACCTAAAGGTCTGACGGGAAGTAAGTATGAAGGAAAATCTCCTTTCAAATGTTTTGCATGTAATAAGATAGGTCATTTTTCATCTAGATGTCCTAAAAGGAATTCAAAATTGGAAGAAAGAGCAAGAAGATATTTTAAGCCTAACCTTGAATATCAAATAAAGCATAAGTATAGGAAAAACAAAAAAAAATATGTTACTATGTTGATGAGGAAGGAGTAACTGATGACCCAAAGGAAGAACCGACAGGAGATTCAGCTAGTGGATCCGACAATGGAAAAGACTGGGTATTTTATGCTATGAAGGAAGATGATCTAGAACTAGTTATCAAAAATAAGGAAAAGGCCCTTGTAGAAAAAGTTGAAGACAAATAGGAATGAGTAATAGACAATGGATATTCTCATCATATGATAGGAGACAAAAGAAAGTTTCTAACCCTGCAAGAATTTGATGGTGGTCAAGTTAGATTTGGTAACAACAAAGCATGCATGATCAAAGGAAGAGGAACCATTTCATTGGATGGTAAGAATAACATTGATAATGTCTATTATGTTGAAGGCATAAAAAATAATCTTTTGAGTGTAGGACAATTGGTAGATAGAGGATTTGAATTACAATTCAAGGATGGAAAGTGCAAAATCATTAGCAAATCAGGATTGGGGATTGCAACTGGTACACTAACAAAAGGTAACATCTTTCATTTTAACTCCGGTGAAAAGACATGTTTGATTGCACATATTGATAAAAGTTGGCTATGGCATAAGACGTTGTGTCATGTAAATTTTGATTGCATTGTAAAGATCAGTTCAACTAAGGTAGTTAGAGATTTACCTAAGATCGTGAAGCCTCATAATCCGATATGTAAGGAATGTCAAATGGGTAAGCAAATCAGAACTTCTTTTAAGAGCATACCTGACAAATCTAATGATATTACTAATTTGATTCATACTGACCTATGTGGTCCTGCTAATACAAGAATCTTTGAAGGAGATATATATTTCATGTTAATCATTGATGACTATTCTAGAATGATGTTGGATTGCTTTTCTAAGGGAGAAATTTGAAGCCTTTGATAAATTCAAGATCTTTAAAGCTATGGTTGAGACAGAGACAGGGATGAAAATCAAGTGTATGAGATCATATCAAGGTGGTGAGTTCACATCCGGTGAATTCAACAACTATTATGAGAAAAATGGCATTAGGAGACAATTATCTGCACACAGGACACCTCAACAGAATGACATTGTGGAAAGAAAGAACATAACCATTTTGAATGTAGCTAGAACCATGATAATGGAAGCTAATTTAACTCATATCTACTTGAGAGAAGCAGTAAGTATAGCAGTTTATACATTCAACAGAGTTCATATCAAAGGAAATACCAGTAAGACACCTTATGAATTATGGTTTGGTCATTCCCCTACTCTTAATTATTTCAGAATCTTTGGAAGTGTTATATCAAAAGAGATGATTCTATTGGAAAGTTTGACCCTAGATGTGATGAAGGAATATTTCTTGGTTAGTTAACTAAAAGCAAAGAATATAGATGTTATAACAAAAGATTGCAGAGAATTATGGAGAACGCTAATGTGAAAGTGGATGAGCAGCACAAAGACCAAGCTAAATCTTATAATAGAGAACCGACAGTGGAAATGATCATAACTAATCTGGTAATGCATGTATCAAAATAAAATACTGAACCAGTTACCTCAACATCATTAGAAAACTAAACTAAAACTAAAGAGAAACATAGAGAACCTGAAAATCAAAAAACACCAAGGTATGCAAGGCTAAATTATTCTGAAAATTAGATCATTGGAGGCAAAAACAAGGGAGTTATGACAAGGAGAAGATTGAAAAATCAAGAGGTATGTTTCATTTCTTAGATTGAACCAGCATCAGTAATTGAAGCTTGTAAAGATGAATGTTGGATGAAAGCTATGGTAGATGAATTAGATCAGATAGAAAAGAACAATACTTGGACTATCGTTCCTCGACCTAAAAATAAGAATTTTATTGGAACTAAATGGGTTTTTAGAAACAAATTGAATGAGGATGGAAAAGTAAGAAACAAGGCTAGATTGGTTGGCAAAGGATATTCTCAGAAGGAAGGAATTGATTATGGCAAAACTTTTGCATCGGTAGCTAGAATTGAAGTGTTTAGACTATTTCTTGCTTATGCAACCTATAAGAACTACAAGGTCTATCAAATGGATGTTAAGTGTGCATTTATGAATGAATAAATTGAAGAGGAAGTCTTTATTGAGCAACTTGATGTAGTTTTAATGACAAATGACAAAAATATGGTTTACAGATTAAGGAAAGCCCTATATGGATTAAAATAGGCTCCTAGAGCTTGGTATTGAAGCTTGGATAAGTATCTTTTGAAGATTGATTTTATAAAATGTAATGTTGATAGTAACCTATATTATAAGATCAATAATGATGATATTCTAATTATTGAAGTATTTGTTGATGATATCATTTTTGGATGTGAGGAAAAATTATGCATGGAATTCTTTGATAATATGCAAAGTGAATTTGAAATGTCCATGACTGAAGAAATAGGATTTTTTCTAGGTTTGTAGATTACTCAGACTAACAAAGACATATTTATCTATCAAACTAGGCATCTAAGGGAATTATTGAAGAAATTTGGTATGGAAAAATTCCAAACCGGTTAGTACTCCTATGGTTACAAGTGAAAAATTGTCAATTAAAGATGTATCCCCTCTAGTAAATTCTACAAGATATAAATCCATGATTGGTGGTTTACTATATTTAACTCAAACTAGACCGGATATAATGAATGCAGTTAGTATTGCATCAATATTTCAAAGTAATCCAAGAGAAAATCATGAAAGTGCAATAAAAAGGATATTCAGGTATTTGCAAGGAACAACTGAATATGGTTTATGGTACCCTAAAGATGATGACTTTACTTTATGTGCATATACAGATGCAGATTGGGAAGGTGATGTTGATGATCGGAAGAGCACATCTGGTGTAGCATTGTTTTTTGGGAAGAAGTTGGTTTCATGGATCAACAAGAAGTAAACATACATTTCTTTATCTACTGTTGAAGGTGAATATGTTGCAGTTGCAACCCATTGCACTCAAGTTCTATGGATGAAGTAGATGTTGGAGGATATACAAGTGAGTTGTAATAATCTGATTGTTATTAATTGTGATAACTCTGCAGCTATTCACATTGTTATCAATGATTAAAAATGGGCTTTTCTTTTCCCCATGATTGGCTATGGTTTGTTGAAATTTTGAATAGGGCGCATTTTCAAATGTTTCAGCTCTGTTTTGGGCCTTAAAGGTTTTTTATTTTTAGATCCTCTAATGCTTGTTTAAAACCCTTTGGTTTCTATTCTTTCGTTACTTTATTCACTTAAGTAATGGGTGACGGGTTCGTAGGAAGTGTCCCCCCTTGTTGTTTGCCTAAGCGGTCATGTTAATTAATTGCAAAATTTATGCCTTATATGTTTTTCTCCTAAAGTTGTCAGGCCCAGTAACTAGTGTGCATCTCACAGATGGATCTATGACTTTTGCTATTTTGCTAAGCGAAGTTGTGAAAATGACATGGCATCCCACATAGATGGTCTAGCTGGTTGATGATAGCAAGTAAAATGGTGGCATGCGACATAAGTTACAACAGTTAGCGGGTCAGGAATAAAGGCTAAAAGGCGGGCCCTAGAGGTGAGTCAGGTCACAGTTAGGAGATGACCTAGCAGATACAGCTATCAAGAATTAACTAGAGCCCAGTGGCTTTCTCTTGGGATATGAAAAAGTGACAAGTCAAATTTGAAGGTGACTGGATGCCAGGTGTTCAAAGTGAGTCAGTGGGCCCACCACTCCTGAAAGCCTTTTCAGATGGTTAAATGCCGATCAATTTAAAGATGATTTGATGACCCGCGCTATTTCGCAAGGGTAAGATGCTCGTGCTTTATACCCAACGAAATAGTGAGAGTGAACGAGAGCCATCCACGTGTCGTGATGAAAAAGTGACAAGTCAGCTCCGAAGGTGACTGGACACTAGGTGTTCAAAGTGAGTCAGCGGGTCCACCACTCTCGAAAGCCTTTGCAGATGGTTAAATGTCGATCAATTTAAAGATGATCTGATGGCCCACACTATTTCGCAAGGGTAAGATGCTCGTGCTTTATACCCCATGAAATAGCGAGAGTGAACGAGAGCCATCCATGTGTCATGATGGATGGCAACGTGTCTGGCGACATGTGGTCTTAGAAGAAAGTTGTGGGCTCGCCAAGGTGGAACCGGTGGTATAAAAGAAAGACACATGGCTAGTATTAAGTTGAATGCGATGGAAATTTCAAGGCCAATGGTTGGGTGCCACATGGTATCATGTAGCCAATAGAGAAGCAGGACCCAACATAGAGCCAAAGTTGTTAGTTAGTATAACGCTCGATCAAGTTTCTTTTGATCGGACGGTCGACACTATTTCGCAGGACCAAGCTGCCTGATAGTTATGCTTTGCGAAGTTGCGAAAGAGAAAAATGAAAGACTTGTAGGAACATTGTGACCTGTTGGAGCGAAAAATATGAATTCTCCTATGAATTCAATTTTGAAGGGACGACCGAAGCATGTGGAATCAATGTTGTAGTTAAGACCCTAAGTACAATATTTGATTTCCTATCAACCGGGTGAAGATATCTTTTAAAGAATTTTGCAGAGGAGCGGATGCAGAGCTATTTTCTTCAGGTACAGAGCAAGTCGGTTCAGTTGCAAAGCAAATTCCTTCAAGTGAAGAACGGGTTTTCTCGTACTCCTGTGTAGCAAGTCCTGTGTGGTGTGTTTTAGATAGGATAATTGATTCGTCACAGAATTGTCTAAGAGTGGTATTCATTTCTTACGTTTTCTAAATGGCTCCTAAAAGAGAATTTTCTGGCAAAGTTAATTATTCAGAAAGGAGTGTCTGTGATGATTTTCTAGAATAGTTGACATTGTCAACTAATCAGGCATCGAAGGCAAAAGAATTAGTGCCTAGAGCTCCCTGTTAAAAAATAGGAGAAGGACTATATGACAAGGGTAACTGGTTGAGAGACCCACGGGTTGGATTGTCTAGGTTGGGGTTATTTAAGATTGGATTTGGAATGAGAAATTCTTCGGCCCCGCAAAACAGTATTTGAGAATTAGATGTTGGGAAATGGGTAGTCCCAAGGGTATTTATGGACATAGATTTGTTGACCCAAATTGCGCTCAACTATGATCCAGTCACAAGAAGCATTCGGGATATAAATGGGAAAACCCTTATTGAGATTAATGCTAAAGAATTCAGGAAGGCTTTTGGGCTTAATGAGTTTACTAATTTTCTAGAACCCATAAATTTCAGATCATTAGCTCAAATTTACAGTGCACAAAGGAGTCATCTCAGGAACGAGCCTCTCAAGGAGTTTTTTGTGAAGATAGGTGGGTTAACAGTTGTAGGACCCAACACACAAGAGCCCTTTTCATTGAGTATGTTCACCCTGAGGGCTAAAGGAATGTATTGGGCACTTTGCCAAGTTTTGGGAGAAGATGCTGAAGCAAATATGCCAAATCATTACCTGTTAATGATTGCTCAGATTTTGAATCCTTCTCTTGCAATTACATTTGATTATGCTTCTTTCATTGCTGATGTTATCCATGGAGGGTTAATAGGAATAAAGAATGGAAAGGTGGATAGGCCTTTCGGATGGTACTCACTCCTGATGCATCTATTTCTTTTCAAAGGCGGTGATTACTTTGCCAGTGGACTGGACCTTGTCAAGGAGAAAGAAGGAGAAAAAATGCCGGTACAATTATGGAGTACTATGTTGTCATGGGATAGAGAGGATGCCAGTTTCTTGAAGTTTGACAAATACTTTGCATCCAAGATCAGGACTCTCCTCTGCTTGGAGAACCCAAGAATCCCCAAGGTTCTTCTGGAATTCATAAGACCAAAATAATTTGTAGAGAACATAAAAATTGTTCATAACTGGGGTGACATTTACTTGTATCCAGTCTCAATAGTTTTCAGAGTGTTTGGTTTCAGAGGCACCCCATTCTTGCTACCCTACCAGGTCCCTCTCAAAGTGGGAATTGTAGAGATCCTTAGACAAATTGGTGGTGTACAAGAGGCAGAGTTGACAGGCAGGGGTAAAGGGACTATATTCCCTGCAGCTACCATAGCCCACCAATTTGTAATAACAAAGGGAGGTTGGAATTGCTTTGAGGATTTTCTCAAGCCTTATCATTTGTCCACTACAGTGTCCAAGTGTGCTAATCTAGAAGACTTCTTCAATGGCTTGTTTAGGAAGAAAGTAGCATGCAGAGGTAGGCCCCATCAATTTCAGTTTCCTGAAGACCTCATCGGAAATGAGTTTGATCTAGATGAGCAGGAGCTAAGGAAAGAGAAATGGGTGGCTTATAAGAAAGCCTTGGATTTCGTGCATCAGTTTGATGCCAGCTATGACCCATTGTCTAGCTTTTTCCCTATGGAGGAGAAAATAAAGTTTTTAATTGTTTGCTTTGAAGATGTGATGCAGACCTTAAAGGAGAAGAGGGAAGCTGTAATTAAAAGCAACCCTAAAAAGGCAAGAATGATCCTAAGTAGGTCAGCTTCCAGCAAAGTAATCCCTCCTAGTGATTATACACTGCATAAGAAATCCAGTTATAGTGTGCTGATGCCCATGATAGGGGAGCCCTCTACCTCTAAAGGAAAGAGGAAGATACAAGATGTCATTGACATCCAAGAAAGCCCAAAGAAGCAAAGGGTAGGGAAAGAAGTACAATCAGATACACCTTTGTACTCCCCATCGCAATCCCCTATCCATATAGGAAATGAGCAAGCAGCAGCTGAGCAACTCCTATAGTTAGGTAGTCTAGGGGAAATTGCCTACACTTATGATGAAGTGGAAGAAGGGATGCCAGAAGAACCCCTTGCTACTGAAATGGATATTACCACCACTGAACTCAAAGGCCAGGAGTGGGATTCTGAGATAAAGCAGGCTAGTAATGCCTTCTTGGCTGACAACAATTTTTTTACATCAGAAGCATTTATGCAGTTTATATGGAAGCAGAACATAGATAAATATAATGCTAGATGTGAAAAGAGAAAGGATGAGAAGCCTAATAAAGATCTAGTCCTGGTTGAAGAGGAAATAAAGCAAGAGATGATGGAAGAATTCAAAACCATCACCCCTGAGCAAGGGAGAGATATGGTGGCACAAGCTGGAGTGCTTATTTTACTCGAGTGGGATATAGCAGATGCCCTGGTACTAGACGCAGTGAGGAAGGAGACCAAACCCATGGAAGGGATTACTTTCAATAAGGATAATGCTGCACTCGTCATGTGGTCTCTCAAGAGAAGTGAGAGTAAGAAAAGAAAAGACACCCCAGGGTCAAGTTACCTTGGTGGGATGATGGTGAAGAGAGTGCAAAGTACAGGGGTAGTGGAAGCTGCTAGCACTGTGTTAGAGACTGCAAAATTTAGTGTTGCAGTAGCAGAAAAGGAAGCCAAAGAGAAAGAGTCCCTCCAAGTCAAGTTGGAAATAGTTTTGAAGGCCTATAACAATGCAAAGGAGGAGTTAAGAGGTAAGGATAGCATCATTGCTAAGCTGCAGAGCCAGTTGACTGGACAGTACCATCAAGGTGAGTCTTCAACACTGATGATTTCCTCTTCTCCTGCAAGACTTCCGCCTACTAGCCCTATCATTGAGTTTCCACCATCTCCAGCACCCTCCAGCTCTCAAATGGTTGAAATTACTCCTCAAGAATTAGAAAACTTAAAACAGGCTCAGGCCTTATATGCAAAGAAGTATGAGGAGAGAGTAAGGGCTACAATTTCCAGTTTTGCAGATACAATAAATGCATCATTGCTCTACAACAATGTAGGTAAAATTATCGATATATGGAATGAGGTCAGGGGAGACAAGGCCATTTTGACACCTATTTTTGACAAATGGAGGCCTAGGGAGCAAGATTTAGAGTTTATGTGTGTATCCTGTGATGAAGCAAGGGCCAATCCCATCATTAAATCCACTTTTGACGTCACTAAAGTCTTAGTACAATTAGTAGAAGAGGTGGATATTGTTGATAGGAAGGTTAGTTTGTGCAAAAAGGAGTATACTGATCAAGTTTTTGAGTTGCTCCCAGGAGTTTTTGCTAGCCCGGATCAATTAAAGGACAAACAAATGTGGCTTAAGGAGATAGAAGCTAAATTGTCAGCAAGAGTTAAAGGAATTATTGATCTAGATGATGCTTCTTTCTTTGTTTTGACAATACAAGAGATAGAGAAAATTAAGTCACATTATGGTTTTCTCAATTTAGAAGTCAACAAAATGAGAAATTCTTGGAAAAGGTTGACTAAGACTAAGGATAAAGTGATTAATTTCTCATGGCCGACAGAAGAGGTGTATGATGAGTGGACAACCAAATATGCCACCCATGATCCGGAATAGTTGGAGAGTGCCCTTGAAAAGGTAGAAGAGGTTGCAACCGAATAGCCTATTGAAGAAACTGCAGAGGCCGAAAAGAGCTTGTAACTGTTTTTGCGAAAATCTTGTAACCTCTTTATTTTGAAAGAAATGATTGTAACAAACTCTCCTCGAGAAGTCCGAAGCTTTGTGCATCCATGTTGTTATAAATGGATACCAGGACTAGAGGAAAAGGGATCGCAAAAGAATTTTAAAAAAATGCTGCAGAAATTTATCTAACCTTTTCTAAGTCTAATGGAGAATATTCAAAAACTTCTTGTAATATTTCTTGAAACTTAATATCAATATATAGACCATCGGTTTTGAATGAAGCTTTGTGTTGTCTTCAAGTGTGTTTACAATTTGTTTACTATTTTCATTCTAAATAATCCAAGGTTGTTCTATTTGAATGGAATTGCAAAGCAATTTTAGTAGAAGTGTTCGTTAGCTTTTCTCTTTAGGAGGGAAATTAAAGATGCGGGGATCAATCATACCAGTAAACTCTTTGGAAGGGTCTTTGAATTTTGATGATCATATCTTAATTTGGAATGCATAAGTTCTTGTAGGTGTAAGGCATATACAAGGATTAATAGAAACCAAGCCAACAGGACTCATAAAGATATTTTGTTTGAGGAGTATTATCTGAGTTTAGATGACTCTATGACCTTGGATAAGGCACTGGTATTGATTGAAGTTGTTTATTGCATGTTTTGTTGATCGAAATGCTGAATTTAAGTATAATTTCCATTCTTTGTTTTCAGTTAATTTCAAGGTGAATAGATCCACTGGTTTTCTGGATTCGTTTGCTGTGGGTTTATGTTTGTGTGTAGGGAAAAAAGTGAGACTAGGCTAACATGCCCTAATCCTACCTTTTGACACACATTGTGGAATACGAAAGAGCCTAGAGGTATCACACAATTGGCTACTTCTTTTTGTGGAAGAGAGAGCCATGGGCTACCTATTAGGGTTTCTATTCCTTTGTTGTAATTGAAAGATAAAATGATGCAAGTTCAATTCCTAACCCTAAAGTGCAAGTATGAACTAATAACAAGATTGCAGAATTGAGATTAAACAATGGAAAGCTGTAAACACAAGGACAAGACAAGAATGTAGATGCGTACCCGAAGTTAAAATCTGAGTGAAAATGTTCAGGACAGGGGTGCAGGCGCCACTTTCCATATTCTACCCCTGAAACTGCTCCTGAAACTGTTGTTTTACAACCTGAAAAGCTGTCAAAAATGCTAAAACTTGTTGTCTGACAGAGGGACCAGGGCGCCCAGCACCCCTGTCCCAGGGACCAGGGCACCCAACACCCCTGTCTTGGCAGGACCAAGGTGCCCCATGCCCCTATCTTGGTCTTTTGCCTTGAAATTTGGTGTGTAGCTCAGTTTTTGTTTGCTTCTGCCAGATCTGCAACATGCGGCGTCGTTCGAATCCCAAAATCTGCACTTATATCTGAAAAGGTATGGTGGGTGGCTATATAGGGTTTTGCCTTAGTCAAACCCCCGCTTTGGTGATTTCCACCTCCACGAATAGCCAAGTTGTATTGTAAAAGTAGTGTGTGTGCAGACCTTTTGTGTGTGCAAGATCCTAAAATGCAAGTAAGCAAACTAGAGCAACCTAGAAAGTAAACCCTAATTGCTTGTAAATGATAATGTAAATGCTCCAAATCAAGATGCAAAGTTATGTAAAGCATGAATACAAATGATATAATGAGGCTTATGCAAAGACATGAAAACAACATGAAATCATACCCAACCCCAAGGGAGGGGTACAAGCCAATCTTCAGTCGGTGATCCCCTATTGCTCTTCAATGTCTTTAAAGCCCTAAATGGATGAATGAAATTGATGAATGCTTGATGGATGGATGTTGAATGTTGTTGAAGTCTTCAAAGATCTGCTCTTTCGCTGCATAGAAGGCCCTTGAAACCAAAATTCGGATCCTTTCAAATGAAGAAAGAGAGCTCTTATATATGAAACCCTAGGTCTTAATTTCAACTTTTGGCCGACCTAGAGATTGAATCTCCTGCCAATTTCTTGGGGTTAAGATTTATTTTATGATTGGATTGCGCTCCTAAAATTTCAGGAAAAATGTCGGGGACCATGTGCACTCCGGGCACCACGGTCCCGACAACTTTTCACCAAATTTTCAGGGCCGTCGGATATGATAATTTAAGAGAGAATCCCGAAGTTACAGGTGATTTCGAGATGTTTTGACCCCCAAAATCAAGCCCCAGAGTTCAAAATAGGACCTAATTAGGGTTTTTGATCAAATGATTTATTGGAGGAATAAAATGAAAGGGGCACACTTTAATGAAAGGGCCCAACTTTATGATGTGGAAGATGATGAAATAGGACCTTAGACCTAATTAATTTGATTAATTAAGTGCTAAAGGGAAAATGTGATGCAAAGTGCAAGATGCACCAAGGCGGGAGCTAAACCAAGTGTGAAATTGTACCACTTTAGCAAGTGCGTACAATTTTTGATGCTACAATTTGAAAGTGTGAATTCAATTCACAAAGGTATACCCACCTGGGCTCTGAGTAAGTCCAAAGTGTAGAAGGTTCAATCAAACCTTGTCATATGTTGTCTTGGGAATTTCCTTATCTTTGATGTCTCTTCTGTACCGAGTTCAATCATATTTTAAGAAAGCTGTTATTTACCTTATCTTTGATGTCTGTATCGAGGATGTTAAAGGGAATCAATCAAGTATAACTTTTTGAAGGAAAAGGTGGAAGCAAAAGAAGTCAGATTGCTTTATGTGAGCATTGAAGAACATATAGCAAACATCTTCACTAAACCTTTGTCTCAGGAATCATTTGAGTATTCGATAGATAGATTGGGGGTTTCTACCCCTCCAGTAGAGACTTAAATGATGCAGATGTGCATCTATTCGGTATGCATTATCAGGGCTATCTTTTGCTCTAGATTGATGAAATATTGCTACTACTTAGGGGGAGCAATCAGCCTTGAGATTTAGACTTTTCATATTTTGTTTGATATTTATGTCATATCTTTAGCATTGTTGTCAAAGGGGGAGGAATATATGTGAAAAACCATTGCTATCTATTTGATTGCACTCCTTAGGGGGAGTTTGGTGGTATTTGGTCTTTTGATTCAGATTTGGTTTAGAGCGTCATTTCTATATCATTTTATGGGAGATTGTTGGTTGTCTTCCATAGGGGGGGATTTGTTTGGCATTTCTTGGCACTTGGATGTTTTTCACATCTAGTGTTGCCATCAATGCCAAAGGAGGAGATTGTTGGCAATATGATGGAATTGATTATGTGTTGCATTGATGTTTTGTCATTGATGTCAACACTAGCTGTTGTGATTATTTACCGGCTTCTGGTAGAAGGACTGGATTGTGAAGATTATCAGTTGATTATCACTGGTATGATTTTGATGATGGAATAATTTTGTATGGATGGTTCATATGCTTCTGAAGTATGTCTCAGTTAGTTGGTATTGATTTGATGATCGGATACTATCTTATGTTCTAGTAAGAATGCTTTATAGGTTCGGTAACGGTTTCACTGGGAGAGCTTTATTGAATATCTCTGATGTAATGCATAAGTGGTGTGGGTGTAGCTTCTAGAAGGGATTCAGGATGCTGATGGTGATTGTGTTCATGCCTTGACTTATTGGTGTTATTTCTTTGGCATGTGTAGATCTAATTTAGGTCCGGTGTTATCTAGGTTATGGACCGGTTTTCATGTAACGTGTTGGTAGATCCTCTGATGCACTTCCAGGATGTTTTATTGATTGGATGATGTTTGTTTGGCCTTAGGCCGACATGTCTTATGATTTTATTTCAGGATTATGTAATGGATCTATTGAATTATCTTTTGGGTGGCCGACTTAATTGGTTAGGTCCTGGGTTGGTATAGAATTGATGTAAGATCTCATTGTAGATCATGGGCAAGGAGCGAATAATGTAATAATAATTTGTGTAGAGGATTTGGTCTATCATAGGTGATCAAGTTGGGTTTATGTAAGAGGTTTTAGACCTCCGATATTGAGCTTAACTGAAACTGCAATCTAGCATGTTTGATGCTATCACAGGTAGTTCTTCTTTTTGGATCGTTATCCAAATATTTTGAGGTGGTTGGCCTCTTTTGTAGTCAGTGAGACTCCATTGTGATGAGCAATGTGCTCTAGGTAGTGTACCTCCCTGCATGTGCATGCCCCTATTGTAGTCATATACTTTCTATAGAAGTATCATTTGACTATGGGTAGGGTTTCCCCCTATGGTTTTTCCCTTTACTAGGTTTTTTACGTACAAATCATGGTGTTATGTGTTATGGTTGCATGGTAATGATTCTCTTATTTTTAGTTATTCTTTAATGCTTAATCAGTTCTTCCGATAAGAGGTTTTAAGTGCTTTAATTCACATAATCTATTAACAACTGATTCACCCCCCCCTCTTAGTTTTTCACCAGTTATCCTAACAGTTTCTTGGCACATGGATCGATTTGGGGTCTTGTCCAATGTTCTTTGGAATGTGGCTGACCTTCCTGCTGATCTGCACTTCTTGGTTGTTATTTTTCAAAAGAATTTCTTTCATTCTTAGGGCCGACCTAGTTGCACGTTTCATTTTCCTGCATTGGTAAATTTAATCTTTTGTGGTCGACCTAGATATGTTTTGGAGGGTATATATAGGGTATTATGTAATCATTTGTAGGAGTAGAAGTAGAAATTAGAATAAATATTTAGATTGGTGATTAGTGATTGGGTTGACTATGAGAGTTCCAGGTGGATTGTATCTGGCTTATAGCCTACATGTAACCAGTTAACTATCAGATGTTCTATGATGATTGTATGATGATAACCAGTTGGTTGTCGGAGGTTCTAAGACAATAATATGATTTGTTTCTGTAATCTTGCTATGTTTTCTTGTTGCTTTCATTGTGTTACTCTTGTTTCATAAGCCAGTCAAGTCTCTTTTGAGGGTTTACGCATCAATTGGTATCAAAGATGGTTATGAACCGATTGGTGTAAGAGTTATTTTCAAGCCTTGATGCATTACTTTGGGTGGACATATCATCTATTGGAGGCAGGCTGCATGTGTGTTTAATAGATCACCGAGTGGAAGGCAATTGAAATTGGTAGTCAGATCATAGAGTTGAGGTAGTTCACTAAAGTAGAAGAGGAGATGTTGCCTAGAAGGATGAACCCCTAGAGGATAGAGTAGATGATGGAGGACTTCAAGAATGAGGTGAGGAAAAAAATATGGAACACATTGACTGGCTTGTGGAGGAGCCTGAAGTCTGAGGATGAATATGAAGAAGCCGATGAAGAGATTGAAGCAGAAGAGGTCGAAGCACCAGAAGATGGAAGAGAGGAAATATTCCTAAGAGCAATGGCGCAAGCGAGTAAAGTTCATAAGGTAGAAATTTAAAACTTTTTCAGAATGCCGAACCTAGAGGATATGATTGGTTGGATCAGAGAGTTGGAGGATTACTTTGAGTATGATAATGTCAAGGACCCATAGAGAGTTTGGTTGGCATAGACTAAGTTGAAAGGGCATGTTGCCTTGTGGTGGAAAGAATTGCAGAAAGATAGAGTGGAGAATGGAGAAATGGAAGATCGCATGGTGGAGATAGATGGTTGCAAGATTGAAGGCCAAATTCATACTAAGAGACTATGAGTTGGAATTGTTCAAGAAGTTGTAGAACCTAAAACAGAGAAACATGACTGTGAAAGAGTATACTGAGGAATTCTATAAGGTGATGATTAGATCTATATATAGAGAGATGGATAGAGAAAAGGTGGTGAGGTACATAAATGGATTTGCATTTAACATTAAGGATGAGATGAGTATGTTGAGAGTTTCCATAGTTGAAGAAGATTACTAGTATGCTTTGAAGGCTGAGGAGAAGATAAGAAGAAGACAACTGAATAACCCTAGAGGGAAGGAGAGACTCAATGGGCAGATGATTACAGGGAAGAATAATGTGGAAAAAGAATCAAAACCTAAGTAGAGTAAAGAACTAGAACAGAAAACATAGAGGAAAGACAGTGGCAATACCAACAGAGAATTTCCCGACAAATGTTTCAAGTGTGGAGAAACGAATAGATTTTATGAATGTAAGCAGGGAATGGAAAGAAGTTGTGTGGCTAATGAGGAATCAAAAGGTGAAGTTATTGAAACTGACTATACACTAGAGCAAGGAGAATAACTCATGTTCAGAAGAGTCATGATGGAGCAGAGAAGTGAAGATACCATATCTAATCAGAGAAAGAGTCTTTTCCAGACTGTGTGCAAATCAGGTGGTAAGTCTTGCAAGGTTATTGTGGATAGTGGAAGTACTAATAATTTGGTATTTGAGGATATGGTAGTGAATCTTGGATTGAAGTGGCTTGAGTTGGTTACAAGATGATCAAAAGTGAGAAGTAAAGGAGCAGTGTTTGGTGAATTTTAATATTGGGCCTTTTAGGGATGAGGTCTTGCGTGATGTTGTATCTATGAGTTATTGTCATGTCTTGTTGGGAAGACCTTGATAGTTTGATAGAGGAGCTATTTATTACTGTAGAAGAAACCTAATCACTATTGAGAAAGATGGGCAAAAGTTCACATTGACTTCTTTGAAGGAGAAAGAGAAGGACGTGAAGAATTTGAATCTTGAGAAAAGTTGCAGTACTAAGAAATCCATTGTAGAGGTTATATCAGAAGATGGAATGAGTCTACAGAAGGGTCTGATAGATAAGCCTGATGGACATATAGAACCAGATGACATAAAGCTTATGGTGGCAAACCAGATGAAGTCTTGTGGTAGAAACAAATCAAAGTTGCAGAAGAAAGAGAGCAGTAAACAAAGAGAGTATGCAAATCTGAAGCAAAGGAAGAGAAACAAAGGGAGTCGGGGGTTAGAGAATCTGGTTGAGGTCCCAAAGGAGTGAAATAAGAGGTTTGTAGATAAGGAAGATGTTTGGATCATAAATGAGCATGGGGTCTTTATTCCAAACCCTTTTCGATGTTTATGAGTTGCCTCTCATGGAACATCTCTTTCTACCTGGGGTGTCTGATGTAGGAGCATTCCTAGTCTATGAGAAATCTTGCATCGACCAAAAAATATTTCCTTTTAGTTTAGTTCTTGTTCAGTACAAGGTACAATTTTTTTGTTCGTACCGGTAGGTGCCAGTCGTTGCTTGCTTTTCATTAGATATCCTATTTTCGGACTTCAGGCTGGTTCATGTGCTTAATTCCATATTTTCAGTCCATTTAGATTCTTTTCTGGCTAGTTATTGCTGTCAGTTGACTATTTCTGGGTTTCGAGACATTTCTTGTGCTTACCGGTTGGATTTCCTTCATTTCCAGAGTGGTTTTGGTGCAGGAGTACCCATGGTGTAAGGAAAATATATGGTCAAAGTCATCATTTGAAATATAAATGATATTTGAAGGTCATTTATAATGTATTTGAATCCATTTGGAATGATTTGTAAGGCTTGGAAGCCTAAAAATGTAAGCAAGTCTTGATTATGTCCTAGTTGTCCATATAGGCCCTTATAGGTCAAGATGATCAAAATGAGTCAAAAGACCCATGGAAGGGTATACAAGTTATAAAAGGTCATTTAAGGTCCATTTTAAGGTGTCAAGAGTGTTTAAACAAAGTTTGAGTCCATTTTGACAAAAAATGTAAAAGTTGTCAAAATGCAACATTTGGAAAAGTTGTAAATGGGAAGTTGAAAGGTATTGGAGGTAGTTATAAGGTCCAAACTGACCAAGATGCTATAAAATATTTTATTTGGTCTAACCAAGGGGAATGAGAAGGAGGATAAGAATTTTGAACAATTTGTGTATTCATAAGCTTGCCATTTTGATAGTTTCCATTGTTACTTTATTGTTTCCAGGCCTTGTACAGACCTGTACATCCTAGAAAATATGTATAATTAACATGGTTAGATATTATTTTGAATTATATTCCTTCTTGTTTTGGTTTGGAGTGATTTCATTGAGAAACAAAGAAGTTATGGATGTTTTATGGATTGCAACTTCCAGATTTCCTGAAAATAATCATGTTGTAGCATATGGTATAGATGCATATTAAATATTTATGACCTCTAAATAGATTCATTGGAAATATGTGTGATTAATTTTTACATCTCTTTTGGTTTGGGTTGATTTCATTTAGTTTTGAGAAAGTTATGTAAGTTTTGGTGAAAACATATTGAAAACCATAAATAATGGAGGTGTGTACGAGGGTTTGTTCATATCTCAAATTATAACCATGGTAAAAATCTAAATCTTAGTTATTCTGAGAGTAGATTAAAAGGGCTTTCAGATGGATTTTATTTCATATCAAATGGATTTGTATTTTGGGAGATATTTGATGCCCTAGGCGGACTGGCATGCACATTTCTTGTTTTTTCTATGACAGTAAAAATAGGTCTCCGTACGGGGGGCATAACTCCAAAATGAACCGCTAGATTGTTCTCAATTTTTGATATGTCTTTAGAAACCTAGTTTTCTACAATCTCACCGAAGAGATCTTCCAAATATACTCGGGTTTGAAAGTTATTAATGTCTGTGTGCAGGTATAGAAAACTATCATGTGAATGACAATCACTTTGATGATAGTGAACTGGATTCTTTCAATGAACAATGAAGTTTAATGGTTTGAAAAGGTATAAATAATTGGATATGTTTGAGATAGAATTAATGAACCCCTGTATCATGCATGAAAGTATGATGATATATTGATATTGATGGAGAAGTTTTTATGCCTTAAATGAATAGTTTAGAATGAACCTTGAAGGGTTCTTGAGTGAATGTGTTTGGAACTATGGTGCTCTACATCAGGTTTCTTGGCATGTTGATCTATTTGGGGTCTTTTCTGATGTTCTTTGGCATGTGGACGAACTTCTTTCTGATCCACACTTCATGGTTGTTATTTTTTGGAAGAATTTCTTTCATTCTTAGGGCCGACTTAGTTCCACATTTCATTTTCCTGCATTGGTACATGTAATCTTTTGTGGCTGACCCGGATATTTTCCAAAGGGTATATATAGGGTATTATGTAATAATTTGTAGGAGACGAAGTATAAATCTGAATAAAGATTTAAATTGGTAATTAGTAATTCGGTTGACTCTGAGAGTTTTGGATGGATTGTATCTGGCTTGTAGCTTGCATGTAACCGGTTAACTACCGGATGCTTTATGATGACTGTATGATGATAACTAGTTGGTTTCCAGAGGTTCTAAGACAATAATATGATCTATTTCTATAATCTTGCTATATTTTCTTATTTCTTTCATTGTGTTACTCTGGCTACATAATCTGATCATTTCTCTTTTGAGAGTTTACCAGTTATGGCTGCATCACACATTCTCCTATGCCACAACCATATTTCATCAATCTAAGAAATCAAGCAACTTTTCTCACTAGCATTAAAATGAAAAATATTACCTTTAATCTTAGTTCCAGATGCAAAATCTATAGCAAGGGTATTTAGGATCTTGCATTTACCATTCTTGAATTGTAAATCATAACCTTTGTCAACCATCTATCCAACACTCAAAACATTATGATTCAAACCTTCAACATACAAAATATCATTAGTATTATGCCTACCATCAAAGGAAATAGAACCTCTACCATGTGTTGGAAATTGATACTCATCTGGTGATTTCAAGAGACTTTTGGTGGTTGATTATTTATTTAGGGTTGTCATTGATGGAAACTCTTCATGGTGATTCAATCCAGTGATGATGATTCATCGTATATGGTAGTTGGTGTTAACTGGTGAAACAAGGCAAAATAGGGTATTTTGGTAACCTGTTGGTCCAAAATGATTTCCAATGGTTGTGGTATTTTTGGTGATTATTTTTGTGATCTCAATGTTTGGAAAGACCTTTGGGAAGCATGTGGTTATAATGTTTTGTTCTAGTGCTATGGGTTATTCAAGATTGATGCTGACTTGGTCTACATGCTACATCTCTTGAAGCTGACATGAAGAAGATTGTTTTTATGGCATGACCGGATATATAAGAATGATTTAGCAATTGATTTTTGGTATGTATGGGTATGGTGATCAATTTTGGTGTGATTGAGTGTAGTTCCACCTATGCATTTTGGTTTCAGATCAACAGGTATGTGTATGGTGATCAGTTTTGGTGTGATTGAGTGCAGTTCCACCTACGTATTTCGGTTTCAGATCAACAGGTAGCTAAGTAAGACTGGAATAGAGTAATGAAAAGAGCAGAGACAAACAGTGTTTTAGATATTAACCGTAACTCATCTTTGCATAGTTAAATGCTTTCTAAGAGTTCATTTCATTGTACATTCCTATTGTAATCAAATTGTAAGTCAGTGAGACTTCCTTGAGGGTTGTAGCCCTCCGAGCAATTGTAATTGAACAGTGAGATCTAGACAAAGAGCCTGAATGCAAGTGCATTCCCCATCTATGTAATATTTATGTACTCCTGGCCATATTATATGAACATTATGGGTTCCAGCCCCATCATGGTTTTTCCATTTTTAGGTTTCCATGTAAAAATTCTGGTGTTGTGGATTTGTGAATTTGTTGTTGCATGTTTATGTTCTTATCTGTTATGCATTGTTAACCGGTGGATAAAGAATAAGTTTGTGGTTTTAACTTCTGGTAGATCATTAATTCACCCCCCTCTCAGTGATCTCTAATTCTAACAATTGGTATCAGAACCTAGTTCCTCTGAGGAAGCTTAACCGCTTGAGGAATTTCTAGGAGATTCATTCAATGGATTGTAGTTTCTTGAGACAACTCAATGTGGCACTTGAGGATCTTGATGCCGCTAGAAGTGAGGTCTATACCTTGAAGAAGAATCTGAATGCTACTAATGAATTTATTAGTGAGTTGAAGGATCAAGCAAGTACCTGCAGGAAAAAGAGGAAGGAATTAATGGACAAGTTGAAGGAGAAAGAAAATTTGATAATGGAATACTAGGACAAAGCTGATGAGGTTAACAAGCTTGAGACAGAAAATGTTTCTTTGAAGAATGAGATGCAATCCATTGTGATGAGATTGACTAAGGAGATTGAGGACCGAAAGAAGAATGAGGAGAATAAGGCATAATCATTGAAAGAAAGAGCTGATGAATGCTTCAAGCTTACCTATGAGAATGATCAATTGAGGCTTGAGCGAACACAATCAAGTAATAATGGTCAAGATCTTGAAAGACAGTTTGCTACCTTGAGGGATGAACTTGCTACTACCAATGAATACAAAGAAAAATTTAAAGCTACTTCAACAAGAATTGATGAGATGCTAGAAATTCAAAGACATGGGAAGGACATGTGAGGTCTAGGATATGAGAAAGGTGAATCGTCTGGATTTGGACAAGGAAATGTTGAACCTAATTAGAAAAAGAGCAAGTATCCTTTGGTAAGAGAACCTAATGCTCATAAATTTAATGGTAGATGTTTTACTTGTAAAAAAATTGGTCATATGGTGATTCAATGCACAAGTAGGATGAATAATAGAATGATGAACAATAACAATATGATGAAAAATATGAATAATGTTTCTACCTTTACCTGTCAGTGTTTAATATGCAATAATTTTGGACACAAGTCAAATGTGTGTAGAGTTGTGATGAATAACCTTCAGAACAAAAGATGCTATGCTTGTGGAATTTTTGGACATATTTATAAATAGTGTAGGATGAGACAAAATCAGATGAACTTCAGATCTATGAACAATAATGTTGTTTGTTGAGCATGCAACAAAACCGGTCAAATTGCAAAGCAGAAGCAAGAATAGTGCTCTGGTAGACAAGCACAAATCGGATGAGAGTGGAAAGGCAAAGATTGAAGAGATCAGAGATCGGCATAAGAAGATGTTGGTAAAGAAGGATGAATCCAAGGAAGATAATGGATCTATAATTGAATCCGGTGCAGGAGCTTCATCCGGTAGCTAGGGCTTTATGCTTTACGGGGAGCTTTTCATGAAAATTCTAAGAACCCCCTCTTTGTTGGTCTACAATCAATTCCGAAAGATTGCAGAAGGTTTAAATCATATACGGAGATGATATATGGAAATTTATGAAGGATATTGTGCTCTGGTATGAAATTTCATAAAAATTATGACAACCGGTTACTACATTTATAACATTGGAATATTAGGTTTTCAAATGATAAAAGTGCATTTGAAGTATTCATTCGGCACAATGCGATCAAGCAAGTAAGAGAAGAGCGAGAGAAAGAAACTTGGAAATCTTAACAATGATTCCAATGACTTACTAAGTGATTTCTTGTGCCCGGTTGTGAAGTGAGGTACTTATTTGTTTAGTTTTTTCATTGTTTACAAACCCTACAATTCAAATGGCTTTAGTTTTTGGCATTGCAACACCTTTGGTAGTTGACATTAAGGATAGGCCCCATCCTATTTTTAAGAAACATCCATTCAAATTGGTTGAGGATGAACCAACAGGTGCGTTTTCATCTGTGCCCTATGGTATGCTCCACAAGGAGGACATCAAGGCTTACATTCACTATGACCGTAAGGAGCTCGTAAATGCTGATATGTTGGATCTTTATAACAAGCATTTAACTAACAGTTTGGGAAATCTCAAACCTAAATATAAGGCATTTTAGGACAAGGGTTTCTCACAGTTCACTCATTTCCCATGGTTTGATGAGGCAGAATGGCTTCACTACATCTTGAGTCGTGTGCATGATGAAGATTACTAAGCAAGTGATCCATGCTGTAACCAGTTTGGCTCAAACCAATGTAGTGCCTAGCCTCAAGAAGGTATCAAATGACACTGTTTATTGTTGCATTTGGATCAAAAATTGATAGTAGAGCCATGACCATAAAAGATATTCTAGAAAATGATGTAAAGTTCACTTCTATGGTGGTGGGTTATAAGGTCTACCAGTCCAGCCGATACAACTCCATCTCTGGTACTATAATATACTCTGCATATGAGATGATTAAAGAGGATAAGAGGTATGACCTATGCAAAAGAATTTTGAATGAGTTGTTGAGTAATTTGAAGAAAATTAAGTAGGACAAAAAGCATACATTCAAGTATGGACACTTCTTATTTGCTTGGCATTATACTTTTTGCAAGAGATTACTGGTATCAATGGAAAAGTCCAATGGGCCTATGATAGACTGATAGCCATGTAGATTAAGGAAGGTATATAGTTTGTTGGTGATGATACTAGGAGGATATCTGTCCTTTGGGAATACTTTAAAACCTTTCAAGCCTTGATGAAAAACAGGGAAATAATTCCTAAAGAGGTGGTAGAGAAGCATGAGAAAACCAATTGCTTCATGGTTGACAAGGATCAATGTTTAATGGAAGCAGTGGAGCCTCGGATTATTTGGATCATGCCCATGGGGTATGAAGTTGACTCAGTTACTCTTGAATCTTATGCACAACATCTCCTGAGTCAACTGGTGGATCCCAAGGAAGGGAGATTTGGGACTTTCAAGCAAAAAGATCTTATTTTGCACCAGCAGTTTACTACCCCTACCTGAAAGAGAAAGGTGACCAAGATGGCATAAGAAGTAGCTGCTCAGATCAGCTTCACCAAGGAGGAGGTAAAGAAAACTAGAGAGAAACATGCACAAAAGGAGGCAACTAAGTCTGCTCTTTCTCCGGTGGCACAACCTGCA
Source organism: Cryptomeria japonica (assembly GCF_030272615.1). NCBI lineage: Eukaryota > Viridiplantae > Streptophyta > Pinopsida > Cupressales > Cupressaceae > Cryptomeria > Cryptomeria japonica. The sequence continues at coordinate 368,763,281 of NC_081414.1, read as the reverse complement.
AAGCCTACCCCACTCATAAAAGGTGTGTTGAAGAAAAAAGAAAAACCTAAAAGGACTTATTTTGCAGTTTCTCTGGTGGCCTCAGAGACAAAGTTTGAGGAACAGGCAACTAGACCTTAGAAAAAGGGTCAATTTGTTAGAAAGGTGAGGAAGCCTTAATCTGGAGGAGCACAGCCTAGCAAGTGAATAAAATCATATCCGACTACCTCCGAAAGACCCCAAAGAAGTAAACTAATGAGGAGTGAATTAGACAAAGATCTAGAATCTAAGAATATAGAAGGTATGATGGTATGATGAAAGAATAAGTATTTGGTAGAATATTGAGAGGGGGGGGGTGAATCAATATATTGAAAAACTGATACAAAGTTCCCAAACTCAAACTCAGTCAAACAAAGTAAACATATCTCAGTCAAGATCAATATTCATAGGAATACTTGGAATCAACCAGTTTAACTGTTATGATAACTTTAACAATAAACAACTTCAATTTTTTAACATCAACAATGCTTAATCATAACTCAACATATTCATCTCTCAATGCTTCTACTTAACATGCCTTATTAGAAGTTAACCAAATCAACAAATAAGATCGGAATCACAAAAGCATTCACCACTTGACACAAATGTTTATACGTGGAAAACCCAAATAGGTAAAAGCCATGGTGAGATGAGACTCACAAGGATAGCTATCTGAACTCTTTTGAAGTTCTCCCTGTTAGGAGCCAAGCCTGTTAAAGCTTTAGAATAAGTCCTGTTAAGAACTAATTCTAGTTAAGAATCACACAGTTAATGGATTTACAAATATGCCTTGTTGAAAAGCACAATACCCTGTTAGGAGTAACCTCACTGGAGGATTTAAGAATCCAAGCTAATGGACCACCTTGTTAGAGGATTTAATGAGTAACCAAGCTTGTTAGAGCTTACCCGGTTAAGGGATTTCCCTTCTACTATAATTGTTAGAAAATAATAGGTTTTCTTGATCTATCTGAGTAGCAATACATTTGCATGATCAGATCCTTCTAAGCTTCAATCTGCCTTCACTCAAAGTACAAATCTATTCACTGGTTAGGAAACTACACACTCAATAGGTTTCTATCAATCTTTCCAACAACCTTTAAAAACAACTTCATCAACCTTAAATACAAATCAATTACGTTGGTAACACAAAAAAAACCCAATTCTCATCATTGATATTAAAAACAAGTTGGTACAATCGTTACCATTAGAAATCATGACAATCTCTTCACATTTTTCAAGAAAATTCCAACCGCTCCATGATCACCACTTCATGGGACTTTGTAACTTATCATGCATTGTGCATTAGATGCAATCCATTTTTCTCCTTCCCTAGACAAAAAACAAATGTTCCAAAACAATTTGAATATATCCTCATACAATGATCACACGTGTTTCCATCATTACTGCTTATCAGACAATAAACCAACAAACTTGATCGGTTAGGGTTTAACAACTGATAGGGTTTACTAGTTACATTACATACAAAGGTTTAACCCTTTACACCGATTCACCAGTTCAAATCACAAACTTTACATACCAGTTTACAACATCTTCCCCAAATATCTTCTTACCAGTTACTAGCCAATATCAAAAACAACAATATCAACAATAACATTAATACCATTACCGGTTCAATTCACATCAATGACAACATATCATTAATGCATTCTCTATGCAAAATGCCAACAAACTCAAAATGCCAACAATCTCCCCCTTTTGCATTGATGGCAATACAAATATCAATGCCTCTAATCGCTGCTGAGGTTGGTGAATAGGAATCCTAGTTTACATTACCAAGTATTCACCTTGCTCTATTTGTCTTCAGCCTACCGCTGGTTCACCTAATTAGACACATAATTCTTCTCCCCCTTTGATAACAATGCCAAAGTGAAAGTAAAACATGTAGTTCTTCTCTCACTATGCATCAACATCATTTTGCAACTTGATGCTCCCCCTGTAGAACATCCACTTCTTCATCAATCCATGTAAAATTCTTTAAGTGGTTCAGGGACTAATGCAATCAGCATCATGATCAACTAACTTCATGTAAAGGGACAACCCCCAATTGACTTCAAAGATACTCAAAAGTGGTCTTAGGCAGAGGTTTGGTAAACATATTTGTAAGTTGCTCCTTGGGAGAAACATGCTCCAAGATAACATCTTTACTTTGAAATTTTTCCCTCAAGAAGTGATATTTCAATTCAATGTGCTTAGTCCTTGTGTGCAAAACATCATTTTTAGCTATGTTTATTGCACTTGTATTATCAAACAAAATCTTTATCGATTCTAAGATTTCCATCTTCAAACCTTCCAGAATGTGCCTCATCCACATAGCTTGTGTGCAATTCATATAAGCAGCTACATACTCAACTTCAGTAGTATATTGTGAAGTGCAACTCTTCTTTTTACTACTCCATGAAACTAGCCTTCCTCCTAGAAAGAATTCTCCACTAGTAGTACTCTTCTGGTAATAAATATTTCCTACCCAATCAGCATCTCTGTATGCTTTCAAATCAAAATTTCCACCATTTGGATACCATAACCCATAGTCAATAGTACCTTTTAGATATCTAAAAATTCTCTTGGTTGCCATGAGATGTGCCTCCTTTGGATTCTTTTGAAATCTAGCAACAATACCAGCTGCATGGGCAATATCTGATCAACTGTGAACAATAGTGTAATATGCCAATCATTGACCTGTATTCCTTTTCATCTATAGACTTAGATGCATCTTCCTTGGAAATTTTACAACCTATAACCATTGGGGTTCCAACTGGTTTACAGTCACTCATACCAAAAGTCTTCAAAACCTCTTTCACATACTTGAATTGAGAAATTAAAATATCATTCTTCATCTGCTGTATCTATAAGCCTATGAATTTTTTTATTTCCCCTACTAATGAAATGTCAAATTCATTCTTCATTTCATCTACAAAACAATTACTCATGTCATCATTATCTCCAAATATAATGTCATCTACAAATACTTCACTAACCAATATTTTGTCTCCTTCATACTTGAGATAAATTTTGTTGTCATCATTGGTTCTAGCAAAGCCTATCTTCATCAGATGAGTATAAAGTTGTTCATACCATGCTCTGGGTTCCTGCTTTAATCCATACAAATCTTTATGCAATTTTCATACCATGTCTTCCTTATCTATCAATGCAAAACCATCAGGATGATCTATATAAACATCTTCTTCCAGTATCCCATTCAAGAATGCAAACTTAGCATCCATCTGGTATACCTTGAACTTCTTATGAGCTACAAATGCAAGTAATGTTCTAACACCTTCTAGTCTTGCTACTGGTGCAAAAGTTTCTCCATAATCTTCTCCTTCTTGTGCCTAACATTTGCATACTAATCTTGCCTTATTGCGAACTACAACACCATCCTCATTTAATTTTTTTTTGAAAACCCATTTAGTACCTATAACATTCTTGTTTACCTATCAGGGTACCAGGGTCCAAGTGTTGTTCTTCTCAATTTGATCCAACTCCTCCTCCATAACTTTCACCCAATGATCATCACCAAATGTCTCCTTAGCACTTCTAGGTTCAAAGGTGGAGATCATGCAAGAGTTCTCTCTTATTCTCCTTGTAGTTAGTACACCAACATCCTTATCCCCAATTATTTGTTCAGGATTGTGATTTAGTCTCACATACCTAGGAATAACATGATCATTCTCTTTAGGTTCAGCTTCTTCATTATCATCTTCCTCTGAATTTATTTGTCCTAGTTGAACAAGTACATCAGGATTTGCTTTATCGATTTCTGATTTAAAAGTTTCAGGTTCCAAAAGAAAAATGCAAGGATCTTCATCCTTCTTCTTAGAACTGGTTCCTTCTGAAGCTTCAGGACATTCATCTACACAAACATTAGCACTTTGAACAATTCTCTGTGTCTGGTTGTTGAAGCATTTATAGGCCTTACTCTTGGTGGAATAGCCAAGAAATATGCCTTCATCACTCTTATCTTCAAACTTGCTTATGCAATCACCTCTTTTAATACAAATTTTTCTTCCAAATATCTTAAAATAGCTAACATCAGGTGATCTCCCATACCAGTACTCATATGGGGTCTTGTCCTTACCTCTTTTGACTAGAACTTAGTTCATTGTGTAGATAGTTGTACTTACAACTTCTTTCCAAAATGTTTTTGCTACACCTCCTTGTATCAATATAGTCCTAGCACCTTCAACCACTGACCCTTTTTTTCTCTCTGCTATACCATTATGTTGTGGTGTCCTTGGTGCAGAAAGCTACCACTTGATACCATTATCATCATAATACTTAGTGAACTCCACAAAAGTGAATTCATCGCCTTGATCTATTCTTAGACATTTTATCTTTTTGCCACTCTATTTCTTAGCTAAGGCTCCGAATGCCTTGAATTTAACCAAAGCTTCATTCTTATCCTTCAAGAATGTGACCCACATCATCCTTGAACATTCATCAATGAAGACCATAAAGTATCTGTCACCTTGAATGATTCTTGTTCTTATTGGTCCACATAGATCTGTATGAACCAAATCTAACAATTGCTCTGCTAAAAAGGACTTGCTCTTGAAAGGGTAAGAAGTCATCTTTCCTAGCTGACATTCTTTACATAGAGCATTAACTGGTTTGTCTAGTTGAGGTAGACCTCTTACTATCTTAGACTTGCTTACTTTAATAATATTGTCAAAGTTTATATGACAAAATATCTTATGCCAAAGCCAGCTATCATCTTTTTTGCAATCAAACAGTTGCTAACTTTAGGATGGAGATGAAATAAATTACCTCTAGTTTATTTCCCGGTTACAATCAATTCACCTTTATTGTCAAAGATTTTGCACATTCCATTTCTAAACTCCATTGGGTATCCTTTGTCATTAAGTTTTGCCATGCTTAAAAGATTGTGCTTTAGGCCTTCAACCTAATAGACATTGTCAACACCACTCTTCACATTAATAGAAATAACTCCCTTACCTTTAACCATACAAGGTGAGTCATTGCCAAATCTGACAACACCGCCATCAAGTTCCTTTAGGGAAATAAATTTTATCCGATCACTGGTCATGTGATGTGAACAACCACTATCAATGATCCAATCATTAGAGTTATCCATTTTGGACACTAGTGCCTTCTGATCTGATATTTCTTCCTTAATAGCTACAAACACAATATCTTCACTAGCATCATCATCAGATTCTTCATCAGTAATACCAATGTCAATAAATACAAGACAATCTCTCTTGCCTTTAACCTTGTACTTCTTAAATTTGTCTCTCTTGTATTTATTTTCACCATTAGGAAAATTTGCTACTATATGACCAATCTTGTTGCATGCAAAACATTTTAAAGGTAGCTTACCTCTATATTTACTAGTGCCTCTAGGCAGTCTTTTTGTCAACAATGCTTCAAGTTCCACTAAGTTGTCTTCATCTTCAACATCTCTATTGGATCTAGATTCATAGCTATGGTTGGTATCTGTACTTATTCTCACAAATGGGTTAGAGATAGAAGCTCTGAATGCAGATTCTGATTTCTGGACACTACCATCATAGCCATTTAGTTCAAAAGCAGTAAGTTTTCTAATAGAGTCAAGAGTTACCTTTGTCTTGTCAATGGATTTCAGCTCCTAAATAGCTGCAAGTTGGATAGCATAGATAGGTAGTAGGGTTCTCAATACCTTATTGATTACTATGACATCTTCCACGTTCTCTCTTGCACTCTTTATCTCACCAACTATCTCTTTAACCCTTTTACCATACTGCTAGATATTCTCACCTTCAGAAATTCTCATGTCATCAAATTTTCCTCTTAAACTCTCCTCTTTGCCAATCTAAACATGTTCATCACCGCTATAAATCTCCTCAAGTTTTTGCCATACTTCATGTGCAGTTTCAAGACCATGAACATCTACATATTCAACATCAAGCGGGGAACTGATAATAGCCTCTAATACTTGGTGATTTTCTTGTTGTTCTTTCTTCTTATCATCAGTCAGGATTCCAGTAGGTGTAATATACTTAGTTCCTATATGATCCCAATACTGACTACCAAGACTCTTAATGTAAATCTTCATTCTATCACTCCATATTCTATATTTATCTTTGTTGAACTTCGGACCTTCTTTCTTCATCATGATCTACAAGATCTTTTCCTCAAGTTGTTAGGATTTTATATTAAGAGGACCTAAGATGCTCTAATACTAATTGATGGTATGATGAAAGAATAAGTATTTGGTAGAATACTGAGAGGGCGGGGGGTGAATCGGTATATTGAAAAACTGATACAAAGTTCCCAAACTCAAACTCAGTCAAACAATGTAAACATATCTCAGTCAAGATCAATATTCATAAGAATACTTGACATTAACCAGTTTAACTGTTATGACAAATTTAACAGTAAAGAACTTCAATCTTGTAAATATCAACAATGCTTAATCACAACTCAACATATTCATCTCTTAATGCTTCTACTTATCACACCTTATCAGAAGTTAACCAAATCAACAAATAAGATCACAACCATAAAGCATTCACCACTTGACACAAATGTTTATATGCGGAAAACCCAAATAGGTAAAAACCACAATGAGATGAAACTCACAAGGATAGCTATCTGAACTCTTCCAAAGTTTGCCCTGTTAGGAGCCAAGCCTATTAAATATTTACAATAAGTCTTGTTAAGAACTAATTCTGGTTAGGAATCATCGGGTTAAGGGATTTACAAATATGCATTAAGAATCCAAGCTAATGGACCACCTTGTTAGAGGATTTAATGAGTAATGAAGCTTATTAGAGCTTACCAGGTTAAGGGATTTCACTTCTGCTATAATTGTTAGAAAACAATAGGTTTTATTGATCTATCTGAGTATCACTACATTTGCTTGATCAGATCCTTCTAAGCTTCAATTTGCCTTTACTCAAAGTGCACATCCATTCACTGGTTAGGAAAATACACACTCAACAGGTTTCTATCAATCTTTCCAACCCTTTACAAACAACTTCATCGACCTTAAATACAAATCAATTAGGTCGGTAACACAAAAAAACCTAATTCTCATCATCGAGATTACAAACAAGTCGGTACAATCTTGACCATTAGAAATCATGACAATATTTCACATTCTTCAAGAAAATTCCAACCACTCCATGATCACCACTTCAGCGGACTTTGTAACTCATCACATGTTGTGCATTAGATGCAATCCACTTTTCTCCTTCCGTAGACAAAAAACAAACATGCCAAAACAATTTGAACATATCTTGTACAATGATCACATGTGTCTCCATCATTACCACTTATTAGATAATAAACCAACAAACTTGATCAGTTAGGGTTTAATAGTTGATAGGGTTTACCGGTTACATTACATACAAAGGTTTAACCCTTTACACCTGTTCACCAGTTCAACTCACAAACTTTACATAGTGGTTTACAACATCTTACACAAAGCTCTTCTTATTGGTTACTAGCCAATATCAAAAACAACAATATCAGCAATAACATGAATACCATTTCGGTTCAATTGACATCAATGACAACATATCATTAATGCAATCTCTATGCAAAATGCCAACAAACTCAAAATGCCCACAATATCCCCCTTTGGCATTGATGGCAATACAAATATCAAAGCCTCTTATTGTTGTTGAGATTGGTGAATATGAATCCTTGGTTTACATTACCAAGTATTCACCTTGCTCTGTCTGTCTTCAGCCTGCCGTTGGTTCACATAATTCTACTCCCCCTTTGACAACAATGCCAAAGTGAAAGTAAAACCTGTAATTATTCTCTCACTGTGCATCAACATCATTCTGTAACTTGATGCTCCCCCTGTGGAATAGATCCACTTCTTCATCAATCCATGTAAAATTATTTAAGTGGTTCAGGGACTGATGCAATCAACATCATGCTCAACTAACTTCATGAAGAGGGACAACCCCCAATTGACTTCTAAGATACTCGAAAGTGGTCTTAGGCAGAGGTTTGGTAAAGATATCTGCAAGCTACTCCTTGGTAGAAACATTCTCCAAGATAACATCTTTACTTTGACCTTTTTCCCTCAAGAAGTGATATTTCAATTCAATGTGCTTAGTCCTTGCATGCAAAACATAATTTTTAGAAATGTTTATTGCACTTGTATTATCACACAAAATCTTTATTGGTTTTGAGATTTCCATCTTCAAACCTTCCAAAATGTGCCTCATCCACACAGCTTGTGTGCAATTCATATAAGTTGCTACATACTTAGCTTCAATAGTAGATTGTGAAGTGCAACTCTTCTTTTTACTACTCCATGAAACTAGCCTCCCTCCTAGAAATAATGTTCCACTAGTAGTAATCTTCCAGTCGTCAATATTTCTTTCCCAATCAACATCTGTGTATGCTTTCAAATCAAAAGTTCCACCATATGGATACCATAACCCATAGTCAATAGTACCTTTCAGATATCTAAAAATTCTCTTGGTTTCCATCAAATGTGCCTCTTTTGGATTCTTCTGAAATATAGCAACAATACCAATTGCATGGGCAATATCCAGTCGACTGTGAACAACATAGTGTAATTTTCCAATCACTAACTTGTATTCCTTTTCATCTACATACTTAGATGCATCTTCCTTGGAAAATTTACAACCTGTAACCATTGGGGTTCCAACTGGTTTACAGTCACTCATACCGAAAGTCTTCAAAACCTCTTTCACATACTTGGATTGAGTAATGAAAATACCATTCTTCATTTGATGTATCTGTAAGCCTATGAAATTTTTTATTTCCCCTACTAATGACATCTCAAATTCATTCTTCATTTCATCTACAAAACAATTACTCATGTCATCATTACCTCCAAATATAATGTCACCTACAAATCCTTCACTAACCAATATTTCATCTCCTTTAGACTTGAGATAAATTTTGTTGTCATCACTCATTCTAACAAAGCCTATCTTCATCAGATGAGTATGAAGCTACTCATACCATGCTTTGGGTGCTTGCTTTAATCCATATAAAGCTTTATGTAATTTGCATACCATGTCTTCCTTATCTGTCAATGCATAACCATCAAGCTTCTCTATATAAACCTCTTCTTTCAGTATCCTATTTATGAATGCAGACTTAACATCCATCTCATATACCTTGAACTTCTTATGAGCTAAAAATGCAAGTAATGTTCTAACACCTTCCAGTCTTGCTACTAGTGCAAAATTTTCTCCATAATCTTCTCCTTCTTCTTGCGCACAACCTTTGTATACAAATCTTGCCTTATTGCGAACTACAACACCATCTTCATTTTTTTTTTTGAACACCCAGTTAATACCTATAGCATTCTTGTTTACCAGTTGGGGTACTAGGGTCCAAGTGTTGTTCTTATCAATTTGATCCAACTCCTCCTCCATAGCATTCACCTAATGATCATCACCAAATGCCTCCTTAGCACTTCTAGGTTCAAAGGTGGAGATCATGCAAGAGCTCTTTCTTATTCTCCTTGTAGTTAGTACATCAGCATCCTTATCTCCAATTATCTATTCAGGATTGTGATTTAGTCTCACATACCTAGGAATAACATGATCATTCTCTCTAGGTTCAGGATTGTGATTTAGTCTCACATACCTAGGAATAACATGATCATTCTCTCTAGGTTCAGCTTCTTCATTATCATCTTCCTCTAAATTTATTTGTCCTGGTTGAACAAGTACATCAGGATTTGCTTTACCGATTTCTGATTTAATAGTTTTAGGTTCCAAAAGAAAAATGCAAGGATCTTCATCCTTCTTCTCAGAAATGGTTCCTTCTGAAGCTTTAGGACATTCATCTACACGAACATCAACACTCTCAACAATTCTCCATGTCTAGTTGTTGAAGCATTTATAGGCCTTACTCTTGGTGGAATAGCCAAGAAATATGCCTTCATCACTCTTATCTTCAAACTTGCTTATGTAATCACCTCTTTTAATAAAATATTTGCTTCCAAATATCTTAAAATAGCTAACATCAGGTGATCTCCCATACCAGTACTCATATGGGTCTTGTCCTTACCTCTTTTCTCTAGAACTCTATTCATTGTGTAGATAGTTGTACTTGCCGCTTCTTTCCAAAATGTTTTTTCTACACCTACTTGTATCAACATAGTCCTAGAAGCTTCAACCACTGACCGATTGTTTCTCTCTACTATACCATTCTGCTGTGGTGTCTTCGATGCAGAAAGTTGCCGCTTGATACCATTATCATCACAATACTAAGTGAACTCCACAGAAGTGAATTCATCACCTTGATCTATTCTTAGACATTTTATCTTTTTGCCACTCTCTTTCTCAACTAAGGCCCTGAATGCCTTGAATTTACCCAAAGCTTCATTCTTATCCTTCAAGAATGTGACCCACATCGTCCTTGAACAATCATCAGTGAAGATCATGAAGTATCTGTCACCTTGAATGCTTCTTGTTCTTATTGGTCCACATAGATCTTTATGAACCAAATCTCACAAGTGCTCTACTGAGAAGGACTTGCTCTTGAAAGTTGAAGAAGTCATCTTTCCTAGCTAACATTCTTTACAAAGAGCATTAACTGGTTTTTTCTAGCTGAGGTAGACCTCTTACGGTCTTAGACTTGCTTACTTTAACAATATTGTCAAAAATTTTATAAAAAGTCAGAGATCTAAGATAAAAAGTTAATTTTGATGTCTATTGATGTTTTGCAGAAGGTGGATACAAATGTACAACTAGATTCAAAAGACAACCCCTCTAGTAAATTGATTCAATTGATTAATAATGTGAATAACAATTTTGATTCCTTGGAGAAGATGACTAATCAAAAGGTTTTGGATAGATTTAAGGAAGTTAGGAAGAAGGCATTTTTGAAGATGATTGAGGATGACAGGGTGACACTAAATAAGAGACTGTAGACTATTTTTGACACATTGTCAGAAGATAGTAAACTGTACAAATCATGTCTCATTTTTCCCAAGTTCATTATTGATATTGATAAGCAAATAAATGACTGTTATGACAAGATGGCAAGTGTTTCACAACCATTTGATCCCAATGTAACTCTAACCAAGAGCATTTAAGGACATATCATAGCTTTGAATGATTAGATCTTCAGTTTTCAAGCTGACAAGGAAATTTTTTTGAGGAGAGTAGGTGAGCTTCAGAACCTGATTGTTGTCCAAATAGATACCTTGCTGAGCAATAAGGTAGATTGTATGAAGGAAATGGCCTGGCTTATACCATCACACTTGAGAGAGCTACAGATTCATTGTTAGGACCTAGAGGCAACTGGGAGGGGGGGTGAATCAGTTGTCTATTAATTTCAACCCAAATATAACTTAATCAAACTTGATGCATATTACTAGTAAACCAAACTTAATGCTGGTTGATAGTTTAACAGTTAATAACAATACCAGTGAAGCTTAATGCATGAAACAGAAAGAGAAATAACATCCACAACACATAACATAGATATTTGTACATGGAAACCCTATAAGGGGAAAAATCACGATGGGAAACCTTACCCACAATCAGATAATACTACTGTAGATAGTATGTGTGTACAAATGGAGTTTGCACATGTATGTAGAAAGGAAAATTGCCTAGAGCTCACTGCTCAATCACAAAATGAGAGTCACACTGACTACAATTGAATGATTAAATCTAATGATAATGTATTGCTCAAAGTAGCATCTCCAATGCTGGATTCAGTACCGGTTAAGCTCTGATTGTCTTCTTCAAACCTTCCTTGAATCTTCAAATGATGTCTGTGTGAGTAGCTCTATCTATATTTGCATATATCAAATATCACAACCTTAACTCATCTCCTATCTTCACATAATATCACAAATGAGATCTTACATATATACGAAAACCTAAGACCAAATGTGTAGGTCAGCTCACTAAGAATATTACAATAAAAATCAATTACAACAAGTCAATATGTGATGCATCATGTCAGCTCAACAATAATATAAATTGATTAAACCATCTCCATAATGTGTCGTGCTGATCTGGAATAGAAAATGCATGCCGGTCTATAACCTAGACCAATTTTCCAATAACAACAAATATGTCAACCCGATTAGACAAATAATCAAATCTCCAAAACCAAGTGTCCAAACCATGTCTTCAGCATAGCCAAGTGATCTCCAGATGATAACAAGGTATCCTCAGTACCGATGAACAATATAACCTGCCGATGAACAAAATACTGGTGATTGTGCATAGGTCAATGAACTTGCCGGTGAACATAAAAAGATCTTCAGAAGGATAAGTGTTGATAAGTGTTGACATCAATGACAAAACCAAGCATATCCATAATACCAAAAATATCCTCCTTTGGCATTGATGGCAACACAAAATGGAAAAACCATCTAAGTGCCAAAGCAAAAATGCCAATAAACCAAAAACCAACAATCTCCAAAATAGATCAATACCAAAAATTAAAATACAAATGCAGAGAGTAAAAATATTGCCCCCAATGAATGATCTCTCCCCAAAGGATAATGTGTTTTTCCATAGATATCTCTCCCACTTTGACATCAAATGTGAAAGTAATATAAATACCATAAACAACTAGTTTATAGAACCAACTTATTCAACTACCCCCCCTAAGAAGTAGCTCTCCTCCATCAAAGCCGGAAAAAGGTTTCTCTATAAATTTTGTCGGTTTTATGCCAATCTCCAATTGTCTAAGTCTCTACTAGTGAGGGTATTGTTAGAGTAAAGGTTTTTTATTTTAATCATGTTGTTTAAATTACCTTTATTCCTCTCTTAAGATTTCACTTTAGTTTGCATTTGTGACATTTAATAATTATATTAATTATTAAATGTCTACCAATTAGGGTTTCTTTTAGGGTTGCACAATATCCTTTTATAAGGATTCATCATTGTATTTTATCTCTCTCTTGGATGAATACATTTTTCAGCTTTCAGAGCACCCTTGCTTGTTTGTCTCCATCTCTTCTTTCTGTGATAGGTTATTTGCATGCAGGTGATCTTTGGGGTCTGTGAAGTTGGCTTTCTCAACTTCTACATGGTATCAGAGCTCCAGACCTGCTGCTTCCTGTTCTTCTTCTGAAGAATTTGGAGCTACGAGAGTTAGATCTGATTTTCAGGTTTTGGTTGCATCAAATCTGTGTTTGTCTTCTATTTTTTATTTTGGAATAGGGGGTATTTTTTTCGGTGCACTTTGAGCCCAAACGGACCTCACCGTTGAACTCATAGCGCCCAAAAACCCCTATTTCCATATAAAATTCATCCGATTTGGACACAGTTGCTCCATAAGGCAAATTTTTTTATGCCCCAAGGTCGTACGACCCTAGGGCATGAATTTCGAGGCAAAAATTTCAAAAAAAATAAAAAAAATATTAAAAAAACACCACAGTGTTTTTTGGAAAAAAGGCACAGCCGTTTTACACAGCGCGTGTCGCCGGTTCACAGCCCGGCAGCCACCGCCGCCGGCAGTATCCACTGGCTGTGGCCCGGCAGCAACTACCGTGCCGCCGACAGAGCCCGCCGCCCCCACGTAGCCCGAGCGCCACTCGCTCTCCGCCAGATCGAGCAACGCCACCCCTACACCGCTGCCGCACTGTCGACGAAGCCCGCCACCCCCACGCAGCCCGCACGCCACCCGCGCTCCGCCAGATCAAGCGGCGCCGCCCCTGCACCGCCAACCCTGCATTAGCTCCTGGTCGCCCAGCGGACCAGGGGCTTTTTTTTTTTAGCCCTTGAGGGCTGTAAGGGCCTATTTGGGTTTTTTGGAGCTGTTTTTACAAAATCAGGCATAACTCGGGCATTTTAGCTCAGATTTTCGAATGGAAATAGGCGTTGGAAAGCTGGTTTTGTAGTGTTTTTTGCCAGTCAAAGTCAGAACAAGTTTTTTGCACTCCAAAAGCCATATCTTTTGCATACGGACTCTGTTTTTCGCAAATGAATAGGCATTGGAAAGGGGTTTCTGTGCTCTTTCCAGATCTGTCATTTATTTTTCCAGAATCTACACTAGGTATATTTTATTCAGTACTTTGTGTTTTCACACATCTTTCAATTACTTGGACATTTCAGACTTGGAAATGATTTGTTTGCGTGGGATGGCTTTATTTGATCTGCTTTATCAATATTAAAGTCATTTAGTCTCAGATTTGTTAATTTGAAGAGTTATCATGGGTTTTTCTACTCACCCTTCAGTTGTATTTCTAGAATGGGGTAATTATGAGTCATGGGCAAAGGGCATACTTACACACTGTAGGTGGCTTAATATTTTGCCTTATTTGTATGATCTCATACCCGAACTAGCAACTTTAGAGGGAAAACTAGCTTGGGATATCATTAGAAATCACATAGTAGGAGTTATTTTGTCTAGTGTTGATTCTGACACTGTGTGGGCTATATCAGGCATTGATTGTCCTCACTCACTTTGGACACGTCTTTGGGAGATCTATGGAGACCCCAGTCTTTCTCCATTCCCAAAGGATCCTGCTTCAGATTGTCTTGTACCCATTGGTTGGAGAGATAACACACCTTTTGATTATGATACTTTAAAGGAACTTCAATATTTAGACACCCTTACATATTCTGATGAATTAGAGGATTGTCTCACAATTCCTACTCTTTAGACTGAGATTATACATGTATCAACATCATCTCCTTTTGTTCCTAATCAGTTTGATATTGCCTCTTCTTTGGCTCCTATTGATTCAGCTAAGCAGGACATAATACATCTTTCAGACATGGCTACTTGGGATTCTTATCTTGCAGACATTTCGTCTTTGTTTGTAGAGTCCTATATTGCAGACTTGGAGGATTACTTTGACGATTTTTAGCTCCTCTTTGTTGATAGCCATATTCCAGCTATTAGCCCACCATCATCTGTGCATTCAGAGGTTGCAGTTTTTGAGTCTTCAGTTCAGTTTGGATTTGACATCTTTTGTTTCAGTTCAGACAGAGGGATTCTTCAGCATCCTATTATGGCACACATCTTGAGACAGATTGATTCTTCTCTCTTCACAGGGTTTCTTCATCTTTGTCCTTTGGATCCATTTCTTCCCAAGGGGAGGAATATTATATGCCGCTTCAAGATCTCTTTCTGGATTCTACCTCAGGCATCCATATGTGCAACAGGAGTTTCTTCATTGTGGGGGGAGCTTCTAGTCTCTTTCTTTTTCTCCTATGGAGACCATTGTATATGTACTTATATGATAGAAGTTGTCTATGGGGGGTATCATGTTATCCACCTCCTATCCTTCTGTTATTAGTGCATTTATTTCTTTCATCTCTTTTTGGAGTAGAGTTTTTCCCATGAGGTTTTCTCTATTTCTCCACTTTATAGAGATTTGGCTGTAATTGGGTACCTGATCAGGCCTTGTTGCTGGGACCCAAGTTTACTTTCTTGCATTGTAGTTACCTTTGCTTTCTTGCACATGTTTGTAACTGCACTTTTGCTCATCTTAAGGGGGGGTGTTAGAGTAAAGGTTTTAATTTAATCATGTTGATTAAATTACCTTTATTCCTCTCTTAAGATTTCACTTTAGTTTGCATTTGTGACATTTAATAATTATATTAATTATTAAATGTCTACCTATTAGGGTTTCTTTTAGGGTTGCACAATATCCTTTTATAAGGATTCATCATTGTATTTTATCTCTCTCTTGGATGAATACATTTTTTAGCTTTCAGAGCACCCTTGCTTGTTTGTCTCCATCTCTTCTTTCTGTGACAGGTTATTTGCATGCAGGTGATCTTCAAGGTCTGTGAAGTTGGCTTTCTCAACTTCTACAAGTATAACCCCAAACTTCTCTCTGAGATATTCAAAGGTTTCCTTAGGAAAAGGCTTAGTAAAAATGTATGCAATCTGCTCTTTACTATTCACATAAACCAATTTCACTTCTTTTGCTTCAACATTCTCTTTCAGAAAATTGTATTTGATAGAAACATGTATAGTTTTAAAGTGAAATACTGGATTATTAGATATATCAATTGCTGTTGAATTATCACAATAAATGATTATAGGCTCTTTGCATTTTACCTTTATGTCCTTCAATATTTTCTTAATCCATAATACCTGAGTATAATTAGTTGTTGCTACAACATATTCAAATTCTGTTGTTGATAATTATGTACAACTCTATTTCTTGCTCAACCATGAAATCAATCTGCTACCAAGAAAGAATGCTTCGCCGATGGTGCTCTTTCTGTCATCTACATCTCCTACCCAATTTGCATCGGTGTATGCACATAAATCAAAAAAATTATCTTTAGGATACCATAGGCCAAGATTCATTGTGCCTTGTAGATATCGGAAAATCCATTTTACTGTTCAAGATTTTCCTTAGGATTACTCTGAAATCTAGAAACAATACATATTGCATTCATAATATTAGGTCTTGTTTGTGTCAAATACAATAAACCTCAAATCATAGATTTATATCTTGTTGGATTAACAAGGGCTGAATCATCCTTCAATGATAGTTTATCAGTTGTAGTCATAGGAGTACTTACTGGTTTAGAGTTTTCCATACCAAATTTCTTTTGTAGTTCCTTCAAGTACTTTAATTGACATATGAATATACCTTTATCAGTTTGTGAAATTTGTAATCCTAAAAAGAATTCTATCTCCCCAATCATAGACATTTCAAATTCTTCCTACATCTTATTAGAAAAATCCTTACACAATCCATCTTCTCCTCCAAAAATGATACCATCAACAAAAACTTCAATAACCAAGATGTCATTATTAGTCACTTTGAAATATAAGTTGTTGTCAACATTACCTTAGTGTAACCAAGCTTCAAAAGATATTTGTCCAATCTAGCATACCAAGCTCTAGGAGCTTGCTTCAGTCCATATAAAGCTTTCCTTAACCTGCAAACCATATCTTTGTCATTTGTCAAATAAAATCCATCATGTTGATCAATGTAAACTTCCTCTTCAAGGTCACCAATCAGAAATGCACATTTAACATCCATTTGATATACTTTATAGTTCTTGTGTGCTGCAAATGCAAGAAATAGTCTGACTGCCTCAATTCTAGCTACCAGTGCAAAGTTTTCATTGTAATCAATTCCCTCTTTTTGTGAATATCCCTTACAGACTAATCTTGCTTTGTTTCTGATTACCTTACCATATTCATTAAGTTTATTTCTAAATACCCATTTAGTTCCAATAACATTTTTGTTTTTAGGCCGGGAAACCAATGTCCATGTGCTATTCTTTTCAATTTGTTCCAATTCATCTTCCATAGCTTTAATCCAATGTTTATCTTCACATGCCTCAAAAATAGTTGCCGGTTCAATTTGAGAAATTAAGCCTACCTCTTCATTTTCCAGTCTTCCTCTTGTCATTACACCTTGAAACTTATTTGTAATTATCTGACTTTTAGAGTGATTAAATCTTACATACCTGGGTGTATTCACTTGTTGTTGTTCTTTAGTCACTATGGAATTCTCTGATGATGGTGGAGTGACTGGATCTTCATTTTGTACTAGTGCACTCAGAGTAGGTTCATTTATTATTATCTCAATAGCCGGTTCAAAATCCATAGACCTTGAATTACCTATGAACTGTTCATCTATCTTCACATTTGCAATCTCAATGATTTTCTGCAACCTTTTATTAAAATGTCTATAAGCCTTTCTCTTAGATGAATAACCAAGAAATATTCCTTCATCACTTCTAGGATCAAATTTACCAATATAATCATCTCTCCTAATATAAAATTTTCTTCCAAATATTTTGAAATATTTAAGAGTAGGAGTATTACCAAACCATAGTTCACAAGGGGTCTTACCGGTTTCACCTTTGATGTGAACTCTATTGAAAGTGTAAACTGCTGTATTCATTGCTTCTCTCCAATACACATGAGGTAGGTTTGCTTCTGATATCATGCTTCTCATTGCATCTAGAATAGTTATGTTCTTCCTTTCCACTACTCCATTTTGATGGGGTGTCCAAGGTGCTGATAGTTGTCTTCTGATTCCATTCACTTGACAGAATGTATTAAATTCCTTAAATGTGAATTCACCTCCTTGATCTGATCTTAAACATTTGATTTTCTTACCGGTTTCATTTTTTACCATTGCCTTGAACAATTTTAATTTCCCAAAAGCTTCTATTTTCTTGCTGAGAAAAGTAACCCAACACATTCTAGAATAATCATCAATGATTAGAATAAAATATCCATCTCCTTGTAGACTTCTAGTTCTTGCTAGACCACATAAATCAGTAAGAATTAAATCAAGAATATTATTGGATTTCTCTAGAATACTCTTAAAATTTGTTCTAACTTGCTTTCCAAATTGACATTCCTTACATACCAGATTGTGAGGTTTTACAATCTTAGGTAAATCCCTTACTGCCTTAGTTGTACTGATCTTTACAATGCAATCAAAATTTACATGACAAAGTCTCTTATGCCATAACCAACTTTCATCAATATGTGCAATCAAACATGTCTTCTCATTGTTATTCAAATGAAAGATATTACCTCTAGTCTGATTATCAGATGCAATTTCCAAACTAGTTCTATTCATGATTTTGCATTTACCATTCTTCAATTATAACTGAAATCCCTTTTCAACTAATTGACCAACACTCAAAAGATTATGCTTCAAACCTTCAACATAATAAATGTTGTCAGTATTGTGCTTACCATCAAAAGATATAGTGCCTTTTCCTCTGATCAAACAAGCTTTATCATCCCCAAATCTTACTAGACCTCCATTGTATTCCTAAAAAGTTAAGAATTTACTTTTATCACCAGTCATATGATGTGAACATCCAAAATCAATGATCCATTCATCCTTTTCTTCACTTTTAGCTATTAGGGCCTGCTCTACCGGTTGTACAGTAGGTGTCAGTTGATCTTTTGTTATTGCAACAAAATCCCATCCATTGTCTCCTGGTTCTTCATCAGAATCATCAGTAACTCCTTCATCAACATAGTAACATGATTTGTCTTTATTCTTCTTAAATTTGTATCTGTTGGTGTAAATAATTATTCATCATGGATATTATTACACTTACTTAAGTTTACTTAGGATAATGCATTTCATAGTAGTTTGGATATGAGACACTTGGGTGTTTGTGTCACATTGGGATAGTGTGTGTAGGAGAAATTCCACCTTTTATGGTGTTGATCTTGTTATTACACTATCATATCCATTTATTGTGGAGTGATAATTCCACCTTCGATGGGTGATCCACCTCATGTGGAATATTATATTATTTCTCCTACCTACCCACACCTATTTCCTACCTACCCTTGTTTCTCATTGAGCCACTTTTCATATTTGTGTGCTCATACATCCATATGGCCTTGCTTATATAAGCAGGCCTCTATTCATTGTATTGGTTAATCCAGTTGATCATTTTTATATTGATGAGAATACAGTTTGTTCTTGTCATTCTATTGTCTCTTTTATGCTTTTCATTGTGCCCTTGATCTTGGCAAAATCCAACATGGTATCAGAGCTATTGGGGCTTCGTTGATCAGTTTTTGGAGACATCGTGGAAGGCTTCTATTTTCGGATTTGGGGATCTTCATTTTTTTTGGAGGCATCTTACAGCTATTTGGACATCACCGTTGAATCCGGGAGGCCATTTCCATAAATTTCGACTATAAAGTCGACCTATTTTGGTGAGAAAATTTTTTTTCCCCAATTTTGCTACATAGTACGGATTTTCGGATTTATTATTTATTTTTCAAAAAAAATTTCTTTTTTTCTGAAATTTTTTTTTCAAAAATTAGAAAAATCAAACAAATTTTTTTTTGAAAAAATCAGGAAAAAAATCTGAACGCAAAAAAATTTTTTCAAAAAAAAAAAGGGAAAAATTTTGTTGGGGGTCCGCAGACCCCCCCCGTACACCGTACCCTCGCCGCAGGATTGTGCAGGTTCCGCAGGGCATCGTACCCTGAGCAGGCTGCAGACCGCAGACCATCCTCCGTGCCGCCGCCGTGATCCCTGCGCATCGTCCTCCGCGCCGCCGCTGTGAAGCACCTCCCGCCTGCCGGTTCCCGCGCCCGCGCTGTGTTTCCGCCGCCCGAGCAGCGCCGTCTCCTGCCCGAACCGCATCCTCTCCTGCGCCGAGAACTCCACCATTTCCGGCAGCTCCCGGCCGCCACCGCCCCTCAGCTCCGGCTTCCTCCCGCTCCGGCGATGCTTAGGAAACCCCCGGTATCCGCCTCCAACACTGGCAACAAACAGCCAACCAGAATATGCCACGTGGCCAGAAACAGATCTTCGTACGCCACGTATTGTGCCACATCGACCGTACGGTCTACCTAGTCACAGATCCACTCACGCATCCGTACAGTGCCACGTCATCCGTATGGCCTGCACAGTCAGACACATAGTCAGCAGTCTGTACAGTACGAACGCCTAGTCAGCGGGGAGGCGAAGTTTTCATGACGGTCATATGGCCATCAAATTTAACACAGTGTTTTTCTGACGTCAGCGCCACATCAGCACTTTTGGAAAATTTTTAACCCCTCTCCATTGGGCTTTTCAATTTTGCAGTCCAACTTTGGAAGGCCATATCTTGCTCATTTTTGCTCCTTTTTTGGTGCAATTTTTTTTGAAATGGGCTAAAATTTCGTGATCTTCGCAGTGGTGTGGTTATTTTCTGATTTTGATGCACAGGTTTTTCGGAATTTTCTCAGCTGTACCTATCCAATCCTCAATTCTGCAACTTCAAAGGCCTCGTTTGAGCTCATACGACCTCCTTTTTAGGTGCCGTTTTTTTTTAAAGTGCTTATTTTTTCGTCTACTTTCAGAATCTATGATCATATTTCAGAGATTTTGAGTGAAAATTGTACTTTCAGATATTGGCCTTATTTGGCCTATTAGGTACTTGTAAATTGCTTGGATCTTAGTTAGATCTCTTGCATTATCAGTTTGAGTCTCTTTTGGCCTTCTTGAGGTAGTTGTAAAATTGTAAATCAGAAGTCCACTTTGCCATTTTTTGCAAGTGGCCCATTGTATACGCACTACTTATAAAGTGCCAAAATCATCACATTTGGGGGGGTTCTTTGATTGAGTGAATTTGGGGGGGTGTCTTGTGTGATTGTGCCTCTCTTTGTGCTCTTTCCATTCTTGTTGCAATGAGTCCTAATAAGTTTCCACCATTAACTCCACATAATTATGCATCATGGAAAATTAAAGTATGGAGTAAACTAATGGAAAAGGGTCTCACACACTACATAGATGGAACAATAACAGCACCACCTAATCCTAAGGCTGATCCTAATGCTCAATTAGAATGACTCACAAAGAATTGCATGGCTCTTGGAACCTTACGCAAGTATGTATCAGATGACCTCATTTTCCACATTGAGAAGTGTAAAACAATTAAAGAGGCTTGGGATATGTTTCAGAAATTGTATGGACAAGTTGATGAGATCAGAGGCTATCAGATTGATAATGAGCTCACCAACTTAGATCCCAAGAATTTTGATACAATCCAAGATTACGTAACCAAAGAAAATGAGCTAAGAGCAAAGCTAAAGGATTGTGGAATTGACAAAAATGATGCTCAATTGATATTCAACTTGTTGGACAAGCTTGCACCAGAATATGCAACATTTGTATCTAGCTTCCAAACTCATCGTTTGACAGTGGGGAGTTCCTATGTTATGCCTTCTTTTGATGCTTTCACAGAAATGTTGATATTGGAACAATCTAAGTTGTTGAACATGGGGTTTCTCAAGTCTTCAAAGTCCAAGGCATTGGTAGAAAATCAAGGAAGTCAAGGCAAAAATTCCAACAAGAAGAAGAAGCAATCTAAGTCTCAACCACAACAGGAAAAGGGACAATCATCCTCTCCATCACAAGGCAATCTTCAATCCTCTTCCAAGAAGGGGACACCACCTAAGAAGGATAAACCAACTTGTGCATATTGCAAAAAGTATGGTCATGATGAGCATCGATGCCACGCAAAGCAAGTTGATGAGTTAACCAATCTTCTCAAGAAAAACAACATCAACTTGTCATCCGCCTACATAAAGAAAGATTCATCTTCTTCTTCTTCCTCACAGTATAAGGGAAAAGGGCAAGCATTTGTGGCTACAACAGGTTCTTCACAGCAATGGATACTTGACTCGGGTGCCTCCTATCACATGGGTTCTACAAAGGAGCAGTTTTCTTCATTAGAGCCATCTAAGGTACCTCACATTTACATAGGTGATGATACACAAGTAGAGGTTGAAGGGAAAGGTTCAGTTGACATGGATGATGGAACATTTGAGAATGTTCTCTATGTTCCTAACTTGTCTACCAACCTTCTCTCCATCTACCAAATCACTCACTATGGGAATGGGAAAAAGGTTGAGTTTACACCAGATTCAGTTGTGGTAAAGGAACTTGATGATGATGCCTTGGTAGCAGTGGGACAAGTCAATGACAACTCAAGGCTTTATTCATTTTCCCACTTTGTGCCACGTTCACCTTCTAGGGCCTTGCTTACTCATTCAAATTTAGAATGTAAGCTATGGCATGAGCGGTTTGGTCACCTCAACTACCGCTATCTTCAGCAGCTCAACACTAAAGACATGGTCACAGGTCTTCCTCGAATCAGCTTTTCAGAGGGTGTATGTTCAGGTTGTTCCATGGGCAAGCATCCCGAAGAGAAATTTGATAAAGAGAAAACTTGGAGAGCTTTGGAAGTTCTTCAACTTGTTCACAGTGATGTAGCAGGTCCATTTCCAGCACCTTCATTTAGTAAGGCCCGCTATGTTCTTACCTTCATTGATGACTACTCCCGCTTCACTTGGGTCTACTTTCTCATTCATAAGAGTGAAGTATTTGACAGATTTCAGGACTTCAAGACTCGTGTGGAGAAGCAATCAGGGAAAGTGGTCAAGATTCTTTGTACAGATAATGGCAGGGAATATGTGAACAAGAGACTTGAGGATTTTTGTACATTTGAGGGGATTGATCTTCAGCATTCTATTGCATACACTCCACAGCAGAACGGGGTTGCAGAATGCAAGAATCGAACTCTCAAATAAATGGCTAGCTGTATGATTCATGCACGTTCTCTTGATCCTGCCTTTTGGGCAGAGGCTATCAGTTGTGCCACACACATCCAGAATCGAGTTCCTCACAAAGCTTTACAAGGTATTACTCCTTTTGAAGCTTGGGCTGGTAGGAAACTGATTGTGAGACATTTCAGAGTCTTTGGGTGTCCAGCATGGGCTCGCATTCCTCCACAGAAACGCAAGGCATTGGAACCACAGAGTCGGCCTTGCATATTTGTTGGATATCCTGAGGGTATTAAGGCATACAGATTGATGGATCCAGAGACACATGAGGTATTCATTGAGAGGAGTGTTCACTTTGAGGAAAGCTCTCCTAGCTTAGCCTCTCTACCTCCTCCACCTTCCTCCATTGTGGATAGTGATGTTAGTGATTCAGATGACGAGACTCCCTCAACTCTGACTCGCAGGGTTACACCTCCGCAGGGTCCACTTGCAGTTGAGGTGCCTCATTCTCCACCTCCACCTAGACCTCGTTGGGCTCGACAGACACTTGAGTCCGTGGGTTCTCTTGTTGGGGATCCTTCGGATACACGGAGAACTCGATCACAACATCAGGATCTTCCACATGCATTTATTGCTACCGCTTCCGATCCATAGACATTTAGGGAAGCATCAGGGGTTCCTGAGTGGGACCAAGCTATGGAGGAAGAGTATAGTTCCTTGATGAGGAACAACACATGGGATCTAGTCCATCTCCCTAAGGGGAGAAAGATGGTTCGATGTAAGTGGATCTATCGGACCAAGTTTGCAGCGGATGGTAGTGTGGATAAGTATAAGGCTCAGCTTGTTGCAAAAGGTTTCTCGCAGGTTGCAGGTGTTGACTATACTGAGACCTTTGCACCCGTAGCTAAGATGAACTCCATTTGTTTGACACTTGCTATTGCTGCAGCTCATGGTTGGGTTGTACATCAGATGGATGTGAAGAGTGCCTTTCTTCATGGTGATCTTGATGAGGAGATTTATATGGAGCAGCCACAGGGTTTCATCCAGGATACTTCCTTGCTTTGCAGACTAAGGAAATATCTTTATGGCCTTAAGCAAGCCCCCAGGGCTTGGTATGCCAAGATGGATTCCTTTCTTCTCTCCGCAGGTTTCACCAGGTGTCATTCCGATCTGAATGTCTACATTTTGTGACAGGATGACTCTCACTTGATACTTGTGCTCTATGTTGATGACTTGATCATTACAGGGAGTACTTCAGCCATCATTAGCAGGGTCAAATATGCTTTGCATGACAGATTTTCTATGACTGACTTGGGTCTTTTGCACTACTTTCTCGGGATAGAGATTTCACAGTCACCTTCCGGGATTACTCTATCGCAGCCCAAGTATGCTCTTGATCTACTTGCACGCTTTCATATGGCTGATTGTAAGCCTGCCCCGACTCCCTTTCTTTCAGGAGTCAAGCTTGAGGCTCAGTGTTCTTCTCCACTAGTTGATGCCACTTTGTATCGTCAGCTTGTGGGTAGTCTCATCTACTTGACTCATACATGCCCTGATATTTCATTTGCAGTTGGCATGGTTTCCCGCTTCATGCAGGAACCACATGAGCTTCATTGGAAAGCCGCCAAACGCATTCTACATTACATCCAGGGTACACATCACTATGGGATTCACTATGTAGCAGGCACAGGACTTCGCTTGGTTGGTTACACAGACTCCGATTGGGCTGGCGATCTAGTTGATCGTAAATCTACTTTTGGTTATAGTTTTCACTTTGGTTCGGGCCCCATTTGTTGGCAGAGCAAGAAGCAACATGCTATTGCTCTCTCTTTGACTGAGGCTGAGTATCGAGGCGCTGTTAACGCAGCGACTGAGACCATTTGGCTCCAGCAGATTCTCACAGAGTTTGGATTCCCTACTCCACGGCCGACAGTCCTACATTGCAACAATCAGAGTGCCATTGCCATCTCAAAGAACCCGGTCCAACACCAGCGGACCAAACACATCGAGATTCATATGCACTATATCCGAGAGCTCATCCAGGAGCAGGTCATTGATTTGCAGTATTGTTCTACAGCAGAGCAGGTTGCTGACATATTCACCAAACCTTTCACCGAGAGTAAGTTCCAGCAGTTGCGAGCTCTCTTGGGGGTGCGGGATGTGTCATTAGGGGGGGTCAGCTAACTTCTCCTTCCTCTCTTATGGGGGGGACTTTTTCCTCTTTGAGGTTTTGTCCTTCTTGCTTGAGATTCTTTTGTACATTCATCTCTCTTTTGGGGGGGAGTTTTTTCCCACTGGGTTTTCTCCCTTTCTCCGTTTGTGAGAGATTGCATTGCATTTGTTTGCATGCATTTGCATTTGTGCATGGGTACCTAACATGGCCTCGTAGCCGGGACCCATCTTGCATTGCTTAGTTGCATTGTAGACTTAAGTGCATTCCCCTAAGTTGCACTTAAGGGGGGGTGTTGGTGTAAATAATTATTCATCATGGATATTATTACACTTACTTAAGTTTACTTAGGATAATGCATTTCATAGTAGTTTGGATATGAGACACTTGGGTGTTTGTGTCACATTGGGATAGTGTGTGTAGGAGAAATTCCACCTTTTATGGTGTTGATCTTGTTATTACACTATCATATCCACTTATTGTGGAATGATAATTCCACCTTCGATGGGTGATCCACCTCATGTGGAATATTATATTATTTCTCCTACCTACCCACACCTATTTCCTACCTACCCTTGTTTCTCATTGAGCCACTTGTCATATTTGTGTGCTCATACATCCATATGGCCTTACCTATATAAGCAGGCCTCTATTCATTGTATTGGTTAATCCAGTTGATCATTTTTATATTGATGAGAATACAGTTTGTTCTTGTCATTCTATTGTCTCTTTTATGCTTTTCATTGTGGCCTTGATCTTGGCAAAATCCAACAGTATCTCTAATATTCAGGGTTAGGCTTATATGTTCTTTTAGCTTCTTCTCTTATCTTTTTTGTCTATCAGGACACCTAGATACCACATGACCAATTTTATTGCAGTTAAAACATTTAAATGGTGCTTTTCCTTCATACTTACTTCCAACTAGACCTTAGGCCTTTTTCTTGCGAATAGTGCTTCAAGTTCTTCCAATTCTTCATTTTCCTTTTTGATGTCTTCAAGCTCTTTTGCATAAAGTGCTTACCAATCATATTTTTTAGATGATGATGATGCTTTGAAGGCTAAATCTGTCTTAATTGTAGCAATAGGACCAAATTCCTCAAGCTCAAAAGCTGAAAGTTTTCCAACCAAAGTATCTCTAGATACTAATGTATTAAGCATTGTTCTCAATTCATTAATAGTAGTTACTTTCATTTTGTATGACGGTGGAAATTCTCTTAAAACTTAGAAACAATCTCATCTTCACTTAAGGATCCTCCACAACATTGTATACCCAAAACAATTTCATTAACTCTTTCCATAAAAGCAGAAATTCTTTCATCTTCTTTAATTTTCAGATTTTCATACCTGACCCAGAAGCATTCCAGTTTTGCAATTTTGACAGTGGTATCACCTTCATTCAATGTCTCCAATTTATCCCAAATAGCTTTAGCAGTAGATCAGTCTGATAATCCCATGATTTACTAATCTGACAATATGCTCAAAAAGTGCTTCTCTTGCTTTGCAATCATTCTCCTGATCTTTAGCCAAGTTTGATGGATTAGGTTGACTCTATGTAGGACCAACATAGCCATTCTTTGTAACATCCCACATGTCTCTTCCAATGCAATTCAGATGTGTCTCCATTCTGATCTTCCATATACCATAGATAGTTCGATCAAGTTTCAGATTGTCCTTCCTGAAATAGTTAGTTGCCATAGAATCTCCTCAAGCTATTAAACTTCTACAAAAAGAGGACTTAGCTCTAATACCAATTGTTAGGACCTGGAGGCAACTCAGAGGGGGGGGGAGGTGAATCAGTTATTTATTTATTTCAACCCAAATATAACTTAATCAAACTTGATGCATAATATCAGTAAACCAAACTTAATTTCGGTTGACAGTTTAACAGTTAATAACAATATTGGTGAAGCTTAATGCATGAAATAGAAAGAGAAATAACATCCACGACACATAACATAGATATTTGTATGTGGAAATCCTATAAGGGGAAAAACCATGGTGGAAAACCTTACCCAAAATTAGATGATACTACTCCAGATAGTATGTGGACAAATGGGGTCTACACATGCAAAAAGACCAACTGCCTAGAGCTCACTATTCAATCACAAAATGTGAGTCACACTGACTACAATCAGATGATTAAATCCAATGATAATGTACTGCTCAAAGTGGCATCTCCAATGCTGGATTCAGTATCGGTTAAGCTCTGATTGTCTTATTCAAACCTTCCTTGAATCTTCAAATGATGTCTGTGTGAGTAGCTCTATTTATATTCGCATATACTGAATATCACAACCTTATCTCATCTCCTATCTTCACATAATCTCACAAATGAGATCTTACATATATACCAAAACCTAAGACCAAATGTGTAGGTTGGATCACTAAGAATATAAAAATAAAAATCAATTACAACAAGTAAAGATGTGATGCATCATGCCAGCTCAACAATCATATTAATTGATTAAACCATCTCCATAATGTGGCGTGCTGATCTAGAATAGATAATGCATGTCATTCCATAACCTAGAGCAATTTTCCGGTAACAACAAATATGTCAACCCAATTAGACCAATAATCAAATCTCCAAAACCAAGTGTCCAAACCATGGCTTCGACATAACCAAGTGATCTCCAGATGATAACAAGTTATCCTCAATGTCGGTGAACAATATAACCTATCGGTGAACCAAATACCGATGACTGTGCATAGGTCACTAAACTTATCGGTGAACATAAAAAGATCTGCAGAAGGATAAGTGTTGATAAGTGTTGACATCAATGACAAAACCAAACAACATATCCATAATACCAACATTCATGCCACAATATTCAATGCATTCATTACAATTTTGGATAACTTGAAGAGTGGGTGGGAGACTCACTTGGAATTTTTGTGGAATACTTATGCTAATTTATTTAAATATTTGTAAAGTATTCATTTGTGTTTTTTTTTTGGGCAGCATCTCATCTTTGGAATTGATGTCAAAAGGGGAGAGATGAGGTGAAAAATGTATATAAAGTCTATAGTTAGCTCAGTGACGTAGAATATTGATCTAAGGGGGAGTCTCAGAATTCTTTTATTCTTTCCTCCAGTGAACAAGTTTCTTTCATAGGTTTCAACACAACCATTTTTCATAGGTGTTGGCATCAATGCCAAAGGGGGAGATTGTTGGCAATTGACACTCATCCGGTGATTTCATGAGACTTATGGTGGTTGATTATTTGTTTAGGGTTTTCATTGATGGAAACTCTTTGTGGTGATTTGATTCGGTGATCATGATTCATCATATCTGGTAGTTGGTGTTAATTGGTAAATGGATAACTGATAAAATAGGGCAAAAGAGGGTATTTTGGTAACATTCTAGTCCAAAATGATTTATGATGGTTTCTATATTTTTGGTGATTGTTTTTTTTATCCCAGTGTTTGGAAAGAACTTTGGGAAGCATGTGTCTATACTTTTTTGGTCCGGTGCTATGGGTTATTCGAGATTGATGCCAACTTGGTCTACACATTACATCTCTTGAAGCCGACATGAAGAAGATTGTTTTTGTGGCAAGACTAGCTATAGAAGAATGATTTGGCGGTTAATTTTAGGTATGTATGTGTATGGTGATCATTTTTGGTGCAATAGAGTGTAGTTCCATGTTCACATTTTGGTTTCAGATCAACCAGTAGCAAACCGAACCCGAAATAGAGTAATCAACAGAGCAGAGACATTCAGTATTTTAGAGCCTAACCAGAACTCATATTTGCATATTCAGATGTTTTCTAAGAGTTCATTTCATTGTACATTCCTATTGTAATCAAATTGTAAGTCAGTGAGACTTCCTTGAAGGTTGTAGCCCTCCAGGCAATTGTAATTGAGCAGTGAGCCTGAATGCAAGTGTGCTCCCCATCTATATAATATTTATGTACTCTTGGTCATAGTATATGAATATTATGGGTTCAATTCCCACCGTGGTTTTTCCCTTTCCAGGCTTCCACGTAAAAATTTTGGTGTTGTGGATTTGTTAATTTGTTGTTGCATGTTTATGTTCTTATTTGTTATGCATTGTTAACCGGTGGATAAAGAATAAGTTTGTGGTTTTAACTTCTGATAGATCACTGATTCACCCCCCTCTTAGTGATATTTGATTCTAACACCATGGATCACACAAGCTTAGTCATCTCCAAATATGACCATTCCACCATCATTCCTTTCCATTCAAATTTTATTTTATCACCGATCATATGATGTGAACAACCATTATCAATCACCCATTCATCTTTTTCTTCAACTTTACCAGCTAAATATTTCTCCTCAATAGTGCAGCTAGTGTAATCAACAGGTACCGGTCCATCTTATTTAATGGAAAGAAACACAACTTCACCTCCTTCTGATTCTTCATTTGTAACACCTTCATTAGCAGCATAGAAGCAGTTCTTTTGATTCTTGTACTTCCGGTTAGACTTGTAAGGCTTATCATACTTCTCATGCTTCTCATATCTATCATTTATGTCATTCTTATCAAATTTATCATGCCTATCATACTTCTCACGCTTCTCATATATATCATTTATGTAATGCTTATTAAATTTATCATTCCTATCATACTTAGCCATTCTCTCTGGGCATCGAGAAGCAAAATATCCTAAATTATTGTAAGAGAAAAATTTCAAGGGAAATTTTCCATCATACTTACTAGCTCCGTTAGGCAATCTTTGGACAATCAATGCTTCAAACTCATCCAGTTCTCTTTCTTTCTCTTCCATCTCTCTTCTTTCTCTTTCATATCTTGAAAATCATCATTCTTTAGATTCATACTTCTTCTTTTTCGACACAAATGCTCTAAATGTTGTCTCAGACTTTCTATGTGATTCACCAAATTTGCTCAGCTCAAATGCAACAATCTTTCCAACCAACATATCTCTTGTAAATGTAGTTACACTCTAGACCTCATTGATAGCAGCTACATTATGTTTATAAGTAGGAGGCAAAGATCTCAACACCTTACCATTAATTTCATCTTCTTCAAAGGTTCCACTAGCACGTTTGATACCTAGGAGAAGGTTATTCACCTTAGCCATAAAGGTATTTATATTCTCATCTTCTCCCATCTTTAACATCTCATATTTTCCTTTCAAACTCTGCAACTTAGCAACTTTCACTTGTTTATCTCCTTCATAAAGGGTTTCAAGATTCTCCTAGATCTCATGTGTGGTCTGAAGTCCCATTACATTTGTCATCTTTTAATTAGTCAAGGCACTCAACAATGCTTCCTTTTCTCTAATGTTATGTCCAACTTCATTGATCTCATCAATAGTAACTAGTCTATTTAGGGGAGCAGAATAGGCATTCTTTGTAATATTCCCGTAATCTTCTTCAAGACATCTCAAGTGCACTTCCATATGGTTCTTCCATATAGCATAGTTTATTCGATCAAATTTTGGACTCTCCTTAAAGATAACACTTCCAATTCTAGTTGCCATTCCGGATCTCCTCAAGCGGTTAAGCTTCTTTCGGAGGATCTAGCTCTGATACCAATTGTTGGCAATAACAATTAAGGAAAACTGAGAGGGGGGTTGAATCAATTTTCACCAGATCTACAAAATTAACCACAAATATAGATTTGATAAACTATAGCTATAACAAAGATAAGAAAATATATAGAACAACACACAAATTCAAGGTTTTGATGTGGAAAACCAGGTTAAGGGAAAAACCACAGTGGGAAGCTACCCACAATAAGATAATACTCTACAATAGTATGTGAAAATATTACAATGGGGAATACACATGCATATAGGCACATTGCCTAGAGCTCACTGCTTAAAATATAATGACCCAAAAGGCTACAACCCTTAGGAAAGTCTCATTGACTTACAACAAGATTCTGTCTACAATTTGGAAGGAATGAACTACAATAATAGCATCTTCAAATGCCCAATGACACTTCTGGTTAAGTACAATTGTTTTCTCTACAACACCAATCTTTGATCAATCACAATGTTGAAGGATTAATCACTTGTTCACACATACACCACTCTCTGATAATGCAGACACAACCTTTTTACATCGAAGTTACATGACAACATCACCTATTTATACAATTCATCAACCTTGACAACAAGGTCGGCTAAACCCTCAACTCAGAATTACAAAATTACATCACACGATACAAAGATCAACCACCAGACCAATACAATGACATACATGCCATAACATGGACCTAAATAAATTCCAAAACACCCAACACTATTGGAAATCACACCAAGATCAATCGCAACACGCTACACCACTAGGAAAACTGCATAAGACAAAGAACATTACCGGTTCAGAAAAGCCACCATCAACTCATACATTGATCAATACGGATCATGAAAATAATTAGGACACAACTAGGAAACACCAACAATCATGTTAGAATCATCAGCAACAGTTTCACGAACACCACTTATCAAATCTTCATCGATCAACATTTGAAACTCAAGAACACTCAAACAACAACTATCACGAAGAAAGATAACTTGCAGAGCACCAAATTATGAACCATCTGAAATTAAGATAAACAAGACCATCCCAAATAGTCTCCCAAAAACTCAGCTCAAGATCTACTCACACGAGAATATACCAGAGGAAATACTGAACTTTGCAAAGCACTGATCATAAAAACAAACTGCGAAACTGGATCATATGATATGATTGTAAGCTCCTAACAGGGCTAAGCTCCTAATATGGTGTACTTCAAAAGAGTACAAATATTTGTGGGTGACAAATTCTACCATGGTTTTTCCCTATTTGGGTTTCCACATCAAAAAGATTATGGTGTTCATGCATGAAATGTTTTTCATGTGATGTTCTTGTTTCATTTCATGCATTATTTTTGAGACACTGGTTATGATGTTTTATCAGAGGTTACTAATATTGATAAGGAGTTGTTTGAGAAATTATTTCATTTGATTGATAAGGTTAATGAGTTGGTAAATGATCAAGTTTATATGATTGCTTTGGTGGTGAAAGTATTGATAGTTGTGGTAAATGATTTGATTAATGTGTTAAGCAGATCTGATAAAGAGGTTGTTAGATCTGATTAAAGAAGTTGAGATATTTGTTAAATGGTTCTAGATTTGATATAAGTTTGATTTTGGATTCAAAGTTACAATTGGTCTTAATACTGTTTCACCCCCCACCCCCTCTTAGTATTAACTGGATCCTCATAAGATTAATAGTTGGTTTTAGAGATTTGGTCCTCTATGTGCAAAAAGTCTAACCTCTTGAGGAAAATATTTTGAGGAAGTCAAGATGATGAAGAAAGAAGGTCCCAAGTTCCACAAGGATAAATACAAGATATGGAAAGATTGAATGAAGATCTACATCTAAGGTCTTGGTGCACAATATTGGAAGCAAGTTGAAACAATATTTGTTGCTCCTACTACTACTGCCTTGACACTAGATGAACTCAGAGAGAAGCAAGATAATATGCAAGCCCTAGAAGCTATTGTAAGTACTTTATCTAATTCAAAATATATTGATGTTCAAGGTTGGGAAACTGTAGGTGAGGTTTGGGAAAAGTTGGACACAATCTATGGAGGAGATGAGCATGTTCAAAGAGCCAAAGAGGAAAGCTTGAGAGGAAATTTTGATGACATGAGAATGCTTGAAGGAGAGAATATTGCATAGTATGGTCAGAGAATCAAAGAAGTTGTTGGCAGCATAAAGAGTGTAGGAGGTAAAATAGAAGATGATGCAATAGTAAGTAAAATGCCCAGAATTCTTCAACCTCAGTATGCTATAAGAGTATCAACAATACAAGAACTTAGATCTATTTCAAAGGATAAGGTAACTATTGATTCATTGATTGGTAAGCTTACAACTTTTGAGTTAAATAGTTTTGACAATAGTGTGACAAAATCTACTGAATCTGCCTTTAAAGATTATGTTACCAATTCATCTTCTAGAAAAGGAAAAGATTTATGTCAAAATCATGAGTGTAGGACAAGTCATGGAAGTAACCAGGGAAATGAAGATAATGAAGATCAAGTGATGGAACTTGAGGCACTATTAGAAAAGAGATTTCCAAGAGGCACTGGTAAGTATAAAGGAAAGCTACCTTTGAAGTGTTTCTCTTGTAGTAAAATTGGTCATATTGTTGCTAACTTCCCTAAAACTGATAAGAAAGAGAAGTTTAGAAGATTCAAAGGAAAGGGCAAGAAACATTGTTATGTTGTAGTAGATGAAGGTGTGACCGATGAGGAGTCAAAAGAAGAAGATGACAATGAAGAAATTGTGTTTGTAGTCATGAAGGAGGAATTGTCTGATGAAAAGGCACTAGTATCTCATATGGAGAATAGTGATGAATGGATTATAGATAGTGGCTTCTCACACCACATGATCGGAGATAATAGTAAGTTCATAATCCTTAATGAATTTGATGAAGGTGTTGTTAGATTTGGAAATAACTCTCCTTGTATGGTTAAAGGTAAAGCTTCAATCTCTCTAAATGGGAAGAGTAATGCTGATGATGTATTTTGGGTTGATGGTCTTAAGAATAATCTTTTAAGTGTTGGTCAACTCAATGACAAAGGTTATTTTCTTGAATTTAAGAATGGAGTCTACAAAATTCTTGGAGGTAATGGTTAACTGATTGCTATCGGGAAGCAAACTAGAGGTAACTTATTCCATTTGAATAGTAATATTCATAATTGTCTGGTTGCAAGAATGGAAGATAGTTGGTTGTGACATCAAAGATGTTGTCATGTTAATTTTGATAATTTACTTAAGTTAAGCAAGTCAAGTTTGTAAAAGGATTACCCCAACTTGTCAAACTGGATAGTGTGATATGCAAAGATTGTCAAATCAATAAGATGACCTTTATTTCTTTCAAGAGAAAGAATTGTATTTTTGAGAATGTTTTAGATTTGGTACATAATGATCTTTGTGGCCCTATGAGAACAAAGAGTTATTACGATCATAGGTATTTCATGATCTTCACCGATGACTATTCTAAAATGATGTGGGTGACATTCTTGAGAGAAAAATCAGAAGCATTTAATAAATTTAAATAATTTAAAGCTCTAGTTGATAAGGAAACCGATAAGACCTTGAAGTGTTTAAGATCAGACTGAGGAGGTGAATTCACATCTGATGAATTTTTTAAGTATTATGTGTTGGCATATGCACACTCTAATGAGACATTGTATGTGATTGAAGGTTTTGTCATTGATGGCAACCTTGCAATCTTATGGCACTGGCAAAGGCATTATACCGGCATTAGCGGATCACACTCTACACCAGTACTCAGGACACTGGCACCAGCACAGAAGAAAGGAAATATACTGGCACAAAGGCCGACATGATTTTGTTATATTATATTTTGTTTATTATTGTAAAAATGTGTAAGCCAACTTGGCAAATTGTAAAATGACTCTTATATATAAAAGAGATCATTGTAGACATTTGTGATGATATGTAGAAGCAAAAAGGAAAATATTAAGCAGACCTATTGTGCGAAATATAGGTTAAGGGGTATATGTAAAGAACAGAGCAGGAACCGGTACTGAATCTGGCATTGAAGATGCTATTGTAAAGCAATACAAGATATTGGATTTGTATAATCCTTATTGTAAGTCAGTGAGACTTCCCATTGAGTAGTGAGCTCTAGGCAGTTGGCCTTCCTGCATGTGCAAGCCCCTATTGTAAGTAATATTCTCTTATTGGCCAGTGAGTGAATATTGTGGGTCAGAAATCCCACTAAGGTTTTTCCCACACTGGGTTTCCTCATTAAAATCTTGTGTTATGGTTTGCTTTTCATGTGGATGTTCTTGATTCTGTTTATTGAATTATTTCTTGCATACCGGTACACTGTTATATTATGTTCTGCATGTTTTGAGTTAAGAAATTCTTATTACTAGTCAGATACTGATTCACCCCCCCTCTCAGTATTTGTGGGATCCCTAACAATTGGTATCAGAGCTTGGTCCTCTATTTTCAAAAGCCTAACAACTTGAAGAAGATCTTGACACCGGTAAAGATGGAA
This sequence comes from Cryptomeria japonica, assembly GCF_030272615.1. NCBI lineage: Eukaryota > Viridiplantae > Streptophyta > Pinopsida > Cupressales > Cupressaceae > Cryptomeria > Cryptomeria japonica. The sequence continues at coordinate 368,728,115 of NC_081414.1, read as the reverse complement.
AATCTGATGAAGCAATTGGAAGGAGCTCTTATAGACTATGATGTAGAAAAGTTGAAAAATATCACATTAGAAGATGATTTAAGGGTAGCTCAGAACATCATTCAAGCACTTCAAGAAAATTTTACTGTTGCAAGAAATAAGAGAAGAGAACTTTGTAAAAAATTGCAAAATGAGAATGATGAAAATGAATCACTTAATGATATGATAAGCGAGTTGAAATAAGAGATCATGACAACAAAAAATGAAATACAGGATATGACTATGAGATTTTGCAAAGAGATTGAGGATAGGAAGAAGAATGAAGAAGAATTGACCATAAGACTAAGTGATGCAACAAATGAGAACAAAAGACTTAGCTATGAAAATGACATGTTGAAGATAGATTTGATGCATACTCAAAATGACTCAAATGAACTGATGAGACAAAAAGAAGTCTTAGAAAGAGAACTAGAAACTACAAGTCAACATAAAGAAAAATTCAAGAAAAGCTCAGAGGAACTTGGCACCTTGCTGAAGAATAAAAAACCTAAAGGTGACACTTCTGGAATCGGCTTTGAAGTTGGTGAAAGCTCTGGTACTGCAAATACTTAGAATCACAACAAACTAGTAAGACAACCTAATTCTTATTAATTCAATGGAAAATGCTTTAACTGTAATAAGTATGGTCATAGAGCAAATTAATGTAGATCTAGAAATTATCAGAATATGAACACACCCACCGGTCAATGTTCTAAATGCAACAAAGTAGGTCACAACTCTGAAAACTACAGAATGAATGTGAGATGTTATGTTTGTGGAAGATTTGGACATTCATCTAATCAATGCAAAACACAAACCGACATAGGTTATGGGAAAGCTATTCAGAAAAATAATGTAACTTGTTATGTATGTAACTAGATTGGGCATATTGCTAAATTCTGCAGAAGTAAAGGAACATCGATAAACAACAAAAGTTCTAGCTTTAAAGGTAAAGAAAAAGTTGAAGAGGTTAAGAAAGAATTCTCAAAACAATGGATTGGAAAAGCTGATCTAAATATTGGGAATACTCCTCCATCGGTAGAACAAACCAATACTTCATTGGCAGGACAGAGTGATGCTTCACCAGAAGGACAGAGTAGTGCTCCACCGGCAGGAAGTTCTTCATCTAATTGAAGAAAATTTCCTTGAGGGTTTGGAAATCTATTGATACATGTGCTATTATTCCCTCGGTTAGAGATAAGAAGTTGGAAATTACTTATTACCGGCAAACAATGTTAAGTGACTACTTAACTGGCATGCAATTAATGTGGTAGATGGCGAATAGACACTATACAGTTAAGGTTTTGGCTCCATTTCATTTCACTGAGATTTCAAATTTATGAAGAGTGCGAAGACTCTGAGCTAAGGCATTTTGAGCAAGAAGCAAGAACACTCCAAACAATCATCCATCCTAAGGCAGTAAAAGGTATGTAATCATGGCATCCACCTCTGTAATTGAATATATAAAAAACCCTACTATTGTTGAAGTGATAAAAATACCTAGGCCCGTATTTCAGTTAGTTCCCGAGATAGCAAAGAAAGATGATACCTTAGGTGTTTTTTCTCAAATTCCTAAGGGAGTTGTTTATGCTGAAGACCCCAGAATGTACATCCATTGTAACATTGAAGAGTTAGGAAATGAAGAAATTAAAACCATGTTTAAAACTGTGATATGTGAAAATACCGACAATTTAATAGATGAACACAAGATCATTGAGACCCTAGGATTTACAGAGATCCTTAGCATTCCTAAATTCCCCAAGGATGTGATTAGGATAGTCTTAAGTAGGGTAAATGGTGAGTTTTTCTGGTTAGATGCAGTCCACAAGATCACCAAGGAAGCTATGAAAGTTGTCACAGGGTTATCGACCACCAGTAAAAGACCAGATAAAACCAAGAAAGTTTCAATGACCTAGTTATAAACCTAATTGGTGCAACATTCGACAAGAGGTCCATAAGAGTTAATGATGTAATAGATATCAATGTGAGATTCATCAGCATGATATTAGGATATAAAGCTACTCATGCAAATAGACTTAATTCAGTTTCAAGCTTATGCATTAAGAGTGCTTATGACATGGTCACAGACAATGCAAAAATTGATATATGTGAGTGGTTAAAAGATGAATTAATTGACAACCTTGGAAAGATCAATAAGGACAAGAAAGGAACTTTCAGGTTTGGAAATCTGTTAGTATGTCTGATGCTACACATAACAAAATAGGTTCCTCGTATAGGTTACAAAGAACTTGGATATGATATACTGGTAGGCAAACAATTAATAGAACTATTCAATAACATGGGTGAGAACAAGGAAAACAATATTCATGACTTTTTTCAAGCATTAAAGGCCAAAATGAAGAAAAGAATAAGGTTATCACAGAAGATTGTAGACAAATACAAAGATGAAATATGCTTTGTCATCAAGAAAGATGAAATCTAGATGGAAGCGATCATCCCAAGGACAGTTTAGGTAACCGAGATGGGCTATGAAACAAATGATCACATAGTTGAAACATATGCTAAAGCACTTCTGGAAGCCCCCATAGAACCTACGGAAGATGTATTTGGTAGTGCTGAAAATATTGAAAGACAAATTCAATCAAAGAAAAGGGTGAAAAAGGTTGAGGCAGTTGTAAGGAAAGGTTCTAGACAAGCAAAAGCCATCAAAGAAGATGTATTGAAGAAAATTGGTACAATAGAGGATAAGTTAGCAGCTCCACAACCTAAAACTCACCTATCACTGGTAGGTACTTCTTCAGGAAGTGACATGCCTGCAACTTTCAAAAGAGTTGTAAGAAAAAGAGATCCCTCACCGGCAACCACACCCTCACCCAGGAGGACAAGGCAAAAGCAACAAGCAGTGAGATCTCTGGTAAGAAAGGCCACACCAAAGAAGAAAATAACACCCAAGAAGAAGAAAAGGACAAACAAAGACTTGGCCCCTCTTGATATACTATTGAATGAAATCACAGAGGAAGGTAAATTGAAGAACATAGAGAAAATATATGACACTCTAACAACTGATGAAAAAGAGCAAGTTGAAAATAGTGTTATATTACATATGGATATGTACACGAAATTTCTCATGGAAGTAGTCAATAAAATTCCTGATGAACTATTCAAAAGAATAGAAGCAAGAAGACAAGCAGTGATAGAACTGGATAAGAAAATAAAGATTGAAAAGCTACTTGTTGTATATCCGGTAAACTCTCCCCAAGAAATTGATGACCTAATTGTTCAAGCCAACCGGACAGTATTTTCTACTGCACATCGACACGTTGCTTTAATGGTAGGAAGAGTTAATGAAGTAATAGAGGAAATAGAAAATGGATGGGATATATTCCTGGTTGAGAAAGAAAAACAAGAAGAGTACAGGAAACCCAAACCCATAAAAGTTTATCAGAAAGATAGAGACAATGGGAAAGGAAAATTTGGTGGACCACCAAGTATCAAAGTTAGAGACAACTTACCCCCACCTCCTTTAATTACTCCACCGGTAAAAACAACAACTACTGAAGATCAACTAGCAGCTAAGAGTATGGATGCAGAGGATAATAATCCTAATCCTGAAGTCCTATATACTGTGGATATTGATACTCAGAAGATCAACATAGTGGTAGACAAAGATACAACAGATAAGACAGATATGGCTAGTGAGCCTCCGGTAGCTGAGGAAACTAATAACTCAGAAGAGAAACTGGCAGAAGATAAAGAACAAAAGGTAGAGACTCAGACACAGACTGAGGTGCAACAAACAGAGGAACAAACAGAGCATAAGGCTTCAGAACAGGAACAGGAAACAGTACCACTGACAACTAGTGAAAAACCATTGCTTAAAGAAATGCAGACACAAATAGACCTACCAGAGGTCAATACAAGCTTGGTTACTTCCACCGGTACTCAGATTGTTGATTCATCATCAAGCTTCAAATCACCAATGTGACTGAGGTACTACTTGATTCTATCAAGAAAATAACCGACTGCAACTCGTAGGCTTACAAAGCAATTGATGATACCATACCAATTTTGAAGGGAATTGCTCCCAACTGTATCATAGACAATAAAGATTCTTTAGGACAACTGGATACACTGTGTAAATATATCTCAGAAAACATTGAGAAAATAAAAGAAGAGTCAGTGAAGGATAAAGTAGAAGTTGAAAAACAGAAATTCTTTGATGAGAAAATAAAGAAGTGTAATAGAGATTTTGACACACTTCTACCAGAATTATGTAATTTGTTGAAAGAGTACAAAAATTTGTATAAAGATACCTGTAAAACAAAATTTTTGACTGTAGATATAGACAAGAAAATGAGCAAGGTATAGGATGAGATCAATAAACTTGCAGATAGTTTTGTCAACTCACCTGATACACTATCAGTTTTTTAGGAGAAGATAACAAATTTTGAGGAAGAACTACTTAAATTGGAAAGAGAGAAAGAAAGGATAATAAATAAGGCAAAACATTTGAGATCTAAACTAAGTCCAAGATTGGACTATCTAGCATCTCTGTGGAAGGAAATTTATGAGGCACTAATACAAGGAAGCAAAACACCGGCAAGGCATTTGCAGCATCTCACCGGTACAGTGAAGAGAACAGAGACAACAATAAAGGATAGAAAAAAGTTTATGGACTGTATAAACTTGATTTTGGGAGATCCTTTTCAAATTATAACTACCCAGCTACAAGGTTGAAACCACAAACTCTACTAACATCTTGACAACCTTTGTCATTTATGCCAAAGGGGGAGTAGTGGGATGAGAAAATTCAATTCACGGGATAGGAATCATATGCTCAGGGGGAGCACACACATTTTTGGTAACATTTTTGGACTTCACATTTTTGGATCATTTTTGGACTTCACATTTTTTAAATTTCTCATGAGTGTTGCCATCAATGCCAAAGGGGGAGATTGTTGGCATATGCACACTCCAATGAGACATTGTATGCGATTGAAGGTTTTGTCATTGATGGCAACCTTGCAATCTTATGGCACCGACAAAGGCATTATACCAGTATCAGCAGATCACACTCTACACCGATACTCAGGACACCGGCACCGACACAGAAGAAAGGAAGTATACTGGCACAAAGGCCGACATGATTTTGTTATATTATATTTTGTTTATTATTGTAAAAATGTGTAAGCCAACTTGGCAAATTGTAAAATGACTCTTATATATAAAAGAGATCATTGTAGACATTTGTGATGATATGTAGAAGCAAAAAGGAAAATATTAGGCAGACCTATTGTGCGAAATATAGGTTAAGGGGTATATGTAAAGAACAAAGTAGGAACCGGTACTGAATCTGGCTTTGAAGATGCTATTGTAAAGCAGTACAAGATATTGGATTTGTATAATCCTTATTGTAAGTCAGTGAGACTTCCCATTGAGTAGTGAGCTCTAGGTAGTTGGCCTTCCTACATGTGCAAGCCCCTATTGTAAGTAATATTCTCTTATTGGCCAATGAGTGAATATTGTGGGTCACAAATCCCACCGAGGTTTTTCCCACACTAGGTTTCCTCGTTAAAATCTTGTGTTATGGTGTGCTTTTCATGTGGATGTTCTTGATTCTATTGATTGCATTATTTCTTGCATACCAGTACACTATTATATTATGTTCTGCATGTTTTAAGTTAAGAAATTCTTATTACTGGTCAGATACTGATTCACCCCCCATCTCAGTATATGTGGGATCCCTAACATTATGATGTATAGGGTATAAAGAGACATATGTCTTCTCTGAGGACACCATAACAAAATGGTATAGCAGAAAGGATGAACATAATAATAGTTGAAGTTGCAAGACCCATGTTATTGAAGGGTAATGTATCCAAAATGTTTCAGAGAGAAGTGGTCAATATTGTTGTATACACTCTAAACCAGGCACTGGTAAAGAGAGGTAATAATAAGACACCCTATGAGCTATGGTATGGAAAAAATCCCTGTGTAGGTTATTTTAAAATTTTTGGAAGTCAATGTTTTATTAACAAAGATAACTACACTGAGAAATTTGATGCAAAATCCAATGAGGGAATTTTTCTTGGTTACTCTTCTAAGAGTAAAGCATATAAATGTTACAATAAGAGAAATAAGAAAATTGTTGAAAGTGATAATGTAAAAGTTGATGATCTATTTGATAAGTTTGAAGGTACAAGTAAATCAGAACCTAAAAATGATGACAATGAGGAAACATTTGTGATCATTAAATCGGAAGTAAAGAATAATGAAGAACTAGAAAATGCAGAATTAGATGCTCAACTGGTACGCGATGACAATGAGGAAGAAGATGAAGAACCTAATGAAGAAGATGCAGAACCAGCACAACAAATACCTAGATATGTTAGATTGAACCATTCATAAGAGCGGATAATTGGTGATAAGAATGATGGTGTGCAAACCAGGAGAAAGATCCGAGAGAACTCATGTTTGATATCTACAATTGAACCCAAGATAGTTAAGGAAGAACTAACTGATGATGATTGGGTTAATGCAATGAATGAAGAATTAGATCAAATTGAGAAGAATCAGACATGGTCACTTGTTCCTAGACTGGAGGATAAGAATGTAATTGGAATAAAATGGGTCTTTAGGAATAAACTGGATGAAGAAGTAAGGATTGTAAGAAACAAGGCAAGGGTAGTCTGCAAAGTGTATGCTCAAGAGGATGGTGAGGATTATGGTGAAACATTTGCACCTATTGCTAGATTAGAAGGAGTAAGGATGTTCTTGGCATTTGCTTCATATAAGGGATTCAAAGTCTACTAGATGGATGTCAAGTCAACCTTTTTCTAAATGGGATTCTAGAAGAAGTATACATTGAACAACCAGATGGATTTTCCTTGATCGATGATAAAGACATGGTGTGTAAATTGCAAAAAGCACTATATGGTCTAAAGAAGGTACCAAGGGAATGGTATGAGAGATTACATGCACATTTGATCAAAATTGGATTCCACAATACCAGTGAGGACAATAAAATTTATTTGAAGATTGATGGAGACAAGATGTTGATAGGAGAAGTATTTGTTGATGACATGATTTTTGGTGGAAATGATTATATGTGTATGGACTTTTCTGATATAATGAAAAAAGAATTTGAAATATCTCTAATCGGTGAAATTAAGTTCTTTATTGGCTTACAGGTTCAACAACTAGATGGTGGTATTTTTATTTGTCAGACCAAGTATATCAAAGAGGTGTTGAAAAATTTCAACATGGAAGATTGTAGACTAGTTGGAACACTGATGGTTACAAGTTGCGAGTTGTCAAAGGAAGATGATTCCCCTTTTGTTAGTGAAAAAGAGTATAGATCTATGATTGGCAAGATACACTATGTTGTTCATAGTAGACCAAACATTGCTCATGTTGTTGGATTAGTGCCTGGATTTCAAAAAGAGCCTAAGGATAGTCACATGGTTTCTATGAAGATAATTTTTAGGTATCTCAAAGGCATAGTAAACTATGGTTTATGGTATCACTATAAAGGAGATTTCACTTTGGATGTCTTTACTGATGATGATTGGGTAGGTAATATGGATGATCAGAAAAGCACAATCGGTGGAGCTTTTCTACTTGGAGGAAGATTAGTGGCATGGACAAGTAAGAAACAAACTTGTGTTTCTCAATCTACAGCTGAAGCAGAGTATGTAGATACATCCATGAATTGCATGCAGGCAATATGGATGAGACATGTGGTAGAAGGATTCAAGATAGATATTTCCAAACTGGTGACTATCTATTGTGATAATACAAGTGCAATAAAAATTTCTAAGAATCCTGTACTTCATTGCAAAACCAAGCATATTGAATTGAAGTATCACTTCCTAAGAGAAAGAGTTCAAGAAAAGGAGGTGAAGATGGAATATGTGAAGAGTAAAGATTAGTTAGCTGATATCTTTACTAAGCCCTTATCGAAGGCTACCTTTGAGTTTCTTAGAGGTAAACTAGGGGTTAGACCCCTACACCGGAAGAACTAGAATGATGGAGATCAATCAATCTTGTGGATTTCATGTTTATTTTTCACTAAGGATTGATGAAGGTGAAGGCTACTCCTTTGGGGGAGCAAGTCTGATGTAAATTTCTAATTTAATGCTCTGTTATAATTTTTCTGATTTGAGTAGCAGAGATGATGGAAGAGGCATCAACAGAATTGAAGACAAGTGATGCATTTACATCTTTAGCATTGTTGTCAAAGGGGGAGAAGAAAAGAAATCAGATATGGAAGTTGAAGATATGATTGAGAGAAGCAGTGGTTAAGGGGGAGATGACAAAAGGATGAGAACCGTTAGATGATGTGATATCAACAAGCAAGCTGCAAATGATGATGTTACTTTGATTGTATATCTGATTTGTATTTCTATCAATGCCAAAGGGAGAGATTGTTGGAATTTGGCATAATGATGCAGATGTAGGTGATGTAGTTGAAGTATGATGACTGCACCAGTAAAGGAATGAAGTGTACTTGTGATGAAGAGATTGAGATTTTATGAATAGATGACATGATAAGTTATTTATGTTGTCATTGATGGCAACTGCTATCATATGATGCAGGTGATGAATAATGATGAACAACAAATACCCTGACTGGTACTGAGAGGGGGGGTGAATCAGTACATACAAAAACTTCTTCACAACTTATCAAGTTAAAACAATATTAATCGGTTGTCTTCATCACTGAACTATACCATGTAAATATCAGTTAAACATGGTAAGACTTCAGGCAGCTTAAACCGGTAAAACTAAATACTTCAAATATCATTCAACACTTGATATCTACTTCACCCATATACATATGCATGTGTTGTATCAGTAATACCATAACCATTAGCTTTGCATGCATAATCACCTAAACAAAGAATACTCAATCATCACATAAAAAATACACAACTCATGACACACAAATTTTTCACGTGGTAACCCAAATGGGAAAAACCATGGTGGGGATGAATACCCACAAGCTTATTTTGAACTCTTTTGAAGCTCGCTCTTTTAGGAGCCTAGTCCGGTTAAAGACTTTATAATAAGGTTCTGCTAGGAACCGATCCTCTTAAAGATCACCCAGTTAAGGGATGGCTATATACCCTGTTAAAGGTTGAAACCCTGTTAAAGGTTACCTCATTAGAGGATTTAAAGAACTCAATGAACTTGATTCACCAGGTTAGAGGATTTACAACAAGCCTATTAAAGCTAATCGGTCAAGGGATTTTCCTTCTATTGAAATGATTAGAAGTCAACAGGTAAAGTTTTGATCTGATAACAACACTACTTGCTAAGGCAAATCCTTTTCAGTTCCTCTACTCTACAATCACACTGTGTAGTTTTCCACTCATTGGTCTGGCAAGTATCTCATCACTCAGATACATACACAACATTTGCCAACAACAACAATAATAAACATCATTGACCTTATAAACAACAATTAGGTCGGTAGCATAAAACCTAAACCCTAAGTATTTTAGGTTTACAATTACAAGCGGTCCAATCCTGACCATCCAAACACTTTACATAGAATTAAATGATCTAAACAGATCTCAAGTCACTTTGCATCATCCGATCTTCACCGCATCTAGAAAACGGTAACCCATCACACACTCTTCATACAATACTCAAAAAATTGCACATTCCCGAGGTAGGCATTCAATGCATTTGATCTTCACGCACAAAATCCTCAAGGAAATCCTTAACATGCACACAACTGACGTGGCATCTTGATCCTTATTCTTAGAGTTCACAAAACACCATTGGTTGCACCGCATAGATCATACCGGAAAACCTAAAACTAAATAGAGACTACCAACTGGTAGTAACACTTAGTGAACCCTGACACCAGTCCACTACATCCCAGTTGACCAAAACCACTTCCAATATTCATACCGGTGTACCTTCTTGAGCATATATGACATCAATGACAACATACTTTGTTACCGCTTCATCATATGCCAACAATCTCCCCCTTTGGTATTGATGGCAATACTCGGTGTATCATTGCTCAGTATCTGTACCATGCTCAATAGCATATATCGGTTGTCATATACTAGTTCAAAGATCACAACCACCACCATCTGGACTAGTTAGTATGTACTAGTTAGTATGTACTCTTCCATATATCTTCATCATCAAATATCTTCTCCCCTATACACTAGATATCATTTCCCCTATCATATATCTTCTCCCCCTTTGACAATAATGCCAAAGTGGAGGCACAAGCTTCTATACTCCAGTATGTTGCTCCCTCTATGAAGTAGCATCCTTCAACACATCAAACTTGTAAGATTTGTCACTATGGTACCTGACTGATGTGGAGCATACAACTTTTAGTTTACTTCATGAAGGGACAAAACCCCTAATTCACCTCTCAAATAGGTAAATGTAGTCTTCAGTAAGGGCTTAGTGAATATATCTGCTAGTTGCTCCTTACTGGAAACAAGTTCTAATACAACCTTTTTGTTTTGAACCTTCTCTCTCAAGAAATGATACTTGAGCTCAATGTGCTTAGTTCTAGCATGCAATACTTGACTTTTGGAAATATTGATTGCACTAGTATTATCACAAAAAATACTCATTGGTTTAGATGTAGGCACTTTGAAGCCATTCAGTACATGCTTCATCCAAATTGCCTGAGTGTAGTTCATAAATGCTACCACATATTCTGCTTCAGCTGTAGACTGAGAAATACAACTTTGCTTCTTGCTTGTCTGGGAGACTAGTCTTCCACCAAGGAAGAACACTCCACCAGTTGTGCTTTTTTGATCGTCCACACTACCTACCCAATCTGCATCAGTAAACACTTTGAGATTAAAATCACCATTGTATGGATACCACAATCCATAGTCAATAGTCCCTTTCAGGTATCTAAGAATTTTCTTGGACTTTTCTAAAAATGAGCCACAATGGCCACTGCATGAGCAATGTCTGATCTGTTGTGTACCACATAGTGTAGCTTACCAATCATTGACCGGTACTCCTTCTCATTCACCAATGTTGACTCATCATCCTTAGTCAATTTACAGTCGGTCACCATTGGTGTACCAACCGGTTTTCTCTCCTCCATGCCAAAGGTCTTCAATACCTCTTTGACGTACTTGGACTGGGAAATAAAGATTCCTTCTTTCATCTGCTGAATCTGTAGACCAATGAAGAACTTTATCTCTCCAATGAGAGACATCTCAAACTCTTTCTTAATTTCTTTTGCAAATGCATGGCTCATTTCATCATCTCCTCCAAAGATTATGTCATCTACAAACACTTCACAGATCAAAATCTGATCACCTTTAGATTTCAAGTATATGTTACTGTCCTTACTTATTCTCTAAAATCTTATTTTCACAAGATGAGAGTGTAACCATTCATACCATGCTAGCACAGCTCACCAGATTTCAAGCCTATCTATGGAGATGATGAACAACTTTTTTATGTTGCACAACGAAGGTCTTTGCCTCTAAGACAAGGTATGCCACAAGATAAATTGTCATTTTCTAATCCTTATATGAACTTCAATGCACAAAATAATCAGTGGAAACCTCCATATTCCCAAAATTTTGGAAATTATACTCCTCATTCTTGGAATAACTCTCCAAACCCTTGGCCTAATTATCAAAGTCCCTCACCTCAATGGCAGTAGCCACAAGGGAATTGGTCTCCCCCTCAAGGTAACTGGCAACAATCACCACAATGGAGGGGACGACAACAATGGGAAAACCAGTTATCAGGTTTCCTGCAACCACAACAATAGTCCCAACAGTCGGCTTTAATGCCACCAACTCCTAATGCCACTCCATCCAAGCAAACTCAATTGCACACTTAGCTTGTGCCAAATCCAAATAAAAAACCACTCCAGCAACAACAAGTTTTTTCGACTGATCCTAATAACTATCCTACATAATCTCTCAATATAAGTGATATTCATTTGCAGTCAAGGACAACACTGCCTACTCCATCTCCTCTAGTCATAATAGAGTTACCATCAGAGGAGACTTCTTAGGAAACCATACCTAATAAATTTAGAAACCCTGAGCAGGTTCAACAGTTCGAAACTTCAAATACACCTATATTAAGTCCCCTATTTCCTCAAAGATTGCAGGTAGAAATGTTTAGGCAGTAGGATGATATAGCTTTTGATCTTATTGATCAGCTAAAACATATATGTGTCAAGATTCCACTGTTTCAAGATATTAAAGACATTCCCATATATGGAAAAGCTATTAAAGAGGCATGTTTGAAGAAACCTAGAAGAAAGAAAAAAGACCCAAAAAGAGTGCATGTAGTAGGACAATTGGCTAATATTATGTTAGGGAAAAATTGTTGTCCCTAAATATTCTGACCTACGTAGCCCTATTGTCAAGGTAGTTATTAATGGAACTCAAATTAAAAATGCCTTGATAGACTTAGGAGCAACCATAAATGTGATGACTAAGGATGTCACGCAGCAACTCAACATTACTAGTCTTAGATCAACTCCAACGGTCCTGCAGCTTGTTGATAGCTCTATTGTTCGGCCTGAAGGGATTGTTAAAGATATTTTTGTTACATTAGATTCTTGGGAATATGTAGTTGATTTTATAATCCTCTCTCCTAAGGCAAAATTAGGTGGATATTCAATTATTTTGGGAAGAGCTTGGCTTGCAACAACTAATGCATATATACGTTGTAGATCAAGAGATATGTAAATTTCATATGGTATTACTACTAAAACAATTGTGCTTTATTCTCCAGCACAACCACAACTTGATCAAGAGCGAGTAGTATGGCTAGACATGAAGAAGTAGAGGAAATTAATTATGTTCAACAACTAATGATATAAGCAAGGGAACCATTCATAACACTTCAAGAGGATGATATAGTACTCTCTAACATCATAAGAAATCATTATGGATCAGCTCAACTGTCATTGGGTTTACCAGTAAGTCCTCTGCATATTCTTCTTCCATCTGCATGCTCTTTAGATTCTCTTGCAGCCATAAACACTTTTCACACATTGCTACCAAAGGAGATTAAAACCTCTTATCTATGTGAAATATCTAATGTTGAGTCAATAACCCAAATAGAGGTTGTTGCAAGAAGAAATCTAAATATCAATAGTCAATTAGCAGCAAATCAAAGATTGTCATTAACAGAATTAGTCAAATCCTAACAACAAGCTTTTGCATGAGATTATCATGATATGAAAGGATTAAATCCTACATTCTGTACCCATAGGATTTATACCAAAGAGGAGTGTAAACCAATTAAATAGCCTCAGTGAAGGATTAATCTTGTTTTAAAGGAAATAGTTAAAGAGGAACTACAAAAGTTGCTTCATCCAAGATTCATTTGCCCTATTTCAAACAGTTAATGGGTTTCTCCTCTAGTTATAGTTCCAAAGAAAAGAGGGAAATGGAGAGTTTGTGTGGACTATAGGGAGCTCAACACCACTACCAAAAAGGATCACTTCCCACTTCCATTTATAGATCAAGTGTTAGACTCTCTAGTAGGTAAGCAATACTTTTCATTTTTGGATGGGTTTAGTGGTTATAATAAGATCACAATAGCTCCAGAAGACCAAGAAAAGACCACTTTTACTTTCCCTTGGGGCACATATGCCTATTCAGTCCTTCCTTTTGGTTCATGTAATTCTCCTGCAACCTTTCAAAGGGTTGTCCTCAATATATTTTTAGACATATCCCATGATTGTATGGAAATTTACATGGATGACCTTACTACTTATGGGACTACATTTAAGGAGGCATTACAGAATTTGACCAAAGTATTGCAGCGGTGTGAAGATCACAATTTATCCCTAAATAGTGAAATTTTTTTTATGATGATGCAAGAAGGAATAATGTTGGGACACCAAATTTTTCAATCAGGTATTCAAGTAGATCCAGCCAAAGTTGAAGTAATACTTGCTCTTCCTACCCTTGTTAAACAAAAGGATGTAAGAAGTTTTCTAGGTCATACAGGGTACTATAGGAGATTTATCAAGGACTTTAGTCAAATAGCAGGACCATTATATTCTCTATTGATAAAGGATGCTAAGTTTGAATAGACAGTTGCGTGTGAAGAAGCATTTTCTAAACTAAAAGGATCCTTAACCTAGGCCCCTATGCTTAAAGGACCTGATTGGTCAATTCCTTTTCACATTCATACAGATGCGTTTGATTTTGCAATAGGAGTGGTTTTGGGGCACAAGCAAAGAGTTTTGGAAAATGCAATTTATTATATCAGTAAAAATTTACAAGGACCAGAACTATGTTAGACACAATGCACTACTGAGAGGGGGGTGAATCAGTGGTTCTTAATATTTTACCCTTTAACTAACTTATGTGTGTATGCCAGTTATGGGATCTAACACAATGGAGACATACCAGTTAGTGAGGAGACCAACTCAAAACAATCACACACAAAGAGGCATCTCATAACACTAGGATGTACGAAGAAAACCCAAGATGAGAAAAACCTTGGTGAGCAATGTTGCTAGAGTCTACTACTCTGATCTTGCCTCACAATGAAAACATTGTTACAAATTTTAGGGCATCAACCCTTGACTTTAGGGAACCAACCCAAGGAGCTACAACCCCTAACTTTAGGGCACCAACCCAAGGAGATACAACCCCTGCACCGAGATACAACTCAATGTTCACCATGAAAACATCAAATACAAAGGTAGTAATCTATCTATAAGTGAATCTTGTAACAACTCAATACAATCTCCCCTATCGGTAAGGTATCTCCTCAGCCTTACCAGTTCTTTGCTCACTCTGAATGAATCTTCACCAACTCAGTCACTATCCTACTGGATCTTCTCTTCTTACACACTACTCTCTTGTCTCATTACTACTGCTTACTAGTTCACCTTCCTCTCTGCCAATTCTCACTTCCTTCATCTCTCTTCTTCTCTCCACCGATACTATACTTAGTCGGTTATATGATTGTCTACTCTGCGGCTTCTTTCACCTTTTCTCTGTCAGTATGGACACTACTAGTTCTTCTCTTCTTTTGATTGAAAACTTCAACCTGGTTCTCCCTCACTCTTATTCTCTTCTCAGATACTCATTGAGAACTTGGCTATTTTTCTCTCACATGCAGAAGTAACACTTAGTCACTTTGCAACAACACAATCTTCTTCCATTCAACAACACCTTAACTATGTCTTTGGCCTTCATATTTATAGCCAGGTTTTCTTGCCAAATCCCAATTCAAAATCTAGGTGGTGAGGGTTTCCTCACCATCCTCAAGGAAAATCAAATCCAATCAAATCTTGTTCGATATGATCTCTTTGACATCCATCTACACAACTCCGCCATTAACACGCCTTCTAAAATATGCCTTCCTTCTTCAGAAACCTGTAAATGATCTATCAGCATACTTCTTGGTCAATCACCATTAATGGCATGATGGGTTACTTTAGATACTCTGATCTTCTCAATCAGTCTATCCTTATTCTCTCTTGTCTATTTAATCTCAAGCCGCACACTTCTGCAACTTTACCTCAAGCTTCACAGTCTCCTTTAATATCGACCAACTCTACATCTAACCCGTCAGTGTACATTCCATCTTCATCTGATGCAAGTTCGCCACCTTGATTCCATGTGGAATCCAAGTCGACCTTTTCTGCCACCTTGAATCTTCATGTCGGTCCTCATAGGGTCATTGACCAAACATTCTGTTGATTCCTCCATTCTGCCAGTTTACTAACCCTGTCGGTACCTCATACTCTACCGGTTCACTCATCATGTATGCACTCTATTGAATAATCGATGGAACACTTAAACCTATCTTTGGACATGACTAACCTAAGCATTTACATTCCCATTAGGTAGGATTCTTCTGTGCTTGCACCTTGTCCGTGTTACCGGTGGGATTTCATACTAGTTACCACTCTTGATGACATAATGTCACATCAACATTCAACGAGCTCCATCTTTATCAGGTGAGAACCTTATCTTCCTTGTCTCTTCTCTGATGTTTCACTAGTTGACATAATATGTCAACTATCAGCAATCCAGATTCTAGTAAATGTGTTTGCTGGAGGGCAACATGCTTTCATTCTTGTTAGTGAGACACATTGATGACACCAAGTCATCACACTCCAACTGTTATGCATCAACCTCTCTTCAGTATTCTGACATCTCATGTATATTCCTACAAACTCTCCATCATTATTCTTCATCAGCCCAATTCTACTCTTATCTAGTTTGTCAACATGACAAACACATCATCTCAACTCCTCATTCATCCTTCACTGTCCTGGTAGCACACCTTGCATGTCCGGTGTGTATTTCTGATCTCATACTCTGGAGGCTTCCTCATCTTCCACTTGTACAACCAATTTTTGACATATGTCATCCTGTGCACAGAGGGAACATACTTTGTCAACCTATCACCAAGCCTATGATAACGTCTTCATCCGGTGGGAGTCATGCTAGCTATCCTTACACTAGCACTCTGGTGGCCTGCTCATACTTCTACTTCTCTGGTGTACCAAGCAGTATTCTGCCACTTCAGCATCATCATGTAATCTCTTCACCTTGATTGTATGCAACATCATAACAACAACTTCTTGTTCACTAGCTGACGTCAATGTCAGTGATACGGGTAACATCCTATATCAGTTGACATCAATGCCAACAAACTGAATTATATTGTTATTGAAAAGAAAATGTTAGTTGTCATCTATACCCTTAATAAGTTCAGACACTATATAACTGGATATCAAATATTTGTGCATACTGATCATGTAGCCATCAGGTTCCTTATGAAAAAAAGCTCCATGATAGGAATATTGGCATGATGGTTGTTGTTAATGCAAGAATTTGATATTACTATCATAGATAAACTAGGGAAAGCAAATGTAGTGGCAGATTTTATGTCAAGGATTCAAACACCAGACAATGTTGAGTTCATTGATGATTCTTTTCTAGATGAGCATTTTATTTCCATTACTTTGAATAGTCCATGGTGTGCTGACATAGCTAACTACCTAGCAGCTAACAAGATACCCCCACATTTCTCACCTAAAGAAAAAATATTGCCAGTAGAAAAGAGTTTCAACTTCTCATGGATAGGAGATTGCTTATTTTATACACAACCAAATCAATTTATGAGGCGTTGTGTAAGGGAAGATGAGACATATGATATACTTTGCACTTGTCATGATGAGCCTTGTGGAGGTCACTATGTAGCCAAAAGAATAGCTCTTGAGATATTAACTACAAGGTACTATTGGCCAATCTTGCACAAGGATGTAGGTAAATACAATAGGAAATGTGACAAATGTCAAAGAATGGGAAGACCAACTCGGTCTGATGAAATGCCTCTACACCCTTAGGTGGTTGTTACACAATTTGACAAATGGGGCCTAGACTTTGTTGGGCCAATTGATTCATCATCAAATAGTCAATCCTACATTCTTTTTTGTATCGACTATGTCACTAAATGGGTAGAGTCAAAGCCTTCAATCATGCCAAAGATAATAAGGTAGCCACATTTTTATATGAAGAAATATTCACTTGGTATGAAGTTCCTAGAGAAATAGTAACAGATCAAGGGGCACAATTCACTTCCACTCTGATCATAACCCTGGTTAATGAATACAATGTCAGGAATAGGAAATCCACTCCTTATCATCCTCAGGCTCATGGACAAGCATAGATCACCAATAGGGAGCTTGAATCAATATTGACCAAAATAATAGCACTCAACATAAAAGATTGGTCTAGCAGATTATTTGAAGTTGTATGGGCTTATAGAACCACTTGGAAAACTACAATGGGGTTTACACCATTTGAAATGGTATATGGGACAAAAACAATGATCCTTGTAGAGTTTGAACATAAAACTTTGAGAACATCTATCTCCTTAGATATGACTCTTTTTGCAACACAAGAAGCAAGGCTCCTACATCTTAATGTCGTAGATGAGATAAGAAAGTCTACCTTGTAGCATACCGAATCTATTCAAAACCAACACATGAAGTGGCATGATCACTATATAAAAGATAAATCATTCAAGCCAGGTGATTGGGCTCTTCTCTATGATTCGAGATATAAAGATAATTTGGGAAAATTACAGACATGGTGGTTAGGACCTTATGAGATAGTTGAAAAATTCTCTAATGGTGCTATCAGATTATCTACCATAGATCCTATTAAGTTTAAATTGTTAGCCAATGGTCATCAACTGTGTTTATACCATAAACCTCTTAGCAAAGATGACTTTCTACAACAATTTTCCACTGCCAAGCATGTCGAGATTCCTACAGCAATTGGTGATGGCTTTGCCATCACCACTCCATCTTAAAATTTTTGCCGCATGATCATAATAAATACTTCCACATCTAGAGGGAGTACTTTTCTACATAATAAATATTCCATTTCGTATTCACTCATTTTTCTCATTTCACTTCATCCATTTCTGCCTCATTTTCCATGCATGGCGGCTCAATGTCTTCAAGCTGTAGTCATTCTCACATGATGTTAGGTATGCTCATGTGTATTTATTTTTGTTGCATGTATATAATTAAACCATATTACCTATAATTATGATACTGTCCTTTTTTGGTCCTCCTCCGCATGTGTGGACACCTATGAAACCTTAGGTTGGGGGGGGAAGTATGCTGATAATGACTCTAGCAGATAATTTTGATGTCCTCTCAGATTGCGTTTTATTTTTTAAATTTCTAGTTTGAGGTGATATCTTGTATTCTACTTGTCTACCCACTTAGAGATATTTTTAGATTGCAGCTAGGTTCCGACCAAGTAAAGGCACATTGAGTATAATCTAGTGCAGAACTTAGTGTAGAAATTGGGCAGATTTATGCCATTATAGAGTTGAAAGTGTTATCACTACAATGGGTGATCCACCTATTTGTCATGAGCTGACAGTCCTTGAAGTTCTTCTTCAAGACTAGGATTGTGAACCAATATTCCGTAACAGTGGATGGCTCGATTATTTTTTGAAGATGACGAAGTTTAATGAAGAAATTGCAAGGGAATTTACCCACACACTTTCAAATGGAGAATCTTAGGTAAAAGGTTTGAGAGTCGTGGTTATAGAGAAATAGATAGCAGAGGTAATTGAGTTACCAACAAATGGGGAAAAGTACTCAGAATCCAAGGATGCGCACAGTGCAAGAGAAAAATTTACACGTCTGGGAGACCCCCCATTAGTAGTAGATAGACAAGGAACTGGGCGATAATCTCTTCCACCTGAATGGAAAGCAGTAGCATTGTATGTTTTAAAGTATTTAACCTATGAAGGAAGGCTCTCATGTCTACATTCCAATCACTTCAAGCTTCTAAGTCATCTACACCATGGAAGGAGGATGAATGTTCGAAGCCTATTGTAGAACCTTCTTTCCATAAGTGCAACAGAGACCCAGAAAGGTAGGCCTCACTCTGTTTCTCATCATTGCCTAATTAGGCTATTAGTTGAAAGATTTTTGAGAGAATTATTTGGAATGAATCTATTGAAATTAGAATGTTTAGGGTTGAGAACATGGTTATAGAGGAGCCACTTCCATCTCAGGAACAAGAAAATTTGGAAAACCTTGAAAAACCTGGTTCCCCTCTTGAACCCTCATCCTCCATGATATCATCAAAGAAAAATATTCCTATAGAAGAGGAACCCTTACAAGAAGAAGCTACAATAGGGGTTCCTTCTCAAAGTCTAAGAAAAACTAGGGCTTCCACACAAAAGGAAAAGGGCAAAGAAAAAAGGTTGACATAGAACATAAGGAAGAGAAAAGTAAAAGTGAGAATTTACCCCCTCTTGTGGCTAAGAAAAGAAAAGTTGTAAAACCAGTTTCTCCAGTAACCATTGAAGTGGTTGAAGAGTTGGCTACAGGAAGTAGTCCTACAGTTGAAAAAGGAAAATATTAGAGAAGTAGTGGTAGGCTCCGTAAAAATCTTAAAAACCAAGACCAATCAACAGAACCAAATATTACCATCCTGATTGACTCCCCAGAACAAGAACAACATAGTCCACTTCACGATAATGTCCCTCCTTATCCACCTAATGAACCCCAAAGGGAACAAGAACTTCATCTGCAACAAGGGGGTAACTCCATAATATTGAGCAACCTCAGAAAGAAGTAGGTTTTTAAAGGCTGGATAGCTTAGCATCTACTATAGAATAGGTTATTGAAGCAGGGAGTGTTGGAATTCTACACTCATATGAGAATAGTTGATGTTGTCATTGATGGTAACCAACTGGCAACAGGTTTCTTCATGCACCGACAGACATCAACACCGTCAAGCACTTACATCGGCATTCAAATTATATCAAAAATAAAGTATACTAGCACCCAAGCCAACATATGACAAGTTTTGTTTGTGTGAATTATATTGTATAAATAATTATCTTTTGTAAGCCGACTTGGTATATTGTATAGACTCATATATTTATGAGACCTTATAGGTCATTTTGTAGAAGGAGATATGGATGGATGAGTAGGAAATTATTGTATAAGGTGATATAGTGGACAACGAAGGTTAAGGTATCTATCTGAGCTTAAACTAGTACTGAACTAGGCATGAGAGATGCTATTTTGAGCAGTACATTGTATTGGATTTAATTATCCATTTTTTAGTTAGTGAGACTCTTGATTGAGCAGTGAGATCTAGGCCGTTGGCCTTCCTGCATGTGTAGGCCCTTATTGTAAGTAGTATTTATTCATTGGCCAGTGAGTAAATATTATGGGTCACAAATCCCATCAAGGTTTTTCCCACACCGGGTTTCCTCATTAAAAGTCTTGTCTTATGGTGTATTTGTATGTTGTCTCTATTATTTCTGTTTACTGCATTAGTTCTTGTTTATCGATACATTGTTTTGAGTTAGAAAGTTATAAATAAGTTTAAATATTCAACTAACTAGTTAGACACTAATTCACCCCCCTCCCCTCTTAGTGTCTTTGGGAATGTCATTGAATCTAACAATTGGTATCTGAGCCTGGCCCTTTATTTGCAAAAGCCTAACAGCTTGAGGAAGATTTTGAAACTGGTACAAATGGAGAATTTGAGAAAAGAGTTGGAAGGAGCTCTTGAAGATTTTGATGTAGAAAAATTGAAGAATATCAAACTTGAAGATGATAAAAGGACTGTTAAGGAATTCATTAAAGGACTTCAGGAGAACTTGGTTATAGCACAAAATAAGAGAAAAGAACTTCATGAGAAAATGTAGAATGATGATGATGAAAAGGAAACTCTTAGAGACATTGAAAATAAGTTAAGGCAAGAGAACAATAACATGAGGAATGAAATGCAAGATATGACTATGAGGTTATGTAAGGATATTGAAGATAGGAAGAAGAATGAAGAAGAGTTGACTAGGAGACTCAATGATGCAAGAAATGAAAATCTGACACTTTGTCATGAGAATGATATGCTAAAGACAAATTTGATTCACATGCAACATGATAAGGAGGAGCTTACAAGACAAGTTGGCATTCTAGAAAATGAGTTGATCATTGCAAATGAACACAAAGACAAATTTAAGAAAAGTTCAAAAAGGCTTGATGACATGCTGAAAAGATAGAAACTAGATGGAGATACAGTTGGACTTGGATTTGAAATTGGAGAAAGTTCCGGTAATGCAAATTGGTAAGATAGCCTAATGCTTATAAATTTAATGGGAAATGTTTCAATTGCAACAAGTTTGGTCATAGAGA
Organism: Cryptomeria japonica; assembly: GCF_030272615.1. Taxonomy (NCBI): domain Eukaryota; kingdom Viridiplantae; phylum Streptophyta; class Pinopsida; order Cupressales; family Cupressaceae; genus Cryptomeria; species Cryptomeria japonica. The sequence continues at coordinate 368,706,445 of NC_081414.1, read as the reverse complement.
AAATCAGTGCAGATTTAGAAATAATCAAAATACAAACTAACCCACTGGTCAATGTTCCAAATGCAACAAAGTTGGTCATAATTCATAAAATTATAGAATGAATGTGAAATGCTATGTTTGTGGTATATTTGGGCATTTATCTAATCAATGCATAACACAAATCGGTCAAGGATATGGAAAGGCCATTTGGAGGAATAATGTAACTTGTTATGCATGTAACAAGATTAGACATATTGCAAAATTTTGTAGAAGCAAGACTATATCAGTGAACAATAAAGGATCTAGTGTGAAGGGAAAAGAAAAGGTAAATGAAATAAAAAAAGAATTTTCAAAACAATGGATTAAGAAGGGAGATCAGAAAGTTGATGAATCTATCTCTGCATTGGTAGAACAGAGTAACCCTCCACCAGTAGGAGATTCTTCATCTAACTAAGGAATAATCCTTAGGGGGTATTGCAGCAAATTGAAAATCATACATTCTACCCTTGGTTGATGGTGAGAAGATACATTTCTTCTTTACTGGTAGATGTGTTAAGTTTTCACTTAACCGACAAGCATTTAATGTGGTTTTAATGAACCTTTTTGGCTAAAAAGCACCAAAAATCCCTCATTTTTGACTCACTGAGCATTCAAACAATCAGAGAGCACAAAAATGAGCAAGGGAATTCTAAGGTGAAGCTACAAAGTGACTTTCAGGCATTCAGAGAATTTTAGTTAAGAGGTATTTATCAAAATGGCAACTTCATCTTTTGTTCCTGAGTTTATTGCAAAACCTATCATTGTTGAAAAAATCCAATGCCCTAGACCGATGTTTAAGATTATCCCTGAGATTACAAAGTAGGATGATTCTGTCAGAGCTTTTTCAAAAATTTCAGAGGGTGTAACATTTGTTGAAGACCCTAGAATCTACATACATTGCAACATAGAAGACCTAGGGATTGAGGATTTGAAGAAAATATTTAATGAGGTTATTACTGATGAATAAGGTGTGATTAAACCTGAACATAAGATTGTGGAAGACTTAGGTTTTGTAGAAATATTAAACATTCCATAATTTCCAAAGGAAGTTGTACGACTTGTACTGAGCAGAGTTCATGTGGTTAGAGTCAATTTGCTAGATAACCAAGGAAGCAATTAAGGTAGTTACTGGTTTACCCTCAACCGATAGTAGGCCTAATAAAACCAAGAAAATAACTAACAAAAGTGTGACAAGCTTAACTAGAGCCACATCTGATAGCGGTTCACTTAGAGTCAATGATGTTAAGGATATAAACGCGAGATATGTAAGTATGATACTTGGATATAAAGAAACATATGCTAATAGATTGAATTCGGTTTCTAGCCTTTGTATTCACAATGCATATGATATGGTGAACAATAATGCTAAAATTGATGTTTGTGAATGGCTTAGAGATGAACTGATTGACAATTTGAAGAAGATTAAGGGAGATAAGAAAGGTACTTTCCATTTTGGGAACCTACTAGTATGCTTAATACTATACTTTACCAAAGAGATACCCAACATAGGTCACAAAGATTTTGGTTATGACATTCTGGTAGGCAAACAAATTCAAGAAGCTTTCACCGGTATGGGCACTGACAGTGATAAGAACATTGCATATTAATTAAAAACATTTCAAACTAAGATGAGAGCAAGAGAAAGGTTACTAGAGAGCATAATTGACAAGTATGACAAACAAATTTGTTTTGTCATTAAGCAAGATGAAACTTGGATGGAAGCAGTAAGCCCTAGAACTATTTGGGTCACTAAGATGGGTTATGAGGTAGACCTACTTGTTCTAGAAACATATGCAAAATCCCTACTTGATGCACATAGGGACCCATCTGAAGGAATATTTGGTAATGTAGAAAGAAATGAAGAAAAGGGACAAGTTTATCAGAGATGCCTCTAAGAAGGCTAGTGAAATTAAGGAAAATGTCATGAACATCAGTGGTATATCAACTAGTGAGCTTAAAGGACTGCAACCGGAAGCACATGTTTCACCGGTTGTGACATCTTCTGATAATGATAGTAGCAAGGCTACTGAGTTTAAGTGAGTGGAAAGGAAAAGTAAAACCCCACAAGTACCTTCTCCTTCTCCTAAGAAAACCAGAACACAGAGAAAGAAACAACAGGTAGGTAGGGAACTGAAGAAGAAACTTACACCAAAGAAGAAACAAACACTAGTTACCCCTACACTAGATGATCTACTAAATGAAATAACACAAGGCAATCTGGTAAATGTAAATAAATGGTATCATTCCTTTAAGGATTCTGACAAACAAACTATTGAAGAAAGCATTATTTTACATTTGTATATTTACAAGAAAGTTTTGATAGAAGTAATTGAAGATTTACCTAATGATTTATACATGAGACTAGAAGCTAAAAGGCTATCTATGATTGAACTGGACAAGAAATTGAAAGTTGAAGCAATTTTGGTTGTACATTTAGTAAACTCTAAGGAAGAGATAGATGAGCTTATATCTGAAGCTAACCGGTCAGTATTTTTCAGTGGACACCGACAAGTAAGATTGATGGCTGGAAGGGTTAAGGAAATTGTAGATGAGACTGTAGTTAAATGGGACATATTTTTTGTTGAGAAGGAAAAGCAAGAGGAAAGAAACAGACCAAAAGTGGACAAGACATTCAAGATATATCAGAAAGATAAGGGAAAAGGTAAAGAAGGTGGTGTACCTACTATAAAAGTAACAGATAACATCCCTCCACCAGCTCAAGACACCCCTCCATTAACTTCAACATCACTGGTACATACATAAAATCAACCGGATAAGGCAATTTTTGAGGTAACTCATGATGATACTAACCCGGAGTAAGAAATACTTTTTACCATGAATTTGGATACACAGGACATAAACATTGTTGTGGAAAAAGAGACTGCAGAGGTTAAGGCAGATGATGTCAAGGACAGTAAGATCTCTGAGATACTGTCACACACTGAAGCTAGGATACCGGCACAAGCTGAGCAACCAGAGACTGAGAAACCTATAGAGGTTAAGACAACTAACATGAAGCAACCAGAATCAGGGAAACTGACAGTTGAAGAGGTACTTGTATAAACTGAGAAACCATCAAAGGTAGAGGCACAAACACAAAAAGATCCACTGGAAGGAAATGAAAGTAAAGAGCAATAGATTTTTGGCAATAAGGAACAAATAATAAAGGTAGTTGGAGAATCTAGTACATCAGTAGGAGAATTCAAACCCATGAATATAACAGAGGTTATTTTGGATTCTATCAAGAGGATAACATATTGCAATGCCTTAGCATTTAAGGCAATTGATAACACTTTACCTATCTTGAAAATGATTGCACCTAACTATCAGATAGAGCACATTAATGCTTCTTTAGGTAAACCTCATAGAGGATATAGATGAGGAGATCAAGAAGACACAGAAAGAAATTGATGACATAACGGACAATATGATAGGTTCATCTGAACTTACATCAGTTTTTGAGAAGGAAATGATAGTTTTTGAGGAGAAGCTGGAGAAACTTGAGAAAGAGAAGGCAAGAATAAGGCTGAAGGCCTGGGAACTAAAGAATAAACTTGGTCTGAGGTTGGATAGTCTAATTACCCATAGAGTTGAACTAACTAAGGCAACAATTCCTAGAGAATGATCACTAGAGCATCAAATGCACTATCTCACTAGTATGATCCAGCAAACTGAGGAAACTCTAACTGATAGCAACAAGCTTATGCAGAGTTTGAACCTAGTTTTGGTGGACCATTTTCAGATACTAACCAATCGGTTATAGACCTTGAGGTAGAATTTTTGTACTCTTTTGATTATTTATGACATCTTTTTTCATTGATGTCAAAGGGGGAGTAGTGGAGAGAAAAATGCATGTACAAAGGAGATCACATGCTTAGAGGGAGCACATCTTTTTGGATTTTTCTCATGAGTGTTGCCATCAATGCCAAAGGGGGAGATTATTGGCATTATACACTCATATGAGAATAGTTAATGTTGTCATTGATGGAAACCAACCAAAAATAGGTTTATTCATGCACTGGCAGACACCGGCACTGGTAGGCACTTACACTGGCATTGAAATTACATCGGCAATAAAGTATACCGACACCAAGCTGACATATGACAAGTTTTGTTTATGCGAATTGTATTGTATAAATAATTATCTTTTATAAGCTGACTTGGTATATTGTATAGACTCATATATGTATGAGATCTTATAGGTCATTTTGTAGAAGGGTGAGTAGGAAATTATTCTATAAGGTGATATAGTGGATAGCGAAGGTTAAGGTATCTATTTGAGCTTAAACCGGTACTGAACCAGGAATTAGAGATGCTATTTTGAGCAATACATTGTATTGGATTTAATTATCCATTTTGTAGTCAGTGAGACTCTTCATTGAGTAGTGAGCTCTAAGCTATTGGCCTTCCTGCATGTGCACATCCCTATTGTAAGTAGTATTTATTCATTAGGTAGTGAGTGAATATTGTGGGTCACAAATCCCACCGAGGTTTTTCCCACACCAGGTTTCCTCATTAAAAATCTTGTGTTATGGTGTGTTTCTATGTTGTCTCTATTATTTATGTTTACTGCATTAGTTCTTGTTTATCGATACATTGTTTTGAGTTGCAAAGTTATAAATAAGTTTAAATATTCAACTAACTAGTTAGACACTGATTCACTCCCTCCTCTCGGTGTCTTTGGGACTATCATTGAATCTAACAGGGAGCAAAGTTGAAAAGAAGAAACCTAGGGAACCTATTCATAGGCCACCTACTTCCCTTACTAGTTGCAGCGGGAGTTACTCTCTATGAGGACTGGGAATTAGAAAAGGTAAAAATGCAGATGATAATCAACTGACAGAAGAGAATTATTAAACAAAAGGAAGATGAAATTGCTCAGCTTAAAGCTAAGGTGGAAACAATAGCCACCATGGTACCACAACTAATGCAATGTCGAGCTCCTCCTTGTGTTTATTCTCTATATTTAAGAGAACAACACATCAATTTCTAGATGATGAGAATTGTCAGGGATTTAAGTCCCTCATTGTAAACACCAGAAGAATTCTATAGTGCTTATCAGACATCTCCTACAACAATTAAAAATCTACTTAGTGAACTTTATGTACATAACTATGTTGTTCCTAATGATGTCGATTGGAACCCTCTCCTCTATGTTGGAGATATCCAATTGAGAGCTATTATGTCATGGATACTAAATGAAATATCAAGGGAAGAGTAGTTTTAGGTGCATCACAAGGAAGAACTTGAGCTTTCACTACCCTTAAGAGCCGAATAAAGGGAACCTAGGTGACTTTATTTTGATTGGCAAAAGATTGTATATGAGCTAGATTATGCAAAGGATATCCTACCCTTAAGGGAAGAAGAGTATAAATGATACAAACAAATGGCTCCAAGGGATGGACAAGTAGCAATAGAAAATATAGTCCATTGTTGGAATAGCTTAACAAATGAGTTAAGGCAATCTGAGCCACACTCTGCACAAAACTACCATGCAGCCTTAAACAGAGCACCCAAGTATATGCACTTGGGAAGAACAAAGGGACGACATTGGCTACCTCTCAGTTTTCAGCCTCCAATCCTCTTATGGCCATTGATGGGATGCAGGGATAGTGACCCACCATACAATGAAGCAGCAGAATGTACCAGGTAGAAGAGATTGGAGAAAATGGAAGGATTCTACTAGAGCTTATCTGTAGGTGGTTCTGGATAGGTTACTCTAGGCAATTTTTGAATCAATGCCAAAATCCAAAATTTTCCTATTGTTGGAGGATCAGTAGGAAGTTAGGTTAGGGGGAGATGATGAGCCTAAATAATGGCTCTATTTTGATAGATTTTTTATATAATACCTCTACCTAGGTCTTATGATTAGATGACATTTGAATTATAATACTCTCCTAAGTTGATATCTTTTAAGTGTTTTTGAAACTGGTTTAACTTATACCTAAGGATATCATACAATGGTTTTAAATGATACTTCTATGCAAATATATAAAATTAATTATAGATATGGTTTACATTATATCCTGTTAGCATTAGTATATACACATGTTTGTTGTGCACATTAATATCATGATGCAGAGTCAGTAAAGGTGAAGTAAAGACTAAATGACGGTTTAAAGGAGCATCAAGTATATAACCGCAATGCAGACCCAGTTAGAGAAATGCAGTAATGATTGAAATCACTTGACCAGTTCTTCAGTAGACTGGTTTATGAAAACATTTATAATTGTTCTTAGTGGAGCTTAGATCTAGGAAGCGAGTCATGCTATATTTTGTCAGCTGTAGGACAAATATTGTTCTGTTTTCCTATTTTCCTACGCTGACTTCTTCTTCTCTTGTTATTAAATCTTGTTTGCCTATTCTGTAGGAATGTAGTCAATCAATTAGAAATTTTTTATAAGTTTTCTTATAAATAAAGGGATCTCTCTCCTCTCGAGGATAGTAGAGAATGACCATAATATTTGTAATACGTAGTCTTTTGGTATTTTATGTATTTTTCACAGTCAAGATGAAATAAAGAGATCAATATGATTTTGAATGCTTAAACAATTGTAATATGAAGTTCTGGAGATACTCACTCAAGGGGGCCCATTTGGCTAGTAATCCTTTGTATGTTCTAGTAAGTTTTCATACTTCTGTAGTAGTTGTTTTTGCAATTGTCTATTCCTACAGCCAAAATAGCAAAGTAGTTCCTATTGCTTGCCAAAAATTTATCATTTAACAATAGTTGTTTAAAGTAATTTCCAGTTGTAAGATTAAATATTAGTTCATTAAGATTCCATGTGTTTACTTTAGAAGAATTTCCTTTCCTATAGTAATATAGAATGGTTGCGATATGAACTTGGTGCACATATATTGCTAGCCCATTTCAAGTTTACATCCTTGGTTGATAAATAAATGAGCCTTTGCCATAGGAAAGTTAGCTATTCAAGGATATTCAATGTCTGAATTGTGTTTTATTACCTAGCTATCATTCCAATTGTGAGGACCAACACTTGCTAGAGAGATTGCAATCTTGAACAATGAGATGCAATCCATTGTGATGAAGTTGACAAAGGAGATTGAAGATCAGAAGAAGAATGAAGAAACCCTCACTCTGTCACTAAAGGAAAGATCTGATGAATATTGCAGATTGACATCTAAGAATGATCAGTTGAAACTTGAATTGGTGCAATGCAAGAATGATGGACAAGAACTTGAAAGGTAGATCATAATTCTAAGTGATGAGATTTCTACTTGTAATGAGCACAAAGAAAAATTCAAAGCGAGTTCAGCGCAGTTAGATGAGATGATATAAAGTTAGAGACATGGGAAAGATATGCGAGGACTTGGATTTGAGAAAGGAGAATCCTCTAGTTCTAGACAAACTAATCATCATAAGAACAAGAAACCTCTGGTAAGGCAACCTAATGCCTATAAACTTAATAGTAAATACACTATTACACACATATACACACACACAAGGAGACATCACATAACACCAGCATATATGAGGAAAACCCAAGATGGGAAAAACCTCGGTGAGCAATGTTGCTGGAGTCTACTGCTCCAATCCAACCTCATGGTAAAACATAGTTGCAAAGTTTAGGGCACCAACCCCTACCTAATTTATGGGATACAACCCAAAGGAGCACCAAACCAAGGAGATACAACACCTACACTAAGCTACAACTCAGTGTTCACAACAAAAACATCAAATACATAGGTAGTTATCTTGTTACAAGTGAATCTTGCAACCTTTTAAAATGCCTTACTCAGCAGGTGAGATACTTTCTCTATTGCACCGACTCACTCTTCTGCTGCTCTTCAACTGCTACTTCTCTATTGAAAAGCACTATCAATTTACCTCTCTTCATCCTCCTTCACTTCTACTCTGCAAGTATGAACACTACCGGTTCTTTCCTTCAACCGGTTGAAAGCTTCAACCTGGTTCTCTCTCACTTCCACTCTTTTCACAGTTGTTCATTGAGCACTTGGCTGATTTGTTCTCACTTGTAGAAGTCTTCAACTTTGTAATCACACAATATTCCTCTATTCAGCAGTACCTCCCAATCTCTTTGGCATTTTTACTTATAACCTAGATTTCCTGCCAAAAGGCAATTAAAAGTTTAGGCAGTTAGGGTTTCCTCACCATCTTTGAAGCAAACCAAATCCAATCAGATCTTGGACAATCTAATTTTTCTGACATCTTAATGTACATCTCTTCTATAGTCGCATCTCCTCGATCATGCCTTTCATTCATGGAAATTTTCTTTTTTACCCTCATAGCTAATCCTTCAGTCAATCACAAAAGATTTGTTAGGATGTTTCCTTCATCGCCTCAATCTTCTCAATTTCTCTTAGCTAGCTCATAGTTGTCTTCCAGACCTTGAGCCTCAAACCCCTACAATCGTTCTACAGCAAGTCCCATGATTTGTGTGGTCTTTCATTAAAGCCGACCAACCCTGCAACAACCCTGTCAATGTACATTCTATCTTTATCCAAACTTGGGTTTGTCATGTTGACTCCATGTCGACTATCTGCCAACTTGGCACTTCAAGTCGGTCCAAGTAGGATCATCGACCAACCACCCTAATGGTTTCTTACTTCTTCTAGTTTGCTAACCCTTTTGGTCTCAACCATTCTACTGGTTACCTTCTCATATCTGCTCTCATCTTGAATTGTCAAAGGAACTTTCAAACCAGTCTCCAGACTAGTAAGTCCTAAGTATGCTCATTCCCACAATGGGGAGGTCTTCTACAACTTCACCTTTCTTATATAACCGGTATACTTACATATCGGTTACCACTTTTGATGATACCATGTCATCATTATTTCCAAGGCTCCATCTTCTTTTAGTCGGGTCAGATTCCTCTGTTTGTGTCTACTTAGCCTTGCCTTTTCCTTGATTAGCTTTGACCATATTACAACTAGTTTGTCAAGATGACAAACACTTCATACTTCCTCTATACTAGCATCATGCCTTCTCTTTTGGTCTAATGCATAACCCTAATCTCATGCACTTAGGGCATTCCTTCAATTCAATAGTAGATTCAATGTAATCCTTCAAGTGTTTTCCTTTGCCTCTTCACTCTTATCTCTCCAAACTATGATGCACTCAATGCATAATAGGAGATAAGCTCCACTTGCTCGATGAGGTAATCACCCCATCTTATGCATCCTACAAAGCTCTTCATGTGGTCTGATGTGAGCACATTTACTATCATTCATTGCTTCACATGATGGTTGCTTCTTCATCTGGTGGGAGTCCTATTGTTCTCTTTTAGTGTTGAAGTGGTTAAGATAACATTCTACCTCTTCATCACAAGCAACCACTCAAAACACTTCTCCATCTCATCACACAAGTCAAGCACTAACTTGTGTACCGATGACCTATGTGATCATCTTCTTTACCTTTACCTGTGTTCTGCAACACAAGGTGATATCCAAGCTATCACATATTGTACTCCTTCATATCAGTGTTGCACATATATCTCATCTACCGGTGATTATCCCATACCAGTTGACATCAATGACAACACAATGCCAACAAATACAACCACTTATGACAAAGTGGTGAATAAGCCTCAAATTGGTGGTGACCAGCCAACTAGGAAACCAAGAGTTGAAGTTGAGCCATTTGGTAGAGCAGAAGCAAGAAAGAATCATAAGTCAGAATTAGATGAATCTCTCAAATCTGCCAAAGTACAAGGTATGAAGTTGTGCCCCTAATGACCCTAAAAAAAATAATTGATGAAGTTCTTAAGGATGGAAATTTGAAGAATGTTCCTGTGTACTATGAAAATTTTGATGATAATTAGAGAGCAATTAAAGAAGAAGTTTTTCAATACATGGATATTTATAGTAAGGTATTAATAAAACTATTTGTTAGCAGCACCAAAAGAAAATTGAGAGGGGGGGTGAATCAGTTTTCACTGGATCATAAACTTAACCAAAAAAATAGATCTGATAAACTGCAACAATAACAAAGATAAGTAAAATGACCGCACAACACACAAAACCAAGATTTTGATGTGGAAAACCTAGTTAAGGGAAAAACCACAATATGAACCTACCCACAATAAGATGATACTCTGCAAAAGTATGTGAAAATATTACAATGGGGAATACACATGCATTCAGGCACATTGCCTAGATCTCATTGCTCAATGATAGTGACCTGCAAGGCTACAAACCTTAAGGAAGTCTCACTGACTTACAACAAGATTCAGACTACAATCTAGAAGAAATTAACTGCAATAATAACATCTCCAAATGCTTGATGACAGTTTTGGTTAAGTATAATTGTCTACTCTACAACACCGATTTCTCCTTAATACACTATGTTGGCATTCTACACTCTTATGAGAATGATGGTGTTGTCATTGATGGAAACCATCTGTAAACCTTCTGGCACTCATTTGGTAAAGCCACCGGCATGTACCAGCACTAGCATAGACATCTACATACACTAACATACACTTCACTGACAATGGCAATAATGCATACCGGCACCCCAACTGATAGGGAATAAACTTTTGTTTATTGTATTTATTTGTAATTATCTTTTGTAAAGCCGACATAGTATATTGTAAAAGACTCATATATATGTATGAGATCTTATAGGTCATTTTGTGTAAAATGAGAGTTGTGAATTATGTATAAGGTGATATAAGTGACAGTGAAGGTTTTGGTTATAGAATGAGCTTAAACTGGTACTGAACCTGTCATAGTTGATGTTGATTTGAAGCAGTATATTGTATTGGATTTCATAATCCACTTTTGTAGTCAGTGTGACTCTTATTGAGCAACGAGCTCTAGGCAGTTGGCCTTCTTGCATGTGCAGGCCCCTCATTGTAAGTAATATTTATTCATTGGCCAGTGACTGAATATTGTGGGTCACAAATCCCACCGAGTTTTTTCCACACCGAGTTTCCTCATTAAACATCTTGTGTTATGGTGTGTTTTCTATGTTGTCTTTAATGTTCCCATTTATTGCATTAATTCTTATTTAACGGTACATTGTTTTGGATTGCAAAGTTCTTAATAAGGTTAAATATTCTATTAACTGGTTAGATATTGATTCACCCCCCCTCTCAATATCTTTGGGACTATCATTAATCCTAACAATTGGTATCAGAGCCTGGTCCTCTATTTTCAAAAGCCTAATAGCTTGAGGAAGATTCTGACACCGGTACAAATGGAGAACTTAAGAAAAGATTTGGAAGGAGCTCATGTAGACTATGATGTAGAGAAGTTGAAAAATATCAAACTTGAAGATGATCTAAGGACTATACATGAATTCATTCAAGTACTTTAGGAGAATCTTACTATAGCTAGAAATAAAAGAAAAGAACTTCATGAGAAGATGTAGAATGATAATGATGAAAAGGAAACTCTTAATAAACTTGTGAACAAGTTGAGACAAGAAAATAGTACTATGAGGAATGAAATGTAAGATATGACTATGAGGTTTTGTAAAAACATTGAAGATAGAAAGAAGAATGAAGATGACATGACTAGGAGACTCAATGATGCTAGAAATGAAAATCTAAGACTCAGTCATGAAAATGATATGTTGAAGACAAATCTAATTCACAAGCAACATGATAAAATTGAACTCATGAGACAAAAGGGAATTTTGGAAAATGAGTTGGCTACTGCAAATCAACACAAAGAGAAGTTTAGAGGAATTTGATAACATGCTGAAAAGTCAGAAAACTAATGGAGATACAAATGGACTTGGATTTGAAATTGGAGAAAGTTTTGGTATTGCAAACAATCATGATCATAGTAAACTAGTAAGACAACCTAATGCTTACAAATTTAATGGGAAATGCTTTAACTATAACAAGTATGGTCATAGAGAAAATCAGTGTAGATTCAGAAACAATCAGAACATCAATGCACCCATCGGTCAATGTTCGAAATACAACAAAATTGGTCATAATTCAAAAAACTGCAGAATGAATGTGAAATGTTATGTTTGTGGAAGATATGGGCACTTATCTAATCAATGCAGAACACAAACCAACATAGGATATGGAAAGGCTATTCAGAAGAATAATGTGACTTGTTATGCTTTGTAACAAAATTGGACATATTGCAAAATTTAATAGAAGCAAGACTTCACCAACAAATAATAAAGGACCCAGTTTGAAAGGCAAAGAAAAGGTAGATGAGGTAAAGCAAGAATTTTCAAAACAATGGATTAGGAAGACATATCATAATGTTGATGAGACTATTTCTTCACCAGTAGAACAAAGTATTACTCCACTGGTAGGAGATTCTTCATCCCACTGAGAAGTAACCCTTCAGGGGTATTGCAGCAAGTTGAATATCATGCAGATTACCCTCAATTGATGGTGAGAAGATATATTTCTTCTCTACTAGCAGATTTGTTAAGTTTCACTTAACTGGTGAGCATTTAATGCAGTTGTTAAAGGAAAAGTCATTATAAATCATTGGTTTTTCCCTCAATTTTGATTCACTGAGCATTCAAATTAGCAGAGAGCATGAAATCTAAGTGAAGGCATTTAAGGTGAAGGTGTGAAGTGATCTCTTTGAAGCATTCAGACATTATCAGGCAGATAAAGGTATTTTTCAAATGGCTTCTTCTTCTGCTCCCAAATTTATTGTAAACCCTACTATCGTGGAAAACATAAAATTCCCTAGGCCTGTATTCAAAATTATTCCCAAAGTAGCTAAGCAAGATGATTCCATAGGTGCATTTTCAAAGATTCCTAAAGGTGTAGCTTATGCTAAAGACCCTAGGATATATATGTTGGCATATGGACACTCCAATGAGACATTGTATGTGATTGAAGGTTTTGTCATTGATGGCAACCTCATAATCCTATGGCACCGGCAAGACATCATACCGGCAAAGCATTACATGGGCAAGACAGTGCACCGACATCAACAAGATCACTCTACATCGGCATAGAAGAAAAGATGTATACCGGCATAAAGGCCGACAGGACTTTTGATATGCAATATTTTGTTTATTATTGTAAGCCGACTTGGCAAATTGTAAAATGACTCTTGTATATAAAGGAGATCATTGTAGACATTTAGAGAGGTAATGTAGCGAGCATAAAGAAAATTATTAGGTAGACCTAATGTGCGAATTATAGGTCAAGGGTATATGTAAAGAATAGAGTTAGAACCGGTACTGAATCTAGCATTGGAGGTGCTATTGTAAAGGAGTACAAGTCATTGGATTATTATAATCCTCATTGTAAGTCAGTGTGACTTCTCATTGAGCAGTGAGCTCTAGGCAGTTGGCCTCCCTGCATGTGTAGGCCCCTATTGTAAGTAATATTCTCTTATTGGCCAGTGAGTGAATATTGTGGGTCACAAATCCCACCGAGGTTTTTCCCACATCGGGTTTCCTCGTTAAACATCTTGTGTTATGGTGTTCTTTTCATGTGGATGTTTCTGATTCTGTTTATTGCATTAATTCTTGCATACTGGTATATTGCTATTTTGTGTTCTGCATGCTTTAACTTAAGAAATTCTTATCACCGGTTAGATACTGATTCACCCCCCCCCTCTCAGTGTCTGTGGGAATCCTAACAATTGGTATCAGAGCTTGGTCCTCTATTTTCAGAAGCCTAACAGCTTGAGGAAGATCTTGACACTGGTAAAGATGGGAAATCTAATGAAGTAACTTGAAGGAGTTCTTACTAACTATGATGCAGAGAAGTTGAAAAATATCAAATTAGAAGACGATTTGAGAGAAGCTCAATATATCATTCAGGCACTTCAAGAAAATCTTACTGTTACAAGAAATAAGAGAAGAGAACTTTGTGAAAAATTGCAAAATGAGAATGATGAAAAAGAATCTCTTAATGATATGATAAGCAAGCTAAAACAAGAGATCATGACAACAAAAAATGAAATGCAGGATATGACTATGAGATTTTGCAAAGAGATTGAGGACAGAAAGAAGAATGAAGAAGAATTGACCAGAAGACTAAGTGATGCAGCAAATGAGAACACAAGACTTAGCTATGAAAATAACATGTTGAAGATAGATCTGATGCATACTCAGAATGACTCAAATGAACTAATGAGACAAAAAGAAATCTTGGAAAGGGAATTGGAAACTGCAGATCAACATAAAGAAAAATTCAAGAAAAGCTCAGAAGAACTTGGTACCTTATTGAAGAATCAAAAACCTAAAGGTGACACTTCTGGAATTGGCTTTGAAGTTGGTGAAAGCTCCGGTACTACAAATACTCAGGATCACAGCAAACTGATAGGAACACCTAATGCTTAGAAATTCAATGGAAAATTCTTTAACTGTAATAAGTATGGTCATAGGGCAAATGAATGTAGATCTATGAACTATCAAAATATCAATACACTCGCCGATCAATGTTTCAAATGCAAAAAAGTTGGTCATAACTCTAAAAAACTACAGAATGAATGTGAGATGTTATGTTTGTGGAAGATTTGGACATTTATCTAATCAATGTAGAACACAAACCGGCATAGGTTATGGGAAAGCTATTCAGAAAAATAATGTAACTTGTTATGCATGTAACAAGATTGGGCATATTGCTAAATTTTGTAGAAGTAAAGGTACACCAGTAGACAACAAAGGTGCTAGCTTGAAAGGAAAAGAAAAGGTTGAAGAGGTTAAGCAAGAATTCTCAAAGCAATGGATTAGAAAAGCTGATCTAAACATTGGGAATACTCCTCCACCAATAGAACTAATAAATACTTCGTCGGCAGGACAAAGTGATGCTTCACCAGCAGGACAGAGTAGTGCTCCACCAGCAGGAAGTTATTCATCTAATTGAAGAAAATTTCCTTGAGGGTTTGGCAATCTAATGACACGTGCTATTGTTCCCTCGGTTAGAGATAAGAAGTGGAAAATCACTTATTACCAGCAAACAATGTTAAGTGAATACTTAACCAGCATGCAATTAATGTGGTAGATAGCGAAAAAGACTTTATAAAATAAGGTTTTGGCTCCATTTCATTTCACCATGATTTCAAACTTTCAGAGAAGCGCAAAGATTCCGAGCTAAGGCATTTCGAGCAAGAAGCAAGCACACTCTAGGCAATCATCTATCCAAGACAGAAAAAGGTATTTAATCATGACATCCACCTCTGCAATTGAATACATAGTGAATCCTACTATTGTGGAAGTAATTAAAAGACCTAGGCCCGTATTTTAGTTAGTCCCCAAAATAGCAAAGAAGGATGATACCTTAGGTGCATTTTCTCAAATCCCTAAAGGTGTTGTATATGCTGAAGACCCTAGAGTGTACATCCACTGCAATATTGAAGAGTTAGGAGATGAGGAAATCAAAACCATGTATAAAACCAAGATATGTGATGATACTGGCAATGTTAAAACTGAGCATAAGGTTATTGAAACCTTAGGATTCTTAGAAATCCTTAGCATTCCTAAATTTCCTAAGGATGTGATTAGGATAGTGTTAAACAAAGTTCATGGAGAATTTTTTTGGTTAGATGCAATCCATAAGATCACCAAGGAAGTGGTAAAGGCTATCACAGGGTTACCGGCCATTGGTAAAAGACCAGACAAAAACAAGAAAGTTTCAAATGATTTAGTCATAGACCTAACAAGTGCAACATTTGATAAGAGATCTCTAAGGGTTAATGATGTAAAGGATACAAATGTGAGATTCATAAGCATGATATTAGGTTACAAAGCCACTCATGCCAATAGACTTAACTCAGTTTCAAGTTTATGCATTAAGAGTGCTTATGATATGGTGACAAACAATGCAAAAATCGACATATGTGAATGGTTAAAGGATGAATTGATAGACAACCTTGGAAAGATAAAGAAGGGTAAGAAAGGAACTTTCAGATTTGGAAATCTGTTAGTATGCCTAATGCTTCATATAACAAAACAGGTTCTCGGTATAGAATATAAAGAACTAGGATATGACATACTAGTAGGAAAGCAATTGATAGAACTGTTCAATACCATGGGTGAGAACAAAGAAAACAGCATTCATGACCTTTTCCAAGCATTGAAGAAAAAAATGAAGAAAAGGATAAGGTTATCTCAGAAAATTGTAGATAAATACAAAGAAGACATATGCTTTGTTATTAAAAAGGATGAAATATGGATGGAAGCAGTCATTCCAAGGACAATCTGGGTAACTAAAATGGGCTATGAGACAGATGACCACATAGTTGAAACTTATGCCAAAGCACTTCTGGAAGCCCCCAATGAACCTAAGGAAGAAGTATTTGGTAGTGCTGAAACCATAGAAAGCCAAATATTGTCCAATAAAAGAGTGAAGAAGGTAGAGGCATTTGTGAGGAAAGGATCCAAACAAGCAAAGGCCATTAAGGAAGATGCATTAAAGAAAATCGGCATAACAGAAGATGAGTTGGCAGCCCCACAACCTGAAGCTCATCTATCACTGGTAGGTACTTCTTCGGAAGGTGACATGCCAACAACCTTTAAAAGATTTGTTAGGAAAAGAGATCCCTCACCAGAAACCACTCCTCCACCTAGAAGGACAAGGCAGAAGCAACAAGCTATGAGATCTCCGGTCAGAAAGGTCACACCTAAAAAGAAGCTAACTCCTAAGAAAAAGAAAAAGACAAAAACTGACTTGGCACCTCTAGACATTTTGCTAAATGAGATCACAGAGGAAGGAAAATTGAAAAACATAGGGAAAATTTATGACACTCTATCTACTAATGAGAAAGGGCAAGTTGAGGAGAGTGTAATACTGCATATGGACATGTTCAAAATTTTTTTGATGGAAGTAATCAATGAAATTCTTGATGATTTATACAAAAGACTTGAGGCCAGAAGGCAAGGAGTAATTGAATTAGACAAGAAAATAAAAATAGAAAAACTACTTGTTGTATATCCGGTAAAATCTCCAAAGGAAATTGATGATCTGATTGCTCAGGCAAACTGGACTGTTTTCTCCACTGCACATTAGCATATTTCACTGATGGCAGGAAGAGTTACAGAGGAAATAGAAGATGGATGGGACATATTCCTGGTTGAAAAGGAAAAACAAGAAGAATACATGAATCCCAAGCCTATTAAGGTATATCAGAAGGATAAGGACAAAAGGAAAGGCAAAGTTGGTGGACCTCCAAGCATAAAGGTTAAAGACAACCTACCTCCACCTGTAAAAATTACAACCCCTGAAAACCAACCGGCAATAGAAAGCATGGATGTAGAGGATAGCAATCCAAATCCTAAAGTCCTATACATTGTAAATGTTGATACCCAAAAGATCAACATAACAGTTGATAAAGATACAACTGAAAAGACAGATATGGCTAAAGAGCCTCCGGTAATAGGAGATACAGAGCAACCGGTAGAGGATACAAGAAAAAAGGTGGAATCTAAGGCACAAACAGAGAAACCAACAAAGCTAAAAGCTCCAGAATAGGCTCACAAGGAAACAATGCCACCGGTAAGCAATGAAGCAAGAAAACCAGTGCTAAAAGAAATACAAACACAAACTGACCTGCCAGAGGTCAATACAAGCATGGTTATTTCCACTGGCACTCAAACTCTTGGATCATCATCAACATTCAAGTCAACTAATGTGACTGAGGTAATACTTGAATCCATTAAGAAAATAACTAACTGCAATTCACAGGCTTATAAAGCAATAGATGATTCAATACCAATTTTGAAGATAATTGCTCCTGATTGTAATATAGATAATAAAGATTCTTTAGGACAGTTGGATACATTATGTAAATACATTTCTGGAAATATTGAGAAAATAAAGGAAGAATCAGTAAAGGACATGGTAGAAAAGGAGAAACAGAAATTCTTTGATGAAGAAATAAAGAAGTGTAACAGAGACTTTGACACACTTCTACCGGAACTATGTAGTTTGTTGAAAGAGTATAAAAATCTGTATAAAGACACATGCAAAAAAAACTTCTTGACTGTAGATATTGACAAGAAAATAAGAAAGACACAGGATGAGATAAATAAGCTTGCAGACAATTTTGTCAACTCACCAGATTCACTATCTGTTTTTGAAGATAAGTTAGCAAATTTTGAGGAAGAATTGCTTAAACAGGAAAGAGAGAAAGAGAGAATAATAAACAAGGCAAAACACTTGAGATCTAAACTGAGTCTAAGATTGGACTATCTAGCATCTTTGCAGAAGGAAATATCAGAGGCATTAGCATAGGGAAGTAAAACACCGGTAGAGCAATTGCAACATCTCACCGGTACTGTGAAGAGGATTGAAACAACAATAAAAGATAGCAAAAAGTTTATGGATAGTATAAACTTAATTTTGGGTGATCTTTTTCAGATAATAACTACCCAACTACAAGGTTGAGGATATGGACAGATGTAACTACAAACTCCACTAACATCTTGACAACCTTTGTCATTGATGCCAAAGGGGGGGTAGTAGGATGAGAAATTTCAAAGACAGGAATCATATGCTCAGGGGGAGCCCTTCATATTTTTTGGTAAACATTCTTTTTGGTAAATTTTTTTTGGACTACACATTTTGGACACTTTTTGAAATTTCTCATGAGTGTTGCCATCAATGCCAAAAGGGGAGATTGTTGGCATATGGACACTCCAATGAGACATTGTATGTGATTGAAGGTTTTGTCATTGATGGCAACCTTGCAATCCTATGGCACCGACAAGACATCATACCGGCAAAGCATTACATAGGCAAGACAGTGCACCGGCATCAACAAGATCACTCTACACCGACACCGGCACAGAAGAAAAGATGTATATCGGCATAGAGGCTGACAGGACTTTTGATATGTAATATTTTGTTTATTATTGTAAGCCGACTTGGAAAATTGTAAAATGACTCTTGTATATAAAGGAGATCATTGTAGACATTTAGAGAGGTAATGTAGTGAGCATAAAGAAAATTATTAGGCAGACCTAATGTGTGAATTATAGGTCAAGGGTACATGTAAAGAACAGAGTTAGAACCGGTACTGAATCTAGCATTGGGGATGCTATTGTAAAGTAGTACAAGTCATTGAATTAGTATAATCCTCATTTTAAGTTAGTGTGACTTCTCATTGAGCAGTGAGCTCTAGGCAGTTGGCCTTCCTGCATGTGTAGGCCCCTATTGTAAGTAATATTCTCTTATTGGCCAGTGAGTGAATATTGTGGGTCACAAATCCCACCAAGGTTTTTCCCACACCGGGTTTCCTCATTAAACATCTTGTGTTATGGTGTTCTTTTCATGTGGATGTTTCTAATTCTGTTTATTGCATTAATTCTTGCATACCAGTATACTACTATTTTATGTTCTGCATGTTTTAACTTAAGAAATTCTTATCACCGGTTAGATACTGATTCACCCCCCCCTCTCAGTATCTGTGGGAATCCTACCAATATATTCACTGCAATATTGAAGAATTAGGTTCTGAGGAGTTGCTAAAAATGTTTAGAACCATAATTGTGATGCAAATGGCACCATCAAACCCAAGCACAATATTATGGAGACTTTAGGTTATGTGGAAATTTTGAACATTCCTGAATTTCCGGAGGAAGTTGTGAGAATTGTCCTAAGTAGGGCATATGGAGAATTTCTTTGGTTAGATTTTGTCTGCAAATTCACCCAGCAAGCAATTAGGGCAGTAACAGGTTTACCCTCTACCGGTAGTAAACCAGACAAAACAAAGAAGGTTCCTAACAACAAAGTCATGACCTTAACCTAAGCAACATCTGATAGTAGATCTCTAAGAGTAAATGACATCAAGGACATCAATGTGAGATTCCTAACTATGATTTTAGGTTACAAAACTACTCATACAAACATACTTAATTCAGTTTCTAGTCTTTGCATTAATAGTGCTTATGAAAAGGTCAACAATAATGTCAAAATTGATGTGTGTGAATGGCTGAAGGATGAACTCATAGATAACTTGAAAAAGATAAAATGAGACAAGAAAGGGACATTTCATTTTGGTAATATCTTAGTATGCTTAATGTTGTATTTCACAAAGGAGATTCCCAGTATAGGACATAAAGACTTTGGATATGATTTACCGTTAGGCAAACAATTGCAAGAAACCTTAATCGGTATGGGTACTGCTAAGGAAAACAACAAACTAAATATTTCAAAGCCTTCCAAACTAAAATGAAAACTAGAGAAAGACTATCGTAGAGTGTAGTGGATAAATATGATAACAAAAATTGTTTTGTAATCAAGAAGGATGAAACATGGATGGAAGTTGTATTACCTAGGACTGTATGGGTAACAAAAATGGGTTATGAGGTATATCTCAACATAATTGAGACTTATGCAAAAGCCTTATTAGATGCACCTAGAGAACCAACAGAAAAAGTTTTT
Source organism: Cryptomeria japonica (assembly GCF_030272615.1). Lineage (NCBI taxonomy): Eukaryota > Viridiplantae > Streptophyta > Pinopsida > Cupressales > Cupressaceae > Cryptomeria > Cryptomeria japonica. Next base: position 368,686,118 of record NC_081414.1, on the reverse strand, counting down.
GGTAGTGCTGAAAAAATTGAAAGCAATGTGAAAACAATGAAGCAAAGGAAGAAAAGAGAAAAATACATAAGAGATTCTTCTAAATAGGTAAAGGAAATAAAAGAAAATTTTATGAACATTACTGGTATAAAGGCTAGTGAGCTGGAAGGACTGCAACTGGAGGCACAGATCTCATTGGTTGGCACATCCTCTGACAGTGAGATACCAACTGAATTCAAAATAGTTGAAAGCAAGAGAAAACCTTCACTGGTACCCTCTCCTCCACCCAAGAGAACAAGAAGTTTAAGGAAGAAACAACAGGCAGCAAGGGCAACCGACAAAGAAACTAACTCCCAAGAAGAAACAGAAACAAGTTGTACCACCACTGGATAATTTGCTAAATGAAATAACTAATGATGGTAATTTGGCTAATGTGAGAAAATTGTATAACACATTCAAGGATTTAGAAAAAGAAAGCATTGAAAACAATATTATCTTACATCTGGACATATATAAGAAAGTTTTAATTGAAGTTGTGGATGACTTTCCTAATGAATTATATAGAAGGTTAGATGCAAAGAGGATTGCAGTAATGGAATTAGACAAGAAACTTAAGGTTGAAAAACTTCTAGCTATACATCCAGTTAACTCAAAGGAAGAGATTGATGACCTTATTTGTGAAGGTAACAGATCCATTTTTGCTAGTGGTCACCGGCAAGTGAGTTTGATGGAAGGTAGATTAAATGAGATTGCAGAGGAAACTACTGATAAATGGGATATCTTTTTGTTGAAAAAGAAAAACAAGTAGAATTGAATAGGCCGAAGAAAACATTCAAAGTTTATCAAAAAGATAAAGATAAAGGGAAAGGAAAAGTTGGTGGAATACCAAACATAAAGATAACGGATAACTTACCACCACCCTTGGATACTGCACCAATGCATTCTGATGATCTGTTGGTTACTGACAGTATAAGTATCACATGATGACACTAATCCTGATTTTGAAATTCTATTCACCATGAATGTAGATACTCAGGAAGTGAACATTGTTGTGGATAAGGGCAATACAAAGGTTAAGGATAACATTGCTGACAGTGGAAACATTGTTGAGCAACTGACAAAGACTATTGAGGTTGAGATCCAAACAAAGAAAACTGACCAAACACTGTAAATTGAGCAACCATTGGATACTGGAATGAATACTGATGGTATAGAAGCTAACATTGAGAAACCTACTAAGATAGAGATACCGATAGTTGTGCACACAGAGAAACCGACAGAGAAACCTACAGAGGCACAAGTACATATTAAGGTAGTGAAACCGATAATCAATGAGAAACCCAAACCATTGCTAGTTGAAATGCAAACTCAGACTGATCCACCAAAGGATAACACAAGAGAAATGGTTACAAATGTTGGAAGCATAGAGGTAATCAAGGCAGGTGGTCAGACATCTGGTACTTCATTAAATGAATTTAGGCCTAATAATGTGACAGAGGTACTCCTGGACTCTATCAAGAAGATAACTAACTCTAATGCATTGGCTTACAGAGCAATTGATGACATAATACCAATACTTAAGTTTATTGCACCAAAATATAATATAGATCATGTAAAGGATTCCTTAAGTCAATTGGACACATTGTCCAAATTCATTACCGACAATGTAATAACAGTTGATAAGGTAAATGAGGACACATTCAAAGAGAAAATTGAGAAGGAAAAGGATAAATTCTTTAAGGATAAAATAAAGAAGTGCACAGAACACATAAACACACTTTTACTGATACTGAATAGTACAATTTTGGATTATAAAGAGCTGTACAGAGAAACATGCAAGCCACATCTATTGATAAAGGACATAGAAAAGGAAATACATATAGTACAGAAGGAGATAGATGACATAGCTGATAACATAATTGGTTCATCTAAACCTATATCAGTTATTGAGCAAGAAATAGCAAGTTTTGAGGAAAAGTTGGAGAAATTTGAGAAAGAGAAGGCAAAGATTAAGGCTAATGCCAGAGAGCTTAAATACAAACTTGGTCCCAAGCTAGACAATCTTATCTCACTGAGGAATGAGATCTCTAAGGCATTACTTCAAGGAGAAAGATCACTGAAAGAGCATATGCATCATCTCACCGACACGATCCAATAGACTAAGGAAACCTTCAATGATAACAATAGATTCATGCAGAGTTTAAATTTGGTTTTGGCAGACATATTTCAGATTGTAACCAACCGGTTACAAACTTTGAGGTGAAATTTTTACACTCGTTTGACAATTTTTGACAACCTTTGTCATTGATGTCAAAGGGGGAGTAGTGGATAGAGAAAAATGTTTAATCAGAGGAGATCATCTACTCAGGGAGAGCACATATTTTTGGTAACCTTTTGGACTTCACTTTTTGGAAACAGTTTTTGGATTTTTCTCATGAGTGTTGCTGTCAATGCCAAAGGGGGAGATTGTTGGCATTCTACACTCTTATGAGAATGATGGTATTGTCATTGATGGAAACCATTTGGAAATATTTTGGCACTCATCTGGTAAAGCCACCGATAGGCACCGACACCAGCATAGACATCTACATATACCGATAGACACTTCACTGGTAGCGGCAAAAATGCATACCGGCACCCAAGCCGACAAGGAATAAACTTTTGTTTATTGTATTTAATTGTAATTATCTTTTGTAAACCCGACATGGCACATTATAAAAGACTCATATATATGTATGAGATCTTATAGGTCATTTTGTGTAAGATGAAAGTTGTGAATTATGTATAAGGTAATATAAGTGATAGCGAAGGTTTTGGTTATAGAATAAGCTTAAACCGGTACTGAACCTGGCATAGTATTGGCAAATGCACACTCTAATGAGAAATTGTAGGTGATTGAAGCTTTTTTCATTGATGGCAACCTTGCAATCATATGATACCGGCAAGACAAATACCGGCACTGGCACCGACAGACTCTATATCGACATACAGGACACTGGCAAAGAAAGGAAGGATACCAGCACCTTGGCCGACTTCAATTTTGTTTAAAACGTATTTTGTAATTAATTGTAAAATCATTGTAAGCCGACATGGCGAGTTGTAATATGACTCATATATGTATGAGATCATTGTAAATCATTTTTAAAGAAAAAGGGAGGTAGGCAAAATCATGTAGACCCAATATGTGAATTGTTGGTTAAAGGGCTTATGTATGTAGCAGAGCTTAAACTGGTACTAGATCTGGCATAGAAGATGCTAATCTGAAGAAGTACAAGACATTGGATTAATATGATCCATATTTGTAAGTCAGTGTGACTTCTTTTCTAATTGAGCAGTGAGCTCTAAGCACTTGGCCTTCCTACATGTGCAGGCCCCTATTATAAGAGTAATATTCCCTTATTAGCTAGTAAGCGAATATTGTGGGTCACAAATCCCACCGAGGTTTTTCCCACATTTAGTTTCCTCATTAAAATACTGTGTTATGGTGTGTTTCTCATGTGGTTGTTGTCATTCTTTTTTACTACATTATTTCTGGTTTACCGGTACACACTTCTAATATGTTTTTCATGTTTTAAGTCAAGTAAATTTATATACCGGTTAGATACTAATTCAGCCCCCCTCTCAGTATCTTTGGGAAACATAACAATTGGTATCAGAGCCTGGTTCTCTATTTTCAAAAGCCTAACAACTTGAGGAAGATATTGTCACCGGTAGAGATGGAAAACTTGAGAAAATAATTGGAAACAGCTATTGCAGACTATGATGCAAAAAAGTAAAGAATATCAAACTTGAAGATGATCTAAAGGCTGCTCAGGATATTATTCAAGCACTTCAAGAAAATTTTACTATTTCAAGGAACAAGAGAAGAGAACTTTGTGAAAAAATGCAGAATGAGGAAAATGAAATGGAAACTCTTAATGATCTGGTAAACAAGCTAAGACAAGAAATCAGTACAACAAAGAATGAGATGCAGGATATGACTATGAGATTTTGTAAAGAAATTGAAGATAGAAAGAAGAATTAAGAAGACTTGGTTAGAAGACTAAATGATGCTAGAAATGAAAACACAAGACTCAGTCATGAAAATGATATGTTGAAGATAGATCTAATGCACACACAAAATGACAAGACTGAACTCGTGAGACATAAAGGAATCTTGGAGAATGAACTGACTACTGCAAATCATCATAGGGAGAAATTCAAGAAAAGTTCAGAAGAACTTGGTGACATGCTAAAGAATCAGAAACCTAATGGTGATACAAATGGCCTTGGCTTTGAAATTGGTGAAAGCTCTGGTACTGCAAACAATCATGATCATAACAAACTGGTAAGACAACCTACTGCTTACAAATTTAATGGCAAATGCTTTAACTGTAACAAGTGTGGTCATAGAGAAAATCAGTGTAGGTCTAGAAATTATCGGAACACTAATACACCCACCGGTCAATGTTCCAAATACAACAAAGTTGGTCATAATTCAAAAAATTGCAGAATGAATGTGAGATGTTATGTTTGTGGTAGATTTGGGCACTTATCTAATCAATGCAGAACACATACCAACATAGGATATGGGAAAGCTATTCAGAAGAACAATGTGACTTGTTATGCCTATAACAAGATTGGACATATTGCCAAATTCTGTAGAAGCAAGTCCTCACCGATAAATAACAAAGGTTCGAGTTTGAAAGGTAAAGAAAAAGTTGAAGAGGTAAAGCAAGAATTCTCAAAACAATGGATTAGAAAGTCAGATCAGAATATTAATGGGAATACTCCTCCATCAAGAGGAGAATCTTCATCTAACTGAAGAAAATTCTTTTGGGGGTTTAGCAACAAAATGAAAAACATTCTATTATTCCCTCGGTTGATGATAAGAGGTTGAAATTACTTCTATACCGATAGATGAGTTAAGTTGTGACTTAACCGGCAAGCATTAAATATGGTAGTTGGCAAAAATAACATTATAAAGCAAGTGCTTTTGCTCCTTTTTCATTCACTGAGCATTCAAATCATCGAGAGCACAAAAAATCCCAAGCAAAGGCATTCTAATTGAAGAAGTAAAGCAATCCATCAATCCTTAAGGTAGATTGAGATATTTATAACTATGGCATCTTCATCCACTCCTGAATTTATTGCAAACCCTACTGTTGTTGAAATTGTTAAGCGACCTAGACCCGTATTTCAGCTAGTTCCCAAAATCGCAAAGAAAGATGATAGCATAGGTGCATTTTCTCAAATCCCTAAAGGAGTAGTATATGTTGAAGACCCTAGGATGTATATACATTTTCATATTGATGAATTAGGTAATGACAAGATTAAGAACATGTTTAAAACTATGATTTGTGATGAATCCGGAAATGTCAAACCTGAACATAAGATAGTAGAAACCCTAGGTTTCACTGAAATTCTTAGTATCCCGGATTTTCCCAAGGATATCATAAGGATTGTGTTAAGCAGAGTACATGGTGAATTTTTTTGGTTAGACTCTATTCATAAAATCACAAAAGAAGCAGTAAAAGCTATAACAGGGTTACCCTCCACCGGTAACAGACAGGACAAAACAAAGAAAGTCTCAAATGACATAGTGATAAACCTTACTGGTGCAACATTTGATAAGCGATCTCTAAGGGTAAATGATGTGAAAGATATAAATGTCAGATTTATCAGTATGATCTTAGGTTATAAGGCTACACATGCAAATAGGTTAAACTCAGTTTCTAGCCTATGTATCAAGAGTGCCTATGATATGGTCAATGATAATGCAAGGATAGACATATGTGAATGACTTAAAGATGACTTGATAGAAAATTTGGGAAAGATCAAAAGAGATAAGAAAGGAACATTCAGATTTGGAAACTTACTTGCTTGTCTGATGCTATACATAACCAAACAAGTACCCAGTATTGGTGCTAGAGATTTTGGTTTTGACATATCGGTAGGAAAACAACTGTTAGATCTATTGATCAAAATGGGAGAAAATAGGGAGAAAAACCTAAATGAGTATTTTCAAGCATTGAAGGCTCGAATGAAGACTAGAGTAAGACTGTCGCAAGCTATTGTGGATAAGTATCAAAAGGAAATCTGTTTTGTGATCAAGAAAGATGAAATTTGGATGGAAGCAATTGTCCCTCGAACTATCTGGGTAACTGAAATGGGCTATGAAATAGATGACAACATCATAGAAACATATGCAAAATCCCTCCTTGAAGCTCCAAAGGAACCAGAAGAGGAAGTTTTTGGAAATGCTGAAACAATAGAAAGAGGAATTCAATCAAGGAAAAGGGTTAAGAAGGTTGAAGCAACCGTAAGAAAAGGAACCCAACAGGAAAAGGCAATTAATGAAGATGTTCTGAGACAAACTGGTATAAGTGAAAGTGAGTTCAAAGCACCTCAACTGGAAACTCATCTTTCACTGATTGGAACTTCTTCTGAAAGTGATATACATGTTGTATTTAAAAGGGTTGAAAGGAAAAGAAAACCCTCACCGGCACCCTCTCCTACACCTAAAAGAACAAGATAGAAGCAACAAGCAGTAAGGCCTCTGGTGAAGAAGATGACTCCTAAAAAGAAGGTGAAATAAACTATTTCTCCTATAGACAAACTTCTTAGTGAAATCACAGAGGACGTTAAGCTGAAGAACATCAATAAAATATACAATAAACTATCAGCTGATGATAAGGAAAATATAGAGAACGGTGTAATTTTACACTTAGATATATACAAGAAATTCTTAATGGAAATTATTGATGAAATTCCAAATGACTTGTATAGGAGATTAGAAGCTAGAAGATTAGCTATTGTTGAATTGGATAAAAAGATTAAGATTGAAAAATTACTGGCAGTGCATCCAGTTAACTCACTTGATGAAATAGACAAATTAATCAGTGAGGCTAACTAGACAGTATTTTCTACTGCTCACCGACATGTAGCATTAATGGTAGGAAGAGTAAAGGAAGTTTCTAAGGAAACTATTGATGCATGGGATATTTTCTTTGAGGAGAAAGAAAAATAGTGAAGAATTACTTAGACCTAAGCCTATCAAAGTATATCAAAAGGACAGAGATAAAGGGAAAGGTAAGGTAGGTAGACCACCAAGCCTAAAAATAACTGATAATATGCCCCCACCTCTTTCAGATACTCCACCGGTGGACACTACTAAAAATCAATCGACCACTGAGAGTATGGAGACTTTAGTAGAAGATACAAATCCTGAATTAGAAATTTTGTATACAGTAAATGTAGACACTCAAGAAGTTAACGTTGTGGTTGACAGAGAAACCATTGAGGATAAGGAGAAACATGTGACTACGGAGTCACCGATTGTAGAGATTGAGACAAACACAGAAAAACCAACATTGGCAGAGCAACTGACAAAGGATACCACTGAGAAACTGTTAGATACAACAGATAAACCATCTAAAGAACTAGCTAAGCAAAGTTCAGAGGCACAAACCGAGATTACATCTGATAAACTGACAATTGTAAACTCAGAGAAACCTTTTGAGACACCATTAGAGAAACCAAAACTAGTATAGGTTGAAGCACAGGTACAAACAAAGACAGTGCCACTGGCCCAAACTGAAAAGCAAAAACCCTTGTTTTTCAGAAATGCAAACACAAACAGACCGACCAGAGGTCGAATCAAGCAAGGTAATAACCACAACCAGTAGCATGACTATTATAAAGACTGTTGGACAAACATCTGGTACAACTATGGTAGAATTTAGACCTACTAATATAACAGAGGTCTTGTTAGATTCAATAAAGAAGATCACAGAATGCAATGCACAAGCATATAAGGCTATTGATGATACAATACCAATTCTTAAATTGATAGCACCAAAGTGCACAGTTGATAATAAGGATTCTTTAGGTCAACTAGACACATTGTCTAAGTTCATCAACGACAACCTATTGACTATTGATAAAATAAATGAGGATACATTTAAGGAAAGACTAATTAAAGAAAAAGAGAAATTCTTTGAGGATATTGTAAAGAAGAACACGGAAGAAATGGACACCCTTTTACTAGAACTTGGAGAAATAATCTATGACTTCAAGAAACTGTACAGGGACACTTGCAAAATGAATGTATTAACAGAGGATCTTGACAAGGTGATCAACAAAGCACAAGAGAAGATAAATAATATTGCTGACAATCTGATTGGAACATCAGATTCATTTTTGGAATTAGAGAAGAAGATTGTAGAACAGGAAGAGAAAATCAAGAAACTAGAAAATGACAAAAAGGGAATAAAGGATAAGGCAAAGGACTTGAAATGCAGACTTAGTCCAAGACTAGAGTATCTTATTTCCTTAAGAAAAGAAATATCTGAAGCTCTGGTTCCCGGACTGAAGACACCAGAAGAGAAAATGCACATACTCACCGGTAGAGTGCAGAGAACACAAGAGGCAATAAAAATAGCAAAACTTTCAGCAATGGCATAAATTTAGTTTTGATAGATATCTTTCAGATTGTAACCCACCGGTTACAAGAATCCAAGTAGGACTCCACTGACACCGAATGACAACCTTTGTCATTGATGTCAAAGGGGGAGTAGTGGGATGAGAAAAATGATCAGAAGAAAGGACATCATCTGCTCAGGGGGAGCATACATTTTTTAGCATACAATTTTGGTAAGATAATTTTGGTAGACTATTTTTGGATATCATTTTGGACACTTTTTTATTTTTCTCATGAGTGTTGCCATCAATGCCAAAGGGGGATATTGTTGGAAAATGCACACTCCAATGAGAAATTGTACGTGATTGAAGGTTTTGTCATTGATGGCAAACTTGCAATCATATGATACTGACAAGACAAATATACCAGCACCAGCACCGACAGACTCTACACCAACACACAGGACACTGACACCTTGGCCGACTTCAATTTTGTTTAAAATGTATTTTGTAATTAATTATAAAATTATTGTAAGCCGACATGGAAAGTTGTAATATAAATCATATATGTATGAGATCATTGTAAATCATTGTTAAAGAAAAAAGGAGATAGGCGAAATCATGCAGACCTAATATGCAAATTGTTGGTTAAAGGGTTTATGTATGTAGCAGAGCTTAAACCGGTACTGGATTTGGCATAGCAGATGATAATCTAAAGAAGTACAAGATATTGGATTAATATGATCCATTTTTGTAAGTCAGTGTGACTTCTTTTGTAATTGAGCAGTGAGCTCTAGGCACTTGGCCTTCCTACATGTGCAGGCCACTATTGTAAGAGTAGTATTCCCTTATTGGCCAGTAAGCAAATATTGTGGGTCACAAATCCCACCAAGGTTTTTCCCACACCGGGTTTCCTCATTGAAATACTATGTTATGGTGTGCTTCTCATGTGGTTGTTGTCATTCTTGTTTACTACAATATTTCTGGTTTACCGGTACAAATTTCTAATATGTTTTTCATGTTTTAAGTCAAGTAAATTTATATACCGGTTAGATAATGATTCACCCCCCCTCTCAGTAACTTCGGGAATCCTAACACATAGTTTATGCTGATTTGAAGTAGTACATTGTATTGGATTTCATAATCCACTTTTGTAGTTAGTGTGACTCTTATTGAGCGGTGAGCTCTAGGCAGTTGGCCTTCCTGCATGTGTAGGCCCCTCACTGTAAGTAATATTTATTCATTGGCCACTGAGTGAATATTGTGGGTCACAAATCCCACCGAGGTTTTTCCCAGACCGATTTTCCTCGTTAAACATCTTGTGTTATGGTGTGTTTTCTATGCTGTCTTTATTGTTCTTGTTTATTACAAAAAAATTTATTTACTGGTACACTGTTTTGGAATGCAAAGTTCTTAATAAGGTTAAATATTTTGTTAACAAGTTAGATACTAATTCACCCCCCTCTTAGTATCTTTGGGAATATCATTAATCCTAACACACTACACAAAAATATGAATCCTTGTTCACACATACACCACTCCCTTAGAATGCAAACACAACCTTGACACCCAAATTACATGACAAAATCATCTATTTATACAATTCATCAACCTTGACAACAAGGTCGGCTAAACCCTCAACTCAAAATTACAAAATTAAATCACATGATACAAAGATCAACCACCAGACCAATATAATGATTTCCATGACATAATATGGACCCAATTCAAATTCCCATATGCTCAACACCACCAGAAATCACACCACGATCAATCGCAGCATGCTACACGACTAGGAAAATTTCATAAAATGAAGAACATCACCAGTTCAACAAAATCACCAAAAACTCACACAACGATCAATACAGATCATAAAGACAAATATGACACAATTAGGAAACACTAGAAAGCATGTTTGAATCATTAGTAACGGCTCCACCAATACCACTTATCAAATCTTCATCTGTCAATGTCTGTAACTCAAGAACACTCAAGCAACAACAACTGTCATGAAGAAAGATAACTTATAGAGAACCAAAACATGAACCATCTCAAATTAAGATACACAAGACCATCCCAAGTAATATCCCAAAAAATCAAATCAATATTTGATCACACCGGAATATACTAGAGGAAATAGTAAACTCTGCAAAGAACTGATTAGATAAACAAACTGCAAAACTTGATCATATGATATGATCAATTAAGCTTCCCGAATCACCAACACTGGTATAGAAGAATATAATGATACTAAGGATAATCCATACACCAAACCATAATCACAATGAGTCAATCAGTAATCACCACAATAGGAATATGTTGACATCAATTACAATAGCATATCCTAGCAGCAACAATGTCTAACAATCTCCCCCATTGGCATTGATGTCAACATATGAATGTAAAAAATAATTAATACAAAGAAAGAAATATCTCTAGAAAAATCCCCCTAAGATCAGGTAGATAAAATAGTTTTTCACATGCATCTCTCCCCCTTTAATAACAATGCCAAATATAAGAAAACCAAACTCACCCCCTTAAACACATAACTAGACTACTCCACTAGAGGAGTGACACCAACTCATCAATCCAAGTAAAGAGATAAGATTATGAAGTCCACCAGATTAATGCAAATCAATGCATCTAGTTCTCATCAGGAGGGGTGGATACCCCAAACTTGTCTCTCAAATAGACAAATGTATATGTAGGCAAAGGCTTAGTGAAAATATTAGCAATCTGTTCCTTTATAGGCACATACTCCAGCTTTACTTCCTCTAAACTGACTTTCTCCATCAATTAATGATATTTGATTGACACATGTTTAGTCTTTGAATGTTGCACCGAATTCTTTGACATGTTGATAGCACTAGAACTATCATAGTAAATGATAGTAGGCTCATCATAGATAACTCTTTTAACATTTGCTTCATCCAAATCATCTGAGTGCAACGAGCATTAGCAATGTACTCAACTTCAATAGTAGATAAGGACATTGAGTCTTGTTTCTTACAAGCCCATGAAACCAATTTCTTACCCAAAAAGAAAATGCCACTATATGTACTCTTCTTGTTGGCCATTTGGAGGAATTGATAATGTGTTGCATTGATGTTTTGTCATTGATGTCAACGCTAGTTGTTTTGGTTGTTTACTGGTAGGATGTTTGGTTTGTGGTTGGATTAGATCATGATGATCCGATATGCTCTAGTATTTTCTAGCTTATGGAATTTTCTTATTCATGCTACTCAGATTCATGTTTAGTCAGTTTGTTTTGATTTGGTGATCAGATGCTATCTTGTATGCTAGTAAGCTTGGTTTGTTGTTCCGGTGAGGGTTTCACTAATAAAGCTTTGTTGAAGATCTTTGATATTATGCATAAGTGGTGTTGGTGTGGCTTTTACTAGAGATTCAATATTTTGATGGTGATGATTTTTGAGAATTGGTTGATTGGGATCATTTCCTTAACATGTGTGGACCTATATTGGGTATGATACTATCTAGGTTATGGACCATCTTGATGTAACGTGTTGATTGGACCTCTCGATGTGCTTCTAGGATGTCTTATGGGTTGGATATTATTTGTTTGGTCCCACACTGACATATTTTATAATTATGTAATTGCTTTATTGTCTGGTGGCCAACCTGATTGTTTATGGTCGAGGGTTTGTATATATATGATGTAAGATCTCATTGTAGATCATATGTAAGGAGTGAATAATGTAATAATCATTTATGCAGAGGATTTGGTCGATCATTGGTAATCGAGTTGGGTTTATGTAAGAGGATTTAGTCCTCTGATATTTAGCTTAACTAGAACTATACTCAGACATAGGAGATGTTATCTTGCCGTCCATTCTCTCTTTTGGATTGTAGTCTGGATTTTTATGTAGTTAGTGAGACTCCTTTTGTAATGAGAAGTTTACTCTAGGTTGTTGGTCTTCCTACAAGTGCAAGCCCCTCATTTGTAATCACATACATACTAAAAAAGTATTATCTAATTGTGGGTAGGCTTCCCACCATGGTTTTTCCCATTATCGGGTTTTCCACGTACAAATCTTGGAGTCATGTGGATGGTATTTATTCTCCAATTGTTGCTTGTGCTTAATTAATATATCTGCTATTTTGGTATTGATCTTTTGGGTTTCAGTATTAAATTTTTAATTGCTTAAGGTTCTGGTAATCTAGTGACAACTGATTCATCCCCTCCCCCCCTCTCAATTGTCTTCTGGTTATTTGAACTGTCTAACAATTGGTCCTCTTTGCAAAAGCTTAACAACTTGAAGAAGATCCTATGGCGACTAACAGTTCAAGTTCATCTAGTTCATGTGGTGCTATCTTTTGAAGAGATATTCCTAGACTTGATGGAGAAAATTATAGAGTATGGAAGATTTAGATGCAGACTCATCTGAGATGTCTTGGTAAGGAAATTTGGGAAATCACAGAGAATAGTGTTACACCTTTTAATCCGGCATCTAACAATCCTCCTCTGGGAAACTTGGATAAGGATCTTGAGAATGATTATAGAGAAAGAGAAGCCCTCTTGTATGCACTTTCTGATCAACAAATAATGGGATTAATTATCAACTGATATACTTTGGTTGGAAAATTATCTACTTTTGAGCTTGAAGAATTTGGACCTTCTGGAGATGTGAAGTCTGAACCTACTTTTCATGCATTTAAAACATCAACCACCAAGCAAGATCAGAAAGCTTTGTATGAAAAGGAATTGGATGATATGAAAAGAGGATGAAGAATTTGAGCAACTTGAAGCCCTATTTTCTAGAAGATTACCTAAAGGACCGGTAGGAAGTAAGTACTAAGGAAAATCAACTTTTAAATGTTTTGCATGTAATAAGATAGGTCATTTTGCATCTAGATGTCCTGAAAGGAATTCAAGATTTGAAGAAAGAGCTAGAAGATCTTTTAAGTCTAACCCTGGATATCAGAACAAGTATAAGTACATGAAAAATAGAGATAAATCATGCTACATTGTGGATGAGGAAGGTGTGACTGATTCTGATGATGAGCCGACACAAGACTCTGCTAGTGGTTCCAACAATGGAAAGGAATGGGTGTTCCTAGCTATCAAGGAAGATGTTCCAGAATGGGAAGAGAATGTACCTGAAGAGAAGGCACTTGCTACTAAAATTGAAGATAAGGATGAATGGGTAATTGAAAGTGGATTTTCACATCATATGACTAGAGATAAAATGAAGTTTCTATCTTTGCAATAATTTGATGGTGTTCTGGTTAGATTTGGAGATGATAAAGTATGTATGATCAAAGGAAAAGGAACTATATCATTAGATGGTAAGCACAATATTGATAATGTTTATTATGTTGAAGGTTTGAGGCATAATCTTTTGAGTGTAGGACAATTGGTGGATATGGGATTTCTATTACAATTCAAGGATGGAAAATGCAAAATCATTAATAGATCTGAATTGAAGATTGCAATTGGTACTCAGACAAAAGGTAATATATTTAATTTAAATTTTGGTGAGAAGACATGTTTGATTGCACAAATTGATGAGATTTGGCTATGGCATAAAAGGCTATGTCATGTAAATTTTGAGTGCATGGTAAAGATCAATTCAACTAAGGTAGATAGAGATATACCTAACATTGTGAAGCCCTATAATTCAGTATGTAAAGAATGTCAAATGGGAAAATAGGTCAAAACCTCTTTTAAGTGTATACAAGACAAATCTAATGATGTTCTTGATCTTATTCAAACTGATTTGTGTGGCCCTGCTAAAAAATTTCAAGGTGATAGATATTTTATGTTAATCATTGATGACTATTCTAGAATGATGTGGGTTACTTTTCTAAGGGAAAAATATGAGGCTTTTGAAAATTTCAAAATCTTTAAAGCTAAAGTTGAAACTAAGATAGGATTGAAGATTAAGTGTTTAAGGTCAGATCATGGTGGAGAATTTTGGTTTACATTCAATAGAGTACATATCAAAGGAGAAACCAGTAAGACACCTTATGAATTATGGTTTGGCAATACACCTACAGTTAAATATTTCAGAATCTTTGTTAGTAAATGTTATATTAGGAGAGATGATTTCATTGGCAAATTTGATCCTAGATGTGATGAAGGAATATTTCTTAGTTATTCTAATGAAAGAAAATCATATAGATGTTATAACAAGAGATTGCAGAGAATTGTGGAGAGTTCTAATGTCAAAATGGATGAGCTGAATAAAAGTCAATTTGAGTTTATGAGAAAGAACCGACAAAGGAAATGATCATAACCAAACTGATAACACCTTTACCATAATAGAATGTTGAACCAGTTACTCTTGCATTATCAAAAAATTCAACAGTAACTAAAGAACAAGAAAGAGGAACATAGAATCAGAAGACTCCTAGGTATGTAAGGATGAATCATTTAAAAGATCTGATCATTGGGGATAAGAACAATGGAGTGATGACAAGAAGGATATTGACAGCTAATGAGGTATGTTTAATTTCTCAAGTTGAACCAGTATGAGTAATTGAAGCATGTAAATATGAATGTTGGATGAAAATTGTGGAAGAAGATTTACATTAGATAGAAAAGAATAACACATGGACTTTAGTTCCCTGACCTAAAAATAAGAATATTATCTGCACAAAATGGGTTTTTAGGAATAAGTTAAATGAAGATGGACAGGTTGTAAGGAATAAAGTTAGATTGGTTTGTAAAGGATATTCTTAGAAGGAAATCATTGATTGTGGTGAAACTTTTGCACCTATAGCTAGGATTGAAGTTGTAAGATTATTTCTTGCCTATGCTGCACATAAAAACTACAACGTTTATTAGATGGATGTTAAGTGTACCTTTCTAAATGGGGATCTTGATGAGGAAGTTTATATTGAGTAACCTATTTTTTTTCACTTTCAGATGATAAAAACATGGTTTGCAAGTTAAAGAAAGCCTTATATGGATTGAAACAGACACCTAGAGATTTGTATGCAAGGTTAGATAAATATCTTTTGAAGCTTGGTTTCACTAAAGGTAATGCTGACAGTAATCTATATTATAAATTTACTGATGATGATATACTAATTATTGAGGTATTTGTTGATGACATTATTTTCAGAGGTGAAGATAAGTTATGCATGGAATTGTTTAAAAATATGGAGAAAGAATTTGAAATGTCTATGATTGGGGAAATGAATTTTTTTTTAGGTTTGCAGATTATTCAAACTGATAAAGGTATTTTCATCTGTCAAACTAAGTATGCTAGGGAATTGTTGAAGAAATTTGGTATGGAAGACTCTAAACTGGTAAGTACTCTTATGGTTACAAGTGAGAAATTGACAAGAAAAGATGAATCTACACCGGTAAATCCTACAAGATACAAGTCTGTGATTGGAGGTCTACTATATTTGACTCAAACTAAGCTTGACATAATGAATGTTGTTTGCATTGCATCAAGATATCAAAGTGATCCTAGAGAAAATCATGAGAGTGCGATGAAAAGGATTTTTAGATACTTGCAAGGTACATTTGAATATGGTCTGTGGTACCCTAAGGATGATAACTTTACTTTATGTGAATATACAGATGCAGATTGGGCATGTGATGCTGATGACTGGAAAAGTACTTCTAGTGGAGCTTTCTTTCTTGGAAAGAAACTTATTTCATGGATCAGCAAGAAACAATCATGTACTTATTTATCTACTACAAAGATGAGTATGTTGTTTCTCCTACTAACTATATACAAGTTTTATGGATGAAGAAAATGTTGAAGGACATCAAAGTGCATTGCAATGGACCAGTAGTTATTCACTATGATAACTCTCTTGCTATTGACATATCAAAGAATTTAGTATTTCACTCTAAGACAAAGCACATATCTATCAAGTGTAACTTCTTGAAGGAGAAGGAGGAAGAAAATGAAGTTAGATTGGTTTATGTGAACACTAAAGAGAAGATTGCATATATTTTCACTAAACCTTTGCCTAAAGAATCATTTGAGTACCTCAGAGACAAATTAGGGGTTTTTTCCCCTCCGACAGAGAACTGATTGATGTTATTTGGCATCGGTTTGGTATGCATTATCAGAGATATTATTCATTCTGGATTGATGT
The DNA here is from genome assembly GCF_030272615.1 of Cryptomeria japonica. NCBI lineage: Eukaryota > Viridiplantae > Streptophyta > Pinopsida > Cupressales > Cupressaceae > Cryptomeria > Cryptomeria japonica. The sequence continues at coordinate 368,669,657 of NC_081414.1, read as the reverse complement.
GGGGATGCTACTACTAAGGGGGAGTAGTTAGCTTTGTTATTCAGTGGTTTTTTATTTTTTCTTTGATATTTTGTCAAATTTTTGGCATTGATGTCAAAGGGGTAGAGATATTCATGTGAAAAACTTAATGGATATATACATTAGGGGGAGAAATTTCAGAACTTCATTGCTATATTCTTTTGTGGGAGATTTGTTTGGCATATCTTGGCACTTGGATTTTTTTCACATATAGTGTTGCCATCAATGCCAAAGGGGGAGATTATTGGCCATTTGGAGGAATTGATTATGTGTTGCATTGATATTTTGTCATTGATGTTAACACTAGTTGTTTTGGCTATTTACTAGTATCCTTCCAGTCTTGGTAGGATGTTTGGTTTCTGGTTGGATTAGATCATGATGATCTGGTATACTCCGGTATGTTTTGGCTTATGGAATTGGCTTATTCAAGATACTCAAATTCATGTTCAATTAGTTGGTTTTTATTTGGTGATTGTATGCTATCCTGTATGCTTGTAATCTTGGGTTGTTGTTCCGGTGAGGGTTTCATTGATAAAGCTTTGTTGAAGATCTTTGATATTATGCATAAGCAGTGTTGGTGGGGCTTCTAGTAGAGATTCAAGATGCTGATGGTGATGATGTTTGAGACTTGGTTGGTTGGGATCATTGCCTTAGCATTTGTGGACCTATATTGGGTCTAGTACTATCTAGGTTATTGACCGGCTTAATGTAACGTGTTGATTGGACCTCTCAATGTGTTTCTAGGATGTCTTATGGGTTGGATATTATTTGTTTGGTCTCAAGCTAACATGTTTTATAATTATGTAATTGCTTTATTGTCTAGTGGCCAACCTGATTGTTTATGGTTGAGGGTTTATATATATATGATGTAAGATCTCATTGTAGATCATATGTAAGGGATATGGATATGTAAGGAGTGAATAATATAATAATCATTCATGCAGAGGATTTGGTTGATCATTGGTGATCAAGTTGGGTTTATGTAATAGGATTTAGTCTTCCGGTATTGAGCTTAACTAGAACTGTACTCAGGCATAGGAGATGCTATCTTTGCAGTTCATTCTCTCTTTCAGATTGTAGTCTAGATTTTTATGTAGTTAGTGAGACTCCTTTTGTAATGAGCGGTGTGATCTAGGTTATTGGCCTTCCTACAAGTGCACACCCCTCATTTGTAATCACATACTTACTGCAGATTTATTATCTGACCATGGGTAGGCTTCCCACTGTGGTTTTTCCCTTTACTGAGTTTTCCACGTACAAATCTTGGTGTCATGTGGATGGTATTTATTCTCTAATTGTTTCTTGTTCTTAATTGGTATATCTGCTATTTTAGTAATTGGTTTATGCATTCTGGTATTGATCTTTTGGGTTCTGATATTAAAGTTTTAATTGCTTAAGGTTTCGGTAATCTAGTGACAACTGATTCACCCCCCCCTCTCAATTGTCTTCTAGTTATTTCAACTATCTAATACTTCTGGTCATCAACATCGCCAACCCAATTAGCATTAGTGTAAGCACATAACATGAAATCATCATTCCTCATATACCACAAACCATAATCCATAGTTCCTTTCAAGTATCTGAATATCCTCTTCACAATAGTGACATGACTTTCTTTTAGATTATCTTGCTGGAAATTGACACTCATTTGGTGACTTCTGATGATTGATTTATGGTCTATGGTTGTCATTGATGGAAACTCTTCTTGGTTATTCTATTTGGCGATCGTGAATCATTGTATTCAGAAGAAAGAGTTAACAGGTAGACTGTTAGCTAGTAAAATAGGGCTATATCAGTAATGTTTTTGTTTGGAATGATCTTCAATAATTGTGGTCTTTTTGGTGATTTATTTTATGATCTCGGTGAATGGGAAGATCCTTAAGAAGCATGTGATTATAATTTTTTGGTCTGGTGCTATTTTTTGTCCGAGATTAAAGCTGACATATGACTACTCGTTACACTTCTTGAAGCTGACTTGAAGGAGATTACTTTTATGTTATGACTGGATATATAAGATTGAATTGGTGATTGATTTTTGATATATTAGTATTATGGTGATCCATTTTGGTTTGATTGAGTACAGTTTCACATGCACATTTGGTTTACCGATAATCCAATAGCTGACCGAGATAGAAACAAAGTATTTAGTAGAGCGAGGACTGTCAAAGATCTTGTGCTTAACCAAAACTCATTCTTGCATTGTCAGATGCTATCTCAGAGTTCATTTCATTGTATTCTCTCATTGTAATCAAATTGTAAGTTAGTGAAACTTCCTTGAAGGTTGTAGCCTTTTGAGCAATTATAATTGAGAAGTGAGCTCTAGGCAGTGAGGCTGAATGCAAGTGCATTCCCCATCTATGTAATATTTATGTACTCCTAGACATAGTATATCAATATTGTAGGTTCCAGCCCCACCATGGTTTTTCCCTTTTCGGGTTTCCACGTAAAAATTTTGGTGTTGTGGATTTGTGGTTTATTTGTTGCATGTTTATGTTCTTTTCTATTTTGCATTGCTAATTGGTGGATAAAGAATAAGTTTTTAAATTTGATTTTTGACATATCATTGATTCACCCCCACCCCCTCTTAGTGATCTTTGATTCTAACAATTGGCATCAGATCCTAATTCCTCTAAGGAATCTTAACCACTTGAGGAAGATCTGGGAGATCAATTCAATGGATTTTGGTTTTTAGAGACAACTCAATGCGGCACTTGAGGATCTTGATGTAGCCAGAAATGAGATCTGTATACTGAAGAAGAACCTGAATGCTGCTGATGAATTCATTATTGAACCGAAAGATCAAGAAAGTGTCTATAGAGAGAAGAGGAAGGAATTGATGGAAAAGTTGAAGGAGAAAGAAGATCAAATCATGGAATATCAGGACAAAGTTGATGAAGTTGACAAACTTAAGAGAGAAAATGCTACCTTGAAAAATGAGATGCAATCCATTGTGATGAGGCTAACTAAGGAGATTGAGGACTAGAAGAAGAATGAAGAGAATTTGACACAATCATTGAAGGAAAGAGCTAATGAATTCTTTAGACTTACCTAGGAGAATGATCAGTTGAAGCCTGAGTTGACACAATCAAGGAATAGTGGTCAAGAACTTGAAAGACATATTTCTACCTTGAGGGATGAAATTGCCACTGCTAATGAATACAAAGACAAATTTGAAGCTAGTTAAACAAGGCTTGATGAGATGTTGGAAAGTCAGAGACATGGAAAGGACATGTAAGGTTTACGATTTGAAAAAGGTGAATCCTCCAGATCTAGACAAGGAAATCCAAAACCTGATCAGAAGAAGAGAAAGAATCCTCCAATAAGACAACCTAATGCTCATAAATTCAATGCTATATGTTTTACTTGCAATAAGTTTGGTCATATGGCAATTCAGTGCAGAAGTAGGATGAATAATGGAATGATGAATAACATGAATAATGTTCCTACCTTTACCAATTAGTGTTTCATACGCAATAATTTTGGACACAAGTCAAATATGTGTAGAGAAGTAATGAATAAATTTTAAAACAAGAGATGATATCCTTGTGGAATGCTTGGACATATCTATAATCAGTGCAAGACAAGACCAAATCATATGAATTTCAGACATATGCAGAATAATGTTGTTTGCAGAGCATGCAACAAAACTGGTCACATTGCAAAGTACTGCAAAAGAAAAAATAGTGCTCCGGTAGACAAGAACAAATTGGATGAAAAGGGTAAGGAAAAGGTTAATGAGATAAAAGATCAGCATAAGAAGATGTAGGTAAAGAAGGAGGGATCTAAGACAAATAATGGATCTGTACCTGAATCTGGTGTAGAATCTTCATCCGATATCTAGGGCTTTTGGCCTTAGAAGGAGGCAAACTCATACAAATCTTGCAGTACCCCTTGATGATATCTATAGCCGATGGATTATAGATGGTAGGAATTGAACTTCAGTTGATATCCAGGATTTAGATGGCTGATTTTGGCATCTGATGGTTAATCAGGGCATCTGGTTGGATATTTGAGGCACATTTATTTCAAAGTGAAATTAGGGTTTACAAAGTTAAAAGGGAAAATACAAGAGTCATTATTCATTTTGTGAATAGTGTTTTCTAGATTTAGAACCAAGGAGATCAAGGCTTTTAGGCAATCAATGAGCTAAAAGCGATCCGACAAGTGATCTAGGGCATCTGTCAGTTAGTTGAGGTATTTTTTGAAGAGCATTTTTGAGTTCGATTTTTTGAAAATTTGAAATGGCATCCTCGTCTTCCATTACCACCCCATTGGTTGTTGAGATCAAGGATAGGACCAATCCCATGTTCAAGAAGAACCCCTACAAATCCATGGAGGTTGGACTGGTTAGAGATTTCTCTTCCATTCCACATAGAGTATTGCATATAGATAATGTACAGGCCTATATTCACTGTGAGATCGAGGAAACCGACAATGAAGAAATTTTGGACCTTTATATAGATAGCATCATGGATGAAATTGACAACCCCAAGCTAAAATTTGAGTTGTTGTAGAGGAATGGCTTCAATCAATTTGTTAAGTTTTTGTCATTCGATGAAAATGAATGGGTGAGGTATATATTGAGTAGAATTCATGTTGAATTTATATGGCTTGACCAACCTGACAAAATCACTATAGACGCTATTAGGGTGGTAACTTGTTTAAATCAAACCAGTGGCAAGCCAGGGTTACACAAAGTCACAAACCCTACTATCAACAAATTAACCGGTGCAGAGTTTGATTGGAATTCAATGAAAATCAACACAATCAAGGAGGATGATGTCAAGTTTGTTGCGATGGTAATTGGTTACAAAGTGTACCAATCTAACTAACTAAATTATGTATCCGGTACTGCCATCCATGCAACCTAGCAAATGGTCAATGAAGATGCTCATTATGACCTGTGCAGTATTCTGTTGGAGGATCTAATGATAAATTTGAAGAAAATTAAGAAAGATAAAAAGCATTCCTTGAAATTTGGTTCCTTGGTTATCTCTCTAATGCTTTGCTTCATGAATCAGATCCCTGGAACCAGTAGAGTATAGTGGGCTTTTGACAAGCAGGTGGCCCAACAAATAAGTAGGGGCTTGATAGACTTGGCAACAGAGACAATCAAAATGCTTCTTTGTGGGCATTCTTCAAGACTTTTCAGGACAAAATGAAACAAAGAGTCAGAATCCCCAAAGAAATTTTGAAGAAATATGAGGGGACAAGTTGCGTTATGGCGAACAAAGATGAATGTCTTATGGAAGTGGTTCAACCTCAGACAATATGGATAATTCCTATGGGGTATGAGGTTGATGAAGCCACTTTGTATGCCTATGCACAACACTTTCTAAATTCTCTGATAAATACCAAAGAAGAAAGGTTCAAAACTTGTCAAGAGAAACCAATGGAGCTCCACACCAAGTTCACTGAACCGGCTAGAAAAAGAAAAGTTGCCATGATAGTGGAGGACATCCTTGTTGAAGAAGGTCACCCTTGTGAGAAAGTTAGGGCTGCAAGGGCTACTAGGGATGTAGTTGAGAAAGCAAAGAAACAAAAGACTGCACTTGCTCTAGTCAAGGTGAAAATGATAGGATCTTCTCCCGCTCCAATGAAGACACCCCCTACTAGATTAGAACCCTTTGGTTCATCTGCAAAGGGTAAAGGTGTATGAGGAAGAAGCAGGGACCCCAAAAGAGAGTATGTGGTAGTTTCTTTGGTGCAATTTGAAACTAACTCATATGCGAACATTCCTAAGGCTCTGAAGAAAGGAGAGTTTTCTAGGGTTATTCGGAAACCCCAATCCACTGTTTAGAGGAAAGAGGGAAAGGTGAAGAAAGAAATGTTTGATCTTATATCGACAAGAAAGCCCAAGCAAGGAAAGAAGATAAAATATAACTTGGATGAGGCTATAGAATCTAGTAAGATGAAGACCTCCAAACCAGAGTATCATATTATTCCTCCACTGTCTATTCATGAATTAATTGATGAAATTATTAGAGATGGAAACTTGAATAACATTTCTATATATTATGAGAACATGGATGATAAGGATAAGAGGTAGATTGAGGAAGATGTAGTTTTGTACATGGATGTATTCAGTAAAGCATCGATTGAATTATAAAAATATCTTCCAAAATATTTATATAGTTTAATTGATGCTAGGAGAAAATCTGCTAGCCAAATGTATAGAGAAATAAAGGAGAGTGAACTGGTCAACCAGTGCACTAGTATCACTATTGAGGAAATCGATAGATTGATTTTGTTAGATAATAAAAAGAAATTCAGGAGCAAGAACAAAGTAAATAGCTTGGTGGTTGGAAGAGTTGAATAAATAAGGAGAGAAACCAGTGCAATCTAGAAGAAGTTTCTCACTGAGAACTGGCTAGTTAAAACTGTTTCACAAGATGAAGCCACTCAGTCAGAAAATCCTCTGATAAATTATGTAAATAAGGAGGAGGACACGCAGGATGTTGCAGAGCAATAAATTTTGGATTTTGTTGAAGTCAACCCTGTTGAGGTGAATGATAAATCAATTGAGGCAGAGGTTGGTGCACCAAGTGGTGACACCGGCGCACATGAGGCACCCAAAGAAGACAAATCTGGATAGGTTTAGGTTGAGAAAAATTTAGAAGAAAAACAAGAGGAACTAGATAAAGGAAAGAGTAAGGCAATGCAAACTTTGATTCTTATGGTAATTGACACATCTAAAACTAAAAGCGAAGGGAGATTTCCACACTTTAATATCAGTTTTGACAAACCTTTCAATCAGATGTCTCTGACAAAGAGAATGATTGTTGTTGCTTCTCTCCAATTGCAAGATAGTTGGGAGTTAGCTCAATCAAAATCAAAAGATAAGAGACTTATTGAGAAATCGGTTAAAGTTTTAGAATAGGTGGTACTGGAACTGCAACTTGTTGCAAATACTAGTTCATCTAGTAAGCTTCAGAACTTAATAGATCATATATCCACCTAGTTTTATTCTTTGACTAAGGCATCGACTAGGTAGGCTATGGAGAAATTTAAAGATGCCAAAGCACAAACATTTTTGCAAATGATTAGTAATGATAAGGCCCAGCTAGATAAGGGATTTAAACTAATTGATGAAACCCTAACGGAAGGTGGCAAAATTTATGTCTTATCTAATTTTGACCAAATTTACTACTGAGATAGACAAGTAGATAGTTAATTGTAGTGGACAGTTAGTTCAGATTTATCAAGCTTATAATCCTACAACTAACTTAATTGACAATATTGAAGGCCAAATTTTGACTATTATGGAGCAGATTAGGGATTTTGAGAGGAGAAGGAGAGAATGATTAGGAAGATAGGTGAACTCTAGAATCTAATTGATCCACCGTTGGGCACCTTAGTATATCATAAGATGGGTTGCATTCAAAACATGTTTTAGGAGACCCCAATTGAGATTGAAGCCATATTATTTCATGCTTATGTTTTGAATGGTTTTGTTTCAATTTTGGAGAACTTGCGGGTAGGGTGGAGCACATATCTTGGGTTTCTTAAGATGGCATATGTAGATATACTCAAGCATGTATAGATTTGATCATCTAGTGTGTGTGTGTGTACATGCAATTTTTTTGTACACCCTATCTTTGGCATTACCTGTCAAAGGAGGAGATATGAGGTGAAAATGTATAGACTAATTTTATGTATGGAGTGTATAGTTCAATGATGCAGATTTTTAGATTGTTGATCTAAGGGGGAGTCTTATAATTCTTTCATTCTTGATCCAGTATATAGGTTTCACAAGTGTTGCCATAAATGCCAAAGGGGGAGATTGTTCACAATTGAAACTCATTTGATGACTCCCAATGCCTGATTTATGGTATAGGTTTGTCATTAATGGAAAAACTTCTTAGTGATTTGATCTGGCAGTCATAATTCATCCTATCTGGAAGCAGGAGTTAACCGGTAGACTATTAACTAGTAAAATAGGGCTATTTTGGTAATGTTTTGGTCTGAAATGATCTTTGATAATTGTGGTGTTTTTGGTGATTGATTTTATGATCTTGGTGAATGGGAAGATCCTTAGGAAGCATGTGATTATAATCATTTGGTTTGGTGCTATGTTTTGTTTGATATTGAAGCTGACATATGACTACACATTACACTTCCTAAAGTTGACTTGAAGGAGATTACTTTTATGTTATGATTGGATATATAAGATCAAATTGGTGATTGATTTTTGATATATTAATATTGTGGTGATCTGTTTTGGTGTGATTGAGCATAGTTTCATGTGCCGATTTGGTTTACAGACAATCCAGTAGCTGACTAAGACACAAATAGAGTATTTAGCAAAATGAGGATAGTCATAGATCTTGTGCTTAACTGGAACTCTTTCTTACATTGTCACATCATATCTCAGAGTTCATTTCATTGTATTCTCTCATTGTAATCAAATTGTAAGTCAGTGAGACTTCCCTGAAGGTTGTAGCCTTATGGGCAATTGCAATTGAGAAGTGAGCTCTAAGAAGTGAGCCTGAATCAAGTGCATTCCCCATCTATGTAATATTTATGTACTTCTGGCCATACTATATGAATATTGTGGGTTCCAGCCCCACCATGCTTTTTCCCTTTCTAGGTTTCCATGCAAAAATTTTGGTATTGTGGATCTATGGTTTATTTGTTGCATGTTTATGTTCTTTTCTATTTTGCATTGTGGATCTGTCTTTTCTTTGTTCCATGTAAAAATTTCAACAAGTACTTATCCAATCTAGCATACCAATCTCTAGGGCCTTGTTTCAATCCATAATGAGCTTTCTTTAGTTTACATACTGTTAGAGTATTCGGGTATTTAATTGATTAATTAAACATTATTTGTTTAATTATTTAAGTTCCCTTCATCTCTTTTACACTTAAGCTAACTTTAGGTGCATATAATTAATTATTATGTGCAAACCTAGGTTTTCCCTTTTAGGGTCTCTTGACCTATTAAAGGTTGAGTTCTTTCTTTTCATTGTATGAAGAAGGATTATTATTGACAATACATTTTGGAGATTATTGAGCTCTCATCTTTTGGAGCATATTTTTCCTATGTATTCTTTCCTTCTATGATTTGCTTCATTGCTTCTCCTTGTAACAGGTTTTTCAGCTTGCAGAGATAATTTGGGCTCCTGTGGTGTTGTATTTTCTCAACTCCTATATGGTATCAGAGCTTCAGATCTGCAGCTACCTGTTCTTGTTTTGAGATTATTTGGGCTCCTATGGTGTTGTATTTTCTCAACTCCTATATGGTATCAGAGCTTCAGATCTGCAGCTACTTGCTCTTGTTTTTTAAATTTTTTGGCTTTGGAAGGAGATCTGGGGTTTCAAAAAAATTTTTATGTACCTAGGGTTTGACCTTTTTTCTGAGCACTTTGGGCTTAAACGGACCTAACCATCGTGCTCAAAAGGCCTGAAAACCCTTATGGTCATATAAAATTCAACCTTTTTTGGTTCCTGAGCCTCTGGGTGAATTTTTTTCTTAGATCTAGGTCGTACGGCCCTGGCAAGCAGATCGAGAAATCTTTTTTTGCCTTTTTACGGCATGCAGGCCGAAATTTGCTTTAAAAAAAAATTCTTTCCAAAAAGCAAAAAAAAAATTTGGGAAAAAGTTTTTTTAGGGTTTGGGGAAAAACAAGAATAGGTAGCTGCAGATCTCCGGCGACCCCACCGCTGCTTGTGGCCCCCAGCTCCCCGGCCGTTGATCGGCCTCCCACTGCCTGACCGGCCTGCTATCACCTGTAGCCCCTCAGCCTCCACTCCTTGTAGCCCCCAACTCCCCGGCTACCGCCCGGCTCAGCCTGGCCTCCCCGCCGCCGGCTTCTGCCACCCGGCCCGACTGCTGCTCCGCTCGGCCCCTACTCCGCCCGGCCCCCTAGCGCCGCCCACAACCTCTTTGCATTTCCTGACCATCAAGCTCAGCCGCCGACCACCAAATCTCTACCCGTCCTCCACCGGAGTGCCACCAGAGCGCCACTCCCTGGCCACCTCCACCCAAACAAGCCACCAGACTCCCTTTTTTGGCTTTTTCAGGGGAGGATTTGGTTTTTTGGCTCTATCTTGGACATACGGAGTCATTTTTTCAAAAAAGAAATAGGCGTCAAAAAGCTGGTTCAGAGGCCAACCTCATGGTGTTGGTATTTTTTTCCCAATTTTTCTGTTTGACTATGTTTTTTTCCAGTCAAAGTGAGGTCTAGTTTTTGCACTTCGGGAGCCATAGAATGAGCATCCGACCTCCTTTTTTTGAAAATTTTATATTTTTGGAAAGCATGTGTTGTTTACTTTCCAGCCATCTAAGTTTTATTTCTAGATTCTGCTCCATGCATATTTTATTCAGTTTTTTGCTTTTCAGGACTCTGGTGGATATCGTGGCTGTTTCAGGTCCTGGGATCTCTTCTCTGAGTAGGGTGACTCTATTTTGGTTCACGTTTCTATTTCCAGTCTTCTTATCATTGTAGCTTGTATTTATGCAAATGCACTGACATAAAGTGCCATCATGCATTGTTTACTTGGAATCTTGCATATCTTGTGTCTTGTTGTACATGCACTATTGATCAAGTGCCATGAGGGGGTTGATGTTTGCCTGTTGTTTGCCATCATCCTTTGTCTAGTGAGTGTTCCTTCCATGACATTCACCTCATGATGATGTGTAACAGCACCTTTGATATTATTGGTTCTTCGTCATGCAGTTGGTTTTGGCTACCCTTTTTAGTGTTCTTGTCCCTCTCCCACTTCTGCATTATGGGGAGGTTTATCGTGTTGGTTCTACTACCTCCGTGGTTCAATTGATCAGCTCTTCAGGATTTGGTTTCTCATGCCATCTATATCTTCGATTTCAGTTGTTTTTACCTTGTTTGCCTCTTGATTCGAGTAGTGTCATTTGAAGGCACTCATGCAGATTACTGTCTTCTCTACCTGGTCATGTTCTAGTTCAGTGGATATTCTTTAGATCAGCAGTTATTCTTCGACAGAGTTTGTAGGTTCTTCATGCTTCAGTGATATTCTTTTTCATCTCTTTTTGGAGTAGAGTTTTGTTCCCATGTGGTTTTCTCTATTTCTCTAGTTCATAGAGATTTCATTGTATTTGGGTACTTGATTAGGCCTTGTTGCCGGGACCCATCTTTATTGCTTTCAATAGTTGTTCTAGGTTTTAGCTTCTCCCTAAGTCTAGCTTAAGGGAGGGTGTTAGAGTATTTGGGTATTTAATTGATTAATTAAACATTATTTGTTTAATTATTTAAGGTCCTTTTATCTCATTTACACTTAAGCTAACTTTAGATGCATATAATTAATTATTTTAATTAATTATTATGTGCAAACATAGGTTTTCCCTTTTAGGGTTTCTTGACCTATTAAAGGTTGAGTTCTTTCTTTTCATTGTATGAAGAAGGATTATTATTGACAATACTTTTTGGAGATTATTGAGCTCTCATCTTTTGGAGCATATTTTTCCTATATATTTTTTCCTTCTGTGATTTGCTTCATTGCTTCTCCTTATAATAGGTTTTTTAGCTTGCAGAGATTATTTGGGCTCCTGTGATGTTGTATTTTCTCAACTCCTATACATACTATGTCTCCATCATCTGATATTGAAAATCCATCAGGTTTCTCAATGTAAACTTCTTCCTCAAGAACACCATTCAAAAAGGCAGATTTGACATCCATCTAATACACCTTAAAATATTTATAGGCAACATATGCAAGCAACAGTCTAACAGCTTCAAGTTTGGCCACCAAAGAAAAAGTCTCCTCATAATCAATTCCTTCTTTCTATGAATATCCTTTACATACCAATCTTGATCTATTTATGACAACTTCACCTACTTCATTCAATTTATTCCTGAATACCCCATTGGTACCAATCACATTCTTATCTTTAGGTCTAGGCACAAGCTCCAATGTGTTATTCTTCTCAATCCGATCTAATTCGTCTTCCGTAGCTCTCATCAAATTTTCATCTTTAGGTTCAATTTTAGAAATCAAACATACCTCTTTAGTAGCTAACCTTCTTCTAGTCATCACACCTTTATTTTTATCTCCAATAATCCAATTTTCTGAATGATTCGGTCTTACATACCTCAGAGTCTTCTGATTGTTCTAATTTTCAGGTTCTTGCACCTCTACACCAACAATAACAACATCTTGATTAATATTTTCTACTAGATTAGTCTTCTTTGGTTCTTCAGTTTGAATAGGGTTTAGAACAATATACTAACCATCATCATATCCAAATGCTTTGAAACCAATTGTTAGCAGCAACAAAGGAAAACTAAGAGGAGGGAGGAGTATCAGTTTTCACTGGATTATAAAATTAACCACAAAATTAGATTTGGTTAACTGTAGCAATAACAAAGATAAGGAAAATGACAAAACATCAAACAACACCAAAATTTTGATGTGGAAAACCTGATTAAGGGAAAAACCATGCCGAGAACCTACCAACAATAAGATGATACTCTATAGTAGTATGTGAAAATATTGTAATGGGGAATGCACATGCATTCAGGCACACTGCCTAGAGCTCACTACTCAATGATAGTAACCCGAAAGGATACAACTCGTAGGGAAGTCTCACTGACTTACAATAAGATTTAGACTACAATCTGAAAGAAATTAAATGCAATAATAGCATCTCCAAATGCCTGATGACAGTTCTGATTAAGTACTATTGTCTTCTCTACAACACCAATTTCTCCTTAATACACTACATTGAAAGATGAATCCTTGTTTACACATACACCACTCCCTGATAATGCAGACCCAACCTTGACACCTAAATTACATGGCAATATCATCTAGTTATACAATTCATCAACCTTGACAACAAGGTCGGTTGAACCCTCAACTCACAATTATAAAATTACATCACACGATACAAAGATCGACCACCACATCAATATAATTATTTCCATGACATAGCATGGACCTAATTCAAATTCCCAAATTCTAAACAACACCAAAAATCATGCCAAGATCAATCGCAATAGGTTGCACCACCAGTAAAACCGCATAACACGAAGAACATCATCGGTTCAACAAAATCACAAAAAAATCGCACAACGATCAATGTGGATCATCAAGACAAATATGAGACAATTAGGAAACACCAGCAAGCATGTTAGAATCATCAGTAATAGTTGCACCAATACCACATCAACTCTTCATCTTTCAACATCTGTAACTCCAGAACACTCAAGCAACAACAACTATCATGAAGAAAGATAACTTGTGGAGTACCAAATCACGAACCATATCAAAGGAAGATACACAAGGCCATCCCAAGCAATATCCTAAAAACTCAAATCAAGATCTGATCACACTGAAATATACTGGAGGAAATACTAAACTCTGCAAAGCACTGATCAGATAAACAAATTGCAAAACCAGATCATATATGATATGATCAATTAAGCTTCTCGAAACACCAACACTAGTACAAAAGAATGTAATGATACAAAGGATACTCCATACACCAGACCATAATTGCAATGAGGCAATCTTCAATCACTAGAGCAAGAATTTGTTGACATCCATGACAACAACATATCCTAGAAGCACTAATGTCCAACATTATCATCCATGATTCCCAAGAGCCTGTATGACATTTTGGATGCTAGGAGGTATACAACAAGTCTAGAGGATGAAAGGATAAAAGAATATGTATATGTAAATCTATCCTCTATCATTTATAAAGATGAAGTTATTAGATTATGAAAGCTTACAAAGGAAAGATTCTGAAGTAAGAAGAGAGTTAATAAGGTTATGCTCGACAAAATAGATGAGGTGACCAAAGAAATAGACATAATTTTGAGATAATTTTTGATAGATCACATAATTGATGTGAATTCAATAGAGAAATCTCATAGCACATCTATTCCAGAAGTGCATAAAGTTGTTCCTAACAAGAAAAAGGATCAATCATCTAAGAAAGCTATTCTGGAAGAGCAACCCAAGGTACATATCATAGTTGATAATCCTATTGATGCTAACATTGACGACTCTAGTGAAGCTACATAGGATCCTCCAGTGATTGAAATTGTGTCAGAAATAGCAGCTAAGGAGACAAATGATGGAGAAAAGGGTGAAGATAATGGTGAGGCTGGTGAAAAGGATTAGAGTGCAGAGGTTGTAGAAAAGGAGAAAGGAGAGAAGAAGGAAGATTAGGCTCTAGTAATAGTGGAAAGAGACACTGTACCTGATAAAGGAAAATAAATTGCTACTGATTCTGATGACTTTTGTCAAGGACCTATTGATCTAAGCTCATTATCTTTGATTCAAGCATTAAATTTAGCAACTCTAGCAAAATCCAAAGCTAGTGAGCACTTTCTTAAGTCTCATTCAAAAGACAAAGAATTGATAACACTAGCAAGATATGTATTAGAGAAATTTTTTCCATCTTTCAAACCAATCAAATCTAATCCCTCTGGTAAGCCTAAGATTTTGTTGAATGTTGTAGGTTCTCATTTTGGGTCTTTGAAGAAGGCAACATATATTAAAGTTTTAAATTGGTTTAATACTATGAGATTGAATTTTTTTTTTAAGATGATTGAGAATGATAGGGTGGCCTTAGTTATTGCTATGAAGAGTATTCAAGATGCACTAGACGAAGGTGGTCAGATATACAGATCATGTCTGATTTTACCAATGTTCACTTTAGACATTGACAAGAAAATTAGAGAATGTGAAGGCTAGCTAGCTAGCATATCATAATCATATGCACCTCAATTAGTCCTGGCTAGCCATTTTGAACCACAAGTTTTGAGCATATTAGATAAGATTAAGAGTTTAAATCTAGAAAAGGAAAGAGTTTTGGGTAGAGTAGTAGAAGTAAGGAGTCTTATCACTCACTAGATAGATTCTTTGATGAGCAGTATATGGGATGCTAAGGATGATTTGGATTCAAATGTTCTGAGAGATAGAAGAGAAGAAAAGATGCTTATATTTTAGTGTGATGAGAAGCATTTTGGAGAGTTTGAAGAAGGCATGGGATAAACATTTGTTGTCCCTTAGGATAATTTTTGCAGACATATTCAGTTTTTTGTGAGAAACTGTACATGTTCTTGTATATAGATTTTGGCATATTCCTATCTTTCGCATTACTGTCAAAGGGGGAGAGGGGAAAAAAATGGTGCGAATTCTCAGAGGGAGCTTGTATATTCTTGGTGAGTTGAAATTTTGAAGTTTTGCAGTTCTGAGTGTACAGTTCATTTTTCATAGTGTTTCCATCAATGCCAAAGGGGGAGTTTGTTGGAAAGAGACACTACTTCGGTGAATATTGGTGCATGATTGATGATTAGGAGTTGTCATTGATGGCAACTCAGTTCTCAAATCACATCTGGTGTACATATATTTGGTTTACTAGAAGTCATATTATTCATAAGGCATAAGTCTAGAAGATGGAATATAGTAACCGATGAAATGTGTATCTCCTAATTTTGATTAGATAATTTTGGTTGTGGTATATGGGAAGATGATTCAAGGTTTGAGGCAACTTATCTTATGATCTTGATATCCAGTGTTGATTTATGAGCAAGATTGAAGGTTTGGTATTCGGTAATTCAATTAGAGAAGAGCTATTTTGGTGTAGCATGTGTTGTGGATTCATTGGGTTGATTTTGGTGATCGGTTTCATGTTTGAGGTGATTGAGATGTGGTGCAGAAGCACCTAGACATCAAGACATTGGAGGAGATCCTGAGAGATATTTTAATCCATATGTTTGGATATGTTATTCAATGTAATAAAATCAAATGTAATGCCTAAGGGAAAACAAAATTGTAAGATTGTCATTTAGTTGTCATTTTAAGAGTCATGTGATGTGTTTTGTAAAGCCATGAAGTCATTTATTCAAAAGTGTAAAAGTTGTCAACTTGACAATAAAATGTTGTCAAGCAAAGTTGCAAAAATGCAACAAAAGTTGAAAAGGGGTTAAAAGTTGGTTGTGAGAGGTAGTTGTAAGGTCAAAACTGACCAAGAGTCTATAAAAATTCATTTTATGGTCGTTCCAAATCATAAAGAAAAGAAATGAAAGAAAGGAGAACATTTTGATACATTTTGGTGCATTCTACTATTGTTATTTTGATTGGCTTTTCAGTTTTTATGTTGGTTCCAGGCCTTGTACGACCATGTATGGCCTAGGAACCTTTATAAAATGTATAATTTATGGTTATATATGTGAAGTACCTTTCTTTTTCTTTTTATTTGGAGTGATTATGTTTAGAAATTAAGAAGTTATGAAATTTTTGGTGAAAGTTGTTGATTGCAGATTTGAGGTTTTCTGAGAACGGTCACGTTGCAGCATATGGTACGGATTCATATGGAATTATTATGACCTATAAATAGATTCATTGGATAGATATGTGAATCCTCTCTCATTTCCATTTGGTTTGAGTCATTTTTATTTATATTTGTGGAAGTTATGAATATTTTGGTGAAAACTGGTTTTAAAAGGTCTTCAATGGAGTTGCAGGCAATGGTTTGACATTATCTCATGATTTAAGAATTGGAAAATTTAGTGGATTACATATTCTAAATATATATTCATATATATTTCATATTAAATTGGTTTGGTGTCATTTGGTTATGTTTTGTGAAAGATATTTGATGCCCTAGGCGGACTGGGCATGCATATGCTTTGTTTGGGAACAGGAGTATTGGGTCTCGGTGCAGAGGACATAACTTTTAATCTAACCATTGGATTCTCCTAAGTTTTTGATATGTTTTAAGAAGTATAGTTATCTACATTTTCACCAAAGGGATCTTTGAAATAATATCTGGGTCAAAAGTTATGAATGACAGAATACAGGTCTATGACTGGGAACTTTAAAGATTGAAGTGTGAACCATGAATATGGGTTATTGCATTAAGTTGATATTAATGAAGAGATGATTGAAAGAAGTTGTTATTTTGCCTCTAAAGAATGAGTTTAAATGGATATTTATATTTGAATATGCAGATAGGGAAGAAGACTTTCTTTCCTCTGCATCAAATTGGTATCAGAGCTAGAAGAGCCTGAGTGTGTGGGTAGAGCGCCGAAGGAGGCAATCCACACCAGGACCTAGCCCAAGGAGAGTTGAAATTTTGTGTTATTGATGAGTTTTGGTTGCAGGTGCTTGTCCATCTAGTTGCAAGAGGAATTTGGTGTTGTGTGTGGGCAGACAAGGAAGGTCTGTCAAGGGCCAAAGGGATGGTCCATTGGTTGCCAAGAGACTAGGGAGAGAGGCAAAGAGGAGGACTCCTAGGTGAGGCAAAGGTGAGTTGTTTGTTGGTGAGGTGATGCAGCATGGAGAGGTGGAATTATGGTTGGTAAAAGCACTTGGATGGCAGCCATTACATACTCCACTAATAGGAGTTATTGAGGAGGTAGATACATGGACAGTCCTGTGTCCTTTTGGAGATGGTGATTGCAGTAAAGGCATGAGAATGGTGATAAGATGAAGAGGCAAAGACAAAGATGAAAGTGATGATTTTAATCCAAAGAATAAATTTTATTTTCTTGCAGGTTATTATCCCTATGTTTCCAAGGGACTTGGAAAGTTTTCAAGGTCGGTAGTATGGTGCAGAAGCACCTAGACATCAAGACATTGGAGGAGATCCTGAGAGATATTTTAATCCATATGTTTGGATATGATATTCAATGTAATAAAATAAAATGTAATGCCTAAGGGAAAACAAAATTGTAATATTTTCATTTAGTTGTCATTTTAAGAGTCATGTGATGTGTTTTGTAAAGCCATGAAGTCATTTATTCAAAAGTGTAAAAGTTGTCAACTTGACAATAAAATGTTGTCAAGCAAAGTTGCAAAAATGCAACAAAAGTTGAAAAGGGGTTAAAAGTTGGTTGTGAGAGGTAGTTGTAAGGTCAAAACTAACCAAGAGTCTATAAAAATTCATTTTAAGGTCGTTCCAAATCATAAAGAAAAGAAAGGAAAGAAAGGAGAACATTTTGATACATTTTGGTGCATTCTACTATTGTTATTTTGATTGGCTTTTCAGTTTTTATGTTGGTTCCAGGCCTTGTACGACCATGTATGGCCTAGGAACCTTTGTAAAATGTATAATGGATGGTTAGATATGTGAAGTACCTTTCTTTTCCTTTTTATTTGGAGTGATTATGTTTAGAAATGAAGAAGTTATGAAATTTTTGGTGAAAGTTGTTGATTGCAGATTTGAGGTTTTCTGAGAACAGTCATGTTGCAGCATATGGTACAGATTCATATGGAATTATTATGACCTATAAATAGATTCATTGGATAGATATGTGAATCCTCTCTCATTTCCATTTGGTTTGAGTCATTTTTATTTAGATTTGTGGAAGTTATGAATATTTTGGTGAAAACTGGTTTTAAAAGGTCTTCAATGGAGTTGCAGGCAATGGTTTGACATTATCTCATGATTTAAGAATTGGAAAATTTAGTGGATTACATATTATGAATCTATATTCATATATATTTCATATTAAATTGTTTTGGTGTCATTTGGTTATGTTTTGTGAAAGATATTTGATGCCCTAGGCGGACTGGGCATGCATATGCTTTGTTTGGGAACAGCAGTATTGGGTCTCGGTGCAGAGGACATAACTTTTAATATAACCATTGGATTATCCTAAGTTTTGGATATGTTTTAAGAAGTATAGTTATCTACATTTTCACCAAAGGTATCTTTGAAATAATATCTGGGTCAAAAGTTATGAATGACAGAATACAGGTCTATGACTGGGAACTTTAAAGATTGAAGTGTGAACCATGAATATGGGTTATTGCATTAAGTTGATATTAATGAAGAGATGATTGAAAGAAGTTGTTATTTTGCCTCTAAAGAGTGAGTTTAAATGGATATTGATATTTGAATATGCAGATAGGGAAGAAGACTTTCTTTCCTCTGCATCAAGATGACTTATGGGAAGCTTATTATCATCTTGTTTTGGTTCACATTTGGATTTATGGATGGAATGAGTCGAATCAATGATACATGTTTCATGTTGCGTGTTATGTGGTTTTTGGAAGCCGACATGGTTAATGATTCTTATTTTTGGTGCAGATATATAAGATTAATTTAGTTGAACATTTTGATGCATATTATGAGTGAGGGAAGTATGTATTACAATATTTTCAAGTTTGGTAAATGTAATTGATTATTTTGGTGCTCCAATGTATGACAAAGAAGGAAAACAAAGTAGAAAGATAGATTAGTGGTTGAAGATAATCTGAGCCTAATTGGAACTACAATTTGGTATATGTTGATGCTACAATTCAGTTCATTTTGTTAGGATAATCGGTGGAAAACTGAAAGGGGGGGGTGAATTAGTTGTCAATAGATTGTAAAAATTTAAGCACACAAAACCTTTTACCGGAATGCATAAATCAAATATTAGAATAGAGGATATAACAATTAAGCATAAGCATAAATCACAAAACAATTACCAACCATCCATAACATATAACACCATGATTTGTATATGGAAAACCCGATAAAGGGAAAAACCAAGGTGGGAAGACTACCCACAGTGTAATTCCCTCCAAAATACCCTAGAGAAATTAAACATCTAACATGCTAATGGATATATTTGTTTTCTTAAATAACATCTAGAAACAATTAATGCAACATGTAACATCTCCATCTATTTACATTCATTAACCTATTAACCAATATGAGCATACATCATTGCTCATTTCATCAAATAACGAAAGCAGAAATAACATAACATCATTAACCTTTCCCTAGGGAACTTCAACATCATTACTTAATTCATCACCATAATAACATACTACACACATGTTAGGTATATCTCATCTTGATTCAATGCATCATATTTTATCTCCCTAGCCATGAGATATGCAACCTACAACATTTTTTATTCCTCATGATATGCATAATTTCCTTACTACCAATGCATCTCTATGAATTCATTAATCTTTACTAAATCTAATTAACACCTTCTAACATATTCATTTATTAATCTATGAATATTCCTCTTTTAAGATTAATTTACATTCTAACCTGCTTCCTAACATTCCATGAAATAATATAGCTGAACCATAATGCAAATCCATTCCATTCCAACAATAATCCACTTATATTGGATGGTTTCTTGTTACAAGGTAGGGTTTCCATTGCACCAAAAGATTGACATGTCAATTTCTGATACAACCACTAGACTTATAGAATCCACAAGAGGTTGTTAAACCATGTTGCGAATCCCAAGAGGGACATTGGCCCACTACCAACAATCTCGCTCCTAGTATCACTCGTCGTGACCTGCATGATTTGAACCTATGACCAAGCTCTGATACCACTTTAACCTCTTCCTTATTCACTTTCTCTTCCTTATTTTCATTCTTATTTTCATTCTTATTCTCTTTTGGTTCAAATTTTGTTTGTTCTTTTTCTTTTTCTACCAGTATCTCAACATTCTGTTGAGTGTCAACTACCTTTACTGGTGATTCAAATTTCTTAATATTTGAAGATTCAGATTTCTTTTCCTCAACAATTTCTTTATCCAATACAATATTGATGTCCTGAGTGTCAACATTCATTATGAATAGAATGTTTGACTTGCGATCAGCATCATGTTCTTTTACTTCCTTTGACTTCTCTTTAGTCTGATTTTGCATTTATGTCGGTTCCTCTTCTATTGTCGGTGGGGGTAAGTTATCTTTTATTGTTAAATTAGGAACAATTCCAACCTTACTCTTACCCTTATCTACTTTCTGATATACCCTAGTGAAGGGTTTGTCAACTTTATGTCTTTCATTTTCTTCTCTTTTCTCTTTCTCTACAAAGAATATGTCCCACTTATCTGTTGTTTCATCTGCTATTTCTTTTAATCTGCCAGCCATGAGGCTTACTTGTCGATGACCTCTTGCAAAAATAGTTCTGTTAGCTTCAGATATCAAATCATCAATTTCTTTCTTAGACTTAATAGGATGAACTGCTAATAGTGCCTCAACCTTCAGTTTCATATCTAGTTCCATAATAGATATTCTATTGGCTTCAAGTCTCAGATATAAATCATTTGGAAGAACATCTACAACTTCAATAAGAACCTTCTTATATATAATTAGATACAAAATTATACTCTCCTCAATAGTATCCGTATCAGAATCTTTGAAAGAATGATAGAACTTACTAACATTACCAAGATTGCCATCGTAAGTTATTTCATTGATAAATTCTGTCGGTGAAAGAGTATTAGATACCTTTTGTTACGGTTTCTTCTGTGTAACTTTCTTCTTCTTCAGACTACTGGGCTCTCTCACAGTCTGTTGTTTCTTTCTAAGTGTTCTTTTCTTTTTTGGTGATAGAGCAGGTTCTGGTGAGGGTTTTCTTTCCTTCCTTTCCACCCTTTTGAATTTTGTAGCCTTATCACTATCAGAGTCGGGTGAGGTAGCCACAAGAGAAATATGTGTTACCTATTGTTGTTCTGATTTTCTTTCTTGTTCAGCAACATCACTCATTGGATCAAGTTACAACAATCCCTTTTTAACAACTTCAACAAACTTCGAAGCATCTTTTATTACTTTGTCTCTTTTCTTCCTCTGATCCTGCATAGTAACATCACTCTCTATAGTTTTTGCATTGCCAAAGATCTTTTCTGTTGGTTCCAGTGGAGCATCTAGGAGTATCTTGGTAGAAGATTCCAGAATGTTTGAATCAACTTCATGTTGGTATTTTGGTATGGTTTTTTCATTGATGTCAACACCTACTAAATACACCTACTTTGGAGATCCAGCAACATTCTGCAGCAAATAGTAAACTGTGCAACAGTTACCAGTATATGATTAACCGGTAGGATATAATGTTCACCGATACCTGGAATGACATGGAAGACACTTGGTAATGTCAAAGACATCATGTTGACACTTTATTTTGAAGTAATAATCATCGGTATATTCTTATTTGCATATTTGCTTTTACTGGCAAATAGGTCCAAGTTATCTAGGGTTACACCGATAGGTTTATCTTTTCTAGATCAGTATGGCACGCTATGGAGATGATTTATTATTGTTGTAAATGCATTAAGCCGACATGTTCAATCGATTATTTCATCGGATATTGTATTATTTGTAAAATGATTTTATTGTAATATCTTGTAGAGCCGACCTACTAAAATTAGTCTTAGGGTATGGTATAAATGTAAGATCTTATTTGTAAGATCAAGTGTGGAATGCGAAAAAGATTCAAGTGAAAGTATATGCAAGATAAAGCAGAGGCATACATGAAGATATCATTTGAAGGTGAAGTTAGGTTTTTGTAGAAGCATATCAGCATTACACCGGTACTGAATTCAGCATATGAAGATGCAATTTTGTGCAGTACATTCTTATTCGATTTAACCATCCAACTGTAGTCAGTGTGACTCCCATTTGTGATTGAGCGGTGAGCTCTAGGCTGTTGGTCTTTCTGCATGTGTAGACCCCTCTTGTACACTTACTATCTGCAGTAGTATCATCTGATTGTGGGTAAGGTTTCCCACCGTGCTTTTTCCCTTACAGGGTTTCCACGTACAAATATTGGTGTCATGTGTTGTGGATGACTTTGTGCTTATGTTTAATGCATTAATTCTTACCGGTATAGCAAATTACTATTAACACTGTCTACCGACATACTTAACTGATTTACCGGTATTAAGCATTAAGTTGGTTAATAAGTTTTTGGTTTGAATTTATTAGATAACTAATTCACACCCCCCCCTCTCAGTTGTCTCTAGGACCTACAATTGGTATCAGAGTCTAGTCCTCTTTTTGCAAAAGTTTAACAACTTGAGGAGATCCAATGTCTACTAATTATTTTAGAAAGGATAGTCCTAAACTTGATAGAACCAACTATGGGATATGGAAAATCAGAATGGAGACACATCTGCATTGCATTGGTAAAGACATCTGGGAAGTTACTAAGAATGGTTATACTGTTGTTGTAGCTCGTCAGACTGCTCCCACTACTTTAGCTAAAGATGAAGAAAATGATTGCAAAGCAAGTAAAGCACTCTTGAGCGCATTATTAGATCAACAAATCATGGGATTATCAGATAGGTCCACTGGAAAATCTATTTGGGATCATTTGGAAACACTGAATGAAGGGGATTCCACAGTCAAAATTGCAAAACTTGAAAGCTTCTGAGTCAGGTATGAACATCTGAAAATGGAAGAAGATGAAATGATTTCTGCTTTTATGGAAAGAGTAAATGAAATTGTTTTGGGTATCAAATGTTGTGGAGGAACCTTGAGTGAAGATGAGATTGTTTCAAAAATCTTAAGAGGTTTGCCACCGGCATATAAAATGAAGGTTACTGCTATAAATGAGTTGAGAACAATGCCTAATACATCAGTAACTAGGGATACATTGATTGGAAAACTTTCAGCTTTTGAAATTGAGGAATTTGGTCCTGTTACTACTATAAAAACTGATTTGGCCTTCAAAGCATCAACATCATCTGCTCCATCCTTTGACAAATTAGACTGGAGAGCCTTTTATGTAAGAGAACTTGGAGAAACCAGGAAGGAGAATGAAGAGCTTGAAGAACTTGAAGCACTATTTGCAAGAAAAATGCCAAAAGGCCCAATTGGAAGTAAGTATGAAGGTAAAGCACCCTTTAAAAGTTTTAACTACAATAAGATTGGTCATATGGCTTCAAGATGCCCTGATAGACATGCTAGACTAAGAGAAGAAGCTAGAAGAACATACAAACCTAATCCTGAATATCAGAGATACAGATTTAAGAAAAACAAAGATAAATCTTGTTACATTGCTGATGAAGGTGTGACTAATGATTCTGATGAGGATCCAATAGACAATGGATGGGTCTTTGTTGCTATAACAAAAGATCAACCAGTACCTATTGCTCAACTGGTAGAACAAGCCCTAGTAGCTAAAGTTGAATCAAAGGATGAATGGATTATTGACTCAGGATGCTCACATCACATGACTAGAGACAAAGGTAAATTCTTGAACTTTCAAGAATACAATGGAGGTTTAGTAAGATTCGGAGATGACAAACGCTATTCAATCAAAGGTAAGGGTTCAATATCTCTTGATCGTAAACATAACACTGACAATATCTACTATGTTGAAGGATTAAAACATAATCTTTTAAGTGTTGGTCAATTAGTTGAGAAAGGATTTCAGTTACAATTTAAAAATGGAAAATGCAAAATCATGAATAGAACTGGCTTGGAAATTGCAACAGGTAATCAAACTAGAGGTGACATCTTTCATTTGAATAACGGTGAAAATACATGCTTGATTGCACATATAGATGAAAGTTGGTTATGGCATAAGAGACTCTGTCATGTAAACTTTGATTGCATGGTAAAGATCAGTACTACTAAGTCAGTTAGAGATTTACCTAAAATTGTCAAACCTCAGAATACAATATGTAAGGAATGTCAATTTGGAAAACAAGTTAGAGCTAGTTTCAAAAGTATTCTAGAAAAATCCAATAATGCTCTTGATTTGATTCACACTGATTTATGTGGTTCAGCTAGAACTAAAAGCTTACAAGGTGATAGATATTTCATGCTAATTATTGATGATTATTCTAGAATGTGTTGGGTTACTTTTCTCAGAGAAAAATCAAAAGCACTTGGGAAGTTCAAACTATTCAAAGCAATGGTTGAAAATGAAACCGGTAAGAAAATTAAATGTTTAAGATCAGATCAAGGAGGAGAATTCACATCTAAAGATTTTAATACATTTTGTGAAGTAAATGGAATCAAAAGACAGTTATCAACACCTCGGACACCACAACAGAATGGAGTTGTTGAAAGAAAAAATAGAACTATTTTGGATGCAACAAGAAGTATGTTATCAGAAGCAAATCTACCACATGTGTACTAGAGAGAGGCAGTAAGCACTGTTGTCTATACATTCAACAAAGTTCACATCAAAGGTGAAATCGGTAAGACCCCTCATGAACTATGGTTTGGTAATACTCCTACTCTTAAGTATTTTAAAATTTTTGGAAGTAAATGTTATATTAGAAGAGATGAGTATATTGACAAGTTTGATCCTAGAAGTGATGAAGGAATATTTCTTGGTTATTCATCTAAGAGTAAAGCATATAGATGTTTTAATAAAAGATTACAGAAAATTGTTGAGAGTACAAATGTAAAGATTGATGAACAATTCAAAGGAACTTCAAGGTATATAGACTCTGAACCGGAAATAGAAATTATGACAAATGGACCTACAATAAATCCACCGGTACAGAATGATGATCCAGTTACTCTGGTATCATCAGCGGATTCCACAGTAATTGAAGAACAACAATAGACTAAGACACCCCGGTATGTAAGACTAAATCATTCTGAAGATCAGATAATTGGAAGCAAATTTAAAGAAGTCATGACAAGAGGAAGATTGGCAAATGAAGAGGTATGTCTTATTTCTCAAATTGAACCATTATCTATCAATGAGGCATGTGAAGATAAATTTTGGATTAAAGCTATGGAAGAAGAATTAGGACAAATTGAGAAAAATAATACTTGGACATTAGTTCCCTAGCCTAAAAATAAAAATCTAATTGGAACCAAATGGGTATTTAGAAACAAACTCAATGAAGATGGTAAGGTTGTCAGAAATAAAGAAAGACTAGTGTGTAAGGGATATTCTCAGAAAGAAGGAGTTGATTACAATGAAACCTTTGCACCAGTAGCTAGAATTGAGGCAGTTAGATTATTCTTGGCTTTTGCAGCTCACAAGGATTACAAAGTTTATCAAATGGATATTAAATGTGCATTTTTGAATGGAGATCTTGAAGAGGAAGTCTATATTGAACAACCTGATGGATTTTCCTTGACAGATGACAATGATGTGGTTTGCAAATTAAGAAAAGCTTTGTATGGATTAAAACAAGCTCCAAGAGCTTGGTATGCAAGATTGGATAAGTATCTTTTAAAGATTGGTTTTACTAAAGGAAATGCAAATAGC
The DNA here is from genome assembly GCF_030272615.1 of Cryptomeria japonica. NCBI lineage: Eukaryota > Viridiplantae > Streptophyta > Pinopsida > Cupressales > Cupressaceae > Cryptomeria > Cryptomeria japonica. Next base: position 368,643,724 of record NC_081414.1, on the reverse strand, counting down.
AATTTATATTACAAAGTAACTAATGATGACATCTTGATTATTGAAGTATTTGTTGATGATATAATATTTGGAGGAGAAGATGAATTATGCAAAGAGTTTTCTCTTGAAATGCAGCAAGAATTTGAAATGTCTATGATTGGAGAAATAAAATTCTTTTTAGGATTGTAGATTTTACAGACTAATAAAGGCATATTTTTGAGTCACTCTAAGTACTTGAAAGAACTACTTAAGAAATTTGGGATGGAGAACTCTAAACTGGTAAGCACACCTATGACTACAAATGACAAATTATCTCAAAGGGATGAATCTACACCTGTTAATCCAACTAGATACAAATCTATGATAGGAGGTTTACTATATTTGACACAAACTAGACCTGATATTATGAATGCAGTATGTATAGTTTCTAGATTTCAGAGTAATCCTAGGGAAAATCATGAATCAGCAGTAAAAAGGATTTTTCGGTACTTACAAGGCACAACAAATCTTGGATTATGGTATCCTAAAGATGAAAATTTTGATCTATATGCATACACAGATGCAAATTGGGCAGGAGATGTGGATGATAGAAAAAGCACCACTGGAGGAGCATTCTTTCTTGGAAAGAGATTAGTTTCTTGGTTAAGTAAGAAACAGAGTTGTACATCTTTATCAACAGTAGAATCAGAATATGTTGCAGCAGTAACAAACTGTACACAGGTACTTTGGCTTAAGCAAATGTTGAAAGACATAAAGGTAAAATGCAAGGAACCTATTACTATATATTGTGATAACACTGCAGCAATTGATATATCTAAGAATCCAATATTACATTCTAAAACAAAACATGTTTCTATCAAACTGAATTTTCTAAGGGAAAAAGTTGAAGAAAAGGAGATAAAACTGGTTTATGTGAATACTAAAGAACAGCTTGCAGATATTTTCACAAAACCTTTGCCTAAGGAAACTTTGGAGTATCTCAGAGATCAGCTTGGATTCATACCTCCACCGGTAGAGACTTAGACAATTGACGATTGTCATCAACCGACAAAATTAAATGGACAAATCTTTTATTCCGGTATTTGATGAGGAAACTACTTCTCAGGGGGAGTAGTTGGTATTTTTGTATGGACTTAAATTTTGTAGCTTTGGCATTTGATGTCAAAGGGGGAGAGATATATGGAAAAAATACATTATCAATTGAGGAGAGATATCTATGGTGAAAATTGGTACATGATTACATAAAATAACTCATGTTGCTTCCAGGGGGAGAGATTGTCACTTTGAGGAGATTGTTGGTTTTACACTTGGCATTTCTATTTTGGCACTTTGATGGTTTTTCCATCTTGTGTTGCCATCAATGCCAAAGGGGGAGATTGTTGGTATTTTGGTATGGTTTTGTCATTGATGTCAACACCTACTAAATACACCTACTTTGGAGATCCAGCAACATTCACCAGCAAACAGCAAACTGTGCAACAGTTATCGGTATATGATTAGCCAGTAGGATATAATGTTCACCGGTACCTGGAATGACATGGAAGACACTTGGTAATGTCAAAGACATCATGTGGACACTTTATTTTGAAGTAATAATCATTGGTATATTCTTATTTGCATATTTTCTTTTACCGACAAATAGGTCCAGGTTATCTAGGGTTACACTAGAAGGTTTATCTTTTCCAGATCAGTATGGCATGCTATGGAGATGATTTATTATTGTTGTAAATGCATTAAGCTGACATGTTCAATCGGTTATTGCAATGGATATTGTATTATTTGTAAAATGTTTTTATTGTAATATCTTGTAGAGCCGACCTACTAAAATTGGTCTTAGGGTATGGTATAAATGTAAGATCTTATTTGTAAGATCAAGTGTGGAATGCGAAAAAGATTCAAGTGAAAGTATATGCGAGATAAAGTAGAGGCATACACGAAGACATCATTTGAAGGTGAAGTTAGGTTTTTATATAAGCATATCAGCATTACACCGGTGATGAATTCAACATATGAAGATGCAATTTTGTGCAGTACATTCTTATTGGATTTAACCATCCAACTGTAGTCAATGTGACTCCCATTTGTGATTGAGCAGTGAGCTCTAGGCTGTTGGCCTTTCTACATGTGCAGACCCCTCTTGTACACTTACTATATGTAGTAGTATCATCTGATTGTGGGTAAGGTTTCCCATCGTGGTTTTTCCCTTACAAGGTTTCCACGTACAAATATTGGTGTCATGTGTTGTGGATGACTTTGTGCTTATGTTTCATGCATTAATTCTTATCGGTATAGCAAATTACTGTTAACACTGTCTACTAGCATACTTAACTAATTTACCGGTATTAAGCATTAAGTTGGTTAATAAGTTTTTGGTTTGAATTTACTAGACAACTGATTCAGCCCCCCCCCCCTCTCAGTTGTCTCCGAGACCTACACTTCATAACCCATCTCAGTTATCCAGACAGTTCTAGGTCTGACTGCCTCCATCCATACTTCATCTCTTTTAATTGCAAAGCATATTTGTTTGTCATATTTATCAACAATTCTTTGAGGGATTCTTTCCCTTTGTCTCATTTTTTCTTGAAATTCCTTGAAATACTCTTTTACCTGCTTGTCACCATCAGAGTCCATGCCGGTGTTTACCTCCTTTATCTATTTTCCAACAAAAATATCATAGGCAAAGTCTTTGTGGCCTATATTGGGAGTCACCTTTGAGAAGTATAGCATTAAACATACGAGTAAATTGCCAAATTTGAAAGTTCCCTTCTTGTCACCTTTGATCTTATCCATATTTTCTATCAGTTCATCTTTCAACCACTCACACAGATCAATTTTAGCATTGTTCATTATCATCTCATAGGCACTATGAATGCATAGACTTGAAACAAAATTTATCCTATTAGTATGAGCCACCATATATCCAATAACCATACTAGCATAATTGACATTGTTATTAGTTATATCACTAACCCTAAGTGATCTATTATCTGATGTTGCAGCGGTTAAGTTCATAACCTCTTTGTTTGGAATTTTCTTTTTCTTCTCAGGCCTAGTGTCAGTAGAAGGTAAACCAGTAATTGCATTAATTGCTTCCTTAGTGATTTTGAAAACTAAGTCTAGCCATAAAAATTCACCATGAACTTTGCTAAGAACATAACGGACAATCTCATCTGAAAATTCAGGAATGTGAAGGATGTCAATGAACCCTAAATCTTCCACAATCTTGTGTTCTGGTTTGACTACACCTTGTTTGTCATTGATAACATTCATGAACATATTTAAATCCTCGGACCCTAAATCTTCAATGTTATAGTGAATGTATGCCCTAGGGTCTTTAGTAAATGCAACTCCCTTTGGGATTTTTGAAAATGTACCAAAGGAGTCATCCAACTTAGCTATCTTAGGGATTATCTTAAAGAATGGTCTAGGACACTTGATGTTTTCCACAATAGTAGGTTTTGCAATGAATTCAGGAATGGAAGCTGAAGAAGCCATGTCATAAGATAAATACCTTTTACTGAAAAACCTTGGATGCGCTGAAAAATATTTGATGCTTCTCTTCTTGAATGTTTGTGCTCAACTTCTATGCTCTTCTAATACTTGAATGCTTTGGTGAATCAAAATAAGAAATTCAAGTGCTTTATAACCAAAAATTTAACTTACAACCACAATAAATGCTTCACCGGTTAAGTGAATTTCCATGTAACTTAACATATGTGCCGGTAAAGAAGAATCATGACTTCTTACCACCATTTGAGGGTAAAATGCATGATCTTCAATTTGTTGTCTTACCCCTAAGGATTATTCCTTAGTTAGATGAAGAATCTCTTGTCGGTGCAGGAATGCTCTATTCTGCCGGTGCAGAGATAGAATCATCATTTATCTTATCTCTCTTCTTGACCCATTATTTAATGAATTCTTGCTTGATTTCATTCACCTTTTCCTTGCCTTTGTCATTAGATCCTCTATTGTTTGTCGGTACATTCTTGCTTCTGTAAAATCTTGCAATATGCCCAATCTTGTTGCATGCATAACATGTTACATTGTTTCTTTGAATAGCTTTTCAATAACCTTGACCAGTTTAATTTCTACATTGATTAGATAGATGTCCAAATTTACCACAAACATAGCATTTTACATTCATTATACAATTGTCTAAGTTATGACCATGTTTATTTCATTTGGAACATTGAACAACATGAAGAAAGATAACTTGCGGAGTACCAAATCACGAACCATCTGAAAGGAAGATACACAAGGCCATCCCAAGCAACATAGTCACCTCTCTTGATAAAACATTTACTACCAAATCTACCACAAACATAGCATTTTACATTCATTCTACAATTGTCTGAGTTGTCACCATGTTTATTGCATTTGGAACATTGCCTTACCAGTTTGCTGTGATCCTAATTTCAACAAGTACTTATCCAATCTAGCATACCAATCTCTAGGGGCTTGTTTCAATCCATAATGAGCTTTCTTTAGTTTACATACCATGTCTCCATCATCTAATATTGAAAATCCATCAGGTTTCTCAATGTAGACTTCTTCCTCAATATCACCATTCAAAAAGGTAGATTTGACATCCATCTAATATACCTTGAAATATTTATAGGCAACATATGAAAGCAACAGTCTAATAGCTTCAAGTCTGGCCACCAGAGAAAAAGTCTCCTCATAATCAATTCCTTCTTTCTGTGAATATCCTTTACATACCAATCTTGATCTATTTCTACCAACTTCACCTACTTCATTCAATTTATTCCTGAATACTGTTGGCATATGCACAATCCAATAAGACATTGTAGGTGATTGAAGGTTTTGTCATTGATGGCAACCTTACAATCCTATGGCACTGGCAAGGCATTACACCAGCACTCAAATCACCACCACCGACACCGACAGAGAAAGGAAGCATACCAACATAGGGGCCGACATGATTTTTGTTATATTATATTTTGTTTATTATTGTAAAATATTTGTAAGCCGACTTGACATCATTGTAAAATGACTCTTATATAAGAGAGATCATTATAGAACATTTGTAAGTAGGGAAGAAGATTGTATTTAGGTGAATTAAGGCAGACCTATTATGTGAATTATAGGTTAAGGGCTTATGTAAGAAGCAAAGCAAAAATCGGTACTGGATCTGGCATTATAGATACTATTCTAAAGCAGTACAAGACACTGGATTGGTATAATCCATTTTGTAAGTCAGTGAGACTTCCTATTTTGTATTTGAGTAGTGAGCTTTAGGCAGTTGGCCTTCCTGCATGTGCAGGCCCCTCTTGTAGCAGTAATATTCTCTTATTGTCCAGTAAGTGAATATTGTGGGTCACAAATCCCACCGAGGTTTTTCCCACACCAGGTTTCCTCATTAAAACATTGTGTTATGGTGTGTTTTTCATGTGGTTGCTTTTAATTCTATTTATTGCATTATTTCTTGCATACCGGTACACTGTTATAATATGCTCTACATGTTTTAAGTTAAGAAATTCAACTCACCAGTTAGATACTGATTCACTCCCCCTCTCAGTATCTATAGGAATCCTAACAATTAGTATCAGAGCTTGGTCCTCTATTTTTAGAAGCCTAACAACTTGAGGAATATCTTGACACCGGTAGAGATGGAAAATCTAATGAAGCAACTAGAAGCAGCTCTTTTAGACTATGATGCAAAAAAACTGAAAAATATCAAACTAGAAGATGATCTAAAGGCAGCTCAGGATATCATTTAGGCACTTTAAGAAAATCTTACTCTTTCAAGAAACAAGAGAAGAGAATTTTGTGAAAAGATGCAAAATGAGAGTGATGAAAAAGAAACTCTTAATGATATGATAAACAAGCTGAAACAAGAGAACATGACAACAAAGAATGAGACGCAGGATAAGACTATGAGATTTTGTAAAGAATGAAGAAGATTTGACTAGAAGACTAAGTGATGCTACAAATGAAAATGCAAGACTCAGTTATGAAAATGATTTGTTGAAGACAGATCTGATGCACACTCAGAATGACTCAAATGAACTGATGAGGTAGAAAGAAGTCTTAGAAAGAGAACTAGATACTGCAAATCAACATAAAGAGAAATTCAAGAAAAGCTCAGAAGAACTTGGTAATTTGCTGAAGAATCAAAAACCTAAAGGTGACACTTCTAGAATTGACTTTGAAGTTGGTGAAAGCTCTGGTACTGCAAATACTCGGGATCATAGCAAACCGGTAAGGCAACCTAATGCTTATAAATTCAATGGAAAATGCTTTAACTGTAATAAGTATGTTCATAGAGAAAATGAATGTAGATCTAGAAATTATCAGAATATCAACACACCCACCGGTCAATGTTCAAAATGCAACAAAGTTGGTCACAACTCTGAAAATTGAAGAATGAATGTGAGATGTTATGTTTGTGGAATATTTGGACACCTATCTAATCAATGCAGAACACAAACCGACATATGTTATGGGAAAGCTATTCAGAAGTATAATGTGACTTGTTATGCATGCAACAAGATTGGGCATATTGCAAAATTATGTAGAAGTAAAGGATCACCAAAAGACAACAAAAGCTCTAGTTTGAAAGGTAAAGAAAAAGTTGAAGAGGTTAAGCAAGAATTCTCATAACAATGGACTAGAAATTCATACCTAAATATTGTTGGGAATACTCCTCCACTGGTAGAACCAATCAACACTCCACTGGCAGGACAGAGTAATACTCCACCGACAAGAAGCTCTTCATCAAATTGAAGAAAATTTTCTTGAGGGTTTGGCAATCAAATGAGACATATGCTATAATTCCCTCAGTTATTGGTGAGAAGTTGGAAACTTCTATACCAGGAGATATGCTAAGTGACTACTTAACTGGCATACATTAAATGTGGTAGATGGAAAATAAACATTATAAATTTGTGGCTTTGGCTCCATTTCATTTCACCGAGATTTCAAACATTCGAAGAGTGCAAAATTTGCAGAGCTAAGGCATTTTGAGCAAAGAGGCAAAGCACTTCAGCAATCAACCCATCCAAAGGCAGAAAAAGGTATTTATCTTCATGGCATCCTCCTCTGCACCTGAATTCATAGCAAACCCTATAGTAGTTAAGGTTATAAAACACCCTAGGCCCGTATTTCAGCTAGTTCCTGAGACAGCTAAGAAAGATGACAATGTAGGTGCTTTTTCCCAAATTCCAAAAGGAGTTGTTTTTGCAGAAAATCCCAAAATATATATTCATTGCAACATAGAGGAATCAGATGATGAAGAAATTAAAAAAATGTACAAGACTGTTATATGTGATGACTCCGGAAATGTAAAACCTGAACATAAAGTTGTTGAAACCCTAGGATTCACCAAAATCCTCTGCATTCCTGAATTTCCCAAGGAAGTGATTAGGATAGTTTTAGGCAGGGTACATGGTTCATTCTTTTGGCTTGATTCAATTCACAAAATTACAAAGGAAGTTGTGAAAGTAGTAACAGGGTTACCTTCCACCGGTAACAGACCAGATAAGACTAAGAAGGTCTCTAATGACCTAGTAATGAACTTAACTGGTGCAACATCAGACAGAAGGTCTTTGAGGGTTAATGATATGACCGATATAAATGTGAGATTTGTTAGCATGATTTTAGGGTACAAAGAAACTCATGCAAACAGACTTAACTCAGTTTCTAGTTTATGCATTAAAAGTGCTTATGACATGGTTAAAGACAATGTAAAAATTGATGTATGTGAATGGTTAAAAGATGAGTTGATTGATAACTTAGGCAAAATCAAGAAGGATAAGAAATGAACTTTTAGATTTGGAAATCTACTTGTATGCTTGATGCTACACATAACCAAACAGGTTCCCGGTATAGGTAGTAAGAAACTTGGATTTGATATACCAGTAGGAAAATAGTTAACATACCTATTCAATAACATGGGTGAAAACAAAGAAAAGAATATTCATGACTATTTTCAAGCACTAAAGGTTAGGATGAACAAAAGAATCAGACTATCACAGAAGATTGTCAACAAATATAAGGATGATATATGTTTTGTAATAAAAAAGGATGAGATCTGGATGGAAGAAGTCATCCCAAGAACAATTTGGGTAACAGAGATAGGATATGAGACTGATGATCATATAATTGAGACTTATGCTAAAGCACTTCTGGAAGCACCAAATGAACCAAAGGAAGAAGTATTTGGTAGTGTTCAGACCATAGAAAAACAAATTCAATCTAAGAAGACAGTGAAAAAGGTTGAAGCAGTTGTGAGAAGAGGTTCTAGATAGGCTAAGGCTATTAAAGAAGATGTATTGAAACAAACCGATATCACTGAGGATGAGTTAGGAACTCTATAGCCTGAAACTCACCTATCACTGGTAGCTACTTCTTTGGAGAGTGACATGCCTGCAACTTTCAAAAGAGTTGTAAAGAAAGGGGATCCTTCACCGGCATCCACACCCTCACCTAGAAGGACTAGACAAAAACAACAAGCAGTGAGGTCTCCAGTTAGAAAGACAACACCAAAGAAAAAGTTGACACCAAAGAAGAGCAAGACTAAACAAAACATGGCCCCTCTTGAAAAATTACTATATGAAATCACAGAGGAAGGGAAACTCAAGAATATAGGAAAGGTCTATGATACACTGTCAGTAGATGAAAAAGAACAAATTGAAAACAGTGTCATTTTACACATGGACATCTATAAGAAGTTCTTAATGGAAGTGATAGATGAACTACCAGATGAATTGTTCAAAAGATTGGAAGCAAGAAGACAAGTTGTTGTAGAGCTTGATAAGAAAATCAAAATTGAAAAGTTACTTGTTGTTTACCCAGTAAACTCACCTAAGGAGATAGATGACTTAATTACAGAAGCCAACCGATCAGTATTCTCTACTACACACCAACATATTGCATTAATGGTTGGAAGAGTAAATGAAGTAATAGAGGAAACAAGAAATGCATGGGACATATTTCTTGTTGAGAAATAAAAACAGGAAGAGTACAGGAACCCCAAACCAATAAAGGTATACCAGAAGGAAAGGGACAAAGGAAAAGGAAAGGTCAGTGGACCTCTGAGCATCAAAGTAAAAGACAACTTACTCCCACCATCTCCAATTACATCATCGATAACAAGTACTGAAGATCAACCGACAGATGAGAGTATGGACATAGAGGATACAAATCCCAATCCTAAGGTACTATACACAGTTGATGTTGATACACAAAAAGTCAACATTGTGATAGACAAAGATACAACTGGCAAGACAGATATGGCTAGTGAGCCACCGGCAATTGACAACATTGACAATACTGAAAGAAAAGTTGAAGTTGATAACACAGAGCAACAAATAGAGAGACAAGTAGAGTAACAGGCTCCGAAATAGGAACAGGTTCACATGGAAACAATGCCACTAGAAATAGGAGAAGATCAAAAACCATTGCTTAAAGAAATAGAAACACAGATTGACCTACTAGAGGTCACTACAAGCTTGGTTACTTCCTCCACCAACAAAATTTAGAAAGTTGGTTCCTCCTCAACAGGTTACAAATCAACAAACATAACTGAAGTACTTTTGGACTCCATCAAAAAGATAACAGATTGTAGTTCACAGGCTTATAAAGCTATAGATGACACAATCCCAATTTTGAAGATGATAACTCCTAACTGTAACATAGACAATAAGGATTCTATAAGTCAACTTGACACTTTGTGTAAACACATCACTGAGAACATAGTGACTGTTGAGCAAATAAAGGAAGAAGCATTGAAGGATAAGTTAGAAATTGAAAAGCAAAAATTCTTTGAAGATCAGATAAAGAAGTGTACTAGGGAATTTGACACACTTCTACCAGAACTATGTAACTTACTGAAGGAATTTAAAACTCTGTACAAAGATACTTGCAAGACAAACTTTTTGACAGTAGACATAGATAAGAAAATGAGCAAGGTACAAGAAGAAATCAATAAACTTGCTGACAATTTTGTTAACTCACCTGATACATTATCAATTTTTGAACAAAGGATAACAAGTTTTGAGGAAGAGTTACTTAAGTTAGAAAGAGAAAAGGAGAGAATAGTAAATAAGGAAAAGAATTTGAGACTAAGATTGAGTCCAAGATTGGACTATCTAGCATCATTACGGAAGGAAATATCTAAGGCACTAGTATAGGGACAGAGAACACCGACAGAGCATATGCAGCACGTCACTGGTACAGTTCAAAGAACAGAGACAACAATAAAGGACAACAAGAAGTTTATGGAAAGTATAAACTTGATTTTGGCAGATCTTTTTCAAATTGTAACCACCCAGTTACAAGGTTGAGTGAGACTAAAACTCTACTAACATCTTGACAACCTTTGTTATTGATGCCAAAGGGGGAGTAGTAGTATGAGAAAATAACCAGTAGAATACTTATCTACTCAGGGGGAGCTCTTATATTTTTGGTAACATATTTTTGGAAACATTTTTGGATTACAAGTTTTGGATACACTTTTGAATTTTCTCATGAGTGTTGCCATCAATGCCAAAGGGGGAGATTGTTGGCATATGCACACTCCAATGAGACATTGTAGGTGATTGAAGGTTTTGTCATTGATGGCAACCTTACAATCCTATGGCAATGGCAAGGCATTACACTGGCACTAGCAAGATCAGACTCTACACTAGCACTCAGACCACCACCATCGACACCGACAGAGAAAGGAAGCATATCGGCACAGAGGCCGACAAATTTTTTGTTATATTATATTTTGTTTATTATTGTAAAATCTTTGTAAGCCGACTTAGCATCATTGTAAAATGACTCTTATATAAGAGAGATCATTATAGAACATTTGTAAGTAAGGAAGAAGATTGTATTTAGGTGAATTAAGGCAGACCTATTATGTGAATTATAGGTTAAGGGTTTATGTAAGAAGCAGAGAAGAAACCGGTACTGGGTCTAGAATTATAGATGCTATTCTGAAGTAGTACAAGACACTGGATTTGTATAATCCATTATGTAAGTCAGTGAGACTTCCTATTTTATATTTAAGCAGTGAGCTCTAGGTAGTTGGCCTTCTTGCATGTGCAAGCACCTCTTGTAGCAGTAATATTCTCTTATTGGCCAGTAAGTGAAGGTCACAAATCCCACTAAGGTTTTTCCCACATCGGGTTTCCTCATTAAAACATTATGCTATGTTGTGTCTTTCATGTGGTTGCTTTTAATTCTATTTATTGCATTATTTCTTGCATACCGGTATACTGTTATAATATGTTCTACATATTTTAAATTAAGAAATTCAACTCACCTGTTAGATACTGATTTGCCCCCCCTCTCAGTATCTATGGGAATCCTAACAAATAACCCATTGGTACCAATCACATTCTTATCTTTAGGTCTAGGAACAAGCTCCCATGTGTTATTCCTCTCAATCCGATCTAATTCTTCTTCCATAGCTCTCATCGAATTTTCATCTTTAAAAGCTTCAACAACATACCTCTTCAGTAGCTAACCTTCTTCTAGTCATCACACCTCTATTTTTATCTCCAATAATCTGATTTTCTAAATGATTCAGTCTTACATACCTTAGAGTCTTCTGATTATTCTAATTTTCAGGTTCTTGAACCTCTACACCAACAATAGCAACATCTGGATTAATAGTTTCTACTAGATTAGTCTTCCTTGGTTCTTTAGTTTGAATACGGTTCAGAACAATATGCTAACCATCATCATATCCACATGCTTTGATACCAAGTGTTAGTAGCAACAACAAAAAATTGAGAGGAGGGGGGAGAATCAGTTTTCACTGGATTAGAAAATTAACAATAAAATTAGATTTGGTAAACTATAGCAATAACAGAGATAAGGAAAATGACACCACAACAAACAACACCAAAATTTTGACGTGGAAAACCTGATTAAGGGAAAAACCATGGCAGGAACCTACAAACAATAAGATGATACTCTGTAGTAGTATGTGAAAATATTGTAATGGGGAATGCACATGCATTCAGGCACACTGCCTAGAGCTCACTACTCAATGATAGTGACCCAAAAGGATACAACTTGTAGGGAAGTCTAACTAACTTACAAAAAGATTCAGACTACAATTCAAAAGAAATTAACTGCAATAATAGCATCTCCAAATGACTAATGACAGTTCTGATTAAGTACTATTGTCTTCTCTGCAACACCAATTTCTCCTTAATACACTACACTGAAAGATGAATCCTTGTTTTCACATACACCACTCCCTGATAATGCAGACACAACCTTGAAACCCAAATTACATGACAATATCATCTAGTTATACAATTCATCAACCTTGACAACAAGGTTGGCTGAACCCTCAACTCACAATTATAAAATTACATCACACGATACAAAGATCAACCACCAGATCAATATAATTATTTCCATGACATAGCATGGACCTAATTCAAATTCCCAAATTCTAAACAGCACTGAAAATCATGCCAAGATCAACCGCAATAGGCTACACCACCAGTAAAACCACATAACATGAAGAACATCATCTGTTCAACAAAATCACAAAAAAATTGCACAACGATCAATGTGGATCATCAAGAAAAATATGAGACAATTAGGAAACACTAGCAAGCATGTTAGAATCATCAGTAATAGTTTCACCGATACCACATCAAATCTTCATCTTTCAACATCTGTAACTCCAGAACACTCAATCAACAACAACTGTCATGAAGAAAGATAACTTGCAGAGTACCAAATCATGAACCATCTGAAACGAAGATACACAAGGCCATCCCAAGCAATATCCTAAAAACTCAAATCAAGATCTGATCACACAAAAATATACCAAAGGAAATACTAAACTCTGCAAAGCACTGATCAGATAAACAAACTGCAAAACCAGATCATATACGATATGATCAATTAAGCTTCTCAAATCACCAACACCAGTACAAAAGAATGTAATGATACTAAGGATACACCATATAGAAAACCATAATCACAATGAGGCAATCTTCAATCTCCAGAGCAAGAATATGTTGACATCCATGACAACAACATATCCTGGAAGCACTAATGTCCAACACTATCATCCATGATTCCCAAGAGCCTGTATGACATTTTGGATGCTAGGAGGTATACAACAAGTCTAGAGCATGAAAGGATAAAAGAATATGTATACATAAATCTATCCTCTATCATTTATAAAGATGAAGATATTAGATTATGAAAGCTTACAAAGGAAAGATTCTGAAGTAAGAAGAGAGTTAATAAGCTTATGCTTGACAAAATAGATGAGGTGACCAAAGAAACAGAGAAAATTTTGAGATAATTTTTGATAGATCACATAATTGATGTGAATTCAATAGAGAAATCTCATGGCACATCTATTTCGGAAGTGCATAAAGGTGTTCATGACAATAAAATGGATCAATCATCTAAGAAAGCTATTCCGGAAGAGCAACCCAGGGTACATATCATAGTTGATAATCCTATTGATGCTAACATTGATGACTCTAGTGAAGCTACATAGGATCCTCCAGTGTTAGAAATTGTGTCAGAAATAGAAGTTGAGGAGACAAATGATGGAGAAAAGGGTTAAGATAATGGTGAGGATGGTGAAAAGGAGATATGAGAGAAGAAGGAAGATTAGGATCTAGTAATAGTGGAAAGAGACACTGTACCTGATAAAGGAAAATAAATTGTTACTGATTTTGATGACTTTTGTCAAGGACCTATTGATCTGAGCTCATTATCTCCATTCAAGCATTAAATTTGGCAACTCTAGCAAAATCCAAAGCTACTGAGCAGTTTCTTAAGTCTCATTCAATAGACACAAAATTGATAACACTAGCGGGAGTTGTATTAGAGAAAATTTTGCCATCTTTCAAACCAAACAAATTTGATCCCTCCGGTAAGCCTAAGATTTTGTTGAATGCTGTAGGTTCTCATTTTGAGTCTTTGAAGAAGGAAACATATATTAAAGTTTTAAATTGATATAATACCATGAGATTAAATTTTTTTTTAAGATGATTGAGAATGATAGGGTGGCCTTAGTTATTGTTATGAAGAGTATTCAAGATGCACTAGATGAAGGTGGTCAGATATACAGATCATGTCTGATTTTACCAATGTTCACTTTAGACATTGACAAGAAAATTAGAGAATGTGAAGGCCAACTAGCTAGCATATCATAATCATATGCACCTCAATTAGTCCTAGCTAGCCATTTTGAACCACAAGTTTTGAGCATATTAGATAAGATTAAGAGTTTAAATCAAGAAAAGGAATGAGTTCTGGGTACAGTAGCAGAAGTAAGGAGTCTTATCACTGTCTAGATAGATTCTTTGATGAGCAATATATGGGATGTTAAGGATGATTTGGATTCAAATATTCTGAGAGATAGAAGAGAAGCATTTTGGAGAGTTTGAATAAGGCATGGGATAAACATTTGTTGTCCCTTAGGACAATTTTTGTAGACATATTCAATTTTTTGTGTGAAACTCTACATGTTCTTGTATATAGATTTTGGCAGATTCCTATCTTTCGCATTACTGTCAAAGGGGGAGAGGGAAAAAAAGTGGTGCAAATTCTTAGGGGGGGCTTGTACATTCTCGGTGCGTTGAAATTTTGAAGTTTTGCAGTTCTAAGTGTACAGTTCACTTTTCATAGTGTTTCCATCAGTGCCAAAGGGGGAGATTGTTGGAAAGAGACACTACTTTAATGAATATTGGTGCATAATTGATGATTAGGAGTTGTCATTGATGGCAACCCAGTTCTCAAATTACATCTGGTGTACATATATTTGGTTTACCAGACATCATATTATCCATAAGGCATAAGTCTAGAAGATGGAATATAGCAACCAGTGGAATGTGCATATCCTAATTTTCATTAGATAATTTGGTTGTGGTATTTGGGAAGATGATTCAAGGTTTGACACAACTTATCTTATGATCTTGATATCTGGTGTTGATTTATGAGAAAGATTGAAGGTTTGGTATTCGGTAATTCAATTAGAGAAGAGCTATTTTGGTGTAGCGTGTGTTACATGGATTCATTGGGTTGATTTTGGTGATCGGTTTCATGTTTGAGGTGATTGAGCTTACTTATGGGAAGCTTATTATCATTTTGTTTTGGTCCGCATTTGGATTTATGGATGGATTGAGTCAACTTAGTGATACATGTTTCATATTATGTGTTATGCGGTTTTTGGAAGCCGATATGGTTAATAATTATTTTTGTTGGTGCAGATATATAAGATTAATTTAGTTGAACATTTTGATGCATATTATGAGTGAGGGAAGTATGTATGAGCATATTTTCAAGTTTGGAAAATGTAATTGAATATTTTCATGTTGCGATGTATGACAAAGAAGGAAAACAGAGTAGAAAGATAGATTAGTTGTTGAAGATAATCTAAGCCTAACTTGAACTACATTTTGGCATATGTAGATGCTATAATTAAGTTCATTTTGTTAGGATAATTGGTGGAAAATTGATAGGAGGGGGTGAATCAATTGTCAATAGATTGTAAAAATTTAAACACACAAAACCTTTTACCAAAATGCATAAATCAAATATTAGAATAGCAGATATAACAATTAAGCATAAGCATAAATCACAGAACAATTACCAACCATCCATAGCATATAACATCATGATTTGTATGTGGAAAACCCAATAAAGGGAAAAACCAAGGTGGGAAGACTACCCACAGTTTAATTCCCTCCAAAATACCCTAGAGAAATTAAACATCTAACATGCTAATGGAGATATTTGTTTTCTTAATTAACATCTAGAAACAATTAATGCAACACGTAACATCTCCATCTATTTACATTCATTAACCAATTAACCAATATGAGCATACATCATTGCTCATTTCATCAAATAACACAAGCGGAAATAACATAACATCATTAACCTTTCCCTAGGGCACTTCAACATCATTA
This sequence comes from Cryptomeria japonica, assembly GCF_030272615.1. NCBI lineage: Eukaryota > Viridiplantae > Streptophyta > Pinopsida > Cupressales > Cupressaceae > Cryptomeria > Cryptomeria japonica. Next base: position 368,627,831 of record NC_081414.1, on the reverse strand, counting down.
CTTAATTCATCACCATAATAACATACTACACACATGTTATGTATATCTCATCTTGATTCAATGCATCATATTTTAACTCCCTAGCCATGAGATATGCAACCTACAACATTTTTTCTTCCTCGTGATATGCATAATTTCCTTACTACCAATGCATCTCTATGAATTCATTAATCTTTACTAAATCTAATTAACACCTTCTAACATATTCATTTATTAATCTATGAATATTCCTCTTTTAAGATTAATTTACATTCTAACCTACTTCCTAACATTCCATGAAATAATATAGCTGAACCATAATACAAATCCATTCCATTCCAACAATAATCCACTTATATTGGATGGTTTCTTGTTACAAGCGAGGGTTACCATTGCACCAAAAGATCGACATGTCAATTCCCAATACAACCACTAGACTTATAGAATCCACAAGAGGTTGTTAAACCATGTCATGAATCCCCACGAGGGATGCTGGCCCATTGCCAACAATCTCGCTCCTAGCATCACTCTTCACGGCCTGCATGATTCAAACCTATGACCAAGCTCTGATACCACTTTAACCTCTTCCTTATTCACTTTCTCTTCCTTATTTTCATTCTTATTCTCTTCCGGTTCAAATTTTTTTTGTTCTTGTTCTTTTTCTACCAGTATCTCAACATTCTGTTGAGTGTCAACTACCTTTACCGGTGATTCAAATTTCTTTATATTTGCAGATTTAGATTTATTTTCCTCAACAATTTCTTTATCCAATAAAATATTGATGTCCTGAGTGTCAACATTCATTGTGAATAGAATGTTTGACTCGGGATCAACATCATCTTATTTCACTTCCTTTGACTTCTCTTCAGTCTGATTTTGCATTTATGTCGATTCCTCTTCTACTGCCTATGGGGGTAAGTTATCTTTTATTGTGAAATTAGGAACAATTCCAACCTTACTCTTACCCTTATCTACTTTCTTATATACCTTAGTGAAGGGTTTGTCAACTTTATGTCTTTCATTTTCTTCTCTTTTCTCTTTCTCTACAAAGAATATATCCCACTTATCCATTGTTTCATCTGCTATTTCTTTTAATCTACCAGCCATGAGGCTTACTTTTTGGTGACCACTTGCAAAAATAGTTCTATTAGCTTCAGATATCAAATCATCAATTTCTTTCTTAGACTTAATAGGATGAACCCCTAACAGTGCCTCAACCTTCAGTTTCTTATCAAGTTCCATAATAGATATTCTCTTGGCTTCAAGTCTCAGATATAAATCATTTGGAAGAACATCTACAACTTCAATAAGAACCTTCTTATATATATTTAGATACAAAATTATACTCTCCTCAATAGTATCCTTATTAGAATCTTTGAAAGAATGATAGAACTTATTAACATTACCTAGATAGCCATCCTGAGTTATTTCATTGATAAATTTTGTCGGTGAAAGAGTATCAGATACCTTTTTTTTTGGTTTCTTCTGTGTAACTTTCTTCTTCTTCAGAATACTAGGCTCTCTTACAGCCTGTTGTTTCTTTCTAAGTGTCCTTTTTTTCTTTGGTGATGGAGCAGGTTCCGGTGAGGGTTTTATTTCCTTCCTTTCCACCCTTTTGAATTTTGTAGTCTTATCACTATCAGAGTTGGATGAGGTATCCATAGGAGAAATATGTGTTATTGGTTGTTGTTCTGATTTTCTTTCTTGTTTAGCAACATCACTCATTGGATCAAGTTTCAGCAATCCCTTTTTAACAACTTCAACAAACTTCAAAGCATCTTTTATTACTTTGTCTCTTTTCTTCCTCTACTTTTGTATATTAACATCACTCTCTATAGTTTCTGCATTGCCAAAGATCTTTTCTGTTGGTTCTGGTGGAGCATCTAGGAGTATCTTGGCATAAGATTCTAGAATGTTTGAATCAACTTCATAACCCATCTCAGTTATCCAGAGAGTTCTAGGTCTAAATGCCTCCATCCATACTTCATCTCTTTTAATTACAAAGCATATTTGTTTGTCATATTTATCAACAATTCTTTGAGGGATTCTTTCCCTTTGTCTCATTTTTTTCTTGAAATTCCTTGAAATACTCTTTTACCTGCTTGTCACTATCAGAGCCCATGCTGGTGTTTGTCTCCTTTAACTATTTTCGAACAAAAATATCATAGGAAAAGTCTTTGTGGCCTATACTGGGAGTCACCTTTGAGAAGTATAGCATTAAACATACAAGTAAATTTCCAAATTTGAAAGTTCCCTTCTTGTCATCTTTGATCTTATCCATATTTTCTATCAGTTCATCTTTCAACCACTCACACAGATCAATTTTAGCATTGTTCATTATCATCTCATAGGCACTATGAATGCATAGACTTGAAACAAAATTTATCCTATTAGTATGAGCCACCATATATCCAATAACCATACTAGCATATTTGACATTGTTATTAGTTATATCGCTAACCCTAAGTGATCTGTTATCTAATGTTGCATCGGTTAAGTTCATAACCTCTTTATTTGGAATTTTCTTTTTCTTCTCAAGCCTAGTGTCAGTAGAAGGTAAACCAATAATAGCATTAATTGCTTCCTTAGTGATTTTGAAAACTGAGTCTAGCCATAAAAAATCACCGTGAACTTTGCTAAGAGCATAACAAACAATCTCATATGAAAAGTCATGAATGTGAAGGATGTCAATGAACCCTAAATCTTCCACGAGCTTATGTTCTAGTTTGACTACACCTTGTTTATTAGTGATAACATTCATGAACATGTTCTTTAAATCCTTGGACCCTAAATCTTCGATGTTATAGTGAATGTATGCCCTAGGGTCTTCAGTAAATGCAACTCCCTTCGGGATTTTTGAAAATGCACCAAAGGAGTCATCAAACTTAGCTATCTTAGGGATTATTTTAAAGACTAGTCTAAGATGCTTGATATTTTCCATAATAGTAGGGTTTGCAATGAATTCAGGAATGGAAGATGAAGAAGCCATGTCGTAAGATAAATACCTTTTACTGAAAAACCTTGGATGCCCTGAAAAATATTTGTTTCTTCGCTTCTTGAATGTTTGTGCTCAACTTCTACACTCTTCTAATACCTGAATGCTTTGGTGAATCAAAATAAGAAATTCCAGTGCTTTGTAACCAAAAATTTAACTTACAACTGCAATAAGTGCTTCACTAGTTAAGTGAATTTCCATGTAAGTTAACATATGTGTCGGTAAAGAAGAATCATGACTTCTTACCACCATCTGAGGGTAAAATGCATGATCTTCAATTTGTTGTCTTACCCCTAAGGCTTATTCCTTAGTTAGATGAAGAATCTCTTGTCGGTGCAGGAATTCTCTGTTCTACCAATGCAGAGATAGAATCATCATTTATCTTATCTCTCTTCTTGACCCATTGTTTAGTGAATTCTTGCTTGATTTCATTCTTCTTTTCCTTGCCTTTGTGATTAGATCCTCTATTGTTTGTCGATACATTCTTGCTTCTGTAAATTCTTGCAATATGCCCAATCTTGTTGCATGCATAACATGTTACATTATTTCTTTGAATAGCTTTTCCGTAACCTTGACCAATTTGAGTTATACATTGATTAGATAGATGTCCAAATCTACCACAAACATAGCATTTTACATTCATTCTACAATTGTCTGAGTTATGACCATGTTTATTGCATTTGGAACATTGACCGGTGGATGAGTTTGAATTTATAAGCATTAGGTTGCCTTACCAATTTGTTGTGATCATGATTGTTTGCAGTTCCAGAACTTTCTCCATATTCAAATCCAAGTCCAACTGTTTCTCCATCAGTTTTTTGACTTTTCAGCATATCATCAAGCTTGTCTGAATTCTTTTTGAATTTGTCTTTGTAATCATTTGCAGTGACCAACTCATTTTCCAAAGTGCTAATTTGTCTCATAAGTTCCTCTTTGTCATGTTGCATGTGAATCAAATTTGTTTTAAGCATATCATTTTCATAACTAAGCCTTAGAGATTCATTTGAACTTTCATTAAGTCTTCTAGCCAAATCTTCCTCATTCTTCTTTCTATCTTCAATATCCTTACATAGTCTCATGGTTAAATCTTGCATCTCATTGTATATGTTACTATTCTCTTGTCTCAGTTTTTCTACAATAACTTTAAGAGTTTCTTTTTATTCATCGTCTTGTTTTTGTAGTTGCTCATGTAATTCTTTTCTCTTGTTCTATGCCCTGGCCAAGTTTTCTTGAAGTGCTTTGATGAATTCCTAAGTTGTTTTGAGTTCATCTTCCTATTTGATATTCTTCAATTTTTTTGCATCAAAATCTTCAAGAGCTCCTTCCAACTGTTGTCTCAAGGTTTCCATCGATACCAATTTTAGAATCTTCCTCAAGCTATTAGGCTTTTGCAAATAAAGGACCACGCTTTGATACCAATTGTTACATATTTGGTTAACCCCAAACACAATGAGAGGGGGGGGGGTGAATCAATGTCTGACCGGTAGATGAAAGATTTAAACTTATTTGCAACTTTATAACTAAAATTAATATACCGGTAAGCAAATAATAATGCAGTAAAGAGAAACAAAATAATGAACATCAATGCACACCATAACACATATTTTTGGCGAGGAAACCCGATAAGGGAAAAACCTCGGTGGGATTTGTGACCCACAATATTTACTCACTGGCTAATATGAATAAATATTACTCAGTACAATAGGGGCCTGCACATGCAGGAAGGCCAACTACCTAGAGCTCACTGCTCAACACAAAATGGAGTCCCATTGACTACACAATTGGATGGATAAATCCAATAACAATATACTGCTTCAAAATAGCATCTGCAATGCTAGATTCAGTATCGGTTTAAGCTCTATTTGATACTGTTGTTGAAACCTTGTTGGTAAATAGTCTTTGCTCTGCTCTGCTTCTTATTCTCTCTTAAAATAAATACATCAAAGTGCATATACAATTATCCGGTATCATACATACATTTCATTACCTACTTTTCCTACTACTCCTCCTTACAAAATGACCTACAAGATCTCATACATATATGAGTATTTACAATACATCATGTCGGCTTTACAATTACAATTTACATTACAATGCATTTCGCATAAACAATATTATTGCCAAGTCGGCTTTGGATGTCTGTATGATCTGTTGCTGATGTAAACTGGATGCCGGTGTGAATAGACCTTGTTGTATCTGCTGATGTCAGTAGGTGAAGTCTTTTGCCAGTATAACCTGTGAACCATGTTGAACCTTGTTGTCACTTAGTTGCCATCAATGACAACATCTACCATTCTCATCGGAGTGTATAATGCCAACACTAACATGCTTCCTAACATTCCATGAAATAATACAGTTGAACCATAATGTAAATCAATTCCATTCCAACAATAATCCACTTATATCCATGATTCATAAGATCACATCTCTACAATAGTACAATTACATCCCTAAAGTTTCATTACGAATATAACTTAATTCTAATTCCAACTACAATTCTTCTTGTAAATACAAGTACATTAAATACATCATGAGCATAGCTCTTTCTACTACAAGAATCCATCTACTATATATAAGAATATTACATTACATGTATTCCATCTTATCCATTACATAAATCTTCTACAGGTACATCCATAATCCATCATGAAGAAGAATCCATATCCACGCAAAAAGAATCCAAGAGAACATCCCAATGGTTAAAAAGCACCAACCACCCAGCCATGTGGAACCAAAGTAACCACCCCCCATGATAGGAGATGACACAAGGTCCCAACACACACTCAAAACCTAAGATGGAACTCTAACCAAAGAGACTAAACACACAAGGATTCTCAAGCAATAACTCACACAATACAACAAGAATGAACTCCCAGGGGTGTAAACCTCACCAAGACATAAATGCATCCAATAAGGATAATCATAAAGGGGAACATATGTAGGAGTGGAGTGTCATCACATGGCATCCTCAAACATAAGGCACTAGCCTGATGGACATGTGGAGTCATCTCAACCTATGAGAGACTAAGGGAGATTAGCTTACCGTCTTCATGACCTTCTCATGATTATCCTAAAACATCCTCCCTAGGACTAAGTCATGAGGCACAAATTAATTTATCATCTTATTAATTAATCTAATTACACCACCCATCAATTATTAGGTTATCACTTATTTACAAATCATGGTAAACTCCAATGTGCCCTAGTGGTCTAGACTACATGCATCCTTACAAGGAACCTCATGCAAGCCTATCTCTCGTGACCCCAGTCATTACAAGGAAGCCCACTATCCTAACATGGCCCAACGATAAATCACACAAGGCTCTAACCAGAATAAACACATGAAAACAACACTCAATGCAGCCAATAACTTCCACACATACTCTCACAACATATACAAGGCTACAACAACATCAAATATAATAAAATGAGCCTCTTGGCCAGCAATAACAAAGACATATCAAGCCATCAAAATCTTCCATCAAATAAAAGATAACATCACAACAAGGCCTAGTCACTTGTTGGTCCAAAATAGTATAATAATCATCTCAAATATCCATGGCTTATCAACATGGAAGTGGATCCATAATATCCACAATGGCATAGAGAAATAAATATACTTAAACCATTAAAATACATCAAAACTAATCAAACCCAAAACAGGAAAATATAAGAAGACCTCAAATAAAGCCTCTAGTACAAAAATCAAATCAGGACAATACCTCAAAAATGACCAAAACTGAGAAAACACAGAACACAGACAGTTTATCAGTTTTATCCCATAGAACAATGCTTTTGTCCAATTGAACGATGTTTTCATCCTGTAGGACAACACAAACATTTCCACAATCGTGAATACATCTTCTAAGACAGCTCTTATGCTGTGCAAAACAACATAAACATAATACTGAACAATGCTTTTACACATTTAAACAGTGCATTCACTGAAACAATGCATTTACGTACTTCACATAGAAAACTTAGAAAACTTATGGTAGAAAAAAAGATTCCAAACTTAAATAAAGGGGATCAAAAAACACATGAATAGAGACGCCCAAAAACAAGGAATGCATAGGTGTAAACAAGGTAAATAAATTCAAACTATAAATCAACATTCAACCAAAATTTCTTCATGACAATAGGAATACAAAACCACTTCAAACTCACAGAGAAATCAATGAAACCAAATCCAAACACTCTTAGACTAAAAGACTCACAAAGGGGAAAAATATCCTTTCAAACTCCCATACAAACAAAAGATTCAACAACCCAAGCTCATACAAAAATATGAAAAAGCCGTGAAATGGCATTCCTAGACAACCAAAAGGTTATTCCCAATAACTATATAAAATCCCTAATAATATAAGGTTTCCTCCCTAAATATTAATCTCCAACAATATTTAAACTATAGAATAACATAATATTTCAACCCAAGCCCAAAACACTTGTAGACACAATGCATACATAGAGAACCAGTTAAAATCAAAATGCAAAAGTAAAGAACTCCAACCTGCAACCTGAAGTAATGTAATGAAGCTGAAGAAGAGTTCCCACAAAGCCAAACCAAAATCCAACCAAGCTCCAGCTAAAACCAAGAGTAAAAGAAATCCAAAACCAGGGAAGAATGCTTGCTAGAAAAATTTCCAGAGAATAGACAACCCAAAACCATCACAGGAATGAAAATAAAACAATAATAACTAAAAACCCTAGCCTCAATCTCCGCCAATCAAAATATTCCATTTTGGAATATATTTTACCAACCCACCATATATTATAATTTATTCTCCCATTTTGAATTTAACCAATGGGAGTAAAGGGTAGGTATAGTAAATATAAAATGTACTTATCCGGCTAAGTGGGAATGTTTTATTATTATTTTAATTTAATGTGTTCATACACCCCACTTAGGAAATAAAAGTCAAACTATTAAATAATCATAAGCTATAAATAAATAATCCAAATGGGGATTAAAATTAAATAAACCAAAAGCTAATAAAATAAAATAAAGAACCAAATAAATATAAGATATCAAATAAATACTAAACCATAGAAAATCAAATAAATAATTAAATAATCAAATACCATTAAGGATTAAATCACAAATATAAAATAAATATTAAACAACAATAAATCTTACCAAATATTAAATAATCATAAAATCAACAAATATTAATTATCAAATAAATATAAATGCCAAATGATTAAATATTCAAAACTAATAAATTAAATACACTAAAATAAACATTGCTAAATATGAAACCACACATCAAGAGCCACATAATTACTCTAACATAAACAAGTAAATCAACCGACATAAACTGAACTCACAATACCAAGAATGACAAGCTTACTAACTAACATGGTGAATTATGCCAAGATGTTGACTACTCACAGTGAATAACTTAGACCTAGAGTATGTGAGGGGAACTCATGTCATCTCTGAACCACATAAGCCATTGGAACTAAAGACACGATTAGACCTGTGAAGCCAAGTAGAGTCGATGTCTAGTACCTGCAAAGTCCTGCAACCACAAAATGACAATACCACATATACATATACATATATAGAACAAGCAAGTGATAGATAATCACGACGAAACACATCCTGCTCGCAATGAGTGATGTCGAATTGTCTCTATCACAAAGACAGTCAAACAATAGTCAAACACATCTCATAAACATCTCATCAAATGTAATCATGAAGTATGGTTAGCATAATCATAATCATCATCAAAACCATAATAAATCAAATCTATTGATAATCCATCACATAGTGAGCATATATAATCCATCGAGTACATATATCATCAAATCGCATGCTCAATCATGATAGTACCAACATCCATATAGATCATCAAAATAGGATATGTCCAATAGTGTCTAACATTAATAATAAGTAACTGAAGAACATGAGTAATCATCATCCAAATCATGAAATATATTCTAGATAAGTCTATCAAGAATAATATAAAAGTCAACTCTAGTCAAAATAAGTCAAATCAATGGTGGACACTACATTCTCCCCCCCTTTGCCTAGGCTTACTCCTGGAAGCCTGAGAAAAAATAGGGGTATAGTTCTCTCATCCGTGTTGTATCCTCCCAAGTAGCTGAAGAATAATCAATTGGATCCCACTGGATCCTTACCTTCTCTATGCTCTGACCTCTGAGGGACATCTCTCTGTGCTGAAGAATGCACACGAACTCCATAGAAAGCTGCCCATCCTCGAACTGTAAATAATTCCAATCTAACACGTGAAATATCAAGATGATATAACCTCAAAACTGAAACATAAAAGACATCATGGATACGAGACAAGCTATACGACAAGGGAAGGTGATAAGCCATAGGACCAATCCACTCCAAAATCTCAAAAGGTCCAACAAATTGAGGTGCCAGCTTAGAGCCTTTTCCGTAATGAATCAGACTCTTTCACGTGCGAACTCTCATAAATACCCTATCACCAACAGAAAACTACCTGTCCACTTGATAAGAATCCGCATATTTCTTATGTCTATCCTAAGCGACCATCAAATTCTCTCAAATGTGAGCCACCTGCTCCTCCATATCCTGCAACATCTTTGATCCAATAGCACTCTGTCCTCTAAATGGTCCCAACTCAAGGGCATGCGACATGGTCTACCATATAATGCCTGATAAGGAGACATACCAATAGAGATGTGGTAACCATTATTATATGCAAACCCAACCAAATAGAGATAATCCTCCCACTAAGAGTGTTGATCAATCACGTACATCCTCAACATATCCTCCAAAACCTGGTTCACCCTCTCAGTCTGTCCATTTGTCTCGGGGTGATAAGCTTAACTAAAGTTCAACTGTGTGCCCAAATCATGCTAAAGAGTTGTCCAGAAAGCTGATGTGAACATTGGATTGTGATCTAATATGATCCGCTAAGGAATACCATGCAACCTCACAACTCTCTCCAAGAAAACCCGAGCTACTATCGTTGTTGTATACGAAGACCTGATCGGAGAAAAGTGCGCTACTTTTGTCAATATTTCTACAATGACCATAATAACATCATGATGACATGAAGACATGGGCAATCCAACCTTAAATTCCATAAATATAATATCCCATTTCCATCCTGGAACCAAATGTGACTATAATAATTTTGCGGGATGTTGATGCTCTATCTTCACTCGCTGACACTCTAGGCAACATGCCATAAAATCTGCAATAACTCACCTCATACCAAACCAATGATATATCTATCTCAAGTCCATGTGCATCTTCTTGACACCTGGATGTGTCGAGTAAGGTGCATGATGTGCCTCTGACATGATCAAATCTTGGAAACCGTCTGATGGTGAAACATAAATATGTCCCAAATGCCTAAGAAGTCCATCTGATTCCACTGAGTAACCCACATATTTTCCCTCAAGAGCTCTACCTATGGTAACCTCTACAGTAATCTCCTGGTACCATACATTTGAAGGAAGGGCACTAAGAATACGACTCCTCAAATTCACACTAAGAGACATTGCTGAAATCTCATGCCTCTTGCAACTCAATGCATTTGCTACCACATTCTCCTTACCCTGAATGTATCTCATCTCAAAGTCATACTCACATAAAAAATCCATCCAACACCTCTGCCTAGCATTCAAATTTGGCTGCGTGAAGATATACTACAAACTACGATGATCACTGTGCAACTCGAATCTATGTCCAAGAAGAAATTGCCTCCATCTAACCAAAGCATGAACCACCACCGCTAGCTCAAGATCATGGGTGGGATAATTTTACTCATGATTCTTAAGTTTCTGCGACTCATATGCAATCACATGACCATCTTGCATCAACATTGCTCCTAGACCCTCCAAAGAAGCATCTGTGCACACCATAAAATTCCCCAAAGGATCTAGCACTGCTAAAATAGGTGCACTGGTCAAATGCTCCTTAAGGATTCAAAATACTGTCTCACACTTCTCTATCCAAACAAACTTCTTCCCTTTTTTTTGAAGACAAGTGATATGATGAGCTATCCTAGAGAAATCCTAAACATATATGTGATAATATCCTGCTAAACCCATGAAACTACGCACCTCTGCCACATTAGTGGGTGTTGGCCAATTGACAATCGCATGAATCTTTAAGGGATCAACTATGGTACCCTCTCCAAAAATGACATGCCCAAGATATCTTACCTCTGTCTGCAAGAACTCACATTTTGCCAAATTGGCGTATAGTTGATTATCCCTAAGACACTGCAAAACCTGCCTCACATGATCCTCATGCTCCTCAACTGATCTCGAATAAATCAAAATATCAGCCAGAAATACCAATACAAATTTGTCCAAATACAACTTAAATACACCATTCATCAAGCTCATGAAAACCAATGGTACATTCATGAGACCAAAAGGTACCACTATGAACTCATAGTGACCATATCTAGTGCAAAAAGTTGTGCAATGAATATCCACCTCCTAAATCCTCAACTCGTGATACCCGGACTTAAGGTCAATCTTAGAGAAGACCTTGGCATCCTTAATCTGGTCAAACAAATCATCTATCTGATTCAAGGGATATCAGTTCTTCACTGTCACCTTATTAAGCTGCTTGTAATCAATGCATAATCAAAGAGATCCATCCTTCTTCACAAATAACATGGATGAACCCCAAGGGGACACACTAGGATGAAAAAAACCCTTCACCAACAACTCCTCCAACTAAACCCTCAACTCATTCAACTCCTGCATAGTCATATGATAGGGAGCATTAGAGATAGGCTCAGCTCCTGGCACCAAATCAATCCTAAAATCTATATCTCGACAAGGGGGCATACCCTTACATGCACACCTCTTCATCTGCATAGCAGAAATCATACAAAGAGAGATAGGTCTTTGAATACCTACAATCTCCACACTCGTCCCACTATCATCCATCCACTGCACTCTCTTACCTCTACAATCTATCTGCGCTTGGTGAGATCCAAGCCAATCCATACCAATAACCAAATCATAAGATCCCAAGGACATAACACAAAGATCCATAGAAGTATGGCAATCTCCTAAAACTAAAGGACAACTGAGCACAAGGGAATCCACTACCACTTTGGACCTTGTAGCTAACTCTACCTGCCACCTATCATCTTGCTTTGTTGTAGCAAGCCCACATCACTCTACTAGAAAAGGAGAAATAAAAGAGTCAGACACTCCAAAATTAAATAACATCAAACAAGAGATACCACCTACCACACCTGATGTCTCTACAATGGTGGCCTGATGCTCAGCCTGATGATTATCAATCGCTACAAAAATGTGATGAGACCTCCCTATATCTCCAACTGTAGGCTCGAAAGTAGCTGGCTTCTACTACCCTAACATCTGAGAAGTACGCCGAGGACAATGAATGACAATGTGACTTGGCTGTCCACATGCAAAGCAATCTCTCTTAACAAACACTCTACTACCTGGTGATGTACTCAACTACTGAACACTGCCTCTACTAGAAGTTGGCTGAGAAATCTATGTTGGCTGAGAAGGAGTAGGTCTCCTGTCATGCTAACGATTGTGACTCCTATCAACCTAAAATCTAGCACCTCGTGAAAAGCTCTGCCCCTGAGAAAACCTCTTCTTAAACCGTTGACCACTACGAAAAGAAGGATGGCTCCTATCATTTCCTGAAGACTGTTGTTGTGGTCCTCTCACCATAGATCATGTAATAGGTGCACTAATTGTCAGCCCTCTAGTCACTCCTCCTGATGCTAATGAAAGATTCTCCACAGTTGCCTCCAAGGTCTTAGGTCCGTGCATCCAAACCTCTCCACTAATACGATCATTGAGAACTCTGACAAAGTGTTGAATCAACATCAGCTCATCATTTGCATACCCAACATACTGCCTATGCTTGAAGAACTTGTGTTCATACTACTCCACAGTCATCCTCTATTGTCTCAAATCATGGAACTCATCGGCCTTCCTCTGCCTCCAATTATCTAAAAGAAATCTAGCACAAAACAGCTCCAAGAATAACTCCCAAGATATCGTCGCTATGTCCAAATACAACTTATGTTCCTCCATGTGCCACCATGTCATCACAAAATCGCGAAGATGCAAAATTTTACATCTCACCTTGGTGTTACTGCTACACTGATGCATTGAAAAAATTGTACTTAAGTCCAATAACTACGTCTCTTCCTCCATGAAACTGCCTAAGCCATCAAAGGTAGGAGGATGAATCCTATTCAGAACTCTGATGTGACTAGCTACAAGCACCTCCTGGTCTACCTCAATTCTCCTCCTAGGAGAATGCAAACACTCTCTCTCTCTCTTGATGCTCTAAATGATGAGATCCCTCCTACTGGTTCTCCTCCTGTCTCGGTCCTAGGCAACCAAGAAGCTCCTGAAGCACATTCACCAACTATGGAATCTCATCATCTCTAGGTTGCTCCTAGTCTTGCTCCTCATGGTGTGACTCTCTAGAAACCTCAAGAAAAGGTTTCTTATGAGTACCCATGTGACTAGAATGACAACAATCTCTACACCTAACAGGCATCTTATCTAAGAAAAATGTAAAGGAAGATATAAGCTAAACATCTAAGGAAACTATAACAAGAAAATATATAGCAGGGATGAAAACCGCTAGACTACCCCATGCTAAATGCACAATGGGCTCAATTGAAACCAAAGTACCCAATGTTTTAACATGGGCTCTAATACCAAGTTGTAATGTTTGCCAAAATACCCTAGTGAAATTAAACATCCAACATGCTAATGGAGGTTATTTTTTCTTAATTAAGATTTAAAAACAACTAATGCAACACGTAACATCTCCATCTATTTACATTCATTAACCAATTAACCAATATGAGCATACATCATTTCTCATTTCATTAAATAACACAAGTGGAAATAATATAACATCATGAAACTTTCCCTAGGGCACTTCAACATCATTACTTAATTCATCACCATAATAACATACTACACATGTGTTAGGTATATCTCATCTTGATTTAATGCATCATATTTTAACTCCCTAGCCATGAGATATGCAACCTACAACATTATTTATTCCTCATGATATGCATAATTTCCTTACTACCAATGCATCTCTATGAATTCATTCATCTTTACTAAATATAATTAACACCTTCTAACATATTCATTTATTAATCTACGTATATTCCTCTTTCAAGATTAATTTACATTCTAACCTGCTTCCTAATGATGGTACGATAAATCAATAAGGATCCGGACAACTACTGAGAGGGGGGGTGAATTAATAGATAGAAAATTGACTAAACTTTCACCAACCTCAAAAACAATCTCACAAGTCAATCTCTGAACTAACTGGTTCAAACATTGAACTACAAATGGCAATAGCACTAACTATTTTACCAGTTGACTGGCATATCAAAATAATAGTATAACATCTCTTAAACTCCCAAACCATTTAACCAAAACATTCAAATACTTTACTAACAATAGTAAAAGCATATTTCAGATTGCTATCGGTCATCTTATCATATCTAAGTGGATTTAACAGTTAAGAAAATTAACCATATCAAACATAACCACAAAAACCATTCACCACTTGACACAAAGATTTTTCACGTGGAAACCCAAATGGGAAAAACCACGGTGGGGATGAATACACACAAGTATTCTAAACTCTTTTGAAGTTCTCCCTGTTTGGAGCCAAGCCTATTAAAGCTTTAAAAAAAGTCTCGTTAAGAACATATCCTATTAGGGACCACCCAGTTAAGGGATTGACTATAATGCCCTGTTACAAGCAATACCCTATTAGGAGTAACCTCGGTAAAGGATTGGAAATACAAGCTAATGGATCACCTGGTTAGAGGATTTAGATAGCACTAAGTATGTTAAAGCTTGCCCGATTAAGGGATTTGACTATTGTAATTGTTAGAGAACAATAGGGCTTTGTTGATCTAGTAAATAGCACTACTCTGCTTGATCAGATCATTTTCATGCTCCTACTTTCCTTCATACATACTGTAAATACTCCTTATGGTTTGGCAACCAATCACACTAACACTTAACCAAAATTTCCAACGCTACAACAAAACAACTCATCGACCTTATAAGAAAAACAACAGGTCGGTAACACAACACAAACCTAAGATCTCATAGAGATTACAAACAAATCGGTACAAGTATGACCATTAGATTATATAGAAATGATTGCACATTGTTCAAGACAACCTCAATCTCTCCTTGATCATTGCTTCATCAAATCCTGTAACTCATCATGCAATTTCCTCTTCATGGAATGCACTCGCTCATTCCCAAGATAAAACTTTTATCTCTATGTGCCAAAAACCACTTGAAACTTATCACATACAACATGCATACATGGCATAATCATTACCATTCATCATTGGATCATAAATCAATACAAGTGATTCATGAAGCTCCATCGGTTAGAGTTTTGCACATCAATGGGTAGGGTTATCGGTTGATCTCACCGCTTCTTAAGTAATACCGGTTTCCTTCACTTGCTCAACTACTGATTGCAAAACAAACATTATCACAACATTATTACTGATTATAATTGACATCAAAGACAACACAATAGTTCATCAATGCAATATTCAATCAAATACCAACAATATCCCCCTTTGGTATTGATGCTAATATAAATATCAATACCCTTGATTGTGATGATTGAGAGTAATGCACATACACAGGTATAGGAATCTTGGTTTACATTTTACCATGTACTCTCCTTCAACTGAGTCTCCATGTCTTCATTTGGTAATTGGCTATAGTTCTTCTCTCTATCAATCATACAATTCTTCTCCATAATCATATAGTTCTTCTCCCCCCTTGACAACAATGCCAAAGTGAAAGTATAACATGCAGTTTCAACTTGATGCTCCCCTTGTGGAATAACTTCATTCTACACCAATCCTACTTCAATATTCTTTAACTAGCTCTGACATTGATTTAATATACATCCACTCAATTGACCTCATGTAGGGGCACAACCCCTAGCTAACCTCTAAGATACTCAAAAGTAGTCTCAGGCAGAGGTTTAGTAAAGATATCTACTAGCTGCTCCTTAGTAGATACATGCTCCAATAATACATCTTTACTCTACACTTTCTCCCTCAAAAAATAATATTTCAGCTCAATATGCTTGGTTATATCATGCAACACAAGGTTCTTTGAAACATTTATTGCACTGGCGTTATCACATAAAATATTTACTGATTCTCTGATCTTCAACTTGAATCCTTCCAGAATGTATTTCATCTAGATTGCATGGTTACAATTCATATAAGCTGCAACATATTTAGCATTTGCAGTGGACTGTGATATACAACTCTGCTTCTTGCTGCTCCAAGATACAAGTCTCCCACCAAGAAAGAATGTACCACTAGCTATTCTCATCCTCTCATCAACATTTCCTTCCTAGTCTACATCTGTATAAACCTTCAAATCAAAGTTACCTACATATGGATACAATAATCCATAATCAATAGTACCTTTCAAATATCTGAATATCCTTTTAGTTACAATCATGTGTGTCTCCTTAGGGTTCTTCTAAAATTTGGAAACTAATCCAACTGCATGAGCAATATCTAATCTACTATGAACAACATAATGCAGTTTCCCTATCATTGGCCTATACTCCTTTTCATCAGTGGATGACGAATCATCCTCCTTAAACAGTTTACAACTTGTAACCATTGGTGTCCCAACTACTTTACAGTCACTCATTCCAAATGTCTTCAATATCTCTTTCACATATTTAGACTGTGTGATAAAAATACCACTCTTCATCTATTGAATTTGTAAACCTATGAATAAATTTATCTCTCCTACCAGAGATATTTCAAATTCACTTTTCATCTCATTTGCAAAGTCATCACTCATGTCATCATTTCCTCCAAAAATGATATCATCCATAAACACTTCACCAACCAGTATCTTATCTCCTTCAGTCTTGAGAAATATATTGTTGTCTTCACTAGTTCTCTAAAAATCTATATTCATCGAGTGTGAATGTAGTCTTTCATACCATGCTCTTGGTGCTTGCTTCAAACCATATAGTTCCTTGTGCAATTTACACACCATATCCTTTGCATCAGTAAAATCATAACCATCTGGTTGTTCAATGTATACTTCACATCCATCTGATATACTTTGAATCCCCTATATGTTAAAATGTAAGTAAAGTCCTAATAACTTCCAATCTAGAAATTGGTGCAAATATCTTGCCATAGTCTTCTCTATCTTCATGTGCATAACCTTTGCATACCAATCTAGCTTTGTTTCTGACTATTACTACATCTCCATTTAGTTTATTCCTGGATACCCATTTAGTACCTATAACATTTTTATTCATCGGTCTAGGTACTAGGGTCCACATATTATTTTTCTCAATCTAGTAAAGCTCCTCTTCCATAGCTTTGATCCAGTGATCATCTCCAAATGCTTCCTTAGTAGTTCTATGCTCAATAGTGGAGATCATGCAAGAATTCTCTCTAATTATTTTCTAGTTAACACTCCAACATCTTTATCTCCAATAATCTGGTTAGGATTATGATTGAGTCACACATACCTTGGAATAACATGATCATTATCTTTAGGTTCTTCTTCTCTAGAATCTACTTGTTCTGGTTGAACTGGTACTACAACATTGACTTCATCAACTTCTGGCTTCACCGGTTCTGGAACCAAAATCAGAATGTAAGGTTCATCTTCCTTCGTCTCCTCACTGGTTTCTCCAAAAACTTTAGGATACTCATCCACTTGAACATCAATAGTTTTAATGATTCTCTTTATCTAGTTGTTGTAACATTTGTGGGCTTTACTCTTGGTGGAGTAACTAGGAAATATACCTTCATCACTCTTAGCATCAAACTTACCAACATAGTCACCTCTCTTGGGAAAACACTTACTACCAAAATCTAAAAAATAAATGACCTTAGATGATCTACCATACCAGTATTCATAAGGAGTTTTATCCTTACCTCTCTTCACCAATATCCAGTTCATAGTGTAGATAGTTGTGCTGACAGCTTCTCTCCAGAAAGTTTTTGCAACACCTCCTTGTATTAGCATCATTCTAGCAGCTTCAACAACTAACTGGTTATTCCTCTCTGCAATACCATTTTGCTGTGGTGTCCTAGGTGCAGAAAGTTGCCTCTTAATTCCATTGTCTTCACAATATCTAGTGAATTCCTCTGAAGTAAATTCACCTCCTTGATCAGTCCTCAAACACTTTATCTTCTTACAACTTTCCTTTTCAAATAAGGCCCTGAATGCCTTGAACTTACTAAAGGTTTTTATTTTTTTCCTTCAGGAATGTGACCCACTTCATTCTTGAGCAATCATCAATGAAGACCACAAAATATCTATCACCTTGAATACTTTTAGTCCTTACTAGTCCACAGAGGTCTATATGAACCAAACCTAACAAATGTTCTATTGAGAAAGATTTGCTCTTAAAAGTTGAGCATGTCATCTTTCCTAACTGACATTCCATACACAAAGAATTCACCGATTTCTCCAATTGAGGCAAACCTCTTACTTGACTTAGACTTACTAACTTTGAAAGTGTTATTAAAATTTATATGACAAAATCTTCGATGCCAAAGCCAACTATCATCTACTTTAGCGATCAAATGGTTGTTGTCTTTAGGATTCAGGTGAAACAAGTTATCTTTTGTTTGCTTGTCGGTTGCAATCAGTTCACCTTTCCTCCCATAGATTTTTCACATTTCATTCTAAAATTCGAATGGATAACCTTTGTCATTTAGTTGAGCTACACTCAACAAATTGTGCTTTAATCCTTCAACCCAATAGACATCATCTACACTTCTCTTTCCATTAAGAGAAATGGTTCCCTTTCCTTTTACCATGCAAGGTGAGTCATTTCCAAATCTCACAACTCCTCCATCAAATTCCTTCAAAGTAAGAAATTTACTCTGGTCATCAGTTATGTGGTGTGAACAACCACTATCTATGATCCAATCATAAAAACTATCCATGGGAGAACCTAGTGCCTTCTGATTAGATGTCTCCTCTTTAATGGCAATAAAGACAATGTCTTCATTAGCATCTCCCTTAGATTCCTCATCAGTGATACTACCATCAATTGCAATGAGGAAATCACTTTTTCCTTTACCTTTGTACTTCTTGTACTTCTCACGCTTATGCTTATTATCACCATTATGACAGTTAGTTGTAGTATGTCCAATCTTTTGTTACATGTAAAACACTTAAAAGGTAATTTACCTCTGTACTTACCAGTACCTCCGGGTAACCACTTGGCCAAAAATGCTTCAAGCTCAATTGAACTATTTTCATCATCAACTTCTCTACTTGATCTAGACTCATAACTCTGACTAACATCTCTACTTTTACTCAAAGCTCGGTTAGAAACTGAAGCTCTAAATGCAGATTCAGATTTCTGAGCACTACCATCATAACCATTTAATTCAAATGTAGTAAGTTTACAAATGATGGAGTCAAGAGTTACCTTAGTTTTATCAATATACTTTAGCTCCTGAATGGTTGCAACTCGAATAGTGTAGACCAATAGAAGGGTTCTCAACACCTTACTATCCACTATGGCATCCTCCACTTTACCACCATCACTTTTGATCTCACCAACTATCTCCTTGATCCTCTGACCATACTATTGAATATTCTCACCTTCAGCCTTCAGCATGTCATCAAATTTACCTCTCAGACTCTCTTCTTTGGCAATATTCATGTGCTCATCATTGCTATATATTTCCTCAAATTTCTTCCACACATCATAAGCAATGTCCAGACCATGGATATCAACATACTCTGAATCGGACAAAGAACTAATAATGGCCTCCAATGCTTGATTATTCTCTTGTTTCTCTTTCTTTTGATCATCAAACATAGTCCCACTAGGTGCAGTATATTGTGTAACAAAATGTTCCTAGTATTGAATTCCTAGACTCTTGATATAGATGTGCATCCTATTAGTCTATATTCTGTAGTTTTCCCTATTAAAATTCAGACCTTCTTTCATCATCATGTTCTTCTAGATCTTTACCTCAAGCTGTTAGACTTAGATACTAGAGGACCTGCAATGCTCTGATACCAATTGATAGTATGATGAATCAATAAGGATCCCAACAACTACTGAGAGGGGGGAGTGAATCAGTAGATACTCCTTCTCATTCAGGGAACCAATCACACTAAGACTTAACCAAAATTGCCAACACTACAACAAAACAACTCATCGACCTTATAAGCAAAACAACAGGTTGGTAACACAACACAAACCTAAGATCTCATAGAGATTACAAACAAATCGGTTCAAGTATGACCATTAGATTACATAGGAATCATTGCACACTGTTCAAGACAACCTCCACCGCTCCTTGATCAATGCTTCATCAAATCCTGTAACTCATCACACGATTTCCTCTTCATGCAATGCATTCGCTCATTCCTAAGATAAAACTGTTATGTCTACATGCCAAAAACCACTTGAAACTTATCACATACAACATGCATATGTGGCATAATCATTACCGTTCATCATTTGATCATAAATCAATACAAGCAATTCATGAAGCTCCATCGGTTAGAGCTTGGCACATCAACAAGTAGGGTTACCGATTAATCTTGCTACTTCTTAAGTAATACCGGTTTCCTTCACTTGCTCAACTACTGGTGGCAAAAAAAACATTATTACAACATTATTATTGATTATAATTGACATCAATGACAACACAATAGTTCATCAATGCAATATTCAATCAAATACCAACAATATCCCCCTTTGGTATTGATGCCAAAACAAATATCAATACCCTTGATTGTGATGATTGAGAGTAATGCACATACACAGGTATAGGAATCCTGGTTTACATTTTACCATGTACTCTCCTTCAACCGAGTCTCCATGTCTTTTTTTGGTAACCAGCTATAGTTCTTCTCTCTATCAATCATACAATTCTTCTCCATAATCATATAGTTCTTCTTCCCCATTGACAACAATGCCAAAGTGAAAGTAAAACATGTAGTTTCAACTTGATGCTCCCCTTGTGGAATAACTTCATTCTACACCAATCCTGTTTCAATATTCTTTAATTAGCTCTGACATTGATTTAATACACATCTACTCAATTGACCTCATGTAGGGGCACAACCCCTCGCTATCTTCTAAGATACTCAAAAGTAGTCTCAGGAAGAGGTTTAGTAAAGATATCTACTAGCTGCTCCTTAGTAGATACATGCTGCAATAATACATCTTTACTCTACACTTTCTCCCTCAAGAAATGATATTTCAGCTCAAGATGCTTGGTTCTATCATGCAACACCAAGTTCTTTGAAATATTTATTGCATTGGTGTTATCATATAAAATCATTACTGGTTCTGTGATCTTCAACTTGAATCCTTCTAGATTGTGTTGCATCTAGATTGCATGGGTACAATTCATATAAGCTACAACATATTCAGCTTCAATAGTGGATTGTGATACACAGCTCTGCTTCTTGCCGCTCCAAGATACAAATCTCCCACCAAGAAAGAATGCACCACTTGTTGTGCTCTTCCTATCATCAACATTTCCTTCCCAGTCTACATCTCTATAAACCTTCAAATCAAAGTTACATGCATATGGATACAATAATCCATAATTAATAGTACCTTTCAAATATTTGAATATCCTTTTAGTTGCAATCATGTGTGTCTACTTAAGGTTCTTCTAAAATCTGGAAACTAATCCAAGTACATGAGCAATATCCAATCTACTATGAACAACATAATGTAGTTTCCCTATCATTGACCTATACTCATTTTCATCAGTGGATGAGGAAACATCCTCCTTAGACAGTTTACAACCTATAACCATTGGTGTCCCAACTACTTTATAGTCACTCATTCCAAATGTCTTCAATATCTCTTTCACATATTTATACTATGTGATAAAAATACCACTCTTCATCTAATGAATTTGCAAACCTATGAATAATTTTATCTCTCTTACCAGAGACATTTCAAATTCACTTTTCATCTCATTTGCAAAGTCATCACTCATGTCATCATTTCCTCCAAAAATGATATCATCCATAAACACTTCACTAACCAGTATCTTATCTCCTTTAGTCTTGAGATATATATGGTTGCCTTCACTAGTTCTCTAAAAACCTATCTTCATCGGGTGTGAATGTAGTCTTTCATACCATTCTCTTGGTGCTTGCTTCAAACCATATAGTGCCTTGTACAATTTACACACCATATCCTTTGCATCAGTAAAAGCATAACCATATGGTTGTTCAATGTATACTTCCTCTTAGAGTATTCCATTTAGAAATATTGACTTCACATCCATCTGATATACTTTTAATCCCCTATATGCTGCAATGCAAGTAGAGTGCTAACACCTTCCAATCTAGCAACTCGTACAAATGTATCGCCATAGTCTTCTCCTTCTTTATATGCATAACCATTGCATACCAATCTAGCTTTGTTTCTAACTACTACTCCATCTCCATTTAGTTTACTCTTGAATACCCATTTAGTTTACTCTTGAGTACCCATTTAGTACGTATCACATTTTTATTCATCAGTCTAGGTACTAGGGTCCACATATTGTTTTTCTCAAACTGGTCAAGCTCCTCTTCCATAGCTTTGATCCAGTGATCATCTCCAAATGCTTCCTTAGTAGTTCTAGGCTCAATAGTGGAGATCATCCAATAATTCTCTCTAATTCTTCTTCTAGTTAACACTCCAACATCTTTATCTCCAATAATCTGGTTAGGACTATGATTGAGTCTCACATACCTTGGAATAACATGATCATTATCTTCAAGTTCTTCTTCCTCACTATCATCATCTTCTTCTACAGAATCTACCTATTTTGGTTGAACTGGTACTACAAAATTCACTTCATCAACTTCTGGCTTCACCGGTTCTGGATCCAAAATCAGAATGTAAGGTTCATCTTCCTTTGTCTCCTCACTGTTTTCTCCAAAAACTATAGGATACTCATCTACTCAGACATCAATAGTTTCAATGATTCTCTTTGTCCGGTTGTTGTAACATTTGTAGGCCTTACTCTTGGTGGAGTAACCAAAAAATATGCCTTCATCACTCTTAGCATCAAACTTACCAACATAGTCACCTCTCTTGATAAAACATTTACTACCAAAAATCTAAAAGATAACTGACATTAGGTGATCTACCATACCAGTATTCATAAGGAGTTTTATCGTTACCTCTCTTTACCAATATCCGGTTCATAGTATAGATAGTTGTGCTGACAGCTTCTCTCCAAAAAGTTTTTGCTACACCTCCTTGTATTAGCATCGTTCTAGTAGCTTCAACAACTGACCGGTTGTTCCTCTCTACAATACCTTTCTATTGTAGTGTCCTAGGTGCATAAAGTTGCCTCTTAATTCCATTGTCTTTACAATATCTAGTGAATTCCTCTGAAGTAAATTCACCTCCTTGATTAGTCCTCAGACACTTTATCTTCTTACCACTTTCCTTTTTCAGCTAAGGCCCTCAATGCCTTGAAATTTCTAAAGGCTTTTGTTTTGTCCTTCAGGAATGTGACCCACATCATTCTTGAGCAATCATCAATGAAGACCATAAAATATCTATCACCTTGAATACTTTTAGTCCTTATTGGTCCATAGAGGTCTGTATGAACCAAATCTAATAAATGTTCTATTGAGAAATATTTTCTCTTAAAAGTTGAGGATGCCATCTTTCCTAACTGACATTCCATACAAAAAGCATTCACCGGTTTGTCCAACTAAGGCAAACCTCTTACTGACTTGGATTTACTAACTTTGATAGTGTTATTAAAATTTATATGACAAAATCTTCGATGCCAAAGCCAATTATCATCTACTTTAGGAATTAAATAGTTTATGACTTTAGGATTCAGGTGAAATAGGTTATCTTTTGTCTACTTTTCGATTGCAATCAGTTCACCTTTCCTCCCATAGATTTTGCAAATTTCATTCTAAAATTCCAACGGATAACCTTTGTCATTTAGTTGAGCTACACTGAAAAAATTGTGCTTTAATCCTTCAACCCAGTAGACATCATCTACACTTCTCTTTCCATTAAGAGAAATGGTTCCCTTTCCTTTTACCATGCAGGGTGAGTCATTTCCAAATCTCACAACTACTCCATCAAATTCCTTCAAAGTAAGAAATTTACTTCGAGCATCGGTTATGTGGTGTGAATAACCACTATCTATGATCCAATCATAGAAACTATCCATGCGAGAAACTAATGACTTCCGATCAGATGTCTCCTCTTTAATTGCAACAAAGACAATGTCTTCATTAGCATCTCCCTTAGATTCCTCATCAGTGATACTACCATCAATTGCAATGAGGCAATCACTTTTGCCTTTACCTTTGTACTTCTTGTACTTCTCACGCTTATGCTCATTGTCACCATTAGGACAATTAGTTGCAGTATGTCCAATCTTGTTACATGTAAAACACTTAATAAGTAATTTACCTCTGTACTTACTGGTACCTCTGGGTAACTGCTTGGCCAACAATGCTTCAAGCTTAATTGAACTATCTTCATCATCAACTTCTCTACTCGATCTAGACTCATAACTGTGACTAACATCTGTAGTTTTCCTCATGCGTGGGTTAGAAATTGAAGCTCTAAATGCAGATTTAGATTTCTGAGCAATACCATCATAACCATTTAATTCAAATGTAGTAAGTTTACAAATGATGGAGTCAAGAGTTACCTTAGTTTTATCAATATACTTTAGCTCCTGAATGGTTGCAACTTGAATAGTGTAGACCAATAGAAGGGTTCTCAACACCTTACTATCCACTATGGCATCCTCCACTTTACCACCATCACTTTTGATCTCACCAACTATCTCCTTGATCCTCTGACCATACTATTGAATATTCTCACCTTCAGCCTTCAGCATGTCATCAAATTTACCTCTCAGACTCTCTTCTTTGGCAATATTCACGTGCTCATCATTGCTATATATGTCCTCAACTTTCTTCCACACATCATAAGCAGTGTCCAGACCATGGACATCAACATACTCTGAATCGGACAAAGAACTAATAATGGCCTCCAATGCTTGATTATTCTCTTGTTTCTCTTTCTTTTGATCATCAAACATAGTCCCACTAGGTGCAGTATATTGTGTAACAAAATGTTCCTAGTATTGAATTCCTAGACTCTTGATATAGATGTGCATCCTATTAGTCTATATTCTGTAGTTTTCCCTATTAAAATTCAGACCTTCTTTCATCATCATGTTCTTCTAGATCTTTACCTCAAGCTGTTAGACTTAGATACTAGAGGACCTGCAATGCTCTGATACCAATTGATAGTATGATGAATCAATAAGGATCCCAAAAACTACTGAGAGGGGGGAGTGAATCAGTAGATACTCCTTCTCATTCAGGGAACCAATCACACTAAGACTTAACCAAAATTGCCAACACTACAACAAAACAACTCATCGACCTTATAAGAAAAACAACAGGTTGGTAACACAACACAAACCTAAGATCTCATAGAGATTACAAACAAATTAGTTCAAGTATGACCATTAGACTACATAGAAATCATTGCACACTATTCAAGACAACCTCCACCGCTCCTTGATCACCGCTTAATCAAATCATATAACTCATCACATGATTTCCTCTTCATGCAATGTACTCACTCATTCCCAAGATAAAACCGTTATCTCTATGTGCTAAAAACCACTTGAAACTTATCACATACTGAAGAGGGGAAAAAGACCTGTGAGGGATTAGTTAATAAACATGTAATTCAAACATATAACCATATGAAATCAAAGACATAACTCCAAAACACATGAAAACATGAATAAGATGCATATACCTCACAAACTTTATACCTTCTCCTTCAAATGGAGCTTGATGAAGTGAAGGAACCCTTGGATGATGCTTCACTTGATGTGCTCCTCTTGCTTGCTTGATGTGGATGGCTCTCCAATGTTGTGCACAAATGAGATGGATCTTGGAGGATGATGGAAATGAGATGATTAAGTGTGGATGTAGGATGATTTTGACATGATAAGGATGCTAAAATGATTTTCCTAGGCTCAAAAGGGCAGCATAAGATTACTAAACTTGGAGATGAAGAATGGAGGGATGGAGTCCTCAATTTATAGGAAGAGGAGAGGAAGAATGGATGGCTAGGATGGATTCAAGATGAAGGGCTAGGATTTCTTGTGAGCTCACACAAGGCCCAAGAGAGGGTGTGGAGACCAAGAGATATGCCTTAAAGACATTTCTTGTCTCCACACTCCTCAAGGTACATTGGGAAGACTTCCCAAGGTACCTTGAGAAGAGCAAAGTGCATTGGGAAGACTTCCCAATGTGCCTTGAGAGGAGCAAGGGATGTGACATTCCTTGAAGAATGGGGAGGAGGAATTTAAAATTCTCCAAAAAGGGATACTCATGAGGATTGGAGGAATAAGAAGGAATTAAAAATTCCTTGGGAGAGGAGATGCCTAGACAATTGTGAGATTTTGAAGATCTCACATTCACCTAGGAAAAGAGCATTAAAAGCTAGTGGTTGGATGGAAGGGACAAGGAGTTGACTTCATGGATAATCATGATGATTAGCCATTAGCAACTCATTAAGAGAGGGATTAGAGGAAATGTTAGGTGGGATTAGGATTTGTGGGAGGATTTGACTAGGAGAGGGAATAAGTGGAGGGAATTAAAAATTAGAAGAATGAGCTTAAGTGAGCTTAGGGAGTTTCTAGAAGACTTTATTAGGTTAATGATGAATTAAGAAGATGGTTTATAGGAATCATGTGGGTTAACTAATTAATTGAAATTAATTAGCCAAGAGGAAGATTTGTGAGGATTTAATCTTTTAGAAGAATAAAGAAAGGGATTGATTTATTAAATAAATCAGTCACATACTATAGTGACAATATTAATTATATTTAATTAGTATTGAGGAGAATTTGAATTAACATAATTAATTAATTAATTATGTGAGGAATAAAAAATAATAAAAAATAATTATTTTTAAGTGTCTACATTTTGCCCCTCTTTGGAGCGAGGTGTGAGGACACGTTGATTCAAAGAATAATCTTTCTTTTTATGATGATATTGAGTTGATTGATAAGATCTAGATTCAGTCTAGTTTCAAGAAGGATTCATCCTGTATAAGACATGATTGATCACAATGTCTGGTTTTAGGAAGGATTCATCCTGTATAAGACATGATCAAAGCATCTTGTTTCAAGAAGGATTCATCCTGTATAAGACATGATTGATCACAACATTTGGTTTTAGGAAGGATTCATCTTGTATAAGACATGATCAAAGTGCAGCGTTTGGTTTCAGGAAGGATTCATCCTGTATAAGACATGACTGATCACAACGTCTGGTTTTAGGAAGGATTCATCTCGTATAAGACATGATCAGAGCGCAATGTCTGGTTTTAGGAAGGATTCATCCTGTATAAGATATGACTGATCACAATGTCTAGTTTCAAGAAGGATTCATCCTATACAAGACATGATCAAAATCAAAATTAATTATGTGAGGTGTATGGTGATGTGTATAAGATAGAAGAAGAAAACAATGCCCCAGCGTAAAGCATGGGAGGTGTATGCCCCCTCGAGATTTTTTTCAAAAAAAGGATGAAAAATTCTCAAAAAAAAGTGAGGAAGAAGAATCAAGGTGGAAGGGATAAATGAGGAAGAAATATGAAGCAGTCGTGAAGAATTTGGAAGAAAGAATAGGAGAGGCAAGACCGCGAGGGAAGATGGGCCCTCACGGGGGCCCATATATGCCACAACAGACCCAATGAGGGGTCATTATATCATAACGGACATATTTTCCTCTTTATATATATATATATATATATATATATATGATTCGATTGGTAACAGATGATGTGTAGCATTTATTGTGATGGATTATTTTTGTATGTCTTATGATGTCATATATGGATGCAATTATGGATGTGCTATGTTGACCTATTTTGTGATGCAAAGTGGATGCTTATGTATGTATGTTTATGATGTGTTGCTGACATAGTTTTTGGATGCAGGATGAGTGTTTTTAATGCTTTATGTATAAATACACATGTGTGAATGATTTATGATGCAGTCTAAATGTAATGCTATATGGATGAGTGTATCTTTTATTTATGTGATGCAATCTTATATGATGTGAATGAATTAATAAAAAGAGGGAATATGCCAATAATAACACAATGATCTTAGATAGAAGAATATGGAATAGATGGGAAGTGGGGGAAATTGAGAACTCCATACGATTATTGAGTTTAGGATTTGATGGAATGATGGTGATATTTTGTGCATAACAAATGTGGAGAGCCAACCTAGTTTGATGTTACCCTGAGTGGCTTGCACCACTAATTATAGAAATCAGGATGCCATGAGAAACCCAGGGCGTGGACTGACTCTGTAGACAAACGGGAATTTCTTTCACACAACAATGCAAGTGTTAAGAAACACTAATACAAAGTTGTGGGTTCGTGCAAGGAAACCTTTAAACACACCGATACCTCTTGTACATGAGAAGGTAAGTGTTGATAAACACTAGTACTAGGTTGCTGGTTTATACAAGAGCGATCCAAAACATGCCATACTATGAAATATGCCCCAGTATGCGACTATCATAACATACCTGGATATGGAGGAACCCAGGCAGTTGTAAATAGTGGTAGTCATAGGACAAAAGATGCAAGTCTATATGAAAAGATCTAACAAAATCTAACAAGTCACTTCCTTGCAACCAAATGATACCTCTTGCCAAGAGTAGAACTAGGGTGAAGGATTAGGTTGCCAGGCGAGGGAAGGAGTCATCCCTAGGGCAAAGTGGGATTTTGGATTAGGCAAGCAATTTAATGGTTTTGGAGAGTGGCCTGTGGACTTGGGATTGTTTTTCAAGACTTCTTGAAGCTTACACAGAGGCATAAAATCTTAGTTTTAATGGGATATTCCTTGTTCATGACTTAGGCGAAGACTCCTCATCATACGCATGTTTTATTGTGAGGCAGAAAATAAGGAATGTTGTGCATGGGTGGGCTGGATGGTGGATGATTTGAAGTGTCGATCAGATAGACAGTGGATCCGGTTCTTTACCTTGGCTCCTGCATGGAGGTTTTCACCAAGGTACTTATCCAGAGCACCACAAAGTGGTTTTCACTGGTGGATGAATTGTTTTTCTCTCTAATTCTGATTTTTTAATTTTTTTGTGTCATAAGGCACCTGTTTGCCAGGTTTTCACCAAAGTGACAATTTTTTTAGGATCTTTTTCTCATCAATTTTTTTTTTATTTTTTTTATTTTTCCTTGATTTTTTTGACAATTTAAGACTTTCTGAGGACTAAGCATAAAATATTTTGAGGTGCATCATATTCATTGAATCATCCAAAGGATCACCTTTAGGAGTAGCCAACTAATAAGCCCCTGATCCGTATTTTGCTGTGATTACATATGGTCCAAGCTAATTAGGCTTGAACTTGCCTTTCTTTTCTCTTTCTTGTAGATTTTTCTAATTCTCTATGAGGACAAGATCACCAACTTGGAATTCCTAGGGTTCTGACTTTTTTGTGATAACTCATCCACAAGCAGTTCTGATATACCTGGAGATGGTTCAAGGCCTTGAGGTACCTTTTATCTAACAATTCTAGCTCTTGTAAGCGGGCAATTATGTATTCTTCCTCTCGTAGGATGTCTTGCAGCAATACCCTTAGAGAGGGGATCTCGATCTCAAGGGGAAGGATGGTTTCAGAGCCAAAGACTAGGGAATAAGGGGTGGCACCTGTGGGGGTGCAGATGGAGGTGCGGTAGGCCCACAAAGCGGGATGGAGTTGGAGGTGCCAATCACGGCCAGCTTCATTGACTGTCTTTTTGAGGATTTTGATTAAGGTTTTATTAGAAGCCTCAGCTTGGCCATTGCCTTGGGGATAATATGGGGTGGAGAAGCAATGTTGGATGTTGAATTTTTGGCAGAGTTCTTTGACATCCTAGTTTTTAAATTGTTTGCCATTATCTATGATAATAACTTTTGGGATGCCATACCGACAGATTAGATAGTTTGGGATGAATTTGGATATTTGCTTGTCAGTGGTGAAAGTAAGAGGGATAGCCTCTACCCACTTGGTGAATTATTCGGTGGCAGTGATAATGAATTTATGTCCATTGGAAGATGGAGGGTGGATTTTCCCAATGAGATTGAGCCCCCACTATGAGAAGGGCCATGGTGTTATAAATGGCTACAATTCTTGTGACGGTGCATGAATTTTGTCACCATGTTGCTGGCAAGGTATGCATTTCTTCACATAATTATATGCATCTACCTCCATTTTAGGCCAATAGTATCCTATTCTCAAAATCTTTTTAGCCAATATGAGCCCACTTGAGTGTGCCCCACAGATACCCTCATGTACTTCACATAATGCCCATTTCGCCTCTTGTTTATCTAAACACCTTAGGAGGGAACCATCAAAATGCCTTCTGAATAAGGTGTCTCCGAGGATGGTGTAACGAGCACATCGGCGGATGAAGGTTTGTTGTTGGGTTTTTGTGAGATGTGGGGGAATGGTGTTGTTTTTTAGGAAAGCGAAGGTTTCTTGGTACCAAGGGGACTCGGGACCAATGAGAACACACACCATTTCAGATGCTGGTAGGTCATATGTTGGTATAAATAATTGCTTGACCAAGAACTTGCACTTCTGACTGTGTGCTGGCATTTGAAGGAGGGAGCCAATGGTGACCATTGCATATGCAGGCCTGTTGTTTGTTCATGGGACTTGATTAAATGTGATTGCTGTGAAATGTTTCTTAAGATCTTCAGCCATGGTACAGTAAGGAAGGAGTTTATCATCTTTTTTCTGGTACTCATCATTGACTTGTTTTATAATGAGCTAAGAATCACCATAAACTTGTAACTCCTTGATTTTCTAGTGGATAGCCAGACGCAAACCTGTGATAAGTGCCTCGTATTCTGCTATGTTATTGGTATATGCAAAGGCTATCTTGTATGATTTGGGGATGCCATCTCCTTGAGGTGTGACCAATAATATTCCTGCCCCCGATCCATTTTGGGTGCAGGAGCCATCAAAGTATAATTTCCATGTGGAGGATGTGGAGACAGACATAATGAACTCATCTAGTAATTCTGTGAGAATAGGATGGTCACCTGGAAGTGGAGCTTCAGCTAATTGATCTGCAATGACTTGTCCCTTGATTGCCTTTCTGTCCACATATTCAATGTCAAACTCACTTAGGAGCATGACACATTTGGTGGTTCTACCAGTGAGAGCATCTTTTGACAGGAGATATTTAAGTGGATCAATTTTAGCTATCAACTTTGTTTTGTTGTTTAGCATATAGTGTCGAAGTTTTTGTGTGTTAAACACTAATGCCAAACATGCTCTTTCAATGGGGGTGTAATTGAGTTCATATCCTACCAATGTACGACTGATGTAGTAAATGGCGTGTTCCTTCCCTTGATCATCTATTTGTGCCAGTAATGCCCCCAATGCCACTATAGTAGCACATATGTACAAAATGAGGGGTTTTCCACGGGTAGGTGGCATCAAAACTGGAGGTGATGCTAGATATTCTTTTAATTTCTCAAAGGACTTCTGACATAAGCAATCCCATTTGAATTTTTTGTCTTTACACAATAGGTGTGCAAATGGATGGCACTTGTCTGCTAGCTATGAAATGAAATGCTTGACAGACTGGAGTTTTCCCTGCAGACTGCGCAGTTGTCTGAGAGTTCTTGGTGGAGGCATTTCCATAATAGCTTTTACCTTTGTGGGATCAACCTCAATGCCTTTGCGGGAAACAATGAATCCTAGTAGTTTTCCCGATGTGATGCCAAACACACACTTTTTGGGATTTAGGCGCAGCTTGTATTTTTCCAATCTTTCGAAGATCTGTTTTAGAATAGGGATGTTCTATTGTCTTGTCTTGGATTTTCCTAGCAAATCGTCCATGTAGTCCTCCATAATTTTGTGCAATAGATCATGAAAAATTGTTGTCATTGCATGTTGATATGTAGCTTTAGCATTTTTAAGGCCAAAAGGCATGACCCAGTAACAGAAAGTACCCCATGGTGTTGTGAATGCGGTTTTATGTTGATCCTCATCTGCTATCTTGATTTGGTTGTATCCGAAAAACCCATCCATTAGTGATATCTTTTTATGTCCTACTGTAAGGTCCACAATCATGTCTATATTGGGGAATGAGAAATCATCTTTAGAACAAGCTCTATTTAGATCTCGAAAATTTGTGCAGAAACGGATGCCCCTGACAGGTTTGCCGACAGGTATAATGTTAGAGACCCATTCAACGTAATTTATGGGTTTAATGAATTCTGCATCTAACATCTTTTGGAGTTCTGCCTTGACCAGGAGAGAAATATGTGGGTGCATTTTGTGTAGTTTTTGTTTTATAGGTTTTGCATTTGGGCGGACAACAAGATTGTGAACCACCAAAGCAGGATCCAACCCTGGCATATCGGCATAGGACCATGCAAAATTAATTTTTACCTTTGTAAGGAAGTTGATGAAGTCTTGTTTCTCTATTTCTGTGACGGATTTGGCAATGAGCACATTTTTCAGAATGACTTCAGTGCCCATGTTGATGCTATCTGTTTCTTCTATCAACAAATTTGATTTGTCCTATGGAAGGTAACCAATGGTAGGGAGGTCAAGTCCCTCATCATCAAGTGCCTTTTCCAAGTTTTCACTTTCAGATACGCCTTTTGTTTTTATTTTTTGTTCATCCAAAGGTTCCTCGGGGAGGTTTTCACCTAGGGAATCATGTCTTTTCCTTTTATTATCTTATTTGTGGCTAAGGGCATTGACCTGACTACCAAAGTATCCCTTTTCATGTAGTTGAATACCCTCAATTTTGTTACAATCTTCCAGGTTTCACATCGTCAGGAGAGCAATGAGAGCATTATCCTTGGTGCAGATATCTTAAGTGGGTTTGTCTCATTGGCCCCAGTCAATGAGTTTAGGATGGACAAGATGTAGCTCATGTGAAGCGGGAGGGGTTACGGGGGTGATAGTATTGATGTAAATGTCAAAGAAGATATCTTTCTCATATTCATAAGGCATTTCATGGAATTCCTCTTTGTCAACGCTTTCGATATCCGAAGAAGGCCTAGAAGGGACACCAATGATAGTAATCTTAGGCACCGGGGTGTACCCCAAGCCTCTGTTGTATCTTTAGGAGATAGGATTTATGAGTGCTTTTCTTCCTTTTTCCTCTGGTCCTTTGTTGTATCCTTTGTATCCCATTTTTTCAACTATGGCAGATGCTTTTGGGTACATTTTATTGGGTACTTTTGCTAGCTCATCACCCTTTTCCCGGTGCAACCAGGAGGAGACATCTACTTCTTCAAGACTCTCCTCGTTAAGTGGGCCCCATTGCTGGAAGGTGGTATTCTGGCATTGTATGACTGGTTTTGGGTCCTTTTTAAGCTCCTTCGCTTTGCCAAATGACTTAGGAGAGAGAGGGAGGTTGCCTATTAATAAGACATCCTCCAATTTGTATTCTCCACAACCATTGTCCAAGATCTTGATTTGATTATCTGGTTGGGATGATGTGGAGGCAACATTTGATGTGTCATATGGAGGCGTTGGTGAGGGTCTATTTAATGGGCAATGATATGGATGGTTTTCCTCTAGGAGTTTGCAATACTGGAAGGCTTGTGGATCACTTTTGATAGTTATCTATCTTCCATTGAAGGGGAATTTGATGCATTGGTGATAAGTGGAGGGTACAACCTGCAAGGAATGAATCCATGGCCG
The DNA here is from genome assembly GCF_030272615.1 of Cryptomeria japonica. NCBI lineage: Eukaryota > Viridiplantae > Streptophyta > Pinopsida > Cupressales > Cupressaceae > Cryptomeria > Cryptomeria japonica. The sequence continues at coordinate 368,594,062 of NC_081414.1, read as the reverse complement.
CCCAAGGATAATGTTGTCGTTTCAATTGTAATGGGGTCCACTTGAAGAGGTAAGGTGATCATGACCTTTGAAACTCTTTCTACATCATCATATTCCTTTATTGTGATCCTTCCTGATGTGTCTACTAGGTCCTCAGAAAGTCTCAATTGTTTTATTAATTTGTATGTACATAGATTAAGCCTGGATCCACTGTCTATCAAGATACGTTTGACCTTGTGCTTGTGGATAAGAGCTTTGATGTGCAAAGGTTTGTTATGGTCTTCATCTATGGGAGCATCTTTGGAGGTAAATACAAGGTGCTGCTGGGCAGCAAGGTTTCCAATGAGGGCTTGGAATTGGGTGGCGTTGATGTTATTAGGAACACGTGATTCAAGAAGGGCTTGTTCCAAAATTTCTTTATGGATTAGGGAAGTCTTGAGAAGTTTCAAAATAGAGATCTGCACGGGTGTCTTCCCAAGTTAGTCAAGGAGGTCATATCGGTGGGTGGAAGATATGGGTGGGGGGTTTGGTGGGGGAGGGACTCCTTGGATGGTGACTTTACCTTGGTGTGTAGTTACATTCTAGTCATTCTGCAAATGGGAGGTGGAAGGTGTAGCACCTTGAATGACTATCCTAGCAGGATTTGGTCTGCTTTGGGAAGAAGGAGGATTAACCCCTTGGATGGTTATGACATTGACATGAGTGTCTGCAAGTTCAATGCGACCTACTAAAAAATCAAAGCCAGTTATGTGATTAGCGTAGTCATAACCCATTGCATTAGATGATTAGCCTTTTCCTTTATCATGCTTCGGGAAGAGTTCCTGGTACATTTTGAGTTTGTCATTGCTATTACTAGGTTTTGCATTTGCTACTTCAATCTCACCTCTATCAATGATATCTTGTATGTAGATCTTCAGTTTCATACACTTTCATATATCATGTCCCTTGATACGATGGTATTCACAATACTCATTTTCATTATACCATCTTGGTTTAGGTTGATTGGGGTCAAACGGGTGAGTGATTGGAAAAACAACTACACCTGCTTGGACAAGTTTTTGAAACACCATTTCAATAGGCTTGGCCAGAGGAGTGAAGTCCCTTGGAGTTTGGCTATTCGATCAGGGTTGTCGTCCCTAGATTGAGACATTGTTGTGAGGTTTTTGGGATTGATTTTGTTTGTTTTGATTATTGAATTGATTATTATTGGTGGTGGATTTTGGGGGAGCGGCCACGGTTCGGACCTGCTTTGCATCAGTTACACCATCATTGACCACGTTTTTGTTCTTAGACCAAAATTTTGGCTTGTCGTTATGATAAGAGGAAGAACTTTGTGTCAAATTCTGGTGATGTTTCAAGGTTCCTTCCTCCAACAAGACACGTTCGAGGGCGAGGCCCTTATCGGTTAGTTTTCGGAAGGATTTGATACATTGGGATATTAAGGGTCTCAAATGTTCAGGCACCAAGTTCTTTTGAAATAGTTCAATTTGATGTTGTTCTGGCATGTCCCACTGGAATTTCTTGATAAGATGTCACCATCTTTGTAGGAAATTGGTGAAGGTTTCTCTGGGCCTTTGTTTTGTATTACATAGGTCCATCATAGAAACATTATTAACCATGTTGTAAGCATAGTGGGCCACAAATTTTTCTGCCAAGTTTGGAAAGGAGACAATGGAACCTCGCAGTAGAGATGAGAACCATGCCAGGGCATCTCCTATGAGACTGTTAGGAAAGAGTCTGTGAAGATAAAGGTCACTATAGGAGACTTCTTGGCATAAGATATGGAATTCTCAGACATGGTCGTGGGGGTCTCCTTTGCCTTCATACTTGGTGAATTTGGGGATCTCAAATCCCGAGGGATAGGGTGCAACTGATATAGACGGGTCATAAGGACAAGGGAAAAACTCTTCGAATGAGTAAGTTTTCCTTTTATTAGTCCTTTGTCTCATGTCCTTGATGATATTTTTCATGTCTTGAATTTCCTTGATGAGGTCTTGTTGTCGACTTTGATAATGACAAATTGTATTTGCCCCAAGAATTGGATGAGCCAAAGAAAGTGCAACACCACCAATGTATTGATATGATGAGGAGGTGGGAACATGGGATGTGAGAATCGATGTCGCAAGGATTTATGTGATAGTTGGTTGCAGTCTACAAACTGTTGTGATGGGATTGAGTACGGCCCAGATAAAATTTGTGACATTGTTGCCAGGAAGGGAAGTTTGTGGAATAGAAATATGTGGTTGAATGGAAGGAGGTGGTATAGAAGTTTGTTGGAGAATAGATGAGATCGGACATGATAGTGGTATAGATGGTAAGGAGGAAGAAGGTGGGATGGAGACCACGGTGGGAGGTGTTGTGGGTGGCATTGATTGAGCTTGGATGATTGATGGGGCTGCGATTGATTGAGTTTGAATAATAGGTGCAACACTTTGTGTGGGAGTGAGGTCTCCTTGTGGTTGTTGGGTGAGAGCGGATCTATTAAATTCAGGTGGAAGTTGAGCTCCATTTTCAAGGAGATTTTTTAGAAGTGCAGTAGGATTGTGTTGAATAAAGTTTTCCATCATTTCTTGGTTATAAGAATCTGCTAGGAAAGTTTGCACTTCTGGAGAAAGTTCATCTTGGCTAACCATGTTAGGATTTTGGCTTTGATCTTGATTGCTAGGTTTCCCACTTTGTGTAGGATCTTGCATGGGATCTTCATATAGGGCACTAATGTCTGACATGCCATATTGTTGTTCAGACATCTTTCTCTTTTGGGATCGAGTTGTAACCATACACAAATAACCTTGGAAAAGTTTGGAGGGGGAAATTTGTGATGAAAGGACTTAGCAAGATATTTGTGGAATTTTGGATTTTTTCTTTTATGACAAGGGATTTTGTTGATTGGTATGGTTCTTGGATTAGAGCCCAGATTTGATTAGGATTTGACACCTTAGTCCTTGGATGAGGATTTTAGGTGGTGGATGCAACCACAAGTAAGGTGATGGCCAAGTTGTGTAGAATTTAGACCTTGGATTGATGATTAAAAAGCCTCTCTTATACCAAGGGTTGGCTAATGACCCTAAGCAAAGTAAAGACATGAGTTAAGAGTCTTGATCGACTCAAAAGGATAAGGCAAAAGCTACTTGGAGAGGATTCCCCTTCAAGCATGAGAGCCAATTGATTAATGATGAGGTCTAAATGGAATTCCACAAGGCATGTAACCTTAACGCGAGGTTAAATTGGATTAGAGGATGATTGGATTTTAAATTTTGATAATTGATTTGATAGTGGAGGGAGATTGATTTGATGTGCTAAGTCCTTGGGAAATTTGAGGATGATTGATGGAGGAGGTATGGTAGTGATGGCTTAGAAGAACCTTGATGACTAGGTTGTCTTTGGCATGAACATGACTTAATGGAGGATCGATTCGAATGGCAAGTTGTATGAAAGGATACAACCACCCTAATTTGGATGATAGTAGGTGTTTCAAAGGACAAACTTGAATGTTGATGGAGAGGATGGACTCTTAGCTTCTCTCTTGGGCTTATGAAACATGGGACGAACGGAGTTTTGATGAAATTTTGGACTTTATGTGGGTAATGACTTGGACAATTGTTTGTGTCTTGACAAGTGTTTTTGTAAAGTGTTTGGGGATAGTGATATGTTTTTAGTCTTCTCTTGGCAAGTATGTATCAAACAAAGAAAACATAATGATCAAATACATATTATCTCAAAGACACTCATGCTCATATACAACATTCTTAAGGCTAGCAAGGACAATAGTCATTGGATCCCAATCGGTTTCCTAGCTACGCTTACCCAAAGCGGACACTTAGATGCTTGACCCCCCTAGCTCCCCTCCACAGTACTCACTTCTCGGGGCAGCCAAGCATCAATTCCCATGAAAAATCCTCATGGAAAACTTTGTGTCTCTACTAAGGGCTGTAAAAATATGGGCGGCTTTGGAGGTCCAACCTCCTGCACCAATGACTAGAAGGTTTTTGGCCACTATGAACAAGGTATTTAGTAAGTCTTCCTGTTAGGAGCTACCCTTCGAAGTTGCACAAGTGCAATGGAGGTCTATAGCCCAACAAAGCACCAAGAAACTAGTAGTCATGCAAGCGTGGTAGAGATCTCTAGGATCCTACTAAACACCCAATGTGAGAGTGAACTCTCATATAGCCCCAACCATTGACCCTTTTGTAGTCAATGGCTTATTTATTATAGTGAGTTGGGAACCCTAGGTCTGGGTGTACTCACTTGGGTCATTCCCCTCTTACCTTCTCAAAGAGAAAGTTGGGAGGGCAAGCCCGCTAGAGGTAAACATGCAATCAAACAAGAAAAGGTTGGAGGGTCTAGATTTCTAATCGTCTAGCTAGACAAGAGCATACTCTCCTACCTTTACACTTTTTTTAAAGACACATAAGACAATGGTTCATTCCATTTTAATTAATATCTAGGTGCCTAATTTAAATAAATGCACAATGTTTGGTCAGATTTCTTAGGCAACCTACAAAACAACTTGATTAGTAGTTTGAAAAATGAAGTCTTCAACAAGCGTCCTGCAAAAGACAACAAAATGATAAAAATATTAATTTTTTTGAACTTTTGGGAATAAGTAGAAAAACATAAATAAAAACTTTTTTACTAATGACAAATGCGGATTTGGAGGAAAATTTGATGGGTAAATGGTGTTTGACTAGGTTTTTGCTACTTTCCAAGGGATAAGCAAGCAAAAATGGGGATTTTGGAGGAGAGATGAAGGAATGGAAAAGCAGATATGGCGAAAAAATAGAATAAATTTTACTTCTTTTTTTTTTCCTGCAGATAGATAGATTATTTAAAACTAAACAGATGATTAAAACAGAAATTCCTAAATTTAACAGAGCAGACAGTCACACTAAACAGAATAGACAAGTGCCAAAGGTTTGGATTTTTTATTGTCTAGATAGACAAGAGCATACTCTCCTACTTTCACACTTTCCTGCGGTCATATAGATTATAATTAAACAGAGCAGATTTCCAATTTGAATTTTTACACCAAAAAAAAAAAATGAGGATCACGCAGGAACAGAAAAGAAATAGAAATGAGGATCATGCAGAAACAGAAAAGAAATAGAATTTTTAATTAATTCTTGTAGTCAGACAAACTATTAAAATTAAATAGAAATAGAAAAGAAATAGAAGATAGAAGAAGAAGAATGAGGAGGAGATAGGAGAATGCACAGAGCGCTCGCCCTGAAATACAGAGCTGCCAAAGATTTTTTTGTTTTTCTGCAGTCATGCTATTCCGGAACCTGCATCTCACAACTCACAAAAACTCATAAAAAAAAAACATTGGTTCTTAGGGACATGGGTCCTATCAGGCATGCCAGATTGAAGAGGGGAAAAAGACATGTGAGGGATTAGTTAATAAACATGCAAGTCAAACATATAACCATATGAAATCAAAGACACAACTCCAAAACACATGAAAACATGAATAAGATGCATATACCTCACAAACCTTATACCTTCTCCTTTGGATGGAGCTTGATGAAGTGAAGGCGCTCTTGGATGATGCTTCACTTGATGTGGATGGCTCTCCAATGTTGTGCACAAATGAGATGGATCTTGGAGGATGATGGAAATGAGATGATTAAGTGTGGATGTAGGATGATTTTGACATGATAAGGATGCTAAAATGATTTTCCTAGGCTCAAAAGGCAGCATAAGATTACTAAACTTGGAGATGAAGAATGGAGGGATGGAGTCCTCAATTTATAGGAAGAGGAGAGGAAGAATGGATGGTTAGGATGGATTCAAGATGAAGGGCTAGGATTTCTTGTGAGCTCACACAAGGCCCAAGAGAGGGTGTGGAGACCAAGAGATATGCGTTAAAGACATTTCTTGTCTCCAAACTCCTCAAGGTACATTGGGAAGACTTCCCAAGGTACCTTGAGAAGAGCAAAGTGCATTGGGAAGACTTCCCAATGTGCCTTGAGAGGAGCAAGGGATGTGACATTCCTTGAAGAATGGGGAGGAGGAATTTAAAATTCTCCAAAAAGGGATAATCATGGGGATTGGAGGAATAAGAAGGAATTAAAAATTCCTTGGGAGAGGAGATGCCTAGAGGATTGTGAGATTTTGAAGATCTCACATTCACCTAGGAAAAGAGCATTAAAAGCTAGTGGCTGGATGGAAGGGACAAGGAGTTGACTTCGTGGATAATCATGATGATTAGCCATTAGCAACTCATTAAGAGAGGGATTAGAGGAAATGTTAGGTGGGATTAGGATTTGTGGGAGGATTTGACTAGGAGAGAGAATAAGTGGAGGGAATTAAAAATTAGAAGAATAAGGTTAAGTGAGCTTAGGGAGTTTCTAGAAGACTTTATTAGGTTAATGATGAATTAAGAAGATGGTTTGTAGGAATCATGTGGATTAACTAATTAATTTAAATTAATTAGCCAAGAGGAAGATTTGTGAGGATTTAATCTTTTAGAAGAATAAAGAAAGGGATTTATTTAGTAAATAAATCAATCACATACTATAGTGACAATATTAATTATATTTAATTAATATGAGGAGAATTTGAATTAACATAATTAATTAATTAATTATGTGAGGAATTAAAAATAATTATTTTTAAATGTCTACACATACAACATGCATATGTGGCATAATAATTACCATTAATCATTTGATCATAAATCAATACAACCGATTCACCAAGATCCATCTGTTAGGGTTTGGCACATTAACAGGTAGGGTTTTCAGTTGATCTTATTGCTTCTTAAGTAATACCAGTTTCCTTCACTTGCTCAACTACCGGTTGCAAAACAAATATTATTACAACATTATTGTTGGCCATTTGATGGAATTGATTATGTGTTGCATTGCTATTTTGTCATTGATGTCAACATAAGCTATTTGGATGCTTTATCGGCACTCTTCTGGTCTCAGTAGGATGAGTGGTTTCTGGTTAACTTGGATCTGGCATGATCTAGTAGACTTGGGTATAATCTGGTGATGGAATTGGCTTTTTCATGATACTTATACTCATATTTGGTCAATTAGTTTTGGTCTGAAGATTGGATGCTATCCTGCTTGCTTAAAAGATTGGGTTTTGGTTCTAGCGAGGGTTTCACCGGAAGAACTTTTAGTGGAGATATTTGATGAATTGCATAAGTGGTGTTTGTGCAACTTCTGATGGAGTTTGGAGATGCTGTTGGTGATCATGTTCAAGACTTGGCATTTGGAGATCATTGTTGAAGCATGTGGACCTATACTTGGTCCCAATTGATCTAGGTTATGGACTGGCTTTAATGTAACGTGTGGATAGGACCTATTGATGTATTTTAGGGATGTCTTATTTGTTAATATTATTTGTTTGTTTGGTCTAAGGCCGACATGGTTTGTAATTATGTAATTGGTTTATTGTCTGGTGGCTGACCTGATTGTTTATGGTTGAGGGTTTGTATGTATGGATGTAAGATCTCATTGTAGATCATCATGGTTAATGTAAGAGGTCATGATCAAGGAATGTAATGTGTGAATAATGTAATATCATTCAGGAAGATGAGTTGGTAAATCATTGGAGACTGAATTGGGTTTATGTAAGAGGATTTAGTCCACCGGTATTGAGCTTAACCAGAACTATACTCTGGCATAGGAGATTCTACCTTTTGTAGTTCAACACTTCTCCAGATTGTAGTCTATGTTTATAAGTAGTCAATGAGGCTCCTTTTGTGATGAGCAGTGTACTCTAGGTTGTTGGCCTTCCTGCAAGTGCATGCCCCTTCATTGTAATTCACATACTTACTACAAAAGTATTGTCTAACTGTGGGTAGGCTTCCCATCGTGGTTTTTCCATTTATCGGGTTTTTTCGCGTAAAAATCTTGGTGTTGTGTGGATGGCTTTTATTCTTTGATTACTGTCTATGCTTAATTGGGTTAACTGCTATTCCGGTATTAAATTTTTAACTGTTGAATATTCCTATAATCTGTGACAACTAATTCACCCTTCCCCTCTTAGTTGTCTTCCAGTCATCTAAACTGTCTAACAATTGGTATCAGAGGTTTGGTCCTCTCTATAGAAAGCTTAACCTTTTGAGGAAGATCCTATGGTGACTAACAATTCAAGTTCATCCATTTCTTCTAGAGCTATCTTTCGAAGGGATATTCTGAGGCTTGATGGAACAAATTACACAGTATGGAAGATTCAGATGGAGACTCATCTGAGATGTCTTGGCAAGGAGATTTGGGAGATCACACAAAATGGTGTCACACCCTTTAATCTAGGATCTGGCAATCCTCCTCTGGAAAACCTAAACAAGGAGCTTAATAATGATTGTAGAGCAAAATAAGCCCTCTTGTGTGCACTTTCTTATCAGAAAATAATGAGATTAACCGCTAAATCATCAGGAAAGGCTATATGGGATAAGTTGGAGACTCTTAATGAAGGTGACCCTATAGTAAATATTGCTAAACTTGATGATTACTGAGTGAGATATGAAAACCTGAAGGTGGAAGAAGATGAAAGGATTACTACATTCATGGAAAGGGTAAATGAGATTGTTATGGGAATTCAATGTTGTGGTGGAACTCTGAGCGAAGATGAAATTATTTCTAAAGTTTTGAGATCCCTACCACTAGCTTACCAAATGAAGGCTACTACTATTAATGAGTTGAGAACAATGTATAATACATATGTTAGTAGAGATACCTTGGTTGGAAAACTATTTGCTTTTGAGCTTGAGGAATTTGGACCTTCTGGAGTTGTGAAGACTAAACCTACTTTTCATGCATCTACATCTGCAACCGGTAAGCAAGACTAGAAGGCTTTATATGCAAAGGAGTTATAAGATATTAAGAGAGAAGATGATGAGTTTGAGCAACTTGAAGCACTATTTACTAGAAGAGTACCAAAAGGATCGATAGGAAGTAAGTATGAAGGAAAAACACCTTTTAAATGTTTTGCATGTAATAAGATTAGTCATCTTGCATCTAGATGTCCTGAAAGTAATTCAAGATTTGAAGAAAGATTTAAAAGATCATTTAATCCTAACCCTAGATATCAAAACAAGTATAAATAAAAGAAAAACATAGACAAATCATGCTACATAGCGGATGAGGAAGGCATTACTGATTCAAATGATGAACCAACAGAAGACTCTGCTAGTGGATCTGGCAATGGGAAGGAATGGGTGTTCCTAGCTATCAAGGAAGATGATCTGGCACTGGAAGAGAATGTACTTGAAGAGAAGGCACTTGCTGCTAAAATTCAAGGCAAGGATGAATGGGTAATTGACAATGGTTGTTCACATCATATGACTAGAGATAAAGGGAAGTTTTTTTCTTTGCAAGAATTCGATGGTGGACTAGATAGATTTGAAGATGACAAGGGATGTATGATAAAAGGAAAAGGAACTATATCATTGGATGGTAAGAACAATAATGACAATATTTATTATGTTGAAGGTTTGCAGCATAGTCTTTTTGAGTGTAGGACAATTGGTAGATAAGGGATTTGAATTACAGATCAAGGATGGAAAATGCAAAATCATTAATAGATCTGGCTTGGAGATTGCAACCGGTACACAGAAAAAAGGTAATGTATTTCATTTGAACTCTCGTGAGAAGACATGTTTGATTACACAGATTGATGAGAGTTGTCTATGGCATAAAAGGCTATGTCATGTGAATTTTGATTACATTGTGAAGATTAGTTCAACTAAGGTAGTTAGGGATATACCTAAGATTATGAAGCCCTATAATCTGGTATGTAAGGAATGTCAAATGGGTAAACATGTCAGAACCCCTTTTAGGAGTATACAAGATAAATCAAATGATTTTCTTGATCTTATTCATACCGATTTGTATGGCCTTGCTAGAGTTAAAAGTTTTCATGGTGATAGATATTTCATGCTAATCATTGATGATTATTCTAGAAAGATGTGGGTTACTTTTTTGAGAGAAAAAACTGAAGCATTTGAAAAGTTTAAAAAATTTAAGGCTAAAGTGGAAACTAAGACAGTATTGAAGATTAAATGTTTGAGATCATATCATGGAGGAGAATTCACATCTGATGAGTTTAATAAATTTGGTGACAAGCATGGTATAAGAAGACAATTTTCTTCTCCCCAGACACCTCAACAAAATTGAGTTGTGGAAAGGAAAAACAAAACTATCTTGTATGCTGCTAAAACAATGATGATGGAAGATAATCTACCTCATATCTACTCAAGAGAAGTAGTGATTATAGCAGTTTATACATTCAACAGAGTACATATCAAAGGGGAAAATAATAAGACATCTTATGCATTATGGTTTGGCAATACACCTATAGTTAAATATTTCAAAAAATTTGGTAGTAAATGTTATATCAGGAGAGATGATACTATTGGGAAATTTGATCCTAGATGTGATGAAGGTATATTTCTTGGTTATTCTAATGAAATAAAATCATATAGATGTTATAACAAGAGATTGCAGAGAATTATGGAGAGTGCTAATGTCAAAGTAGATGAGCTAAACAGAGGTCAAATCTGTGTTTATGAGAAGGAAACGACAGTGAAAATGATTATATCTGAACCAGTAGCACCTTTATCAGAATAGAGAGTTGAACCAGTTACTTCGGCAACATCAAAGAATTTTACAGTAACGAAAGAACAAGGAAGAGGAACAGAGAGTCAAAAGACTCCTAGGTATATAAGATTGAATCATTCTAACTATCAAATCATTGAGGATAAGAGAAATGAAGTGATGAAAAGAAGAAGACTGGCAACTAATGAGGTATGTTTAATTTCACAAGTTGAACTGGTATTAGTAATTGAGGCATGTAAAGATGAACATTGGTTAAAAGCTATGGAAGAAGAATCAGATCAGATTGAGAAAAATAACACATGGACTTTGGTTCCCTGACCTAAATATTAAAATGTTATTGGAACTAAATGGGTTTTTAGGAATAAATTGAATAAGGATGGTCAAGTTATAAGGAATAAGGCTAGATTGGTTTTTAAAGGATATTCTCAGAAGGAAGGAATTGATTATGGAGATACTTTTGCACCTATAGCTAGGATTGAAGTTATAAGATTATTTCTTGCCTATGCTGCTTATAAAAACTACAAGGTTTATCAGATGGAGGTTAAATATGCATTTTTGAATGGAGATCTTGATGAGGAAGTTTATATTGAGAAACCTTATGGTTTTTCACTATCAGATGATACAGATATCATTTGCAGGTTAAGGAAAGTTTTATATGGATTGAAACAAGCACCTAGATCTAGATTGGTATACAAGGTTGGATAAATATCTTTTGAAGCTTGGTTTTACTAAGGGAAATGCTGACAATAATTTATATTATAAAATCACAGATGATGATATACTTATTGTTGAAGTATTTTTTGATGACATTATTTTTGGAGGTGAAGATAAATTATACATAAAATTTTCTAAGAACATGGAGAAAGAATTTGAGATTTCTATGATTGGTGAGACAAACATTTTCTTAGGTTTGTAGATTAATCAGACTGACAAATGTATTTTCATCTATCAAACTAAATACGCTAAGGAATTGTTGAACAAATTTGGTGTGGGAGATTTTAAACCGGTAAGTAAACCTATGGTTACAAGTGAGAAATTAACAAGAAAAGATATTTCTGCACCAATAAATCCTACAAGATACAAATCTATGACTGGAGGTCTGCTTTATTTGACTAAAACTAGGGCTGACATTATGAATGTTGTTTGTATTGTTTCAAGATTTCAGAGTGATCCTAGAGAAAATCATGAGATGGCAATGAAAAGGATTTTTAGATACTTGCAAGGTACATAAAAATATGGCTTGTGGTACCCTAAGGATGATGACTTTACTTTATGTGCATATACAGATGTTGATTGGCCTGGAGATGTTGATGACCAATAAAATAATTCCACTAGAGCTTTATTTCTTGGGAAGAAGTTGGTTTCATGGATTAGCAAGAAACAATCATGTACTTCTCTATCTATTGTTCAAGCTGAGTATGTTGTTGCTGCTACTAATTGTACACAAGTTTTATGGATGAAGCAAATGTTGAAGGATATAAAGGTGGATTGTGATGCATTGGTAGTTATTCACTGTGATAACTCTGTTGCAATTGATATATCAAAGAATCTGGTATTTCATTCTAAGACAAATCACATATCTATCAAGTATAACTTTTTCAAGGAGAAGGTGGAAGCAAATGAAGTTAGATTGGTTTATGTGAACACTAGAGAACAAATTGCAGATATTTTCACTAAACCTTTATCCAAGGAATCATTTGAGTACCTAAGAGATAGATTGGGAGTTTCTGCCCCTCCGGTAGAGACTTGATTGATGCGGTGTGGCATCAGTCTGGCATGCATTATCTAAGATACTATTCATTCTAGCACTGATGTGGGATGCTATTGCTCAGGGGGAGTAGTCAGCTTTGAGATTCAGAGGCTTATGTTTTTTCTTTGATATTTCTGTCATATTTTTGGCATTGATGTCAAAGGGGTAGTGATATTGATGTGAAAAAGTAAATATCAAAGGGGGAGAGATATGAAAAGGGGAGAAATATGATATTGATATTCAGAGCTATATGTGGTATTTTGTTGGTTGTCTTCCACAGGGGGAGACTTGTTTGGCATTTCTTGGTACTTAGATGTTTTTCACATCTAGTGTTGCCATCAATGCCAAAGGGGGAGATTGTTGGCCATTTGGTGGAATTTATTATGTTTTGCATTGATGTTTTGTCATTTATGTCAACACTAGTTGTTTGGATGCTTTACCGGCACCCTTCTAGTCCTGGTAGGATGAGAGGTTTCTGGTTAACTTGGATCTAGCATGATCTGATAGACTTCGGTATAATCTGGTGATGGAATTGTCTTGTTCATGATACTTATACTCATATTTGGTCAGTTGGTTTTGGTCTGAAGATTGGATGCTATCTTGCTTGCTTAGAAGATTGGTTTCTGGTTCCAACAAGGGTTTCACCGGAAGAACTTTTAGTGGAGATCTTTGATGAATTACATAAGTGGTGTTTGTGCAAATTCTGATGGAGTTTCAGGATGTTTTTGTTGATCATGTTTGAGACTTGGCATTTGGAGATCATTTATGAATTGTGTGGACCTATACTTGGTCCCGGTTGATCTAGGTTATGGATCGGCTTTAATGTAATGTGTGGACAGGACCTATTGATGTATTTCTAGGATGTCTTATGTGTTAATATTATTTGTTTGTTTGGTCTAAGGCTGACATGGTTTGTAATTATGTAATTGGTTTATTGTCTAGTGGCTGACCTGATTGTTTATGGTCATGGTTTTGTATATATGGATGTAAGATCTCATTGTAGCTCATCATGGTTAATGTAGGAGGTCATGATCAAGGAATGTAATATGCTAATAATGTAATATAATTCAAGCAGAGGAGTTGGTCAATCATTAGAGATTGAACTGGGTTTATGTAAGAGGATTTAGTGCACTGGTATTGAGGTTAACCAGAACTGTACTCTGGCATAGGAGATGCTACCTTTTGAAATTCAACACTTCTGTGGATTGTAGTCTGGATTTCTATGTAGTCAGTGAGGCTCCTTTTGTGATGAGTAGTGTGCTCTAGGTTGTTGGCCTTCTTGAAAGTATAGTCCCTTTCATTTTAATTCACATACTTACTGTAGAAGTATTATCTGATTGTGGGTAGGCTTCCCACTATGGGTTTTTCCTATACTGGGTTTTCCACATACAAATCTAGGTGTTGTGTGGATGGAGTTTATTCTGTGTTTACTGTTTATGCTTAATTGGATTAACTAATATTCTATTATTATTGTTTTGGGTTCCGGTATTAAAGTTTTAATTGCTGAATGTTCCTATAATCTGTGACTACTGATTCAGCCCCCCCCCTTCTCAATTGTCTTTCGGTTATTTCAATTGTCTAACAATTATTACCGGTTACAATTGACATCAATGAAAACACAATAGTTCATCAATACAATCTTCAACCGAATACCAACACCTAACATTCCATGAAATAATACAGCTGAACCATAATGCAAATCCATTCCATTCCAACAATAATCCACTTATATCTATGATTTATAAGATCACATCTCTACAATAGTACAATTACATCCCTAAAGTTTCATTACAAATATGACTTAATTCTAATTTCTAGTACAATTCATCTTATAAATACAAGTACATTAAATACATCATGAGCATAGCTCTTTCTATTACAAGAATCCATCTACTATATACAAGAATATTACATTACATGCATTCCATCTTATCCATTACATAAATCTGCTACAAGGTACATCCATAATCCATCATGAAGAAGAATCCATATCCACTCAAGAAGAATCCAAGAGAACATCCCAATGGCTAAAAAGCACCAACCATTCGACCATGTGGAAGCAAAGGAACCACCCCCCCAATGCTAGGAGATGACATAAGGTCCCAACACACACTCTAAACCTATGCTGACAATCTAACCAAAGAGACTAAACACACAAGGACTCTTAAGCAAGAACTCACACAATACAACAAGAATGAACTCCTAGAGACGTAAAACTCATCAAGACATAAATGCATCCAATAAGCATTATCATTAATTATAAAGAGGAACACATGTAGGAGTGGAGTGTCATCGCATGCCATTCTCAAACATAATAATATAATAACATAAGGCACTAGCTTGATGGACATGTGGAGCCATCTCAACCTATAAGAGACTAAGGGAGATTAGCTTACCATCTTCACGTCCTTCTCATGCTTATCCTAAAACATCCTCCCTAGGACTAAGTCATGATGCACAAATCAATTTATCACCTTATTAATTAATCTAGTTACCCAACCCATCAATTATTAGGTTATCACTTATTTACAAATCATGGTAAACTCCAATATGCTCTGGTGGTCTAGACTACATACATCCTTACAAGGAACCTCATACAAGCCTATCTCTCATGACCCTGGTCATCATAACGAAGCCCACTCCCCCTAATATGGCCCAACAATAAATCACAAGAGGCTCTAACTAGAATAAACACATGAAAACAACACTCAATGCAGCCAATAACTTCCACACATACTCTATGCAAAGCTGCAACATGATCAAAGTTAATAAAATGAGCCTCTTGGCCAGCAATAACAAAGGCATATCAAGCCATCAAATTATGCCATCAAATAAAAGATAATATCACAGCAAGTTCTACTCACTTTCTAGTCCAAAATAATATAATAATCATCTCAAACATCCATGTCTTATCAACATGGAAGAGGATCCATAACATCCACAATGGCATAGAGAAATAAATATACTTAAACCATCAAAATACATCAAAACTAATCAAACCCAAAACTGGAAAATATAAGAAAACCTCAAATAAAACCTCTGGTACAAAAATCAACTCGGGACAATACCTCAAAAATGACCAAAACTGAGAAAACACAAAACACAGACAGTTTAGCGCCTTTATCCCATAGAACAATGCTTTTGTCCAATAGAAAAATGTTTTCATCTTGTAGGATGACACAAACATTTCCAGAATCACGCATACATCTTTTAAGATAGTGCATGCATTCCTAGATTTGCGCTTACACCTTCTAAGACATCGCTTATGTTGTGTAGAACAATGCAAACACAATATTAAACAATGCTTTTACACATTAGAATAGCGCATTCACTAAAACAACACATTTACATATTTCACATGTAAAGCTCAAAAAACTTATGACAGAAAAATAAATTCCAAACTTAAATAAAGGGGCACGAAAAACACATGAATGGAGACGCCCCAAAACAAGGAATACATAGGTGTAAACAAGGTAAATAAATTCAAACTATAAATGAAGATTCAACCAAATTTTCTTCACGGCAATAGGCATACAAAACCACTTCAAGCACACAGAGAAATCAATGAAACCAAATCCAAACACTCTCAGACCAAAAGACTCACAAAGGGGAAAAATATACATTCAAATTGTCATACAAACAAAAGATTCAACAACCCAAGCTCATACAGAAATCTGACAAAGCCGTGAAATGGCATTCCCAGACACTAGAAGATTATTCCCAGCAACTATATAAAATCCCAAATAATATAAGTTTTCCTCCCCAAATATTAATCTCCAACAATATTTAAACCATAAAATAACATAATACTTCAACCCAAGCCCAAAACACTTGCAGACACAATGCATACACAGAGAAACCATTAAAATCAAAATGCAAAAGTAAAGAACTCCAACCTGCAACCTAAAGTAATTGAATGAAGCTGAAGAAGAGATCCCACAAAGCCAAACCAAAATCCAACCAAGCTCTAGCCAAAACCAAAGGTAAAAGAAATCCAAAACCAAGGAAGAATGCTTGTTGGAAGAATAGCCAACTTGAAAACCATCACGGGAATGAAAATAAAAGGCAACAATAACCAAAAACCCTAGCCTTAATTGCGGCCAATCAAAATATTCCATTTTGGAATATATTTTACCAACCCACCATATATTATAATTTATTCTCTCATTTTGAATTTAACCAATGAGAGTAAAGGGTAGGTATAGTAAATATAAAATGTACTTATCTAGCTAAGTGGGAATGTTTTCTTATTATTTTAATTTAATGTGTTCATACACCCTACTTAAGAAATAAAAGTCAAACTATTAAATAATCATAAGCTTTAAATAAATAATCCAAATGAGGATTAAAATTAAATAAACCAAAAGATAATAAAATAAAATAAAGAACAAAATAAATATAAGATATCAAATAAATACTAAACCATAGAGAATTAAATAATCAAATACCATTAAGGATCAAATTACAAATATAAAATAAATATTAAACAAAAATAAAGCTTTCCAGATATTAAATAATCATGAAATCAATAAACATTAATTATCAAATAAATATACATGCCAAATAATAAAATATTCAAAACTAATAAATTAAAACACTAAATATAAAACCCTGCACCAAGAGCCACATAAGTACTCTAACATAAACAAGCTAATCAACCGACAAACTGAACTCACAATACCAAGAAGACACAGCTTACTAATTGACATGGTGAATTATGCCAAAATGCTGACTACTCACGGTGAACAACTTAGACCTAGAGTATGTGAAGGGAACTCATGTCATCTCTGAACCACAATACCACATATACATATATAGAACAAGCAAGTGATAGAGAATTGCGACAACACATCTCGCTCACAATGAGAGATGTGAAATCATCTCTATCACGAAGATAGTCAAACAATATTCAAACACATCTCATCAAATGTAATCATGAAGTAGGGTTAGCGTAATCATAGTCATCATCAAATCTATGATAAATCAAATCTATTGATAATCCATCACATAGTGAGCATATATAATCCATCGATTACATATATCATCAAATCACATGATCAATCATGATAGTACCAACATCCATATAGATCATCAAAATAGCATATATCCAGTAGTGTCTAACATCAATAATAAGTAACTGAAGCACATGAGTAATCATCATCCAAATTATCAAATATAGTCTAGATAAGTCTATCAAGCATAATATAAAAGTCAAATCTAGTCAAAATAAGTCAAATCAAGGGTGGACACTACACACAGCCAGATAATACTTTTGTAGCAAGTATGTGATTACAATAAGAGGGGCTTGCACATGCAGGAAGGGCAACAACCTAGGGAGTGTTTCTCATCACAAAAGGATCCTCACTGACTACAAAATAAATCCAAACTACAATCTGGAAAGATGAATGATCTGCAAGAATAACATCTCCTATGCCTAAGTATAGTTCCAATTAAGCTCAATACCAAAGGTCTTAAACCTCTTTCACAAGCCCAATTAGATCATCTATGATGAACCAAAACCTCTGCATATGATTACAACTTTATTCACACATAGATAATCCTATAACCCACATACCATGATCTACGTGAAGAGATATTACATTATATTTATACCAACCTGAGACCTAAACAATTAGGTCGGCCACCTAAAAGATAATACAATAGATTTGTTACATAATCCCACAAACCAAAGATAAACCAAGTCAACCTAAGACCAAAACAATATAAACCAAACAATAAATCCAACCGGTGATGCATTGGGAGCATTAACCAACATGTTACATAAACCAGTCCATAACCTAATAGAATAACATTGGACCCAAAATAGGTCACCATAAGCCAAATGAAACACCATGATCAACTGGAACACAGAAATGATAACCATCAACATCCAAATAACCTTCTAGAAGCCACACCAACACCACTTATCGGATTCACCAAAAGATCTTCATCAAAGAGCTATTGGTAGAACCCTTACTAGTAACCAAAAGGCTTACTATAACTTATGATAGCATACAGATCATCAAATTCCAAATCAACTGAATGTGATACACATCAAGAACACATGAATAACCAATTCCAACATCTGGACCAAAACCAAAGACAAAACTCTAGATCAACATGATAATCCGACCACTCTACCGGAAGTTGGTAGACAACAAAACAACTAGTGTTGATATCAATGACAAACATGAATGCAACACATAGTCAATTCCCCAAATTGCCGACAATCTCCCCCTTTGGCATTCATGGCAACACTATATGTGAAAAACATCCAAGTCCCAAGAAATGCCAAACTAGTCTCCCCCAAAGAAAGACATCCAACAATCTCCCCAAAATGATACGACATTGAAGTTCTGAACCAACATACCAAACTCCCCCTGTGAATGATATCCTTGTTAAGATCTATTTTTCATATAAATATCTCTCCCCCTTTGACGTCAATGCCAAAAATCTGACATAAACATCAAAGAAAATTCATAAAACCTCTGAACCACAAAACTAACTACTCCCCTTGGTTAGTAGCACCACCACATCAATCTGAAAATGAATAATAGCACTAATAAATGCATACCAGATTGATGCCAAACAACATCACTCAAGTCTCTACAGGAGGGGCGGAAACTCCCAATCTATCTCTGAAGTATACAAATGATTCCTTAGGCAAAGGTTTACTGAAGATATCTGCAATCTATTCTTTAGTGTTCACATAAACCAGTCTGACTTCATTTGCTTCTACCTTCTCCTTCAGAAAATTATACTTGATAGAAATGTGCTTAGTCTTAGAATGCAATACCGGATTCTTTGATATGTCAATAGTAGTATAGTTATCACAGTAAATAACTACTAGTTCATTACAATCCACCCTTATATCCTTCAACATTTGCTTCATTCATAGAATGTGTGTATAGTTAGTAGCATCAACAACATACTCATCTTCAGTAGTAGATAAAGAAGTGCATGATTGTTTCTTGTTGATCCATGAAATAAGTTTCTTTCTAAGAAAGAAAGCTCCACCAGATGTTCTCTTCTAGTCATCAACATCTCCAGCCCAGTCAACATCTGTATATGTACATAGTGTAAATTCATCATTTATAGGATACCACAAACCATATTCAGCTGTTCCTTGCAAATACCTAAAAAATCCTTTTTATCGTACTCTCATGATTCTCTCTAGGATCACTCTTATATCTTGATATAATACAAACTGCATTCATTATATCCGGTCTAATCTAAGTTAGATATAACAAACCTCCAATCATAGACTTATACCTTGAAAGATTTATCAGAGTTGATGCATCATTCTTTGTCGATTTATCACTTGTAACCATAGGCATACCAACAAGCTTGGAATTTTCCATACCAAATTTCTTCAACAACTCTCTAGCATACTTAGTTTGATAGATGAAAATACCTTTATCATTCAGAGTAATCTGCAAACCTAAGAAAAATTTCATCTCCCCAATCATAGACATCTCAAATTCTTTCTTCATATTTCCAGAGAATTCCATAACTAACTTATCCTCACCTCCAAATATGATATCATCAACAAAGACTTCACCAATAAATATGTCATCATCAGTAATCAAGTTACTATCAGCATTACCTTTAGTGAAACCAAGCTTCAAAAGATATTTATCCAATCTAGCATACCAAGCTCTAAGGGCTTGTTTCAATCCATATAAAGCTTTCCTTAACCTACAAACCATGTTTTTGTCATCTGAAAGTGAAAATCCATCAGGTTTCTCAATGTAAACTTCCTCTTCAAGATCTCCATTCAAAAATGCATATTTACATACATCTGATAAACCTTGTATTTCTTATGGGCAGCATAAACAAGAAATAATATCACAGCTTCAATCCTAGCCACCGGAGAAAAAGTCTCATCATAATCAATTCCTTCCCTCTGAGAATATCCTTTACATACCAATCTAGCCTTATTACTCACAACTTACCCATCCTCATTCAATTTATTCGTAAAAAACCATTTAGTCCCAATAACATTCTTATTTTTAGGTCAAGGAACTAAAGTCCATGTGTTGTTCTTCTCAATCTTATCTAATTCCTCTTCCATAGCTCTCATCCAACATTCATCTTTACAAGCTCCAATAACTGATGTCAGATCAACTTGATAAATTAAACATACCTCATCAGTTACCAACCTTCTTCTTGTCATTACTCCTTTGTTCTTGTCTCCAATGATCTGATCTTCTGAATGATTTAACCTTACATACCTAGGAGTCTTCTAACTTTTTGTTCCTCTGCTATGATCTTTAGTTACTATTGAATTTTATGATATTGTCGGGGTAACTGGTTCAACATTTTGTTTTGGTACAGGTGCTACTGGTTCAGTTATGATCATCTCCACTTCCGGTTCTCTCTCATAAGTTTTGATTTAACCTTTGTACAACTCATTCACCTTGACATTAACACTTTCCACAATTCTGTACAATCTTTTTTTATAATATCTATATGCTTTGCTTTCATTAGAATAACCAAGAAATATCCCTATATCACATCTAGGATCAAACTTTCCAATGGAATCATCTCTTTTAATATAGCATTTACTACCAAATATTTTGAAATACTTAACTGTAGGTGTATGTCCAAACCATAGCTCATAAGGTGTCTTATTGATGTCTCCTTTGATATGAACTATGTTAAATATTTATACCACCATGCTCACAACTTCTCTCCAATAGATATGAGGCAAATTAGCTTCCATCATGATAGTTTTGGCCACATCCAAGATAGTTTTGTTATTTCTTTCCACAACACCATTCTACTAAGATGTCCGAGGAGCAGACAATTGTCTCCTTATCCCATGCTTCTCACAATAAATATTAAATTCACCGGTTGTGAATTCACCACCCTGATATGACCTTAAGCATTTAATCTTCAACCCCGTTCTCTATCTCAACTTTAGCTTTAAAGATCTTAAAGTTTTCAAAAGCTTCAGATTTCTCCCTTAGAAAAGTAATCCAAATCATTCTAGAATAGTCATCAATGATTAGCATGAAATATCTATCACTCTCAAAACTCTTTATTCTAACAGGACCACACAAATTAGTATGAATAAGATGAAGAACATCATTAGATTTATCTTGTATACTCTTAAAATAAGTTATGACTTGATTTCCCATTTGACATTCCTTACATATTGGATTATAGGGCTTCACAATCTTAGGTATATCTCTAACAACCTTAGTTGAACTGATCTTTAAAATGCAATCAAAACTCACATGACACAACCTCTTATACCATAACCAACTCTCATCAACTTGTGCAATCAAACATGTTTTCTCACAGGAGTTCAAATGAAAGATGTTACCTTTAGTCTGTGTACTGGTTGCAATCTCCAAACTAAATCTATTAATGATTTTGCATTTTCCATCCTTGAACTGTAATTGAAATCCCTTATCCACCAATTGTCCTACATGAAAAAGATTATGCCTTAAACATTCAACATAATAAATATTATCAGTGTTATTCTTACCATCCAATGATATAGTTCCTCTTCCTCTAATCATACATGCTTTGTCATCTCTAACTCTAACCAGTCCACCATCAAATTCTTTCAAAGATAAAAAATTTCCTTTTATCTCCAGTCATCTGATGTGAACATCCAATATCTATCACCCATTCATCCTTATATTAAATTTTAGCAGCAAGGGCCTTTTCCTCATTTTGAACAAATGGTGGCAGAGTATCTTCCTTGATAGCCAAAAATACCCATTCCTTTCCATTCTTAGATCCACTAGTTGAATCTTGTGTCGATTCATCATCAGAATCAGTCACACCTTCCCCATCCACATAGTAACATTATTTGTCTTTGTTTCTCTTGTACTTATGCTTGTTCTAATAATCATGGTTAGGCCTAAAAGATCTTCTATCTTTATCTTAAAATATTGAATTCCTTTCAGGATATCTAGATGAAAAATGACTTATCTTATTACATGCAAAACATTTAAAAGGTGATTTTCCTACATATTTACTTCCTGTCGGAACTTTAGGTACTCTTCTAGAAAATAGGGCTTCAAGTTGCTCAAACTCATCATCTTCTTTCTTCATTTCCTCCACTTCCTTTACATATAAATATTTCCAATCACTCTTGTCGGTTGATGATGCAGATGTGTGAAAAGGAGATTTAGTCTTTGCAGCTCCTTGAGGACCAAATTCTTCAAGCTCAAAAGTAGATAATTTTCCAACCAAAGTATCACTGTTAATAGAAGTGTTAGCCATTGTTCTCAGCTCATTAATTGCAGCAGCCTTCATCTTGTAAGCTGATGGAAAGGCTCTCAATACTTTAGAAACAATCTCATCTTTGCTCAGAGATCCACCACAACATTGAACCATTTCATACCTTACCTGGTAACCATCAAGTTTAGAAATTTTAATAGTAGGGTCAGATTCATTTAGAGCCTCCAACTTATCCCATATAGCCTTCGTAGATGATTGGTTAGTTAATTCCATATTTTGTTGATCATAAAGTGCACTTAAGAGTACTTCTCTAGATCTATAATCATTCTCAATATCCTTATTCAAGGTTACCGAAGGAGGATTGCCAAATGTCAGATTGTGAGGAGTATAGCCTTTCTCCATGACCTCCCAAATCTCTTTCCCAATACATCTCAAATGAGTTTCCATCTAAATCTTCTATACCCTATAAATTGTCAAATCAAGCTTATGGGTTTCTCTTCAGAAAATAGATACAGTTGAATAATTAGTTGCCATAGGATCTTCCTCAAGCGGTTAAGCTTCTGCATAGAGGACCAGGATTTGATACCAATTGCTAGGATAACCAGTGGACAAATGAGAGGGGGGGGTGAATTAGTTATCAATAGATTATAAAACTTTAAGCACACAATTTTTTTTACCGAAATGCATAAACCAAATACCAAAATAGAAGATATAACAATTAAGCATAAACATAAATCACAGAACAATTACTAACCATCCATAACACATAACACCATGATTTGTACGTGGGAAACCCAGTAAAGGGAAAAACCACGATGGGAAGCCTACCCATAGTTAGATAATACTTCTGTAGCAAGTATGTGATTACAATAAGAGGGTCCTGCACATGCAGGAAGGCCAACAACCTAGAGCACACTGCTCATCACAAAAGGAGCCTCACTGACTACAAAATAAATCCAGACTACAATCTCGAAAGATGAATAAATTGCAAGAATAACATCTCCTATACCTGAGTATAGTTCTGGTTAAGCTCAATATTGAAGGTCTTAAACCTCTTTCACAAACCTAATTCAATCACCTATGATCTACCAAAACCTCTGCATATGATTACAACTTTATTCACATGCAGATAATCCTATAACTCACATACCATGATCCACAAAGAGATCTTACATTATATTTATACCAACCTGGGACCTCAACAATTAGGTCGACCACCTAAAAGATAATACAATAGATCCGTTACATAATCCCACAAACCAATGATAAACCAAGTCAGCCTAAGACCGAAACAACATAAACCAAACAATAAACCCAACCAATGATGCATCGGGAGAATCAACCAACACATTACATAAACTAGTCCATAACCTAGTAGAATAACACCAGACCCAAAAGAGGTCGCCATAAGCCAAATGAAACATCATGATCAACTGGAACACAAACATGATAACCATTAGCATCCAAATAACCTTGTAGAAGCCTCACCAATACGACTTATCAGATTCACAAAAATAGATTCATTAAAGCACAACCAGTAGAACCCTTACCAGTAACCAAAAGACTTACTAGAACATATGATAGCATCCAAATCATCAAATCTTGAACCAACTGAATGTGCTACACATCAAGAACACATGAATAACCAATCCAAACCAATTCCAACAACCGGACCAAAACCAGAGACAAATCTCCAGATCAACATGATAATCCAATCACTCTACCGGAAACCGGTAGACAGAAAAAAAAAATCTAGTGTTGACATTAATGACAAACATCAATGCAACACATAATCAATTCCTCCAAATTGCCAACACATTCATCATTGTAATCATTTGTAATAGCTTGTAAGGCAGTGAGCCTTCCTTTGAGTTGTAGCCCTTTTGTAATTGAGTAGTGAGCTCTAGGAAGTGTGTCTGAATGCAAGTGCATTCCCCTTATGTAATTGTTAGAATCCAAGAACACTAAGAGGGGGGGTGAATCAATGTTGTATTGGTATGATCAATTTTAACCTTATTAAAACATGCATACACCAACTGGTATACCGGTACATATATAATTGAAATAAGTAAAGCAACCAATAAGCCAATCACATAAATGGACACCATAACACACATAACTATACGTGGAAAACATCAAAGAGGAAAAACCATGGTGGTATTTGTGACCCACAATATCAATTCACTGGCCATATGAAGAGATATTAAAAAATATAAGGGGCATGCACATGCAGGAAGGCTTACAGCCTAGAGCACACTACTCAATCACAAAAGGACCCTCACTGACTACATATAAACCCAGACTACAATCCGAAGAAGTGTTGAACTACAAAAGACAACATCTCCTATGCCAGAATACAGTTCAAGTTAAGCTTTGTCTGTTCTGGTCTGAAACCCTAAACCCTTTTACCGAAATAACCCTTTACAATAATATCCTTACATACATGATCTCTCTGATGTATTTCACACATCCTTCATTATTTCCATCCAATTACATATTCACATGATGATATCAAAATGATCTAATCCAACTAACCTATATACCCTATACAATTTATCATGCCTTATGTTGGCTTACAAAGATATTTAAAATATCTAATTACATGTTGGCTAGATAACATAAATACATGAATATCAAAAACAATTGTCGATGTGAGATCCAAAAGATGTCGGCCTCCAATACCAATAACCAAAGGAATTCTTTCCATCATGTCGGTGTCAGTGCTGATGAAGTGTCTGTCGGTGACGTGCCTGTTGGTACACAAATGAACCAAAATACCATGTTTCCATTAATAACAACATAGTGAAACCAACCAATTGAGTGTCAATTTACAGCAATATCCCCCTTTGGCATTGATGGCAACACTCATGTGAAAAATGATCATGGTTTCATATGTCAGTTTCATCCTGCATGCTCCCTGTGAGCTGATTATTCATCAATTCAAAATACTCCATACTCCCCCTAATGTATACAACTCCTTATATTTTTTTCACATATATATCACTCCCCCTTTGACATCAATACCATCAAAATTTCCAAAAATAATGCCAAAGATTCAAAACTGGGACAAGGAATGAAAAATACTGTGTAATGAATATCCCAAAAATATCTTACCAGAGCTTAATATATTGAAAAATGTCATAGTATGCCTTCTCCAAAAGTTCAAGATAAGTATCCCAACCAGATTTGAAAGTGCCTGAAATAGATGCAAGTCCATTTAGCATATGTGCAAAGGACTCTATCTCACTTAGCTTTGTTGGTGTGGGATTACCAACCAGATCCATGCACTCCTTCTTATGTACACTAAGTGAATCCAATCGAGGACTCACCAAACCTCTCAGACTTTTGGCCCTTCTTATGATTTTGTCTTTTTCTTTCTTAAGAGCAGAAATTTGTGCTTCCAAAACCAAAATTTGACCATCAATGGATGTAGTCAATGAAGTCAATACATTAAAAGAATTATCTATACTTGCAATTTTCTCCTGGAATTCCTTAATCTTTTTATCCAAATTAAATGTAGGAGCATCTATGTTACAACACACTCTATATATATTTGTACACTACTTCAAATAATTATCTATCAATTTCAATTTCTCATCAATTTTCTTTCTCTCAAACTCAATCATCTGATCAAATGCAACTCTTTTAGCCTGAGTGAACCTCTCCAGTGCTTGCTGGTTTAAAATCTATTGCAAGGATTGACAATCCTTTGAAATGTGCTCAGTAATTGTCTTAAGCTTGCCGGATGGGCTCACTTATCTGTCAAACTTACAATCCGGGACTAGTCTATGCAAAATAATGATAGACTGATCAATAATCCCTTTATCCATAGATCCCTCCTTCATTAATTTATGTGCAACCATCATCATGAGTTCAGTAGGACTCATATAAGTTATGCTTTTATTTATAACCCGTGAGGTATCAATTGACAACAATGATGGACTCACTATCGGTTCCCTACTGGATTCCCCTTTCTT
The DNA here is from genome assembly GCF_030272615.1 of Cryptomeria japonica. Lineage (NCBI taxonomy): Eukaryota > Viridiplantae > Streptophyta > Pinopsida > Cupressales > Cupressaceae > Cryptomeria > Cryptomeria japonica. Next base: position 368,567,585 of record NC_081414.1, on the reverse strand, counting down.
CTCCTCTGATGTTTTATCCTTTATAGCTTCCTCTCTTGCACCAGTGGCTTCACCACTTGGTGCAGTCTCAGTAACTCTCAGTACCCCCCTAGGAACTGTAACCTCAACCTGTACATATATATCTAGAGGATTGTTGTCCTATGCATAAGTATCATGTACATCATCAACCTTTTTACTCTCTATATTGGCCGATATCTCAACATTTGCTTGTACATTTGTATCTACCAGGGGCTTAATTTCCACTATCTTAATGTTTTTTTAAAATCGAGGGTGAAGTGCCCATAATACCCTTTCCTTTCCCTTCAACTGGGATGTATGTAGTGTCTGTCATTGATTCCAGTGAAGTAAAGAAGCATCGATTCTCTTCAAAGAACTTAACCCATGCCTTTTGGGTCTCCTTGATTATCTCATTTACCCTTCCTAGCATAAGACTGGCTATTCTATGTTTGTTGTTAAATATTTTTCTATCTACAACCTCAAGTGTCTTATACATTTCCTCTGGAGTAATAGAAACACAAACATATAACAACTCTTGAATTTTATATGCTTGTCTTCTTATATTGTTGATATCCTCCTAGCATCTAACATATCATACAATTCTGTCGGTATTTGGTTTTCAATTTCTATCAAGGCTTTCTTATAAATATCCAAATATAACAAAATTGCCTCCCCTACCTCTCTTTGTTCAACATTATCTTGACGATCATAGTAAAATTGTAAATTCTTTAACATGCCATCCTTAGTTATTTCATCAACTAATTCTACACATGTTTTTGGTGGAATGATAGTTACATTACCAGATTGAATTGCTTGATCAATATCAGCCTTCTTCTTCCTTATTGTAGTACCGGATGGAGCTCAAGATGTTACTTTTGGTGCTTTTTTCTATGCCAGTAACTTGAATGTGACTTTCCTAACCAGTTTCTTTTTTAGCCTCTACCTTGGTTTCCTCTATTTTCTTCCTTATAACCCTCTTGAAAGCCAAGGGTGTGTCAACCTTAGATTCAGACTCTACTATAATAGGCTCAATGTGTACTTCTAGTTCTTTCCTCTTCCTACCTTTCTCCAGGACAACATCAATCAGTACTTTAAAGTCTTGTGAGACCTTCTCTACAAACTTTCTCTTCCTTTCCTTCCTTCTTCTCACTCTTCTTTCGGTTGAACTCTATTTCAACCTCTTGTGTCTTTTTCTTTGTAGTACCACAGGGTTTCTCATATCAATGGGTGCATCAATCAACATTTTTGCATATTCATCTAAAATTTGTCCATCAACTTCATAGCCCATTTCCTCAATCTATATTTTTCGTGGATTAACCGCTTCCATAAGTGTTTTATCTTTCTTAACCATGAAGCATATGTCAATTAAGTATTTTTCAACAATATGCTTAGGAACCATTTCTCTAGCATTCATAACCTTCTATAATGCTTTAAAATATCCCCATACCTTATCATCTCTTTGACTGCCCAATGTAGCAATTGATTGTTTTAGTTGCCTCCTTAATGGGATATCAAATGCCCATTGCCTTTTCCCAAAACTGGGAGTCTCATTCATGAAAAAATAGTATTAAACAAACAATTAAGTTTCCATACTGAAAAGTTCCTTTCTTTTCTCCTTTAATCTTCCCTAGGTTTATCAATAATTCATCTAACATCCAACCACAAATCCAATTTCTCATTTTCTCTCATCATTTTGTAAGTTGCGAAAATGCAGGAGCTAGAAATAGAATTCAGCTAGTTTGACTGAGTTACCTTATAATCGATGACCATAATACTAAATATGATGTCTATGTTGGTAATGCTGCTTATTCTCATAGATCGTTTGTCTTATGTTGCGTCGGTGATTTTGTTGACATAATCATTGAAACCTTTTTATCTGGATGTTTCCCAACCTGTGGTAAACTAGTGAGTGCCCTGATGGCTTCCTTTGTGATCTTGTAAGGTCCATCTAGTGAGATAAAATCCCCATGTACTCTGCTCAGAACATACCTAATGATTTCATCTTCAAATTCTGGAATGTCCAGAATGTTGGTAAACCTTAAGTCTTCAATGTGCTTGTATTCAAGTTTAACCTTTCCAAAATCTCCCATAAGCTCGCTCATGTGCATGCCCTTTATATCATATGTCCCCAAATCCTCAATGTGATAATGTATGTATGCCCTAACATCTTTGACATAAACCACACCTTCTAGAACATGGGAAAATGCTCCAACCGAGTCATCCAAGGTAGCCACATGTGAATATCACTTTAAAGTTGGCCTGGGACGATCCTTGACCTCTACAATAGTCAGATTTGCAACAAAGATAAGAATAGATAATGCTCCTACTTTCATGATTAAAGAAAAATACCTGATAATCATTGTCGGTGATAACCCTAACAAACTCTTCCAGTCGCTGGTGAAATCTCTCAAGAAGAAATCTGATCGCTCTTAATCACCTCTGATTGCTTTGAATTTCTCTTAATTGCTTCCGAATGCAAGGTGATCAAAATGAAGTGAATTAGACCTTTTAACCTCCAAGACAAAAAAACACTAATATTTCATTGACATCAATGACTATTGGTGAAAGATATTGGATCTCGAATAAAACATATCCATGTCAGATAAGCATCTCCAATATCTGGAACATCTTCCAAAACCTATTCCCAGGGCATATGCAATATCTTCATGAATTTTTCCTACCCCTAAGGCATCTATCTCAATTACCGGTTGAGCTACCCGCTGGTGCAGGAGAAACCTCTTCTACTAGATAAGTAACTGGTACATTCCCATCTGCTAATTGTTCTTCAGTCTTCCTAACCCATCTCTAGATATGATCTTATTGAATTTCATTAGCCTTCTCTTTCCCTTTCTCATTTGATCCTCCATTACCAACTGGTAGATTTTTGCTTCTATAGAATTTAGCAATATGTCCAACTTCATTACATGCATAACATGTAACATTATTCCTTTGAATTGATTTTCTAAAACTAGTGAAATTGCTTGACCTACACTGATTAGCCATATGTCCAAATTTTCCACATGCATAACATTTAACATTTATTCTACAATGTTTTGTCTTATGACCATACTTATTACAGTTAGAACATTTACCAGGAGCAAAATCAAGGTTCTGATTTGCTTTGTTTCTACATTGCCTAGCCATGTGACCAAATTTATTACAAACAAAACATCTACCATTAAATTTATAAGCATTAAACTGCCTTACTGGTGCCTTATGGTTTTTATCTTCATTAGCAGTACCGAAACTTTGTTCTTTCTCAAATCCAAGTCCACTGGAATCTCCAATCTGCCTTTGTCTTTTCAATAACTCATCTAACTATGTTAAACTAATCTTGATTTTTTCTTTATAATCTCTAGCAATAGTCAGATCATCTCTCAGAATTATCATTTGTCTCTCAAGCTCTTGTTCATTACTCTAGGATTGTACTAAATCAGTTCTCAACATATCAATTCTCATGAACCAACCTACCACATTCTTCAAAAAATTTCTTCAAAGATACAACAAGATTTTCTTCTTTTTTCTTCTTGTCCTCAATCTCCTTAGACATCCTCATGGTTATAGCTTGCATTCCATTTCTCATGACCATGTTCTCTTGACTCTTCTTCTGACATTGTTCCTTAAGTGCATCTTTCTCTTCATCATCCTAATTTTTCAAAAGTTCCTTCCGTCTATCCTGAACAGATGACAGCCTCTCCTATAGAACAAGAATGAATTCCCTAGCAGAATTCAATTCATCTTGTAGCTATAAGTTCTTCATCCTTTTAGCATCATAATCTTTAAGTGCCATCTCAAGTTGCTTTTCCAAGCTAATATCCATGGATTCTAGATTCAGGATCTCCCTCAAGTTGTTAAAATTCCTCTGAGGCACAAGGCTCTGATACCAATTGTTGGAATCCAAGAACACTGAGGAAGGGGGGGGGGAATCATTGTTCTACTAGTATGATCAATTTTAACTTTATTAAAATATGCATACACCAACTGGTATACTGGTACATATATAATTGAAAGAAGTAAAGCAACCAATAATCCAATCACATAAATGAACACCATAACACACAAAATTCTACATGGAAAACCTCAAAGAGGAAAAACCACGATGGGATTTGTGACCCATAATATCAATTCACTGGCCATATGAAGAGATATTACAAAATATAAGGGGCCTTCACTTGCAGGAAGGCTTACAGCCTAGAGCACATTGCTCAATCACAAAAGGAGTCTCATTGACTACATATAAATCCTAACTACAATTTAGAGAAGTGTTGAATTGCAAAAGATAGCATCTCCTATGCTAGAATACAGTTTCAGTTAAGCTCCATCTGTTTCCATCTAAAACCCTTAACCCTTTACAATAATATACTTACATACATGATCCCTCTGATGTATTTTGCATCTCCTTCACTATTTCCTTCCAATTACATATTCACATGATGATATCAAAATGATCTAATCCAACTGACCTATATACCCTATACAATTTATCATACCTTGTGTCGACTTACAAAGATATTTACAATATCAAATTACATGTCAGTTACATAACATAAATACATGAATATCAAAAATAACTACCGATGTCGGATCCAAAAGATGTCATCCTCCAATACCGATAACCAAAGGAATCCTTTCCATCCTGTCAGTGTCGGTGAAGTGCCTGTTGGTACACAATTGAACCAAAATACCATGTTGCCATCAATGACAATATAGTGAAACCAACCAATTGAGTGTCAATTACCAACAGTAATATTATCATACTTTTGGTGATAGTATAATAATATTGTGGGTTCAAATCCCACCGTGGTTTTTCCCTTTCTGGGTTTCCACATAAAAATATTGGTGTTATGGTTGTGTGGTTGTTTACTTTATGTTTCTGTATTTTTCTTTCATTCATATGCATATGGTGGTTTAAGGATCAGCTTAATAAATTTGCAAAATTTAAAACATTGAATCACCCCCCTCTCAGTGTTCATTGATTCCAATAGGCTCATGTAAAAGAATTAGTTAATTTTCTCAATGGACAAGTACATAAAGAGGATTTCTCCTCTCATTTGAACATCTATTCATCATGAAGAATTAAGAAGCTTTCAAGAACACATGATATCAAGCAATTAATAATTCAAGATAAATTGAGCTTCTTCAGTCTTCCTTCAAGCATTGGAGTAGCAATAAAGTCAATATTCAAGCATTGAAGTGGAGATCTATATCCTATTTTATGAAACCCTAATTCCATGTGGAGGCAAGCTGGTGCAACCACAGATAGGAGGATCCCCAAAGAGGAAGTCTGGTCCATGCAACAAGATCAAAACAACACAATAAAATAGGAGAGAGAGAGAGAGAGCATTCCAGATCAAGCATGGATAAATTCATTGATTCAAATGCAACTATTGGTAGCATTCAACTTACAAGCAAGCAACTGCCTTATTACATAAATACATCCATATGCATCAGTTTAGAAGTAAACATCAAATTCAAATTACAATATACTATTCTATATCCCGAATACCCTATCTTCTATGGTCAAATACATTGTTATATAGCATCTAGGAACATCTGAGTTGGCCAGAAAAGATCACATTCCCCAAAGAGAGGAAAATAAAATATGTAGATAGGTTGGCCCAAAGATGAGATGAAAATCCTTATAAAAAATCACCACGAAGCATGGACCAACAAGAGGGTCATCCAGGCATTGAAGGTCATCCCACACATGATAAGTCAGCTCCACAAACCAAGGAATCACTCTACTAGATCTAGGAACACCAACTAGTCATTATGCTCAAGCATCTAGGGGAAACAAAAAATTGCTAGCCAATCTAGAAGTGATAACTTGCCACAAAGACATCTAAATGAAACACAGATCCAGAAAAAGAAAGATGAACAAGAATTAAGCTCAAATATAGCTCCACAAGAGAAATGATCAACGCCAAGGTATTTGACAACTCTCAGAAAAAAAACTACTAAAAAGAATAAAGAAACAGAAAGGAAATATTTTTGGGTGATGCAAGATTGCCAAGAACCAGGAATTCTTGTTCTTCAGATATCCGAGGTTAATGAAAAGTGAGTCCCTCACTTTGCAAGGAATAGAAGAAAATCAAGACGGTCTACCTCAGCCTGAGAAACCCTAGAAGAATTCTCAACTGGTCTGCCTTTCCACTTCACAGGATATTCTCTGTACTGATTGTTGCGTGTGCTCTTACTGATTCTCCTATCCAAAACTTCTTTAATCTCATTTGGTTTCATCTCAGGAAACTGCTTTAATTGGAGTTCAGTATCAGAAAGTTCTTCTTCATGATATTGATAAAGATTAGAAATATTGAAAATAGGTGATATGTCTAGGGTGTCTGGTAGCTCGACTTCATATGCATTACCCGAATCAAATTTCCTCAAGATCTTACACGGTCCAAAATTCCTCATCCTCAACTTACTATATGTTCCAACAAGAAATCTTCCCTTTCTCGGATATACCATCACTTCATCTCCAACTTCAAATTCCTTATCTCTTCTTTTCTCATCTTCCTTCTCCTTATATTTCTGGTTCATATCTTCCAAATACCATTTTACCTCTGAATGTAATGCCTCCATATGATTTGCAAATGTTTCTTCTTTTGCACTCCTCTTAGCTTCATGACTGATATCTTTCAATTCTAAAAATCCCTTATGATTCACTCTAGTAACTATCTCAAATGGCGTCTTCCCTGTACTCCAGTTTACTAAATTATTATATGCAAACTCTTCCTATTCCAATATCAAATCCCAACTTCTGGGTTTATGTCCACTAAACATCTCAGCAAATTCCACAAACTCTGGTTCACAACCTCAATCTGTCCATCTTTCTATAGATGAAACATAGAACTGAACTTCAAATCTATCTTCATCTTCTTCCAAAGTGTCCTCCAAAAGTAAAAAATAAACTTAGTATCTCTGCCTAAAACAATGCTCTTTGGTAACCCATGCAGTCTCACAACTTCTTTGAAAAATAGATCTCCTACATGAACTGCCTTTGTTGTCTTCTTCCAAGGTATAAAATGTGTCATCTTTGAAAATCTATCCACCGCCATAAATATAGAATCATTTCCTCTTTGATTCTTTGGCAATCCCAATATGAAATCCATGCTTATATCTTCCCAAGGTCTCTTTGGTATCATCAAAGGCTTATATAATCTAGTATTTTGACTACTTCCTTTTGAAACTTGACAAATTATGCAACTCTGAACAAATTTCCTGACATCCTATGAATCTAAGGCCAAAAGTAATTCTCACTCACCAAAGACACCGTCTTATCAATCCTTAAATGTCCTACCAATACTCCACTATGTTTCTCGTTGATCAAATGGTCACTCATGGAACTTCGAGGTATACACAACTGATTTCCCCTAAACAATATCTCATCATGAATAAAATAATCCAACCACTTACTTTGGTCTACAACAACAGGTTCAACGCAAGGTCTCCAAGGTTCTGCAAAATCAGGGTCTTCCGCATACAGGGTCTTCAATTCAGCAAATCCCAATACTACAGCTCTCATCTTTGTTATCAAATTTCTTCTTCTACTCAAGGCATCAATGACCTTATTTGACTTCCCACTCCAGTGTTTTAAAACAAAAATATAAATCTACATAAACTCAACCATCTCATATGTCTCTAATTCAACTTACTCTAACTGCTCAAATACTGTAAAGCCTAATGATCCATGTACAACACAAACTCCTTAGGCAATAAATGGTGTCTCCACTTCTTCAAGGCTTGAATTATGGCATAGAAATCTTGATCATACACCGAATATCTTCTTGTTGCATCATTCAACTTCTCACTGAAATATACTATAGGTCTTCCTTCCTAGGTCAACACAACTCCAATTGCACTTCCATTAGCATCACAATCCACCTGAAAGACTTTACTGAAATCTAGTAAGGCTAACATAGGTTGCTCAGTCACCTTTTGCTTCAACAATTCAAAACTTTGGTTTACTCCAACTGTCCACTTAAAATCCTTTTGGTCTCCCCTCATTGTCTCAGTCATAGAGATACAAATTGCATTGAAATTATAATGAACTTCCGGTAGAAACTAGCCAGTCCATGAAATGATCTTACCTCTCCAATACTCTCCAGTGTAGGAAACTCAATAATTTCTTTCACTTTCTCAGGGTCTATCTTCAGTCCATCCACAGATATCACAAAACCCAGGTAAACAAGCTCCTCCTTTATAAAACTACACTATTTCATATTAATCAGTAACTTCTCTTCTCTCAGTCTCTACAAAAATGGTCTCACATGCAACAAATGTTCCTCCTTTGTCTTATTGAAAATCAGAATGTCATCTAAATATATAATCATAAACTTACCCAATAATTTCTTCAATACCTCGTTCATCAATCTCATAAAAGTACTCGATGCATTAGTCAATCCAAAGGGTATTACCAACCACTCATACAATCCTTCATTTGTCCTAAAAATTGTCTTCCATTCATCACCTTCTCTGATTCTAATCTGATGATATCCACTCTTCAAATCAATCTGTGTGAAATATCTAGCTCCACTTAAATAGTCCATTATGTTATCCATCATCGACAAAGGAAATCTATACTTCATTGTAATCCATTTTATTGCTCTTGAATTGGTATACATCCTCTATTCTCCATTCTTCTTCAGTGCCAACACAATAGGTATTGCACAAGGGCTCACAATTTCTCTAATCAAGCCTTTCCTCAACAACTCTTGCACTTGCCTATTCAACTCTTCATTCTTTGTCGAAGCCATCCAGTGTGCTACCTTATTAGGTAAACTAGCTCTAGGAATCAAATCTATGCAATAAATTATGCTTCTCACAAGGGGTAATCCATGAGGTAGATTATCTAAAATGACGTCTCTATACTCTATCAACAACTCTTTTATCTCCTATGTTTGTTCTTCTTATGGTTTCAAATCAAGTTCCTTAGGTATCAATGCATAACACACATTTTCACTCTTCAACCCAGCTAGAAACTTTCTCACATTGACCAAATAGATTTTGAAACTTATGCATATCTCACTTCTCAAGGGTTCCTCCAGAGGCAACAAGGTTTTCTTCCTCCCACTTGCAACAATAGTATAGATATTCCTTCTCCCATCATGCATCACTTGTCTATCATACTGCCAAGGCCTTCCCAACAAAACATGGAAAATATCCATAGGCATAATATCACATAGAACTTCATCATAGTATTCTCTTATCTTCAACCTAACCAAACATTGCTCACTTAACACGATCTTATGATCATCTTGAATTCATGCTATATGATAGGGTTTAGGGTGTTTCAACCTCTACAACTTTAGCTTATTCACCATCTCCTTCAAGGCCAAATTATCTAAACTACCACTATCAATAATAACCTTACAACACTTACCTTCCACCTTACATCTTGTCTGAAACAAATTCTTCCTCTGCAATGGTTCCTCATTTGTCTCATTCTGGCATAGGGCTCTTCTTATCATCAAAGTTTCACCATCCTCCGGTTTGTTCAACAATCCAGTAGGTTCTTCTACCATTCTTAGTCCTCTTATTCTATTGTCTGCATTCAAAATCTTTGTGTCCTTCTCCACCACACTTGAAATAGGTTCCAGTAAACTTTCTCTTATCATCTCTCTTAAAACCCTCATTTCAGTAACCACCTTGTCCACCATTCTAGTAGTAATTTCCTTTGTTCCTTCGGTATAAATTTTCATCACTCTTATCTTCTTCCTTTCTCTTATTATATTCCAAATAGGATCTGCCACCTTCGGTAAAGGATCTAACTCTCTGAAATCTTCTTCCTCTTCCTCTTTGTCTCTGCTCATGCCTCTTATTCAATCTTTCTTCAACTTTTAGGGCATATTGATAAGCTTCTTCCACACTCTGCAATTTTACCATGCTACACTAATCTTGTATAGATATTCTTAAACCATTAACATACCTCATAATCTGCTCAACTTCATCTTCAGCATGTCTGGATCCAATATTCAACTTCTAGAACTCTTTGTTGTACTCCTTCACATTAGATTCTTTCTACTTTAGATTCCACAATCTCCAAAACAAATTGACTTGATAATCCGCCGACAAAATCTTTGCCTTCAACTTACTCACCATCTGATCCCAAGATTTAATTTTGTCCTTTCCTTTCCTCTGTCTAGAATTCTGTAAATGTTCCCACCACAAGGAAGCATGTCCCTTCAACTTTGTGCAAGCAAAGTTCACCTTCTTCACTTTAGCAGTACCCTTAAAATCAAAGTATTTCTCCATCTTGGTAATTCAATCTATCGACTCTTCTAAATCCAACTTACCACTACACTCTAGTGGGTTAAAGTGTGGTTTACTATTCACATTTATCAAAGTTCTAATCAATCTTTTGTCATCTTGTGCCCACTCCGGTTGACCTCCATTTTCTGGTTCAACATTTTGTTCTTCTTATTCATCATATGAATCCTTAATATGTCAACCTCTTCTTTGTGCGGTCTCAATAGCATCCTAAAGAGCTACAATATATCTCAACATGTCCATCATAGCCAGATCAACATATCCCTAGTTTCCACATCTCACATTACCTTCTCGAGCCATAGGGGCAAGTCCTTTGCAGCTGCAGGTTGGATCCACAATCCGCCACCCTACAACAAAATTCAATAGGACCAACCTTTTCTTTGATACCAATTGATGCAGCCATAGATAGGAGGATCTCTAAAGAGGAAGTCTAGTCCATGCAGCAAGATCAAAACAACACAATACAACATGAGAGAGAGAGAATGCTAGATCAGGCATGGATCAATTCATTGATTCAAATACAACTGCTAGTAACAATCGGCTTACAAGAAGGCAACTATTTTATTATAGAAATGCATCCATATGCATCAATCCGGAAGCAAACATCGAATTCAACTTACAATATACTATTTTATATCATGAATACCCTATCTACTACGATCAAATAATTTATTATATAGCATCTGGGAACATTCGGGTCAACCAGGAAAAATCACATTCCCCAAAGAAAGGAAAATGAAATGTGTAGATAGGTTGCGCCAAATATCCAAACCTAAGGATAGGACAAACATGATAAGTTAGCTCCACAAATCAAGGAACTACTCCACAAGATCTCAAAACACCAACTAGCCATTAAGCTCAAGCATCCGGGGCAAACAAAAAAATTGCCAGCCAATTTGGAAGTGATAACTTCCTGAAAAGAGATCCAAATGAAATGTAGATCCAGAACAAGAAAGATGAACAAGAATGAAGTTCAAATCCATCTCCGCAAGAGAAATGATCAATAGCAAGGTATGTGGTAACTCTCAGAAACAAAACTGCTAAAAGGATCAAAGAAACTGAAAGGAAATATTTTTGGGTGATCTAAGATTGCCAAGAACCAGGGATGCTCCTGCATCACTAGAAAAACTTCACAAGGAGGTATAATCACTCAATTTTCAGTCATAATTCAGCATCTCCCTCAAAAGGAGAACCTTTCCTTTCAGTCATTTCAATTGCATTTATCTCAATATCATTGTTAATTCCAAAACTAGGGTTTGACCTAAGGCAAGCCCCTATTTCCAACCTATTCCTCTTTCTTTGTGTGTGCAAGAAATAGGTGCACAAATTTACCTCTCACAATAAGCTTCAAAAACCAAGATGAAACAACCCTTTTGGGTGTGCAGAAAATTCAAAGGACTATGTTGCCACGTCATGATCCCTGCTTTTTTGGGGTATTTTTGCAAGGCAAATCCGAAACGGTTTATATTACTTTGATCTAGGTGCACAACAAAATATTGAACTCGTAGCTCATTATTTTCTCAATTTTGTCTCCAATTTTAGCACTTTATCCTAAATCAACATTTCGACTTACAAAAGAAGGAAAAACACATTATAATTAGTCAATCCACTTAGTATTTAATCCTTATCTAATTTGTGAATGATATAGTGTATTCCTCCCCCCTTTTGAATGTAAAGGAATCCTCCCTCAAACAAAAAATATTTGGTGATTCTCCTTCTATGTTGCAAATTACCAAATCAAACTTTCCCCTTTACACCAGCAATAAACCAATATCCTAGGCATCCATATGTAATTAATAGTTAAAACATATTCTCCAATGCAAACAACTCAAATTTAGATCTCTAAATGCTATGGTGAGACCCATAACACATCAAACAATCGCCCATAACCAATATCCAAACCTAAGGATAGGACAAACATAGAATATCACAACCAACAACTAACACAACTACAACATCTAGAGAACAAAAAGATATTCCAGACCATATAACAATCATATCCATGATACCAAAACTATATCCAATAAAGATAACTATGTTGACTTGAATTTCATCATCAAAATGCTACCTGCAACAAGTTTGTTTCACAAAATACAATGGAAATGCTACAGGAAATCCAAATTCAACCAATGAAACTACATGAAATACATATTAAGATAAAATATTAATTTTACCTTCATGATTTAAGTCTCATTGTGTCCTAACTCAACTGTTCCTGGTTGCAGATGGGGTGCTCTCGGACAAGAATTGATGGCTTCCAAGATGGCATATGAAGAATGGACTAATAACTAGTAGTTAACTGATACAATGATATGCAATGCTAAATGATTATGCTATTTGCTTCAAGATTAAAACTCACAGATGCATAAGTTTTAAAAATGATTGGCTTGCAAATTCACTTGAAGTCTAACTCTCTCTCAACTCAAACTCCTAATCTTATATACTTTGAGAGGATAATATGATGTGGCTTAGATCAACGCTCATGATCAAATTTGTAGATTTGGATGGCTGTGAGCAAAGGTGAAGATTGAGAGAAAGGGGGGAGGAGAAGGAAAGTGTCACTCATCTCACCTTGACTGGGTTGCTAACTGAGGGAATCTAGGGATGGTTGGAGTAGATTTAGGCATGAGAGGACTGTTAGGTCCAATATGGAAAGCTAATGTACTGAGAGGGGAGGGGTGAATCAGTACTTCAAAACATTTCTTCAACAATATCTTTACTGTTATGCATAAACCGAATGGTGCAGTAACATAATATAAAACTAAAACAAATAGATAACAATCATACATGATTCACTCCATAACACATATATTTTGGTTACGCAGAAACTCTTGGTTAGAGAGAAAAACTGTGGTGGGGATGGCACCCACAACTTCACTACTGCAATAATAAAGGGTGCTCGATTAGAGCTACATGTTTAGCTATTTCTGATAGCTTACCCTGTTAGGAGTAACAAGATCTGTTAGATCTACCTTGCTAAAGGATTTTACAACACTTCATCTAAATGTTGCACCTAGTTAGAGGCTTTACAATTTATAGACTTGATTAGAGTATTTTACCCTGTTAAAGGTTTCTCTTTCAACTTCACAATATTACAATAATCATTACAAATATCTACAACTTTACATCTGAAATGTTATAGCAGATTCTATGTGCTCAGAATAGATTACCTTGCTTATAGCATAGCTCGATAACCCATATAGTAACTCGGTAAACCCTTCTGTTTACTCTATTCTTCAACTGTTCTCTAAAAACCTTCTCGGTGACCTCTGTGTCTCTATAACAGTCTTCTTACACTCATGCACACACCTTTAACTCTTACCTCATGCTGTATAAATAGATCTCTTATGACGGTGATCAATTCATTGCTTTGATCTTACAAACATGATTTATTGAATGAATAATCATGTAAAATATTTCATTGGTTAGATAACCTCAAAATCATAGACAATCTTTAAGTGCAATTTCCAATGTGATAGCGATTAGATGTGCCTTGATCTTGTAACACGTTTTCATATGGATGTCCAGGTTCAATGAATCTGGTAACACGTTTCACTCGGTGTAAATCAACTCGGTGTGTCATCTTTTCTACTCGGTAGACATGAAATGATACTCAGTAGACAGCTTGGTGTATACTGCTTTCTGTGACTGCTTTCTTCTGTAACTGACTAGACTGTACATACCGATTGAATATTTCAGTAATAGATAACCGACTAGAGTATATAGTTTGACTTTGACATAAAACTAATGGCAATCTGATAAGTAGTAACAAGAACAAGTGGACTCAAGCCCTTCCTAAGATGTAGGGATGTTGGAGAGAATATAGAAGGAGGTTATGAAATATGTGTACGTACACAATATTTCATTAAATTTGGAAGTTGAAGATAAGTGGCTAATAAATGTTTTATTTATTTTATTTTTGTTTGAATTAATTTAGCCACATGATGGATGAGTTGGCAAAGGAAAGATGAAGTGGAGATGGAAGGTGAGTTGGAAATGAAATTAAATAATTTAGGAAATCATTTAATATTTTGAGACTATAAGATAGAAGAATAATCATTAGATATTAGATATTCAAATGATTGGAGGAGATAATTAAATATTTAGATATTCATTTAATTTGATCACAAAAATAATTAAATATTGGATATTTAATTAATTAGAGGAATAGGATAGATGAATTAATTAATAAAATATTTCAATTAAAATAATTAACAGAAAGACACGAAAAGAATTAAACAAACTAATCTTTTCAAATTAACTATTTAATAGAAGAATAATTATTAAATAAATATAAAATATTTATTTAATTGCTCATAGCCATTTTTATGTGTATACATTTTGCCCCTCTTTGAAATTATGTCAAGACAACATTGTTTCAAAGATTAAATCAAGTCTCGATAGTGCACCTGATGGAGATAAAAATCCTGATTGTGTGCCCCCTCGGGAGATTGATCGTGAAATTGTTAAAAATTTCAGTTTGAATGATTGATCTCATGATAATTGAAAAGTTTCATCAATTAAATTCATTTGTTAAAAACAAATTAAATTGCCCCATTGAAAAACATTAATTACCCTTTCAAATAGTAATTATAAAATTAACCAAGGTTAATTTTAATTTCATTTTCATCCTTGTCAGCTTGTGAAGAAAATTGTCTTGGGGACATGACGAAATGGTGATTCCTTTGGAGAACCATTGATTTGAGCATGTTCGACGATATCAGTGACCTCCTAAGTATGGATTTCCGGTATGTATCCTATCCCGAGCTTTGTTTTCAACTTGTCGTATAATTTTTTCATGTTTTTTTGGCGTGTTTTTGTATTTTTGGATTTTTTTGCAATTTTTCGGTATTTGGTTAGTGCTTTTGCATTTAGGTTTACGCATTTGCATTTAGGTTTAGCACATTTGCCAATGTTAGCACATGTGCTCATTTTGGTAGTGTATGTGTTAGAAATGTTAGCGCATTTGCTTAGGTTAGCGTTGCTGCATTGTGTGTTTGCGTGTTTGCAACTAAAGTTAGCGCATTTGGTTTGTTTCGTGCATATATTCATAGGGTTATCGCTTTTGCTAAAATAGTTAGCACATATGCATTGGTTAGCACCTGCATTCAATAGGATAGTGCCTATTCTCTAGGTGAATGTTTTTGATAGATTTCATAGCCAAAAATCACTTTGTTGATTAGATTTAGGTGTGTCTGATGCCCAATTATGATGAATAGGTACTTGATTGATTGATTGATTTTGTTTGATAGATCAATTTGTTTTGTTTTGATAGATTAGCTGTAAGAAACCGATTTAGTTTCTTATGAAAGTGCATATAAGAGTTTTGATTGAACTCAATGATTGATAGAAAACCATGTTTGATAGGTTTAAAATGATTTGATAGCCTGATTTGCTTCATTTTGAAAAGATTGATAGGATAGATTAGCGATCTCTTTGATTTGATAGATAAATGAGTGATGATTGATCGAATTCTCTTGGAATACAGGAGAAACTTGATGTTCTCCAGTGTCGGGAGAAATTCCTAGCGATGCAACACTTAGTGCTAGAGCTTACATAGGCAGAGGTGAGACATATAGATGCCTACAGATTACGTCATCTATTATACATGCCCGATATTACCCATAATAGGGGTTTGTTGACAGTGTTAGCCAAGAAATGGTATAGTGAGCATAACACTTTCCACCTGCCCATAGGTGAGATTAGTGTTACCCTTGAGGATGTGTATAGGATTCTTCATATCCCAGTGACTGGTGAGCCAGTTCAACATGATTTTCAGGATCATGTAGGGATAGAGGCTTGCAGAGCCGTATTTGGTGATGAGAGCATCCCGAGAGGAGAGATTTGAAGGGAGGATATGGTTATGTATCACGAGACTCTCCCTATGATTCTTGTAAGTTTGATTGGGGAATTTATTTGTCTAGAAAGGAGATCTTGAGCTTTTTCTATTGGTTGGGGTGATATTCTTCAGAGCATGATGCAACATCGGACTTGATATGCGTGGGGTGTTTGTATTCTTGCTCATTTATATCATGATCTTCATCAGGTTGTTTATGATGAGAGTGCTATTCTATCGACAAGATGTACACTTTTGTAGATCTGGTGCTGGGAGAACATTGCTATTACTCAGCCTATCCATCATAGAGTTTGTGGAGAGAGGCAACCACATGTTTATCTATATGCAGGTATCCTTACTCAGCATAAGCTGGGTAAGATGGAGTATTGGCGTTGGGTTCTTGATTCCTTGGATAGTGTTACTTGGAGACCATATGTTGATTGTGAGCCATGGATGGATGATGCACAAACATTACCATTTATTATGCAGAGTAGATATCTTATTGGTCGGACTCCATACATTGTTGAGAGACAGTTGATGAGTTGCATTCTTAGACAATTCAATATCATTCAGCCTATGCCTATTGGTGTCATGATATATGCTCAGTGGTATAGAGAGGCGAGATTGGGGACCTTCTTTGTCATTTGAGATTGATCGCACAAATTTTCTTGCAACTCTTAGGGTGGCTTATAATATGAGATTGCACATAATTGATCTTGGGGTTACTACAAATTATGCTCAGTACATATTGGCACATCCATTTCCTCGTATTATTGATCCAGCAGATCCTCCTCCTAGCTCAGGAGATGAGAATGATGATTCAGATGATCCAGTTTTTAGGAGATGGAGATGAGATCTTAGAGCTACTCAGGAGGGTGGGGGAGGTGGAGGCGGTAGGAGACCCAGATAGAGAGGAGGTCGATTAAGAGTTCGTGGAGGACCGTTTGGACTAGTTGGTAGATTTGAGAGACCATTTCCTATGGGTGGGAGAGATGTTGGACATATTGGGAGGGATACTGGCAGGGTAGGGATGAGATCACCGAAAGTGTTTCCATTGATAGGAGGAGGCATGATTTTGGTCAAATTCAACCAAACCCTAGGGTTATTGCAGCTCATGGTGGAGAGGATGAGGATCCAGAGGATCATGTGCCACTTATTAGATGATATTTTTTTAGAGCTACTTGGACTAAGATTCCTGCAGGTGGACAGGGAGGTGGAGATGAGGGTATTGGTGTTCATGTGCCACATCAGGATTTACCAGAGCAGGATACTATGGATAGTCTTAGAGCACAAATAGATCAACTTAGAGTATAGATATAGACACTCATGACTAAGAGAGACATAGTTGTTAGGAGACAGAAGGATACTCAGGGCCTTCTTGATCATATTCAGCAGGTTGGATCAGATACTCTCTAAACTAATACTGTTAGAGCACTAGTTCGGGCTAGGAAGGAGACTTCCCATTGGTGACGACTATATGAGGATTTAGTCACAAAGAGCCAGAGAGTAGGTAGTTATCATACCACTGTGCTGATGGATACTAGTAGTGGTGGAGTCATGGGACCTCCTCAGAGGAGTGGTGATCATGGGAGATAGGCATCTAGAGGATCTTCTCATCCACAACCATGAGATGGACAGAGTCA
Organism: Cryptomeria japonica; assembly: GCF_030272615.1. Lineage (NCBI taxonomy): Eukaryota > Viridiplantae > Streptophyta > Pinopsida > Cupressales > Cupressaceae > Cryptomeria > Cryptomeria japonica. The sequence continues at coordinate 368,549,840 of NC_081414.1, read as the reverse complement.
GGTGGTAGTGGTATAGGACAGCCTTGACTTGACTTGGAGGCACTTGTAATTTTTTATCTGATATCACTGTATACTTGGAATTTTATTGTTTTATGATGATCTATATGCAGGCATGGACTCTATATGATGATGATCTTTATTATGCATGTTATTCTATATGATGATATTCTATATGCAAGTTATTCTATATGATGATGTTCTATATGCATTGATGATTCCTTTCTTTCTTTTCCTTATGATTCTGATCTATGTGATGTAATGATAAATGTTTTTGATTTTTGATTTTGATAACCTTGGATACAACAGAAAATGATTACTAACTTTAAATGATGTGTAAATGAAATGATCTAAATGCAGCGATCTATATGCAAATGAATGATTATGCAATATGTTTTTAATGCACATGGATAAAAATGAAAATGATGTGAAAATGCAAATGTTTTATTTTTTAAGCAAATAACGATGAATGAATCTAAGTGCAAAGATGCAACTAAATGAGCTTAAAATGGAACTAAAATGAGAATGATCGTAATGCAAATAATAATGATGATTACTATATGATTAATGAAATGCACTTAATTGAATGCAAACTAAATGCAATTTTTAAAACGATTCTAAAAATTAATACACCTATAATGATCAAATGCATAATGTTTTTTTTTTTTGTCAAAGTATACTCAATCTTTATTTGTTGACCATTGATTTATGAATGAAATGAGATGTTTATCATGCAACTAACAATGAATGCTTATAATTCAAATGAATAATGAACTAATCTAAAATGATCTAACTAAAAATTATACTGCCATTCTTCATATGTTATCTTGTAACAGTGCTTGATTTCATCATTGAGCTTCAAAATATTGTAAGAAAATACAAGCAACTTGACATAATGATCCAAGATGACCTGAGTATTTATTACATGGATATTGATCTAGAAAGTTAATACAAGAAACTTGATATAACGAATCAAGTTGACCTGAGTATTGTTTGCAGAACAAAGGATTATCTCCTTTCATGCATGACTTGGAATATCCTCCTTGATCTTTTGCCGATCATATCCTGAGACAAGTACATACCTTAATAAGAAATAAACCATAGACAACAATCAAAGAAAAATAATCATGCCCCATCATAGCTTCTCTAGTCATGGACATCCTTGAGTCGCATAGAGTACATGATTAGCAATAAAATCAAGAAATAAACATTGATCTCACATGTCATTCACATGTTCTCATGCTCATTAACTGATATAATCATCTTGATGAATGGTCTTTGATAATCCTTTATTACTTGTTGGTTTATTCTTTATTTTCTAAGTTTCATGATTCAATTGTTATAAAATGCTTTGATAGTCATTTCTTTGTTGCTCATTATTTGTTTCAAAACCCTAAGTGTTTTTGGTTTTTCTAAGTTTTCCGAATGTTTTGGATTTTCAAAGATTCAAAACATCACCTTAGCAAAAGGAATTAGGATTTTGGCCCCAATGGAAACAAAAATTTATTATGGATATATGAATTGATCAAGATCCAAACCATGGCGGGATACAAATACAGATTGATTGATTCTGATAAAATCTAAGATAGTGACTACGACAAGTGTGTCAAAGATTGATAACTGTTGGTAAGCTGCATATTTTCTATTAAATGGTTTAGAGAAATGGATGTGATAGATGTAATGGATAAGCTAAGATATGATGGAGTGGATAGATGCGGTAGAAGCGGATAGGATGGAGTGAATAGGTGCACAAAGCGATCTCATAGATGGAAGAAGTCACTTTTTAGATAGCGTTTGTTTACCAGGTTTTCACCATCTAAATTTATTGCATTTTTCTCTCTCTTTTTCTTTTTTATTTCTTTTAACTCTTTTATGCTTTTTTAGGGATTTTCTGCTTTTCTGATTTTTTTTACTGATTCCTTCAGTACTTTATATGCTTTTTATTGATTTTTTCCAGGACTTTATATGTTTTTTATTGATTTTTTCTAGGACTTTATATCTCAAGCATAGAATTTCTTGAGATGAATAGAATTGATAGGTTCATCAAACCAATCACCTTCAAGGGTAGATAACTTGTATGCCCTTGATCCATATGTTGCTACTATGACAAAAGGTCCTAGCCAATTTGGTTCAAATTTTCCCTTCTTTTCTCAGTCTTGTTGATTTCTTAGATTCTCCCTTAGAACTATATCTCCAATCTGAGAAATGCGCAACTTGAATCTATGGTTATAACTTCTTGTCATTCTTTGTTGATATACTTTCAAATGATCTATTGCATTTTGGCGATGTTCCTGAATCAGTTCAAGTTCTTGAAGTCGAGAGACTCGTTGCTCTTCTTCTGGAATAAGACCTTTCAAGGATACTCGTAGAGAGGGTATCTCTACTTCTATAGGTAATATGCCTTCTGATCCATAGACCAAAAAATATGGAGTTTCCCCCGTTGGAGTGTGAATGCTGGTTCGGTATGACCAAAGAGAAGGATTCAACTGAATGTGCTAGTCTTTTCTAGCTTCATTGACTGTTTTCTTTAAAAGTTTCAAGATAGTTTTGTTTGATGCCTTAGCTTGACCATTTCCCTATGGATAAGATGGAGTAGAAAACCTATGTTGGATATGAAACTGTTCACATAGCTCCTTCACATCTTGATTCTTAAATGATCATCCATTATCAATGATAATGGTCATAGGAACTCCATAGTGACAGATTATATAATTCAAAATGAATGATGATATTTGTTTTCCTGTCACTATTGTTAGAGGCACTGCATCAATCCAATTAGTGAAATATTTAGTAGCAGTCAAAATGAAGTTATGTCCATTAGAAGATGATGGATTTACCTTTCCTACCGAATCAAGACCCCAATGAGAAAATGGCCATGATCCTGCCATAGGATACAATTCTTGTGCTGGTGCATGAATGAGATTCCCATGGATCTGACGTTGTTTGCATTTCCTAGAATATGTGAATGAATCTCTCTCCATAGTAGTCCAATAGTAACCCATACGAAGAAGTTTCTTAGCCAGTATTAAGCCACTTGAGTGTGTGCCACAAATACCTGCATGAACTTCGTTACGAAATTTCTCAAATTCTTCTTGTTCAAGACATCTCAATAAAGTACCATCTTGACCTCGCCTATATAGGATATCTCCAATAATAGTATAGCGAGAGGAGTGACGGATAAAATTCCTTTTCTAATTGCAGGATAGGTTAAGAGGAAGGATATTCTCTTTTAAGTACTAATAAGTTTGACCATATAAGGACTGACTGGTTCCTGATATATGGCAAATTCAGTAGATATGCTAGGATTTAATGGTAGGGGTTAACATATCTTCCACAAGAAATTCGTAACGATGTTGATTCTCCTTATTTTGTAAGAGAGATGCTATTGTAGCCATTGCATCTGCTACTTTATTCTCATTTCTTGGAATCTGGGTGTATGATATTTCTTTAAAGTGTTCTCTAAACTCCTCTACCAGTTGTTTGTATGGCATGAGCTTGTCATCCTTAGTTTGGTAATCATCATTTATTTGGTTGATGATAAGTTGTGAATCACCATAGACATGTAATTCTTTGACATTCCATTCAATGACCATTTTAAGCCCAATAGTCAATGCTTCATATTCTGCAGTATTGTTGGTGCATGGAAACTGTAGTGTATATGATTTCAGAATTGTGTGTCTCTGAGGTGTGATGAAAAATATTTCTACACTTGATCCATATTGTGTGTAAGAACCATCAAAGTATAATTCCCAAAATTTTGTACTTACTATTAGAATGTATACATTAGGAAATTAATTGTGCAAAGGCATGTCATGTTGTAAAGGTGCTTCAGCCAATTGAACAGCAATGACCTGTCCTTTGATAGATTTTCGGTCAACATACTCTATATCAAATTTACTCAGTATCATAACCCATTTGGCTAGTCTTCCTATCAAGGTTGACTTGCTCAACAAATACTGTAGTGGATCTATCTTTGCTATTAGTTTCATGGAATGAGTCAACATATAATGTCGCAGCTTCTAAGTTACAAACACAACTGCTAGACATGTCTTCTCTATTGAGGAATAATTCAGTTCATAGCCAACAAGTGTTCTACTAATGTAATACACTGCTCTTTATTTTCCTTCTTCATCATGTTGAGCTAGGAGAGCTCCTAATGATACATTTATCACTGAGATATAGAGAAACAATGGTTTCCCTTTGGTTGGGGATACCAATACTAGTGGATTCATAAGATATTCTTTTATTTGCAAAAAAGCTTCTTCACATTTCTGATCCCATTTGAATGGAATATTCTTATGTAGAAGATGGGTGAATGGATGACATCTATCTGCTAATTGAGAGACAAATCTCCTGATTGATTGCAATCTTCCTTGTAAAGAACTCAATTGCCTTATGTTCCTATGTGACTCCATTTCTATGATGACTCTAACCTTTTCAGGATCTACTTCAATTTCGTGAGCTGATATAATGTACCTAAGGAGTTTTCTAGAGGTTACTCCAAATGCACTTTCTTTGGATTTAATCTCAACTGATATCTTTCTAGCCTGTCAAAAATCTTGCTTAATATATTCAAATGTTCTTGTCTTGGATGAGATTTTGCAAGTATATCATCTACATAATCTTCCATAAATGTATGCATCATATCATGGAAAATTATCGACATGGCCCTTTGATAAGTCTCTCCTGCATTCTTAAGCTCAACTGGCACCATGCACAGGTGAATGTTGTTTTTTCTTGATCTTTAGGTGCAATTCTTATTTTATTATATCCCAAAAAGCCATCCAATAATGAAAACATCTCATGTCATGTTGATAATTCCACAATTATATCAATGTTTGGTAGCGGGAAATCATCTTTGGGACATGCTTTATTCAAATATCTAAAATCTATACAGACTCTTATGCTCTTATCTAGATTTGACATTGGCACAACTGGTCTTATGAAACCCACATCGAATAGTTTCTTCAGCTTGGTTTTTACAAGAAGAGCAATGTGTGGAAGCATCTTTCTTAGCTTTTGCTTAACTGGTTTTGCTTTTAAATCCACATTAAGATGATACATGATAAGATTTGGATTAAGTCTTGGCATTATTTCATAGGGCCAAGAAAAATTTATTTGTCTTTGTTTAAAGAATTTCATGTATTCTTTCCTTTGTTCATCTGATAATGAGGCAGGATAATGAAGTATCTTAGTATCCTTTGATGTACCAATGTTTACTGCTTCTGTTGGTTCTATTAGGATAGCAGATCTCTCCTGAAAATATGTAGGAATAATGTTAAATTTTCCATCTTCTTGTGCCTCAAAGAGGTTTTCACCATCAGATACGTCCTTTATTTTCCTTTTTGACTGATCTAGTGTTGCCATGAAATGTTTTTCAATAGTAGGTCTATTTTCCTTGTTTTATTTCAATTTTGCAACTAGAAAGTTTGGCATTCTCTTAACTACAAGAAACATTACTTGATTCTGCAATGGAAGATATCTTAGGTGTAATGGGTTCGATAGCATTAAGATACATGGCTAAGTTATGATCATTGGAAAAGACATTTAATTCAAGGTTTTCTAAATTATCCCAATCAATTAGTTCAGGATGAAGAAGGGGTAAGTCATAATCATTGTCATCGTTAGGTGCTTCAAAGTTCATGACATAATGATCATAATTTGGCATAGAGTAGGTAATGTCATAGATCGAATGATTTTGAGAATTGTCTCTCCCAAGTGTCTTCCAATCAGTTCTAACAAAATTAGGATTACTATTTTATAGTTCACACACAAATGGTTCTTCAGCTGATATTTGTACCTTAAATGAATGTATTATATCAGCAAACACGTCTTTAATACTGCAAATTCCTTCTTGATTATTTTCAATGACTTCATTTGCATTTTGAAGTTGACATACTTGTGTACATGATAAAGAGGATTCTTTTGCTAGATTTTGTCTTCTTTCAAACTCAACTTCTTTTGGACTAATAGTCAATCCTACTTGACTATTTATTAATTCTTCTATGGTTCTGCCACATCTTGATACATCTTGTTCCTTATTTGATAAAAATCTGATATTTCTAGATTCTTGATCTATCTTTGTTTGTACTTCTTGTGGTGTTACTTCTTTGTCTTTGTCATTCCCTTTCCTTTGTTGTTTTGTATATGCCTCTTTTCTCTAGATTCTGAGTTCTTCTCATCTTCTTTCTAACTCCATCTTTTGTTTTGTAATAAACAAGTCTTCCTCTATAATAGCTTCTTGTTCTTCATTGTTTTCTTTACTTGATGTATCAAGTAAGACATCTGGACCCCATTCATACTCATTTGAATTTGTCTCTAAACCATGGTCTAGGACTACCCCACTATACCATATAGGAATGTTGTATGGTGTAAAAAGTTCCCTGATTTCTGCCATCTCTATTTTCACTACTTCTAGAATATCTTGTTTAAATTCTGTATTTGCTCGTATTTCATGAACTTGTTGATAAGATTCTTCTTTTCTTTTGATGGTAATCTCTTCTTCTTGCTTTTCATTTTATTCTTGTTTCTTTTGTTTATTGGTTACTATTTATGCTGCTTGATGTAGCTTTTATTGCCAATTTGCTTCTTCAGAGACTAATTTCTTTCTCCACTTTGATTGTTGATAATTATGGTGCATTTGATTTGATTTTAGATATCCAAGTCCTGACTTATCTTCTTTAGATTGTGAGTGAGGACAAATTGGTTCTGAAATACCTTGATGTCATTTACCAATTGGTCCTTTTCCTTCATATCCCACTTTTTGCATGATTTCACAAGCTTTGCTATATTGTTTTATGGGAATATTGACTTTTGCAGTTGTTTCTATAGTTTCATTTTCATCTTTGTAAAACCGACCAAGAATTTCCATGTCTTTGATTTCTTCGTCAAGGGTTCCAACTCTAACAAATGCTACATTAAACATGTCTTTTGATTTCTCTGAGGTCTTTGATTGGATATTTGTAAGCTTTCCATATGACTTAGGAGAAAGTGGAAAATTATGCAAAGAATATTTTCCCATTCCTTCATCATTTAATTTGAGCTTTTTCTCAAAGGTTTTCCATAAATTTTCTTGAATTTCTTTCGTAGGATATATGGATTGTCTGTTATGTGGAACTCTTGTATCTTGTGTTGACTTCAAGTTATTGCAATATTGACTAGAGTCTGCAATTATAGTGATCTCTTGTCCTTCATTAGGAAATTTTACACATTGATGATACGTAGAAGGAACTGCTTGCATATTGTCAATCCATGGTCTTCCCAGAAGAATGTTGTGTTATCACAATTTTAAATGTGTTGGAAATCTTGCCTTTTAGTTGTTGGAGTCTATCGAAATTCATGAATTTGACCTTTGTCTGCGAGTTTATGGTTCTAAGGGTTTAGGGTTTTTGGCATTTCAAAACCATTTGAAAAAATAAACCTTTGTGTTGCTTTTTCTCCAAATCTTCTATTTGCCCATTACTTTTTCCACTTAAGTGGAAGGGTCGCCACATCATTGAAAGGGGGGCTACTTTATGTTTTAGGCTTAGGCGGGTTCCTTTATTTTTGAAATTTTTTGCATTTTTTAATAAGTCCTATGTCTTTTCCTATGTATGTGTCAGGTCTTTAAAGATCGAGCAAGTTCTTGTTAGATCTAATGGTGGTTGCTATACCATGACATAAAGTTACCTGATGGATATTCATTGTGACATGGCAACTAGGTGGTGGGGCTCATGAGAAGAGAACCGCTTAGGCAAGGTAAAAGTTGAGCAAGTCTAAGGAAAATTGGATGGTCAATTCAAAATGATCGATGGTTGTCATGATACCACGATTGAAAGTTGTACGATGTTTTTCTTTGTGGATCAGTGACTAAGTGGTGCCAAAGCCTAAGGTAGGTCTAACGATGCTGACATGGCAGGTGAGTTGGTGAATAGGTGGATCTGCTAGCCAAAGCCTAAGGTGACACGTGGCGGAGCAGAGGGTATAAGACCAAGATTAAAAGGTGGGTTTGGCTCAAAGAGAGGTGGTGGACAGGTGGAGCCCAAATAAATGGATACCACGACTACTTAGAAAGTGATCACAACATTTTTATAGAAAAACTCTGGCAAAATTAATACAAACTATTTTCTAAGCAATTTTTGAATCAAATATGTTGTACTTGTAATCTTTAGATGGAGAAATAAAATATACAGTCCAGAGAATTTGAACTCAGACTTGTATTGTCTCTATGCCATTATATTGATGTTCATTCCATTTAAGTAATCAAGGATTGTTTATCTGAATGATTTGCTAGGCATTTAATGAAGTTGTGTTAAGTCTTTTTCTCAAGGAGGAAATATAAACGTACTTTGAACAAAGTCATTGATATTTGTATTTTGGTGTGGATTTGATATTGAAGTCTAGTGCAGATTAGGACTATGTATATGTCAGGCATATACAGAGTTGATAGATCACTAACTTGTGACTTGCGTACAAGTTTCTTTTGTCAGGTTGCAATCTGTTGTACATGACTCTATTGCCCGGATAAGGCACTGGTTTACCTGTTGGTTTTTGTTGCATTTTGTGGTCCTTTTCAAAAGCAAATCAACTTTCCATTTATGTTTAGTTGTACCAATTAGTAAGGAAAGTTTACAAGAATTTACACTGGTTTTCTATAAACCTTTAACTATTTTTGTAAGAAAATAGTCATAAAAGGGTCCACCCGCCCAAGCTCTTTTAAAGGGTTAAAGTGTAGGAGGTTTCCTAATTTGGAACCTCATCTTGTTGTCTTTATTTCAAACTTTTGTTGTTCTCTTCCATTTCAGCACAGAGGCAGTAACTTTCACTTTTAAAAGAGAGGAACAAAAGTTTTCAAAATGGAGAACAACAAAAATGGTGACTCTGCTGGGGAGAATCAAATAAGATAAGTCGTATGCTACAGATCTATGTCTTTATTGCGTAAAAATGTTGAAATCAAGTTCCCTTGGTTTCAGTCTGAAATTATTGAGCTTATTTTTCTATAAAAAAATCCTTGATCTATCTTGTCACATCTTAGGATATTATTTTGTTCTTTTCTAAAGATCAACAGTTTTATTCTCAAGTGTCTTGTAAGTGATTCACTATGTTAAACTATATATTTTACTCCCAAGATATTGGGTGGGGACTCTGAAGTAAGGAAAAAAACTAGTGTTCTTTTAAAAAAAAATCACAGTCACTTCAAAAGGTTAGCAAGATGAATAGGGGAAGCAATACTAGGTCTTATATGAAGAAAAACCCTCAAGAGAAGTTGCATGAAGGGTTACTTGAACCAGTCAGGAAGGGCTAGAAGGGAACTGTTATTCCTGATCAGTCAAATCAGTCATGGAAATAGAAAATTAATCAAACGGATAAGTCTTCTGAGTGTCTCGTATATGCAAGGTCCAATGCCTCTTCTCATGACTTTGACCATGATATTATGGGTTTTCATGTTGGCCTATTTGGTACTAATGATGATATCTAAACCTTTCACCAAAGAGTGTCTAATACTAGCACTTTAGAGAGAGATAGGCAAAGTACAATTAATTTGGTCAGTTCCATTCCCAAAATTACGGAAGGAAATATCAGTCTGATTGATATAGACCAGCTAAATGTGTCGGATTCAAAGGAAACCTTCCTAGACCAAGATGAAGTGTCCCAAGAGATTGAGGTTCTAAATAAGAGAGTACATCAATTGATTGCCATAAGAAAAAAGAAGGAAAAGGAAAAGGAGAATGAAACCAAAGCCAAACTTATTTAAAGAGAAAGGTTATTAAGATAGATTGCAGATCTTGAGTTGTATGCTCAAGAAGAACCTAGGAGTGAAGAGCATGGTCCTGTTATTAGAGAAATCCTAGATCCCCAAATTGATTTTGCACCTAAAGTTGGAGCACAACCTAGTAGGGAGGTTCACAGTGATCCTCGACTTAAAAGTCCTGTTATTGACAAAGGGAAGCATAAAGTAGTGGAAAATAGATCTATGGATTTACTGTCAGGAAGTGCAAAAGGACCCCTAGGAATGACTTTTCATGAGATCGAGGTAGAAAGGATAAGGAAAGAAAATGAAAACCTACAAAGGGAGTTAGAAAAGGCAGAAATAGAAGCACTTAATGCTGAGTTCAAAAAAAGATACATTTCTTAACAGCTCCTCCTATAACTTCCCCACCTGTATATCAGAGTAAGTTTACATCTCAGCATACTTCTGCCTCTATGTTGAATACTCAAACAATGATGCAAAAAATGCTATCCCACCCGTTAAGTAATCTGAAAATGCTACCCGAAATAATTTTGTTGTTCCCTCAAGTACAATTCTAGCAAACCAAACTAATCATGGACCATCCCATAATCAAAGTCATCGAACTCCTAGAGCCGGTGGTTCAGGCCCAAGGGTGAGTGCTAGAAATAACTTTACTGGAAATCAGTTTCAAAGGAGATAGATAAATGTTGAGTTGTATAGGCATTTGTATTTTGATGGAATTCTAGGATATCCAAACCGTGTCCCTATTGAAATAAGGGATAGACTCCAGAAGTTTGATAAGAATAATGCTATTAGTGCAGAAGAGCATCTAAAATCTTTTGGTGACATGATTAATGACTATGAAATTGCACATGAGGATATCATCATGAAGCTGTTTGTGCAATCTTTGATTGAGGATGCTAGAGAATGGTACAGAGGGTTACCTGTAGATAGCATTAGTTCTTGGAAGGAATTCAAGAATTTCTTCAAAGAGAAATATGGAGATAAGACAAATGTGAGCTTCATGTTCAACAAATTTAACAATATCAGGAAGTCTGATAATGAGGCTGTTACAGATTTTAATGCACGGTTTCAAAAAGCAATGCATAGGCTCCTTCAATGTATGAGGTTAGATGAGAATGTATGTCTAACCACTTATTACAATGCCTTTGATCCTAATATGGCTTACATTCTCAGAGATAAGAACCCACATAGTTTAAGAGATACTTTCAAAATTGTAATAAATGTAGAGAGTAATAGAAAAACATCAGGTAAAGTGGGAAGAAGGACTGATGGAAGATTGTGGTAGGAACAAAAACCACAACAAAACAAATCCTCTAAAGAAGAGGATAAAATAGAGAAATTAATGACTATTGTTAAGGATCTTACTGCTAAAGTAAGTAAACCTGAGAAGCCTCACTACAACTAGCAAGACAGACCTGCTAGATTGCATGATATGCCATATAACACTGCATGGAAAGATGGAAATCCTATGCAAGATAGATCAAAAGGCACACAAAATAAGGACACCCCTGATCCTTTAAAGAGAGGAAATGTACATAATATGGAACATACCCCTTGGTGTATGGCATGTGATGGGCCACATTCCCCTATCAGTGTGTTGTGGCTCAAGCTCTAAATGAATCCATGAGAAATGAGGGTGAACCTATAGTTAATATGTTTGAGTATACTATAGACAGTGACTGTGAGTCTTCAGAAGATGAAGCAAGTGAATATGATGTCTCGAGAAGCAATGCAAATTGCCAAAGGCAACTAATAATTGATTGGCATCCCACTTTGAATGTAGTCACAATAGAAGATCAAGAGATTCATCTTAGAAGGCCTAGTGAGGAGGAAGTCAAGAATCTCACTAAGGTTGCAATAGCCAAAGCTAAGAATAACTATAATTTGATAAGCAGTAAAGATGATGAAGACTAGGGTAAGCCTGGTTCTATGTTTTTTAAAGAAGTTTCTTCTAAGAGGACCACTGAAAACAAAACTCATGTCAAAGATAGTCAAGCTAAAAGTGATCAGTCAAGTAATTCAAGGAAACCTGAAATTATTGATACCACTGGTAATAAGGCAGAGACTACTGGTGACACGAGAACAAGTCACTAGAAGATAGAGAAGGTTAAAGCTTATGTTGAGTCTAATGTTAATATTGCTTTTGATATGACCCAAGTTTTAACATGGATGAAAGTTTAAGTACCTTTGATAGAGCTGTTGAAAATGAAAGAACATAGAGAGGCCGCTTTTTCTTTGATTTCAAGTATATCAGATTTAGATGCTTCTTCTAAAAGGGGAAATGCAAAAGATGAGAAGGATCAAGAACAAAAGATCCCAAAATTTTATGTGGGCACCACTATTAATCAAGAACCATCTCAGATTGATCCCTTTTATATCACACTGTTAGTAAATAATAGATTGATAAAAAATTGCATGATAGATTCTGGTGTAGCTGCTAATGTAATGTCTTATGGGGTTATGAGAGAACTAGGTTTGTCAGTACACACTTCATATGGGAGGTGTTATGCTATGGATAATAGAGAAGTGCCTATTGTGGGTACTATGAAAGATGTAGAAGTAAAAATAGCAGCATTCACTAAAGCTACTTATAAAATGGATGTAATAGTCACAGACACTAAGCCCCATTATGGCATGCTTATGTCTAGACAACGGTATGCTGCCATTGGAGGACATCTTCAACTTGATTTATCATATGAAACCATCCCAATGAATGGGAACTCAATAAAATTGTACAGAGAACCATGTACCCCAGTGGTTATTAAAAAAAAGACCCAAAAATGCTTAATTGCATGATAGATGTAGATCTTGATACCTTCAGGATTGAATCCGTTCAACCTCAGTTGAAGAATACTAATCCTATTGTTGATGAGCTAGAATCCCAACAAGAAGGCATGTGGCAGATGTACTTTGATGGAGCTTTCTCTAAAGAAGGGTCTGGAGAAGGAGTGCTCTTTATTTCCCCATTAGGTATTACCTTCAAGTATTCTTTTCTGTTGGCATTCTAATGTACAAATAACACAACTGAGTATGAGGCTCTTTTATTAGGCTTAGAAATTGCTAAAAGACATGGGATCAAGTTGTTAAGGGTTTATGGAGACTCTAAACTTGTAGTGTCTCATATAAGGTCAAGATATATATCTAAAAATGACAAGTTAAAAAAGTACAAGCATGTTGTTTGGGATGTCATTGAACACTTTGATGCATTTTCCATTAATTGGATTGAAAGGTCTAAGAATATTATGGCAGATTTTTTAGCCAATGTTGCATTAAAAAATGATGATGTAACATTGACTAGAGTTTCAATAATTAAGACAAAAGATAGACCAACCATCCTAGATAATGTGTACAATTGGAAAGTTTTTGAGGATGATGAAGACATACTTAGATTTGTACAATGTGTAGATGACTATGAAGGTCAAAAGATTGATTGTAATGCATTGGTGGAGATAGTAGATGGACAGGAAACAATTTTTGGAAGTGACATAGTGTAGTTAGAGACAAATGAAATACCTAGGGGACTAGTTGAACTAGAGGGTATGTTTAGTTATAGTGTTGGTCACTTACATCAATTGTCATCTACAAAGTTGGAGGAGTTGGAAGAGGTAAACTTGGGGACTAAATCTTCCCCTAAGTTGGTATATATTGGGAAAAAAATGTCTCCCCATATTAAGACTAATCTCCTTAATTTTCTAAGAAAGTACAAACATGTTTTTGCTTGGTCCTATGAGGATTTGAAGGCATGTAGACAAGACTTATTTCAACATGAAATACCTATGCATCCTGATGCTAAGCCTTTTAGACAAAAGCAAAGACCCATTAAGCCCCTCCTATAACCCAAAATGCAGCAAGAGTTGATTAAGTTGAGAGAAGGGGGGATTATAAAGCCTATAAGGCATTCTTCATCGGTATCAAATTTAGTGCCTATCAAAAAAAAGAATGGGGACATAAGGCTATGTGTGGATTTTAGGAACTTGAATGTTTCCTCCCTTAAAGATAATTACTCATCCCCAAACATGGAAGCCATGTTACAAAGGGTAACTGGTTGTGATTTACTGTTAATGATGGATGGATTCTCTGGTTATAATTAGGCATTAGTAAAAGAATCTGAGCAATTCAAGACTGCTTTTACTACCCCTTGGGGAGCCTATGTGTATGTAAGAATTCCATTTGGTTTAAAGAATGCTGGTGCAACTTTTCAGAGGGCTATAGATGTAGCTTTCAAGTAATTTATTAATATCATAATGGTTGTTTTCCAGGATGATCTGGCATGTTTCTCAAAGAAGGCAGAAGATCACTGTGGCCATTTAGAAAAAAATATTTAGTAACGCCTTAAAATTTGGTGTATCTTTAAATCCAAAAAAATGCCACTTTGTTGTAACTAAAGGAAAGTTACTAGGGCACATTGTATCCAAGGAGGGAGTCAAGATTGACCCTAAAAGAATTGAGGCTATCAACAAGGTGCCTCAACCAAAAAATATTAAAGGAATTCAGACTATTCTGGGTAAAGTGAACTTTGTTAGGAGATTTATTGCAAATTTTGCTGAAATTGCCAAGCCCATTGTGAAGCTTTTGAAGAAGGATGCCAAGTTTGTTTGGGATGATGAGGCAATACTAGGATTTGATAAGATCAAATAGGCTATTCAGGAAGCCCCAGTGCTTAAGTCCCCTAACTATAGTAAGCCTTTTCACTATTTTCTTTTTCTTCATATCATACTATAGTAGCGGTACTATTACAAAAAGATGGTGAAGGTTATGAATACTTGATTACCTTCTACAACAAATCATTGCAGGCTACTGTATTAAAATATGAAATTATGGAAAAATAGGCATATACTTTACACAAGGTTGTTAAAGTATTTAGGCCTTATCTAGTAAATGCCCAAATTGTAGCCTATGTACCACATGTAGCTGTGAAAGACATCTTGTCCTAGCTTGAAGTAACTGGAAAAAGATGCGGATGGATAAGTAGAATACAAGAATTTGATCTTGAGATCAAAATTGCAAAGCTGGTAAGAGGTCTAGGCATGGCCAAGTTAATGACTGAGACAAAATTTAAGGATATTGACATAAATAATGTTGAGACTAAAGAGGTTATGGTTACTAGCATTGAGAGGCAGCCATGGTATTCAGATATGGTATACTTCTTGAAGAATGCCTCATGTCTAGAAGGTATGACACACACCAGAAGAGAACACTAAAGTTAAAATCACAAAAATATGTTCTTATTTAGGGAGACCTGTATTGGAGGAGCAGTGATGGGATGCTACTGGTTTGTTTGGACGAATTCCAAACTGAGAAGGTTTTGAAAGAGATGCACAATGGGGTGGGCGGAGGCCACTATTCAGCTAAGACTACTACTGGTAAGATAATCAGAGCAGGCTATTATTGGCCAACTTTGTTCAAGGATGCTCATAAGTATGTTCAAAAATGTGATCCTTGTCAAAGGTTCTCTTCTAAACTAAAGTATGTTGGTGCTTTGCCTTTGAATTTTGCTATAGTTGAAGCCCCTTTTGTTTAATGGGGCATTGATTTTATTAGAGAGATAATAGAAAAATCAAGTAGGGGCCATAGATGGATCCTAGTGGCTACAGATTATTTCACCAAGTGGATTGAAGCCATACCTACCAAACAGGCCACTAGTAAAGTGGTCATCAATTTTTTATTGAATAATATAATAACAAGGTTTGGTGTGCTAGCTAAAATGGTCATGGACAATGCCATGTGCTTCAGGTCTGAGGATTTTGTAGAGTTCTATGCTAATTATGGGATTATTATGTTATACTCTTCACCATACCACCCACAAAGAAATGGCCAGGCAGAATCACATAATAAAAATCTCCTCAATATTATCAAGAAGATCCTAAAGGAAAATAAATGGTCCTGGGATAAAAAGCTCAGGTTAGCTTTATGGGGTGATAGAGTGACTATAAAAAAGGCCATTGGTAGATCCCCTTTTGAGCTGATTTATGGAGTGAAAGCCAGACTACCTGTGAATAATTTGCTTCCAGTTTACAATTTTTTACAGATTGAAGAATTAGAAATGTCTGAGCCCATGGCAAAAAGAATGATTCAGTTAGTAGAGCTAGAGGAAATAAGGAATACAACCCATAAAAGGAATATGAAACTTCAATTACAATCAAAGTACCTTTTTGATAAAAGGACTAGTACAAGAAAATTCTAGATTGGTGAAATGGTGCTATAGTGGAATGCAAGAGATCAAGACAAAGGCAAGCATAACAAATTTGAATCATTGTAGATAGGCCCTCTGATCATTTTTTATGTTAATGGAAAAGATTCCTATTTCCTTCAAAGATTGAAAGGTGAGTTATAGGAACTGCCAGTGCATGGACAATTTCTGAAACAATATTTCTCATAATTTTTTCCATGCACAGTAGTTTAGGTTTGCTTTTGTTTGTTCTGCTTTTTTGTAGTTTTCTTTTGTTAGGGTTTTGTTGGTCTGTGTTCCAGAGTTTTTGCAACGTTCTTGTGTTGGTCTTGCATCCAACCATCCCCAGTCAGAGCCTCTCTTATCACTATTTTAAATGTGATGGAAATCTTGCCTTTTAGCTATTGGAGTCTATCAAAATTCAGAAATTTGATCTTTGTCTGCGAGTTTATGGTTCTAAGGGTTTAGGGTTTTTGGCATTTCAAAACCATTTGAAAAAATAAACCTTTGTGTTGCTTTTTCTCCAAATCTTCTATTGGCCCATTACTTTTTTTCCACTTAAGTGGAAGGGTCACCGCATCGTTGAAAGGGGGGCCACTTTATGTTTTAGGCTTAGGTGGGTTCCTTTATTTTTGAAATTTTTTGCATTTTTCCTAAGTCCTATGTCTTTTCCTATGTATGTGTCGGGTCCTTAAAGATTGAGCAAGTTCCTGTTAGATCTAATGATGGTCACTATACCATGACATAAAGTTGCCTGATGGATATTTGTTGCAACATGGGGACCATGTGGTGGGGCCCGTGAGAAGAGAACCACTCAGGCAAGGTAAAAGTTGAGCAAGTCCAAGGAAAATTGGACGATCAATTCAATATTATTGATAGTTGTCGTGATACCGTGATCGAAAGTTGCACGATGTTTTTTCTTTGCGTATCAGCGACTAAGTGGAACCAAAGCCTAAGGTGGGTCTGACAGTGTTGACGTGGCGGGTGAGTTGGTGAACAGGTGGATCTGCTAGCCGAAGCCTAAGGTGACACGTGGCGGAGAAGAGGGTATAAAACTAAGGTTAAAAGGTAGGTCCAGCTCAAAGCGAGGTGGCGGAGCAAAGGGTATAAAACCAAGTTTAAAAGGTGGGTTCAGCTCAAAGTGAGGTGGCGGACAGGTGGCTCCCAAATAAATGGATACTAGGACTACTTAGAAAGTGATCACAACATTTTTGTAGCAAAACTCTGGCAGAATTAATACAGACCATTTTCTAAGCAATTTTTGAGTCAGATATGCTGTACTTGTAATCTTTAGATAGAGAAATAAAATATACAGTCTAGAGAATTTGAATTCATACTTGTATTGTCTCTATGTCATTGTATTGATTTTCATTCCATTTAAGTAATCAAGGATTGTTTATTTGAATTATTTTCTAGGCATTTAATGAAGTTGTTTTAAGTCTTTTCTCAAGGAGGAAATATAAATGTACTTTGAAAAAAGTCATTGATATCAGTATTTTGGTGTGGATTTGATAATGAAGTCTGGTGCAGATTAGGACTTTGTATATGTCAGGCATATACAAAGTTGACAGATCACTAACTTGTGACTTGTGTACAAGTTTCTTTTGTCTGGTTGCAATCTATTGTAGATGACTCTATTTCTTGGATAAGGCATTGGTTTACCTGTTGGTTTTTGTTGCATTTTGTAGTCCTTTTCAAAAGTCAAATCAACTTTCCATTTATGTTTAGTTGTACCAGTCAGTAAGGAAAGTTTATAGGAATTTAACTGGTTTTCTATAAACCTTTTACTATTTTTTTAAGAAAATAGTCATAAAAGGGTCCACCCACCCAAGATTTTTTAAAGGCTTAAAGTGTAAAGGTTTCCTAATTTGGAACCTCATCTTGTTGTCTTTATTTCAAACTTTTGTTGTTCTCTTCCATTTCAGCACAAAGGCAGTAACTTTCACTTTTAAAAGAGGGGGAACAAAAGTTTTCAAAATGGAGAACAATATGTTCTAAGAGAGGTTCAAATCTAAAACCTAACACAATGTATTCCTTTCCATAGGTCCTATTTTGATTGGTAACACCACAGTTCCTTTAGAAGAATGTCCCACTTCATCATAAGCCTTAATGGTTATTTTCTTCTTTGGATCCTTTGCATTTTCTGAATATCCCAAATCTTTTATCAAACTTAATGCACAAATGTTTAAGCCAGCTCCACCATCTATGAGTACTTGTTTGACACGTTTTTTATTAATGGTGACTTCAACATGTAAGGGAGAATTGTGAGGATGTTGTAAAGACATGTCATCATTTTCAAAAAATGATAAGCAATGAGGGGCTATAAGGTGTCCCACAATGTTTTGGAACTCATCTATATCCAAGTCTTTTGAAACTGTTGTTTCAACTAAATCTTTTTCCAAAATTTCCTTATACATAGGTGAAACTTTGAGAAGTTCCAAGATTGATATTTGAGCGGGTATTATTTGTAATTGCTCTACTGAATTGTATTGTTGTGAAGTGGATGTTGGGTCTTTTGTTATACCTAGAAAGATAACCTTTGCTTTGCTTCTCATAATAACATTGATTGGTTTTGAAGGTGTATTATCTTTAACAATGATAACATTTACCACATCATCATATGTATAAGTGTAGTTAAATTTGTCTTTTCCTTTGTCATCTTTTAATTGGGATGGTTCACCTTTGTCATAATTCAAAAGTGGAGTTTTGAAAGCTAGGTGTGATTCATTTGTCTTGTGGCTATCCACTGTGATAGTTCCATTATCGATTAGATCTTGGATAAGATGTTTCAATTTTTGAATATCATTTGTTTGGTGTCCTTTGTTTTGATGGTAATTACAAAAATGATTGTCATTCCACTAATTTGGCTTGTCTTGTGGTTCATAGCTTCTTGCTTCTGGTAACATAATTAGTTTGTTGGCAAGAAGAGTTTTTAATGTTGATTCCAATGGTTCTCCAATGTTTGTGAATTTCCTCCGAGGATTGGAGAAGAAGGACTTGGTCTTATTGTTTTCTTGATTGTTATTGTTTGGGATTTGACTTGATAGATTAAAAATTGGTTGTTGTTGTTTTGTAGCACTATTATCGTCATTTCCTCCACTGCTGACATTCCTATTCTTTGACCAGAACTTGGGTTTGTCATTGTTGCCATTGTTATTGTTATTGTTGTTGTTGTAAGAATCATTGCAAAGTTTTAGCTCTCCTTTCTTTACCATCACATTCTCTATTTTCAAACCATTCTCAATCATCTTGGCAAAGGAGGGAGGACATTGCATTCTTAGTCGATAACTCATTTCAGTGATAAGATTATCAATGAATATGTCAATTTTTTCTTGATCAGACACATCTCTTGAATACCTATTAAACATGTGTTTCCATCATTGTAAGAAGATCATAAAAGATTCACCATTCTTTTGTTTAACATTGCATAAATCCAGCATTGTTATCTCATTCTCTATATTGTAGGAGTATTGTGAAATAAATCTATTTATGAGTTCTTCAAAAGATTTGATTTCGGATGGTAACCTTGAAAACCACTTCATTGATTGTCCATTTAAAATCCTAGGAAAAAGATGCATCAAGTAAGTTTCATCATGGGAAAACTCCATACTCATAGTACAAAACTCCCTAATGTGATCCTGAGGATCGGATTTTCCATCGTATTTGTCATATTTAGGGATCTCACAATGTTATGGAAATGGTACCATATTCAAATTTTTATCGAAAGGATATGGGAAGATATCTTCCAATGAATACTAGAAGGATTTTGGCAACTAGTACAAGTGATTTTTTTGTAAGGGCTTTTGATCATGTGGCCATACATGCGACACTTTCAACTTTGTAAATATAGAAGGTTCCCAGCCTATAGAGGTTATGCTCCATAGGGTTTATGGGGAAACATAGTGTCAATTTGAACTTATCAGCACATGTTGTTCGGCACTTTCATCACAAACACGATTTATTTCGAGTGGATTTGAAGGACTCGGTATTAGCTCATTTCCACTTTGGGTCATTCCCCTCTCACTGGCCCCCTCAAGGTAGCTCGGGAAGGCAGACCCTCTAAAGGTTATACATAAAAGAAAGTAGGTCTGGTTTTCTAATCATCGTATGATGGTGAGAGCATACTTACCTACTACTTCATCAAGCATAGAAAACACAAGTTTATTTTAACCATTTAAAGTCTATGTGCAACTATTTTAAATAAGTCACTCAAAATGCAAGTTACATGCTATCAATTTATCCCCGTAGTTAAACTAAATACGCAAGACATGATGTGTTACTTTCCAATATAGAGCTCTTAATTATCTAAGTGAGGAAATGCATAAAATTTGCTTTAAACACAATCCTACACATGCATGTCAGTAGTTTGAAAAATTTAAGCTCTTGGACATTCGGACCTGGAAAGAAATTCTGTCAGTTGCAAATAAAAGTGTTCTTCTAACAAATGTGCTATCTTTCACCTCAAAAGCGCTAACCTGCACTACAAAAGCGCTTCTCTGTGGAGTAAGAAGCGAGAATTATCTAATAGAAGTGTTAACCAAACTGACAAATGCGCTAACCTATAGGACAAAAATGCTAACCTAAAGGACAAAAGTGCTAACCTGAAGATTAAATGTGTGGATTCTCGGACAAAAGTGTTAACCTACATGACAGATGCACTAACCTGAAGGACAAATGCACTAACCTATCAAACAAAAGTGCTGTCAGAATTTACACATGCGTGAATCTGTATTACAAATGGGTTAAATTTTCTTTTGTGAGAATAAGACAGGGTATTAGAAAGATGAGTTCGAGGCCTAAGCCCCAAGGTGGGCACCAAAATGTGTCAACTTGAATTTCATCATCAAAATGCTACCTGCAATAAGTTAGTTTCACAAAATACAAAGGAAATGCTATAGGAAATCCAAATTCAACCAATGAAACTACATGAAATACATATTAAAATAAAACATTATTTTTACCTTCATGATTTAGGTCTCATTGTGTCCTAACTCCACTGTTCCTGGTTGCAAATGGTGTGCTCTCAAACAAGTACTGATGGATTCCAAGATGGCATATGAGGAATGGACTGATAACTAGTAGTTAATTGATACTGTGATTATGCTAAAATGATTATGCTATATGATTATGCTATATGATTATGCTATTTTATTTAAGATTAAAACTCATGGATGCATAAGTTTTACTAATGATTGGCTTCCAGATTCACTTGAATTCTAACTCTCTCTCAACTCAAACTCCTGATCTTATAGACTTTGAGAGGATAAGATGATGTGGCTCAAATCAATGGTCATGATCAAATTTGCACATTTGGATGGTTGTGAGCAAAGGTGAAGGTTGAGAGAAAGCGGGAGGGAGAAGATAAGTGTCACTCATCTCACCTTGACTGGGTTGCTGACTGAGGGAATTTAGGGATGGTTGGAGAAGATTTAGGAATGAGAGGACAAGTGGACTCAAGTCCTTCCTAATATGTAGGGATGTTGGAGAGAATATAGGAGGTTATATAAAATGTGTATGTACACAATATTTCATTAAATTTGGAAGTTGAAGATAAGTGGCTAATAAATGTTTTATTTATTTTATTTTTGTTTGAATTAATTTAGCCACATGATGGATGAGTTGGCAAAGGAAAGATGAAGTGGAGATGGATGGTGAGTTGGAAATGAAATTAAATAATTTAGGAAATCATTTAATATTTTGAGACTATAGGATAGAAGAATAATCATTAGATATTAGATATTTGAATGATTGGAGGAGATAATTAAATATTTAGATATTCAACTAATTTGATCAGAAGAATAATTAAATATTGGATATTTAATTAATTGGAGGAATAGAATAGATGAATTAATTAATAAAATATTTTAATTAAATTAATTAATAGAAAGACATGAAATGAATTAAATAAATTAATCTTTTCAAATTAACTATTTAATTGCTCATAGCCATTTTTATGTGTATACAATAACCATAAAAAACAACATCAACAACACTTTTCGGGCTCGAACACTTCTAGAACAAACAATGAACACCTGCACCACCAACATAGAAACATATCTCCGAACCACAAACATTATGAACCAATGTCATTTTGGAACAATTTTGACATCAATGACAACCACATCAATAGATAATTAGAACTATCCCCCCTTTTGTCATTGATGGAAACACCTGACAACACTTAACCATACTCAAATACTATTCAATATCTCTCCAAATTGAATTTGCACAAATTCCTGTTGGCAATTTGGAGGAATTAATTATGTGTTCCAATGATGTTTGTCATTGATGTCAACACTACTTGCTTTGGTTGTTTACCAGTATTTGGTTGGTCCTAGTAGGGTGATTGGTTTCTGGTTGGTAAGATCATGTTGATCCAGTATACTCTGGTATGCTTTGGCTTATGGAATAGGCTTAGATCTGCTATTTATGCTACTCAAATATATGTTTAGTTAGTTGGTATTGATTTGGTGATCGGATGCTATCTTATATTTTTGTAAGCCTAGTTTATTGATCTAGTGAGGGTTTCAACGACAGAGCTTTGTTAAAGATAATTTGATATTATGCATAAGTGGCATTGGTGTGGCTTCTAGAAGGGATTCAGGATGCTGATGGTTATCATGTTCCTGTTCCACTTGTTTGTGGTGTTTCATTTGATTTATGGCAACCTATTATAAGTCCGGTGGTTATTTTGCTAGGTTATGGACCAATTTATGTAACATGTGGGTTTATGATCTCGATGTGTTACGAGTTGAATTCATTGATTGGATTATGTTGTTTTGGTCTTAGGCTGACTTGGTTGATCATTAGATTGTGGGTTTAAGTTAGGAATTTATTGTATTATCTTTTAGGTGGCCAACCTAATTGTTTAGGTCTTGGGTTGGTATAAATATGATATAAGATCTCTTTGTACATCAATGAGATAATGCAAGGTATGCAAGCGAACAATGTTGTAATCATATGCAGAGGTTTTGGCTAATCATAGGTGATCGAATTGAGTTTATGGAAGATGTTTAAGGACTTTGGTATTGAGTTTATACAAAACTATACTCATGCATGGGAGATACTATACTTGCAGTTCAATTTTCGTTTTGGATTGTTGTCTGATGTTTTTTGTAGTCAGTGAGACTCCTTTTGTGACGAGCAATGTGCTCTAGGCTGTTGACCTTCCTGCATGTGCAGGCCCCTTATTGTAATATTTATTCATCTGATCAATGGATAGATATGTGGGTCTCTAATCCCACCATGGTTTTTCCTCTTTGAGGTTTTCCACATATAAATCTATGGCGTTATGGTGTTCATCTGTGTGGTTGCATTATTGCTTATCATTATATGCTTTTATGTTTAACGGTTTTCGAGTTGTTGTATTAATAAGGTTAAATTTCTCCATTCTAGTAAAACATTAATTCACCCCCCCTCTCAGTGTTCTTGGATCCTAACAATTGGTATTAGATCTTGGTGCCTTGAAGTAAGTCTAACAACTTGAGGAAGATCCTATATCCAGAATCTATGGAGATAAGTTTAAGGAAGGAACTTCATATAGCACTTGAAGACTATGATGTTGAAAGATTAAGGAACATGAATTTGCAAGATGAGTTGATATCTACGAAGGAATTCATTTTTACTCTACAGGATAGGTTGTCATCTACCCAAGCTAAAAGGAAGGAACTTTTATAAAATCAGGATGATGAAGAGAAGGATAGTTTTATGGAACAATGTAAGAAGTTGAGTCTGGAGAATATTGTCATGAAGAATGAAATGCAAACCCTAAATATGAGGATGTCCAAGAATATTGAAGACCAAAAGAAGAATGAAGAAAATCTTCCTATATCTCTGAAAGACGGATCTGAGGAATGCATTAGGTTGGTTCATGAGAATGATGTGTTGAGAAATGAATTGGTGCAATCACATAACAATGAGCAAGAATTGGAAAGAATGGTAATAATCCTAAGAGATGATTTGACTATTGAAAATGAATACAAAGATAAGTTCAAGGTTAGTTTTGCTAAGCTTGATGAATTATTGAAGGATCAAAGGGACACTGGAGACACTAGAGGTCTTGGATTTGAGAATGGAGAAAGATTTGGTACTGCAAATGAAGATCAGACATCTGGTCAGAAGGTCAACCGAAATCAGAGGTCAGTGGTAAGACAACCCAATGCACATAAATTTAATGGTAGATTCTTTGTTTACAATAACTTTGGTCATATGGCTAGGCAATGTATAAATAGAGAAAATTAGAACTATAATTCTACTCCTGGTCAATGTTCCAAATGCAATAAGTATGGTCATAGGACAAAAGATTGTAGAATGAATGTGAAATGTCATGCATGTGGAAAGTTTGGATATATGGCCAATAAATGCAGGTCAAGGAATGGTCAAGGTTACAGTAAGGTAATTCAAAAGAATAATGTCACTTGTTTTGCATGCAACAAAGTAGCACATATTGATAAATTTTATAGAAACAAGAACCTACCAATAGGAAGTGATAAATATAATGAGAAGGGAAAGTAGAAGGTTGATGACACTCAGAGGGAGCATGAGAAGAAGTGGGTTATGAAGACTGAGGCTCAACTGGAAGAATCAATTGCCCCATATGTTCATTTGGTTGAAGGATATATCCATGTTACTCAACCGGTAGATAAGAATGTTCCTGCACCGGTAGGAAACTCATTCGATAACTAAGGCATTTGCCTTAGGGGGAGGCATATTGATGAAAGATCTTGTATTACCCCTGGTAGTGGTTTGAAAGCCTATTTCAGATCTTTGGAAGTTAGTTTAAATTCTAACCGCAAAGATTTGTTGGATCTCAGATCTTTGACCTTGGAGCTAGTTTGTTTTACCGGTAA
This sequence comes from Cryptomeria japonica, assembly GCF_030272615.1. Classification (NCBI taxonomy): domain Eukaryota; kingdom Viridiplantae; phylum Streptophyta; class Pinopsida; order Cupressales; family Cupressaceae; genus Cryptomeria; species Cryptomeria japonica. The sequence goes on along the minus strand of NC_081414.1, from coordinate 368,525,092 downwards.
GTCACTTTATGAGTTATGGTTTGGTCATACATCTATAGTTAAATACTTCAGAATATTTGGTATCAAATGCTATATCAAGAGAGATAATTTCATTGGAAGTTTGATCCCAATGTGATGAAGGACTATTTCTTCGTTATTCTAATGAAAACAAAGAATATAGATTTTATAACAAAAGATTGCAGAGAATTATGGAGAGCACTAATGTCAAGGTGGATGAGCAAAATAGAGGTCAAATCGGACTGAGAATTAATAGTGGAAATGGTCTTAACTTAACTGGTAACACCTTTATCAGAACAGAATGCTGAACCAGTTACTTCGAAAGTATCAAAAAATTCAATAGTAACTGAAGATCAAGGAAGAGGAATAGAAAGTTAGAAGACTCCTAGGTATGTAAGGCTAAATCATTTAGAAGATCAGATAGTTGGACAAGAAGAAGGTTGGGAGCTAATGAGGTATGCTTAATTTCTTTAATTATACCGACATCAATTATTGAAGCTTGTCAGGATGAATGGTGGATGAAAAATTTGGAAGAGGAATTGGATAAATTATAAAAGGACAACACATGGACTCAGACGTTATTGGAAATAGGATGGACTCAGATGTTATTGGAAATAGGCTTGATTGATTTGCAATGAATATTCTTAGAAAGAATGAATTAATTATGTTGAATCCTTGCTCCAGTAGCTAGGTTTTTTTAGATATTTTCAAGGATTTTATGGTATGGTTTTTGTTTTATGATGACTTTACACTTTGAGAATTTTCACATGTGGATTGGGCTAGAGATATAGGTAACCGGATAGGCTCATCCGGTGAAGCTTTCTTTCTTCTAAAGAAACTTATTTCATGGATTAGAAGGAGCACTTATGTACTTCTTTATCTATTGCTTGAGTATGTTGTTGCTCCTACTAACTATACACAAGCTCTATGGATGAAGCATATGTTGAAGGATATAAAGCTGGGTTGTAATGTGCCGATAGTTATTCATTGTAATAACTCTGCTGCTATTGACATATCAAAGAATCCGATATTTCTATCAAGAATAATTTTCTAAAGGAGTAGGTGGAAGCAAATGAAGTTAAATTGGTTTGAGGAATCATTTGAGCATTTGAGAGGCAGGTTGAGGTTTTCTGCCCCTCTGATAGAGAACTAATAGATGCTATTTGGTATCAGTCTGGTATGAATTATCACAGCTACCATTCATTCTAGATTATTGTGATGGTGCTACTATTCGAAGGGAGTAGTTAGCCATATGGTTTAGAGGATTTATGATTTTTCTTTGATGTTTATGTTAGATTTCAGGCATTGATGTCAAAGGGGGAGAGATATGCATGTGAAATAATTAAGGAGTTATATACATTACAGGGATAGATATTTATGTGATAAATAGAGCTTAAAAAAGATATCAGTCTAAGGGGGAGATAATTGGAACAAGGAGGAGGAACACAATTTCAGATTGTTCGTCTCCCATTGGGGGATTTTGGTTCAGGTCTATGGATGGTTAATTAATAAAGAGATATTTGGTTCAAAACCTCATTGTCATATCATTTTGTGGGAGATTGTTGGTTGTCTTCCACTGAGAGAGTCTTGTCTGGCATTTCTTGGCACTTGGATGTTTTTCACATCTAGTGTTACCATCAATGCCAAAGGGGGACATTGTTGGCAATTTGGAGGAATTGATTATGTATTGCAATGATGTTTGTCATTGATGTCAAAATTATATGCTTTGGTTGTTTACAAATATCTGGTTGCTCCTGGTAGGATGATTGGTTTTTGGTTGGTAAGATCATGTTGATCCGGTATACTCCAGTATGCTTTGGCTTATGGAATAGACTTAGATCTATTATTCATGATACTCACATATAGGTTCAATTCATTGATATTGATTTGGTGATTGGATGCCATCTTATATGCTGGTAAGCCTAGTTTATTGATCCAGTGAGGGTTTCACTGATAGAGCTTTGTTAAAGATCTTTTGATATTATGCATAAGTGGTGTTGGTGTGACTTCTAGAAGGGATTCAGGATGTTGATGGTTATCATGTTTATTTTCCAGTTGTTTTTGTTGTTTCATTTGGCTTATGGCGACCTATTATAGGTCCAATGGTTATTTTGCTAGGTTATCGACCGGTTTATGTAACGTGTGGGTTGATGCTCCCAATGCGTTACCAGTTGGATTCATTGATTAGATTATGTTATTTCATTCTTAGGCCAACTTAGTTGATCATTAGATTGCGGGTTTAAGTTAAGAATTTATTGTATTATCTTCTAGGTGGCCAACATAACTGTTTAGGTCTCGGATTGGTATAAATATGATGTAAGATCTCTTTGTAGATCAATGAGATAATGCAAGTTATGCAAGTGAACAATGTTGTAATCATATGCAAAGGTTTTGGTCAATCATAGGTGATCAAATTAGGTTTATGGAGGAGGTTTAAGGCCTTTGGTATTGGGCTTAACCAGAATTGTACTCAGGCATGGGAGATGTTATACTTGTAGTTAAATCTTCATTTTGGATTGTTGTCTGATGTTTTTTGTAGTCAGTGAGACTCCTTTTGTGATGAGTAGTGTGATCTAGGTTGTTGGCCTTCCTACATGTTCAAGCCCCTTATTAAAATATTTATTCATCTAATCAATGGATAGATATTGTGGGTCTCCAATCCCACCATGGTTTTTCCTCTTTTAAGTTTTCCACATATAAATCTATGTTGTGTTTCATTATTGATTATTATTATTTGATTTTATGTTTACTGGTTGCCAAGTTGTTGTATTAATAAGGTTAAATTTCTCCATTCTGGTAGAATATTGATTCACCCCCCCTCTCAGTGTTCTTGGATCCCAACAATTCTCCCCATATTAGAATCTACTACACAGTCTTTTCTCAATCTCTCCCCTTTTCCAAAACTTACTTAATCTCTTCTCCAAAGATCAAAATTTCTCAATCTCTCCCACTTTTTCCATTAAGGACAAAGGTCATAGCAACATTGCACACACCACTGCTCCTCCCAAGAGAAGCCACAACAATCTAGGACATAAAATAGTCATGAATGCTCCCCCTAGATATATGCATCCCCATAATTCACCTAGCTAAAAGGAGAGGTAGTAACCCCTAGCTTCTCCTAAAGAGACACAAATGTATCCTTTGCATTGCCTTCATGAAAAGATCTACAACCCGCTCTTTCATAGAAATGTATTCCGGCCTAACTTTCTTCTCAGCAACTTTCTCACTTAAGTAGTGACATCTATTTGAAATATTCTTTTTTATTGAATGCATAACTAGATTCTTTGAAATGATTATTGCACTTATATTGTCACACATAATAGGAATTTATTCATCATATGTTACCTTGATATCCTTAAGAGTCTCTCTTATTCACATTACCTGAGTACAACAAGATATTGTTGTAATAAATTCTACTTCAGTAGTAGCTAGGGAAAGTAAATATTGTTTCTTACTAAACTAGGAGACCAATATACCCCTTTAAAATAATGCACCACCACTAGTACTCTTTAGGTCATAAATATTTTTGGCCCAATCTACATCAATATAGGCTTTCAACATAAAATATCCACCCTTTTTGTACCAAATTCCATAATCCACAGTGGCTTTTGAATATCTAAAAAATTCTCTTTATAGCTTGCTCGTGCGTCACCTTCATATTTTCCTAAAATCTAGCTACCAAACAAATAGCCTACATGATATCTAGTCTAGACACAGTCAAATAAAACAATCCACCAATCATCAATCTATACTTCTTATTGTGATATTTTGCCACGATCAAGAGCTAAATGAAAAGTAAAAAATAGAGAGACAAGATATAGGACAAGAATAAACTGTATTCTCATCAATAGATAAATGATCAATAGATCAATAGTTGTTACATACAATAAATATGAGCCTTCTTATATAGTCAAGGCTATATGAATCTGTGAGCACAAAAACATGACATGTGGCTCAATAAGAAACAAGGGTAGGTAGGAAATAGGTGTGGTAGGTAGGAGAAACAATATAATATTCCACATGAGGTGGATCACCCACCGAAGGTGGAATTATCACTCCACAATAAGTGGATATGATGGAGTAATAACAAGATCACATCATAAAAGGTGGAAATTATCCTACACACACTATCCCAATGTGGCACAAACACCCAAGTGTCTCATACCCAAGCTACTATGAAATGCATTTCCTAAGTAAACTTAAGTAAGGTGTAATAATATCCAAGATGAATAATTATTTACACCAACACTTATGTTAAACCTCTGGAGACTCATCATCTTTGTTGATCTTGCATCCAATGGTTAAAGCAATTGTAACCGGTTTGCAATCATCAAAAGAAAAATTCTTCAACATTTCCTTCAAATACTTTCTCTAAGAGAGAAAATTTTCATTTTCTGATTGAATAACTTGCAACCCAAGAAAGAAAGATAACTCACCAATCATTGAAATTTAAAATTCTTTCTGCATTTGTTTACTAAATTCTTTACATTAACTATCATCTCCTCCAAATATAATGTCATCAACATAAACTATAACAATTAACAACTTGTCTCTATCAATCTTGAATTAAAGATTATTATCTGTTGTACCTTTCCTAAAATTTTGTTGAATGAGATACCTGTGTAGTCTTGCATACTAGGCCCTTGGTGTGTGTTTAAGACCATACAAGGATTTCTACAATCTAACCATCAATCTTGAAATAAAGATTATTATCTGTTGTCCCTTTCCTAAAATTTTGTTGAATTGGATACCCGTGCAATCTTGCATACGAGGCCCTTGGTGTGTGTTTAAGACCAAACAAGTCTTTCTTCAATCTAAAATAATCTAGTTGATAAATGTAGACTTCTTATTCTAGATCTCCATTTATAAATGTTGATCTGACATCCATCTAATAAAATTTCATTTTCTTCTAAGCAGAAAATTCATGAAATGCATTAAATATATGAATAGCTTCCATCCTTGCTAGCAGAGCAAAAGTTTCTTCAAATTTTATGCCCTGCACCTGAGAATATCTTTTGTGTACCAATCTTTCTTTATTCCTTGTCACACGTGCTTGCTTATTAAAATTAATCCTAAATACCCACTTAGTTCCTATTATATTTGTGTCCACCGATCTAAGTACTAGCTCCCAAATCTTGTTATTTTGGATCTGATTTAATTCTTCTTCCATTTCTTTTACCCAACTCTTGTCTTTACATTCTTCCTCATAAGTATATGGCATTGTCTTAGATATAAAACAGTAATTGTCTTGTTCTTGAGCTTTTGTAATCTTCCTTCTTGTTTGAAAACCTTTTGTCTTCTCTCCAATTATCTAGTTTTTCAGAATGATACTTCTGAACATACTTAGCAGGAACTTTCAATGAATTCTCCTCCTCTTTTTGTACTTCATCATTTGTTTCCTTATCTTTGATTTCTTCTAGATTACTTGTCTTTTTAGGAACAACTGGAACAATTTCAACCTTTTGTTCTACCAAGTACTTATTCTCCTTTCTATCCTTGATATAGTATACATTTCCAATTGAGCTAACTCCTTCTATACCCCTTTACCATATTTCTCATTTCTAATCACATATCCAGTGCTACTAAACAACACTTCATATCCTTTTCTACATATTTGTTTGACACTTAACAAACTATGTCTTAATCCTTCAACATAATAAACATCATTGGTTTGTGCTTACCATCAATTTAAATTGTAGACACATAAAAAAAAAATCTTAATTAATCTGAACTTTTTCCACAAATTAGGTGGATCCATATTATATAATGTTCTTATTTTATTATATACTGCAATATCTGGATCAACCCGAATCATCAAGATTGACATCAATAACAACCAATCAATTATTTCTAACACATATCATAATGTTCCCCCTCCTTATTCTCAACCTCTAGCTAACTACAATAACATTAATCCCCCATCACAATCCAATATGTCCAATTCCAATCCATCCACTGAAGCCACTATCAATAACCTAGCTCAAAGTGCTTCATCATTACAATAAGAATTGACTTCTTTAATACAATCCAAATTTAACTTTCCCATTTATGATGTAGCAATCCCACTATCCGATGAGATTGTCCATGTGGTAGCTCCTATGAATGTGTAAATCCCTCAATTAGAGTTATATAATGGAAAATGTGACCCCTTGAGTCATGTGCAGACATTGAAAACTTTATGTAGTGATTTCTCTCATAATCAAAGACTCATGGAAAAATTATTTTCCCAAACCTTTATAGATAAATATTTGCAATGATATTGTTCTTTGCCTCCTTATTCCATCACTTTTCAAGAATTGGCTAATGCCTTCATTTAACAATCTTAAAATAAAATTGTCCCTAATATTACTTTGACTAATTTGTTTCATTGTAAGAAAGGAGTTAAAGAAAAATTGATTGATTTTATTGGTAGATATAAACATTTGCATTCACAAATTTCTTATCATGTGCCTCATCATGATGTTCAAAGAATTTTCATTACTAATTTGCAAAAGGATATTATAGATAAGCTTTATTTTTTGAATTTACCTCTTTCATGTAATTATGTGCAATGCTTCAAAACTATCAAATTCAAGTGAGCCAATTTAAATCATCTCTTCAATGGATCCGATTGATAAGAATGAGAGCACTCAACAATCATTTCCAAAATTCAAAAAGAACAACAAAATTTTCATCAAGATAAATGATAACTCTTGTAATTAAAACTAACAACAACAACACACAAATGGCAGCCAAAACACTAGGTGTGGCCCCTTTATCCAAATACTTTCAAAAATAATTAACTCCTCTTTATGAGGCTTTGCATAGTATAATGTTGAGGTTGATTAATGCTAATGTATTGCAACTTTCTCCAATTAAACCTATAGATACTTATAAGTGTCTAGCACCTTTCTTTGACTACAAAGCCTTTTGCCAATATAATCGTCAAGTAGGTCATGATATTAAGAAGTTTTACCAGCTAAGGTATAAGATTCAAAACCTCATTGATAGAAATATTATATTTATAGATGATGTGAATGATAAAGGAAACAATTTTTTAGCATCTTGTAATCAAAATATTCACCAGTCCAATGTTGTTGAGTCTAAGCCACTTGCATTTTTTCCTAGTGAATTTAGTGTAGAATCTAATAATGTTGTTAACCTCATTAAAAAACCTAAACCTAAACCAGGATTACGTATCACCATTGATCCTAGTGATACTATTTTTGTGCCTGATGAATCATTATACATAACTACGAATATTAAAGACAAAATCTCATGAGAATTTCTCATTCATCCAGTATGAATGGGGAATATTATTACTGAAAATTATATTTTTACTCAACAATTGTATCAAGTTGCGTATGATAAATATAATGTTATGAACAAGGTGTATGATGCTTTTTATTTCCCTACTATTTGTTCAATTACTCTTCCTATCCAGGTTGGTACTAAGTGCTTCGATGTTATGTTTTCTATTATTCCTACATTGAATCAATTTCATGTGAAGTTGGGACATCCTTGGATATCTTTCATTAAACCTATTCCTTCTACAATCCATAAATGTTTGAAGTTCCATCACAAAGGGAGATTGTCATGATTAATCATAACCTTTACCAACCCATAACAAAGAGTAGAAATTTCACCCTTCATTACTTTTGGCCTAAACAACTTGAACTTTTAAAGACTCAAAATGATAATTTTAATATCTTATCAAAAATGGTAAAATGAGATGATATAATCTTTATGCAAACCTAAAGACCCTTCACCCATGGATATTCCTCCTCATTTTAGACCTAGACTTCTTCCTATACCTTCTATTCCTCCTCTATATGTTTTGGTCCCACCTCCTACATCTTATAAAGGAAAATGTCTAGAATCATATATCTCTCAACATAATGTGGTTTCTTATGTTCCCCCCCTACAAGGGAAGACAATGTTGACCACCCAAAAAGATTGAGAGGGGGGTGAATAAGCCCATAACTTCAAAAACATTTATTAACCAAGTAATTTGATATCAACACTTTAATAATCAACACATCAAATAGAAACACACAAACACATGAACACGACATTTACATGGAAAACCCAAATAGGGAAAAAACATGTTGAGAATTTAACTCACAGTATGAATAACAATGTTTACAACAGTTTATGCTTGCAACCAAGGGGCACCAACACCTGAAGGACTTGCAGAACTAAGGTGCACTACCTTAGGCAAGATACAAAAATAATTGTATATTTGAAGAACACTTCTTCAGGTCAAAATCCAAACTATTACTGAAGGACTCACTATCAATCAACAATGAATGCAATAGCTAAATTAAAATTGAGAAGGATTCTCCTAATCATTAAATTGTCCTTGAACAATAATCAAGCAACCAATAAATTTGGAAAACATCTCTAATCTCCATTATCACAATGCTCTATCTGGAAAAATATAGCAGCTTCAAATCTCTTCTGAAACTAACTTTCACGTCACCATCTAAGTACTTAGATCATGTGTGGATCAATTCATTGATTCAAATGCAACTTCCAATAACATTAGGCTTACAAGAAGGCAACTGTGTTATTATAGAAATACATCCATATGCATCAATCTAGAAGCAAACATCAGATTCAAATTACAATCTACTATTTTATATCCTGAATACCATATCTGCAATGATCAAATACATCATTATATAGCATCCGAGAACATCTAGGTCAACCAGGAAAAGTCTCATTCCCCAAATAAAGGAAAATGAAATGTGTAGATAGGCTGGGCCAAAGATGAGATGAAAATCCTCTAGAGAAGAATCACCATGAAGCATAGACCAACAAGAGGGTCAGTCATCCATCAAAGATCATCCCACACATGATAAGTCAGCTCCACAAATCAAGGAATTGCTCCACAAGATCTGGAAACACCAACTAGCCATTAAGCTCAAGCATCTGGGGCAAATGAAAAATTGCAAGCCAATCCAGAAGTGATAACTTTCTGAAAAGAGATCCAAATGAAACGCGGATCCTGAACAAGAATGAAGTTCAAATATAGCTCTACAAGAGAAATGATAAATGCCAAGGTATGCAGTAACTCTTAGAAACAAAACTGGTGAAAAGAATAAAGAAACTGAAAGGAAATATTTTTTGGGTGATGCAAGATTGCCAAGAACCAGGGATGCTCCTGCATCACAAGAAAAACTTCACAAGGAGGTATAATCACTCAATTTTCAGTCATAATTCAGCATCTCCCTCAAAAGGAGAACCTTTCCTTTCAGTCATTTCAATTACATTTATCTCAATTTCATTGTTAATTCTAAAGCTGGGGTTTGACCTAAGGCAAGCCCCTATTTCCAACCTATTTCCCTTTCTTTGTGTGTGCAAGAAATAGATGCACAAATGTACTTCTGAGAATAAGCTTCAGACACAAAGACGAAACAACCCTTTTGGGTGTTCAAAAAATTTGAAGGACTATGTTGCCACATCACGATCCCTACTTTTTTGAGGCATTTTTGTAGGGTAGATCTAAATCGGCTTATATTACTCAGATCTAGGTGCACAACAAAATCTTGAACTTGTAGCTCATTATTTTCTCAGTTTTGTCTCCAATTTTAGCACTTTACCCTAAATCAGCATTTCGACTTACAAAAGAAGGAAAAACACATCATAATTAGTCAATCCACTTAGTCTTCAATCCTTATCTAATTTGTGAATGATATAGTGGATTCCTCCCCCCTTTTTAATGTAAAGGAATCCTCCCTCAAGCAAAAATTATTTTGTGATTTATCCTTCTATGTTGCAAATTACCAAATCAAATTTTCCCCTTTACACCAGCAATAAACCAATATGATACACATCCATATGTAATTAATGGTTAAAACATATTCTCCAATGCAAACAACACAAATTTAGATCTCTAAATTCTATGGTGAGACCCATAACACATCAAACAATCACCCATAACCCATATCCAAACCTAAGGATAAGACAAACATAGAATATCACAACTAGCAACTAACATGACTACAACACCTAGAGAACAAAAACATACTCCAGACCATAGGAAAATCATATCCATGATACCAAAACTATATCCAACAAAGATAACCATAAAAAACAACATCAACAACACTTTTTGGGCCCGAACACTTCCAGAACAAACAATGAACACCTACAACACCAACATAGCAAGATATCTCTGAACCACAAATATTCTGAACCAATGTCATTTTGAAATAATTTTGACATCAATAACAACCACATCAACACATAATTAGAACAATCCCTCCTTTTTTCATTGATGGAAACACCAGACAACACTCAACCATACTCAAATACTATTCAATATCTCTCCAAATTGAATTTGCACAAATTCCTGTTGGCAATTTGGAGGAATTAATTATGTGTTGCAATGATGTTTTTCATTGATGTCAGCACTACCTGCTTTGGTTGTTTATCGGTATCTGGTTTGTCCCGGTAGGAAGATTGGTTTCTGGTTGGTAAGATCATGTTGATCCAGTATACTCCAGTATGCTTTGGCTTATGGAATAGGCTTAGATCTGCTATTCGTGATAATCAGATATAGGTTCAGTCAGTTGGTATTGATTTGGTGATCGGATGCTAACTTATATGTTGGTAAGCCTAGTTTATTGATTCAGTAAGGGTTTCACCGACAGAGCTTTGTTAAAGATCTTTTGATATTATGCATAAGTGGTTTTGGTGCAACTTCTAGAAGGGATTCAGGATGCTGATGGTTATCATGTTCATGTTCCAGTTGTTCGTGGTGTTTCATTTGGCTTATGGTGACCTATTATAGGTCCAATGGTTATTCTGCTAGGTTATGGACCGGTTTATGTAATGTGTGGGTTGATGCTCCTGATGTATTACCAGTTGGATTCATTTATTGGATTATGTTGTTTTGGTCTTCGGCTAACTTGGTTGATCATTAGATTGCAAGTTTAAGTTATGAATCTATTGTATTATCTTTTAGGTGGCTGACCTAGTTATTTAGGTCCCGGGGTGGTATAAATATGATGTAAGATCTCTTTGTAGATCAATGAGATAATTCAAGGTATGTAAGCAAACAATGTTGTAATCATATGCAAAGGTTTTGGTGAATCATAGCTGATCAAATTGGGCTTATGGATGAGTTTTAAGGCCTCTGATATTGAGCTTAACTGGAACTATACTCAAGCATGGGAGATACTATACTTGTAATTCAATCTTCATTTTGGATTGTTGTCCAATGTTTTCTATAGTTTATGAGACTCCTTTTGTAATGAGAAGTGTGCTCTAGGTTGTTGGCCTTCCTGCATGTGCAGGCCCCTTATTGTAATATTTACTCATTTGATTAGTGGATAGATATTGTGGGTCTCCAATCCCACCATGGTTTTTCCTCTTTGAGTTTTTCCACATATATATCGATGGTGTTATTGTGCTCATCTTTGTTGTTGCATTATTGATTATTGTTAGATAATTTTATGTTTACCAGTTGCTAAGTTGTTGTATTAATAAGGTTAAATTTCTCCATTCCGGTAGAACACTGATTCACCCCCCCTCTCAGTGTTCTTGGATCCCAACAAGTCTGCCCATATTAGAGTCTACTACACTGTCTTTTCTCAATCTCTCTAATAATTACTCATTCTCTCCCCTTTGCCAAAACTTACTCAATATCTTCCCCAAAGATAAAAAATTTTTCTCAATCTCTCCCCCTTTTTCCATTAAGGACAAAGGTCATAGCAACATTGCACACACCACTACTCCTCCCAAGAGAAGCCACAACAATCTAGGACATGAAATAGTCAATAATTCTCCCCCTAGATATATGCATCCCCATAATTCACCTAGCTAAAAGGAGAGGCAGTAACCCCAAGCTTCTCCTAAAGAAACATAAATGTATTCTTTGCATTGCCTTCATAAAAATATCTACAACCTGCTCTTTCATATAAATGTATTCCAATCTAACTTCCTTCTCACCAACTTTATCCCTTAAGTAGTGATATCTATTCAAAATATTCTTTTTTATTCAATGCATAACTAAATTCTTTGAAATGATAATTACAATTATATTGTCACACATAATATGAATTTCTTCATCATATGTTACCTTGATATCCTTAAGAGTCTCTCTCATTCATGTGTGTGTGAAAAAGTGAAATAAGTCCGATAGCTACAGGCACAACACTTCAAGTAAGTCATTACATGTATGGTTAGTAAATCAATAATCAATAAATAATAAACCATAACAAAGAGACTAATTGCCTTCTAAAAGATGAGAGTATAAGATTGCTCTCAAATTTTAATAAGCAATACCAGTGACTAGACTACACCAAGAAGAAGGATTTAATCTATATGAGCATGATATTAAACTATATGGATGCAAGACGAATGAATAATTCAAGCAATAACGAATTCAAACAATAATGGATTCAAGCAATATGGATTCAAGCAATAATGAAATAAACTAAATATGGAAAAAAAGCTAAACTGAGATGCAATAATCTCAAAAAGAAAGCACAAGATCTTCAATGACTCCAGAGAAAAATAAGCATAATAATAATCTCCAAGGTGTTTCTCAAATATCTCTGGGGTGATTTGAATGAGAGCTGAAGGCTGAATGTATAGAAATTCACAAGAGAGATCAAGAAAAATCACAATTTAGAATTAATTGAAATAATTGACAAAACAGATTTAGTTAACCTTGAGATAGATTCCAATTATAGTTTAATTGAAATGCATTTAGATAAGAAGTTCAAGTTGCATTAGAAATAAGAATTAATTAATTCCATGCACTTGTGATAAAAATAGATAATTCTTTGATTTATTCAAGAAAAGAGTCTTTTAATGCAACTGAACTTCTTTTTCTCAAAAGCTTGGAGTTCTAATTTTAGAGAAAGCAATTAATAATTCCTTTTAATTGCTTTTCTGATTTCAAGTTCTCAATTTAGAAAAAGAAATAATATCTCAAGTTTGATTTCTCTCTCAATTTAGTTATTTTATTTTATTTTCAATTTAACTCTTGCTTTGTGATTAATTCCTCTATTGTAATAAATTAATTCCTTTTTTGCATGATTAAATGGCAAATTTATTAATTAATTAAATATGCTAGGATATTTAATAAATTAAATAGGATAATTGATCAAAATGATTTTCTTGGAATGATTCAATTAATTAAATAAATATTTAATTAATATTGAGTAATTCACTTGCCATGCAATATTTGATGATTAAAGAATTAATAAATGTGCTCAAGATTGATTTAATTGCCTTGGTTAGGACCTTGGTGATGTTGTTGAGATTAGGGGCCCATGGTTTAGATGACCAATTTTAGGGTATTACATTTGCCCCTCTTTGAATTAATGTGCGAGTAGTGTTGGTTTAAAGAATAGTTGATGTCTAGGAGATGCCAATTCTGAACTTGATTGATCACGAACTAGATGAAGAGTAAGGTGTTTAGCTTGATTTGAAGCGATGAAGCTGAACAGAGTTGATTAAAGTAGAACCAATCCTGAACATGATTGAACTAGGAACGATAGAGAGAAAAGATACCAAACTTGAACTTGATTGATCAAGAAGCGGATCTTATTGATCTAGACACAATGAGCGAAGATAAAATCGATCTTCAACTTGATGGATCAAGATACGATGAGCGAAGATAAATTGTCCATCTTGATTTGATGCGATGAAACTGAACAACTACTTAGATTGAGCATGTGATCAAAGATACTCTTTAAACTCTTGATTGAGTTTAAACGAATAATTAGCTTGATGTAAAGCGATGAAACTGATTAACGTTAAGAGACTAATTTAGATGAAGACAAATATCAGCTTGATTTGAAGTGATGAAACTAATATGCTGCTAGCGATTGATTCAATTCAGATGATCGAGAGATCTTAACTTGATGTGAAGCGATGAAGCTGAGATGCCCCTTAGCAATAAGAATTTGATTTTCTTTAGTTGAAAAGATGTTTTTTTTCGACTTTGAAGATGTGAGGTCATAAGGTCATGAGTATGCCCCCTCAGGAGCAAAATCGAAAGATAGCGAGGGTACAAGATTTTAGACAATTGTTAACGGTGATAATAATTTGAGCACAAATTGATTCAAAGCAATTTTTGAAAATTCAGCATTGATTGATGAGAAATTAAGCACAAAGTTGAAGCGAGAATGAGCATCTGATGAAAAAGTGCTAAGTGGTCCAGATTGTGAAATTGACTAGGAAAATGATCTCCTATTTAGATTTTGATCCTGAAAATGGAATCAGAACGGGCAAATTAGCTAAGGGTACAATTTTCATGTCCATCGGAGCAAGTTTAAAAATTAGGGTTTTGACTATATATGGGGTAAAAGTGTCATTTTCAAATCATTTTAACCCTCCCAGTTTGAAAATTTGAGATGCCTTCTATGAAGAAAAATGGTGGTTCCCACTCATATGCATCGATTCGAGTGCCATAGATGACATAATCAACCTCGAAACTATGAGCCAGCAGTAAGTGAACTATCTTAAGCCTGTTATTCATTTCAATTTTGAATTTTTTTGTTGAATATTTCAATTTTTGGCATGTTTAAGTCGGGCTTTCTCATTTTGTCATGCGAGACAGGATCCTGTCTCGTACGACAAACTAATTAAGTCTCTTTTTCATTTTATTCCATCATTTTTGTCATTCTAAGCCTACCCTTGTATCGTACGAGAACATTCAAAACAACCCCTTTTGTTACAATCTAAGGTATAAGATTCGAAACCTCATTGAGAGAAATATTATATTTATAGATAATGTGAATGATAAAGGAAACAAATTTTTAGCATCTTCTAATAAAAATATTCACCAATCCAATGTTGTCGAGTCTCATAATGTTGTGAATCTCATTGAAAAACCTAAACCTAAACCAGGATTATATATCACCATTGATCCTAGTGAGACTATTTTTGCGGCTGATGGACCATTATACATAACTACGAATATTAAAGACAAAATCTCATGAGAGTTTCTCATTCATCCAGTATGTATGGGAAATATTATTACTAAAAAATTATATTCTTACTCAACAATTGTATCAAGTTTCATATGATAAATCTAAGTTTATGATCAAGGTGTATGATGGTTTTTCTTTCCCTACTATTTGTTCTATTACTCTTCCCATTGAGGTTGGTACTAAGTGCTTAGATGTTACATTTTCTATTATTCCTACATTGAATCAATTTCATATGATGTTGGGACATCCTTGGATATATTTTATTAAACCTATTCCTTCTACAATCCATAAATGTTTAAACTTCCCTCACAAAGGGAGATTGTCATGATTAATCATAGCCTTTACCAACCCATAACAAAGAGTGGAAATTTCACCCTTCATTACTTTTGCGCTAAACAACATGAACTTTTAAAGACTCGAAATGATAATTTTTATATCTTATCAAAAATGGTAAAATGAGATGATATCAACCTTAAGTAAACCTAAAGACCCTTCACCCATGGATATTCCTCCTCATTTTAGACCTATACTTCTTCCTACACCTTCTATTCCTCCTCTATATATTTTGGTCCCACCTCCTATATATTATAAAGGAAAATGTTTAGAATCATATATCTCTCAACATAATATGGTTTCTTATGTTCCCCCCCTACAAGGGAAGACAATGTTGACCACCTACCAAGATTGAGAGGGGCGTGAATCAGCCCAGAACTTCAAAAACAATTATTAACCAACTAATTTGATATCAACGCTTTAATAATCAACACATTAAATAGAAACACACAAACACATGAACACGAGATTTACATGGAAAACCCAAATAGGGAAAAAACATTTTGAGAATTTAACTCACAATACAAATAACAATGTTTACAACATTTTAGGCTTGGAGCCAAGGAGCACCAACACCTAAAGGACTTATAGAAATAAAGTGCACTACCATAGGTAAGATACAAAAAGAATTGTATTTATGAAGAACACTTCTTCAGGACAAGATCCAAACTATTGTTGAAGGACTCGCTATCAATCAACAATGAATGAAATAGCTGAATTGAAATTGAAAAGGATTCTCCTAAGAATGAAATTATCCTTGAACAATAATCAAACAACCAATAATATGGAAAATATCTCTAATCTCCATTATCACAACACTCTATCTGGAAAAATATAGCAGCTTCAAATCTCTTCCCAAACTAACACTCTATCTGGAAAAATATAGCAGCTTCAAATCTCTTCCCAAACTAACTTTCACGTCACCATAAACTTAAATTTTGTTCCAAATCCTTTGCATACATCTCACACAATTCACTTCTCACCCTTGCTCAATTCATCCATCTACACATCTTATATATGAGATACAACATTAAAATCTTAATCAAGGGTTGGCCAAATAAAAATAAGCAATATTTCACAAAAATAAGCCACTCAAACTGATGCAGGAGCATCCTTGGTTCATTAGCAATCTTGCATCAACCAAAAATATTTGCTTTCAATTTTGTTTCTTATTCAGTTTTGTGTTTTAGTTTCTATGTTTCACTCTCAATCCCTCTAATTTTTTCATTTTTTGTGTGGAGATGTATTTGTCTTGTAGACATCTTCTTGTACATTGATATTGGATTTCAGTTCGTTTGGATCTTTCTCCAGTAGGATTTTGCTTCCGAATTGTCTGGCAATTCTTAGTTTCTAGACCAGTTTGAACCTTAATGGCTAGATAGTGTTTCCTTATCTTGTGGAGCATTTCCTTGTTTTACAGAGCTAATTGGAACTTCATACGATGTTCCCATATGCTTGGCCAACCTTCCTTCTAGTTCACATCTCATTTTAGTTCTTTTCTAGAGAATTTTCTTCATGCTTGGGGCTGACCTATTTGCACATTACACTTTCCTGCCTTGGGGATTGTAATCTTTCTTGGCCAACTTGAATGTGTTGCGAATGCTATATGTTGATGTATTAGATCCTAAATGAGTAGTTATTGGATATTAGATGATGATTAAATATATATAGATTGAGTTTGAACATCTCTTTGGTTCTAGATGGAATGTGGATTATGTAATCAGGCCTATTAGCCTACTTGTAGCCCTCATGGTGCCGACCAGTTGCACTTGAATTCATGATATAACATTCTCTCTATTCTTTGTTGTTGTGTGTGTTGTGTTAATCTTGTTGCATGCTTCAGACAATTCTATTTGAGGACTCCCCAGTTGTGGTTACGTCAGTTGGTATCAAAGCAAAGGTTCTTTGTTTGAGAAGATTGTGTCCTGTTGAAATTTGTTGTAGGGTGATGGATTGTGGATCCGACATGCAGGTACATAGGACTTTCCTAAATGGTGCAAAGAGGAAATGCTAGAGGTGGAGCACAAAGAGATGCAGATCGGATAGTGTTGGATATGTTGAGACAAATTGCTACATAATTGGAAGTTATTGAAACAACCCAGAGAAGAGGTCTACATATTAATGATTTAAGTGATGATGAACAAGAGTAGAATGTTGAACTAGAAGATGGAGATCAACCAGAACTCAAGCAAGGAGATGAAAGGTTACTTAGAGCCCTAACTTGCATGAGTAACAAACTATATTTTAACCCACTAGAATATAGTGGTAAGTTGAATTCAAATGAATTGATAGATTGGATCATGGAGATGGAGAAATATTTCAATTTTTCAAACACAAGTGAAGACAAGAAGGTGAAGTATGCTTGCACAGGACATGCATTTCTATGGTGGGAACATTTGCAGATGGATAGACATAGAAGAGACAATGATAAAATTAAATATTAGGATAGGATGGTGAGTAAGTTGAAAGCAAAGTTCTTACCTGCAGATTATCAAGTGAATTTTCTTTGGAAGTTGCAAAACATGAAGCATGAGTCTAGTGTGAGGGAGTATATCGAATAGTTCTACAAAAATGTCGAGGATGAGGCTGAATAGATTGTGAGGTATACCAATGGATTTTGGATGTCTTTGCAAGAGGTGATTAGTTTAATCAAGTTGCAAAGTGTGGAAGAGGCTTATCAATATGCCTTGAAGGCTAAGGAAAAGTTGAACAAAATGCATGAGCAAAGATAGAGAGGAAGAGGAGAAAGATTTCAAAGAGGAAGAACATTTCCTAGAAGTGGAAGATCTTTTGCAGAGAAAAAAAAAAAGACAAGGAAGAAGGAAAAGATGATATTTCACATCAAAGAGATGATAGGAACTTTTACCAGAATGATAGACAAAGTGGTTATCATAATGAGGGTTATAAGAGAGATGAAAAGAGGAAGTTTGGAAGAACTTGCTTTAAGTATGGAGGAAACTGATATTTTTAACGTAAACAAGGTAACTCAAATAGAAGGACAGAGAAAAATGGAAGAACTGAATTTTTTGAGGAAGAGCCTACTAGATCCTTGAATAAACTTGAAGATGGAGAGGCCTTGATGATTGTTGGGTGAATATTTTGTCACCAACATACCAATGGAAAAATATATAATTCACACATAGCTATGTTGAGAAATTAATCTCTCCACTCATCAAGGGGAGGTTCCCTTTGAAATTTCTTCTCTAATTAATAAGAAATCAAAATCTTTGGGTTGATATTGGGCATATAACTGTTTTGTTTTAGAGTCTATGTATTCTCCCTCTACCCTGTTACAATTTCTCTATCATTTTAGATACTTAAAGAAAAGAACAATGAATCTAACAACTTACGCTAAAACTTACAATCAAGTAGCACAAAGTCTCTCTTGAATGTAATACTAACTCAAACCGATTATTACAAGAAGTTAGAAATTTAACTCGCAGCTCAAAGTCTTCAAGTATGAATTCCCAATCTTTTAAACTAAAAGTAACTACATTAATACAAAGCCTACCACTAATTACTTAATTTATTAGAAGATTTCCCAACTATTTTGTTAGCTCAAAGTCTACTCAACACATTTGGAAATCTCTTTCAATAACATAGACAAATTTGCCAACAAGATTCTTATATATATAAGAACGATTGTGTGAACTAAACATAGGAGTAATTCCAATCACAACCACAATCTTCTACTCACTCAAAGTTGAGGTCTAATGGATTGCTTTCTTATATTACTTTAAATCCAATTTTACATCCAAAAAGCTCAAAGTCTTATTTGGCACAAAATTTCAGCAGAGTTTTGCTAAGCATATTAAAAGATAAATATTTACAAATGAGGTCCTCCTTGAATAAGAAAAGTATAGAGAAAAATGTGGGCACAATTGACTATTTAAACTGCATAGTCCCACTTTATTACAACTACAACATAAGGAAAATGTGTAGCTGCAAGAAAACTAACAGCATCTAATGATGCAACTGCATAAAAAGAAAAAGCTAAAGGGGACACTTTATTGGTCTTTCTCCTCCTCGTCTGATTTATGGAACTCTTTGAACTTAGTCAGGATGGCTTTCATCTCTTCTTTATCCAGCATTGGGGTAGAACTTGTGATCACGTGAACATGGGAAATCGCATCTTCAATCTTTACCTATTTCTTTTTACATCCTTCAACATGGATGCAAGGACTTCAAAACTGACCTGAATCTCCAGTAATTTATCAAATGTGTCAAGTGAGAAATTTTGTCCCATGTAGTGATCCATTAGAGAAATGAATTCTTGTGTGATAGCTTCATCAGTAACAAGATTTTGATTGCCATCATATAAATAACAGGGAAGATCGGCAACTTTGGCAAAAATGAGATCAAACTCGTCATCACCTTCCTTCTTCTCTCAGTTCAGCTCCGCAATCATCAACCTTATTGTCTCTTGCTTATGAGACAATAATGACAAAATCTAGATATACTTTTCCCTTGTAGGAATTACCTTATTTTCAACAAGGGCATCTATCCTGAAGTCCTCCATCTTGCTCCAAAGGGTTGTAGTTTTCTCAACTTCCTCAATCTCTTGCGATAATGAAGTTTTGAGTCCTTGCATTTGACTTTGGATTACTTCAAAATCCGCCAATAGTCCAACTGTTGAACTTAGAAGATGAGAGCCTTCCAACCTTAGCCATGAAATCCACTCATCCATCACTTGACCCTTGGTTCCTACCTATTCAATTTTCTTTAGAGCTTTAGTGTCCATTGAGGATTCTATGGGCTCAACTTCCTGAGAAGATTGTGTGACCTTCAGAAGAACATTGGTCAATTGTTCACATTTCTACTTTAATTCATTCTTCTCATCCCTCTCTTGATCAAATCTTCGTAACAAAGAGTTGAAAGCTATCTGAGAATCCAACTTAACACTCTCATGTGTTTCCACCCCGAGCTCTATGGTTTGCTTGGTGTAATCCTCAGGACGTATGTTGCCTTTATCTTTATTTGATGATGGCACCATGACCTTAGCATACTTTCTCTTTGAAGTCAAGTCTACTAGCACCCAAGATACCATCTTTGGCTTCTTTGTTCCCTTAGGTTTCAAAGGAACCAACTGCTCAAAATCAAACTCATCTAGAGAAATTACCTATTTTTTCCTCTTAGGGGCCACTACTTCCATCCAAGGTGGTAATTATGGATTGGTTGATGGAGTAGTAGCTCCTTTCTGATCTTCAATTATGATTTCAGGAGTAGGCTAATAGGAACTCAGAGCAGTTATGAGTGTTGTTGATCACATCAATGTTGATGTATCTTGTGGGACACCTATCAATGTTGTAACAATTACTACTACTGACATCTCTTTAGTTACAGATGGGAGAATTGAAGGCATTGTGGATGCAACCTCAATACTTACCAATGGTGGAATTTTTGTTGTGATTGTAATAACAGGTAAGTTCACTATAGATTGTTCTTCAAATGCCCCTTCCAAGGCTTCATTAAAATCTAGCATTGTAGATTCAATGGTGGATGAAGGAAAATCATCCAAATTGGAGAAAATGGTTAGTGTGAAAAACTGTTAAGCAGCCTCTAACTCCTCAATGCCCATACCGAGATCCCCATCTTGAAAATCCTCATCCTCCTGATCAGAGTCAGAATCAATAGAGTGGACGATCACCTCAGAATGAGTCGGTACCTATGAAGTGATTTGGGCATCAACTCCACTTGGATGTGATGTTTCTTCAACCTGTGCTTCCTCTTGTTGAGGAATTTCACCCTCTTCAATCCCCTTCTCTTTTTCAATTTCAATGTCAGGCGGTTGTTCTGGCTCATTTGTGACTGTCCCCTGCACTGCTGATGATGACTTACCCTTCTTGGACCCTTTAATTGTAAATTTTTGGGCCCTTTCCCCTTAGATTGTACTACGAGGGATGAGGATAATGCTTGTGGATCTGCCCTACTCTTTGTTCTTGTCTCATTTGTAGTTGTCTTGCCAAACAGGCCATCACTATTATCGTCATCCCCAGAACTAGCAGGCAGTTGTTTCATCCTAAGATTCTTCTTTATCAGCCAAGCATTGGTGTTTTCTAGGATGGGAACAATCCTTTGAGCAATGGATTTGCTTTCCTTCTTTGACCAATGCACTGGAGGGAGCGGAGAATCAATAATCTTCTTCTCATAATAGACAAGGTCTATTATGTCATCCATGTCTTCCATGGTCATTGGGATCTTTGCTAAGTCCAAATTTTCAATTTGTTCAAGGGTAAGTCGACCAAAATCCATCCTTCTTATATCTTCCTCATTTTGATATTCCGCCCATACATCTTTAAACCTATAGACATGGGTATAATTCCTCTTTAGTTTGTTCTTTATGCCATTAAAGTCAAAATTATTTCGTGCCTTGAATCTTCTCATAGTATTCCATTGCAGTTATTCCTCCATGTTCTTGGCTTTAGGGTTGGTTAGGACTGAGTACCTGTCAATTGGCTCTGGGAACTTCAACCCAGTCTTATGTGCTTGTGATTGCTTTTCATGCACATAAATTAGTTGTCTACACAACTCCATGAGAATGATCTTATCAGAAGGAAAACTTGGTAGAATAAAGGCTCACCTGAGAAACACCCAATCTAGATGTAAGTGAATGTAGGGAATTAAAGGAAAACACATCTGAAGTGAGATACCCTATTATAAGAAGCCTTTGATAATCTCTACTTCTGTAGACTCTTATCAAACATGCACTTCCATACATCAAAGAACACATCATTAACTCTTCTAAAGTGGCTACCTTGATTCTTGATGGTAAGTTGATCATAATACTCCCAAACAGGCACCAATCTTCTATCACCCTTCGTAGATAAACCCGGATATTGCCTCATAGAACCAAGTACATAAACCAGCTATGAGGTCATGTAAAATTTCAGTGTTACTTTCACCTCCTTCAATTGAGCATAGAGTGCATCGCTGATCTGTTCACCCCAATCAATTCTTGTAACCCCTTTCCTGATTATATTCATGTAGTAACACATCCAGGTTTGAAAGTAATGAGAGTCTTTTAGCCCCTTCACTCTTGATAACATGGTAACCATGTCGTTGTACTCCTCATTGAAGTCACTCCTATGAAAGGACTTGGGCCATCGTGAGGTAGTAGAATGTCTAGCAGCAGAGAGGTACACAGTATTGACCACTTTCTTGCATTTAACTTCATTTTTCTCATAGTACTCTTGAGCACTCTCTTGAGAAATGTCAGCTACCTCTTCAACTAGAGAGCCTTTGAAGACACTATTGAAAAATACACTATCCAAAGTCATGATGACATTCTGATCTACGTCCTTCACCTGTCTTGTATTTGGATCAAAGTAATCCAATAATTGTAAGTACAAATTCTGGATCATGAGCTGCAACTAGGAAGGATGCATATTTATGTAACTCAGATTTGATTAGATTTGTTAGGCGAGCATGAGCTTTCTCAACTCATTCAATGAATTCCTTCATATTGACATGTCCAATCTCAATATCTCTGATCTCCTTGATATTTGATTCCACTGAACTCTCTGGATACATATTCAAGTACTTATCATACTTTTTACTTCATCTTTTTCATTGATGTTTTACCCGGAGAAGATTCCAATTGACTCGTGGAAGGCTCAAATTTATCTTGAGGGAGATTTGACATTAGTGATGACTACATTCAACACTAAGGATTATCTCTTTTGATAGTTATCATCATCATCAAAATCAATTTTTCTCAATCGGAATGAAAAACCGGACTCAGAACAGGCTTAGGAGTAAAACTGCCAAAAACAGTAGGTCGGGAAAAAAAGTCCAACATGCTCTTTAGAAAACAAAATCCGCACATCAAAATTTAAAGTCTGATGTGTAGGGATAAACATCTTAATTAGCACATCAAACTTTAAAGTCTGATGTGCTATTTTGGGTAAGTTATCAGCACATCGGACTTTAAAGTCTGATGTGCAAACCGAGGAAGATCATTAGCACATCGGACTTTAAAGTCCTATGTGCAAGTGTAAAACCTTTTGGAAAAACCAGCACATTGGAATTTAAAGTCTAATTTATAGATCTGGGGGGGGGGGGGGAAACCACTTGATTGACATGTCGAGTTTTAAAACCTGACATGTCAATTAAATCCTCTCCCCTTTGCGTATCAGACTTTAAAGTCCGATATGCGAAGGGGGGCTAAAATGATCAGCCTGCATATTGAATTTTAAAATCTGATATGCAGGCTAAGGGGAACAAAATGTTGGGAGGGCAATCAGAGTTTTGAAATCTGATATGCCCTCCCAACACACCACCAAGCAAAAAAAAAGGGAAAAAATAAAACAAGGAAGAGGAACAAAGAGAAAAAATGCAAAATAGGAAGAAAAACCTGCAAGGAAAACATCGAACCTACCTTTTCCACCAGAATGAGAGGGAAAAATCAATGAAGACGCGACAAATCCACAAGATGGCGAGCGAAAATGGAAAAAGATGCATGCGGATAGAGAAAAACATAAACAATAATGAAGAAATGAAACGCAAAATCAATTTAATAAAACCCATAATTAACAGTAAATGCTGCATTAATTACTAACTCACAGGTCTGACATGCAAGCTAAAACCCTTGCAAGTCAGACTTTAAAGTCTGACATGCACTCTCCAGCTAGAGAGCCTGCAAGTCGGACTTTAAAGTCCGAACTACAGGGGAAGACTACCTGCAGGTCCGACTTTAAAGTCTGATGTGCAGAAAACTTTGCAAAGAAAGACCTTGCAGGCCGGACTAAACTACAGACTTTGAAAAAACTTAGAAAACACTAAAAATGAAAAACAAAAAGCTAAACAAGCTAACAGACAGAGTCAATCAAGCTCTCATGGAGGTCGTAAGGTACGAAACGGACCAGTTTTGTAGGGTTGCCTCATGATTTTGGCCATGCTGAAATCGAGGACAACAATGATAAGGAGAACCCTATGTCAGAGTGAAATAGACCAGGAACTATTGCAGAGGATGAATTTGATTCAAACAAGGTGCAAAGTTGAAGGTTACTCTTGCAAAGTCATAATTGATAGTGGTAGTTCCGATAATCTAGCCTCAAAGGAGTTGGTGAATAAGTTGAATCTGCATAGATTAAAACACCCTAAACCCTACCAGATAGCATGGATTTAGGACAATCATAAGGTATTGATGAGTGAATAATATCTAGCAAAATTGAAGATTGGATCCTACTATGATGAAGTTCTATGTGATATTATGCCTAAGAAAGTATGTCATATCTTATTAGGGAGACATTGACAATATGATGGACAAGCATTTCATGATGGAAGGAAGAACATATATACTATTGTTTTTTATTAATGAAAAAGTAGGTTTTGAAGGGGCCCCAAAACCCTTTACAAGCAAGACTTAAACAGTAAAGCCATGAGAAACAAAGAGGAACAAAACTAAAAAGCAAAAACTAGCGGAAAACTGAAGAAAACCCACAAAAGCCCCGAAAAGCTAGCAGGCCATCCAGGAATCAAATTTTTTCCAGGGCTTTAGCCAGGGTGCTGCTAATTTCTTGTAGCTCTTTGATGTTGTCTTTGAAGTTGGGAGGGTCCTTAGCAGCAGCAGCCACAGCTTTCTTGATACTGGCCTTGGTTCTCTTCGCAGTCCCGCCTGCCGGGGTAGCATCACCACTTCCAGTCTGGATGGTCTCCTCCTCCAGGTGAAGATCCACAACCGGTTTAGGAGTATGGTCAAAGACCTTGGTGATGTCCTCCATGTTTTTGGTGACAACAGAGAGGATACTTGGGATAACTCCCATCAGATTTTCCATCGCTTCTTTTCCTTCTTCCAGCGATTTTACCTTGTTCTCCATTTCCTGCTTCCAATTAATATGCTCTTTGTTTTCATCCTCCCTCTTTTTATCTAAATTTATACCTTTCTTTTTCGGGTTTTTCAGGGTTTCGTAGGTCTGTCTGTCAAAATCCATTCTGGCCTCCAAGAGCTTCTTGAGATTATCCAGGATAAGCCCCTCACCAGCACTTTCCTTGTCCTTGCTATCCCTTTCCTCTATCAGGTCTTTGTTTATTTCCTTCTCAAAATTAACTTCGGTTTCCTCATTATCCTTGGGAGTCATTTCTTCCATCATATGGCTATTGTCCTTACCAGGGTGATCGCTTAGAGTAGGGCTATCTTGACCAGGCTCAAAATCTCCACTTTCTTCCTCGTTGCCTAGCTCCTCTTCTTTCCAGTTGTCTTCACCGTTAGATTCGTCCGTCTCCATACCACTGCTTTCCTTGACAATGTCCTTTGTTTCCAACCTGGGGGCACTTTTCCTTTTCTTGTTGGATGACGCCTTCTCCTTGCTAGTTTCTCCCTCTTCCATCTTTCTTTTACCCAGGGAAGCGGAAATCCGCTTATTTTTCTACAGAGCAAGGGTTTTGTAATGCTCATAGATGAGCAGCAGGAGCCTGCTGTGGAGAATCGGGCTGGAAGGGTTAGTCCTATGTTTGTTCAGGGACCGAAAAAGGTAGTAGGGCAGAGACACTTTTTTGTCATGTTTGAAATGGTTTAAGAGCACAAAGTGGTAGGTGTGGGCCCTGGAGAAACGACCTTCAACTGTAATATACTCCATGATTGCGTTCAGGACCCAGCCCCACATCTTCTTGATGTTTGCAGCTTCGTAGTAGCCCCCGGTAGCCTTGCCTATTTTGGCCCGCTCTTTCTCTTTCCATGGGAATAGGTTAACCGCATTGTTGGAGACTTTGAGGTCTCAAAAGAAGTTAAGCCCAGTGTGGGGCATTCCAATCACAGTTGAAATAAGCCCAACGTCCAGCTTAAATTGAACTCCGTAAAGTTTAAAAGAGCCATTAGACCAATTTTTGAAAAACTTGGAAACGACTAAGTTAACCCTACCTTTGTCATAGTCATCAAGCTTTTCCATGAAGCTGGTAAGAGAGCCCTTCTCCAGCTTCACCCAGACTTTAGGCATTTCTTTCTAGGTCGACGTGTTGTCAGGTTCTTCGCATCTTAGGTCTCCTCCCATTTTCGGATGCAGGCTATCCGCTCTGTTTCTCTGCAAATTGAGACCTTCTTTCCCGATGCTGCTCAAATTTTTGCACTGAGTAACCCACAAAGCATGTGGCGATTTATTGGAGATAGTAGGAGATCTGTCACAATGTCAGGTAATGATGGCCTTTCCAGCAAGGCGTAAATGATGCTTTTTACTTGTCATGATTTAATTGTCCTTCTCTCCCCGTATAACGGTCCTTTCTGAGGATCTCTTTAATATTTAAATTGAGATCATCCTCATGCCAAATCATTTGAGCGTCAGAGTTAACTCCAGTATTCGCTAAACAGTCAACAACACTATTTTGCTCTCTGAAGGCATGTTGTATGATAATTTCTTTGAAACTGGCGATGATCTCTCTAGATTTCATGATGATATTCTTGATAGACCAAGAAGGCTCTGATTCCCCCTTTAAGCACTTAATAATATTAAGTGGATCCCCCTCAAGCCATATTTTATCATAATTAAGATTTTTGGCTATAATTAAGGTATTCAAGGCAGCAGAGGCTTCAGCAAAATGGCTAGTTTGATTCCCTAGAGGACCAGCCACCGCGACAACTTCCAGCAAAATTCTTGTTAATGCCCCCATATCCAGCTTTACCCGGATTCCCTTTAGAAGCCCCATCGAAGTTAGCCTTAATCCATCCCTACGAGGGAAAACACCAGACAAGACCTTCTCTACCTTTCTCCTTGCAAATGGGATGAAACAAACTTTTCTACCTTTGGAAGAGACTCAAAAGAGTGAGATTTGTACATATGTGAGAGTTTGTTTGGTTGATGGATGAAAATTTCTGGATGTTTTGAGGAATGAAAATGTGTGCTATGCCTTAATCCCTAAGAAGTCTAATTTAAAACTGGAAGAGAGACAACCAGAGGAGATAAAGAAG
The DNA here is from genome assembly GCF_030272615.1 of Cryptomeria japonica. Taxonomy (NCBI): domain Eukaryota; kingdom Viridiplantae; phylum Streptophyta; class Pinopsida; order Cupressales; family Cupressaceae; genus Cryptomeria; species Cryptomeria japonica. The sequence goes on along the minus strand of NC_081414.1, from coordinate 368,497,930 downwards.
TTGTTGGCAGAATATGAAGACATGATTTTAGATAACATACTTGGTGGATTTACACCTATGAGGAGTATCAGTCATTGTTTGGATTTAATTCCCGGAGCTAGTTTGCCTAATAAAGTTGCACACCAGATGATTCCAGCAGAGAATAAAGAATTGAATAGATAGGTACAAGAGCTATTGAGGAAAGGTTTGATCATGGAAAGCTTGAGCCCTTGTACAGTCCCTGTTGTGTTAGCACCTAAGAAGGATGAGGAGTGGAAAATGTGTACAAACTCTAGAGACATAAACCGGATCACAATGAACTATAAGTTTCCATTGCCTAGGATGGATGACATAATGGATTGTTTGAGTGGAGCCAAATATTTTACAAAGATAGATTTGAAGAGTGGATATCATCCAATTAACTTCAGAGGAGATGAGTGGAAAACTATTTTCAAGACAAACAGAGGACTATATGAGTGGTTGGTGATGCCTTTTGGATTGACTAATGCACCGAGTACTTTCATGCGATTGATGAATGAGGTATTGAAGAAGTTCTTGGGTAAGTTTGTGATTATGTATTTGGATGACATTTTGATTTTTAGTAAGACAAAGGAGGAGTATTTGTTGCATTTGAGATAATTTTTGCAGAGGTTGAGAGGAGAAATTATTGATAAACCTTAAGAAGTGTAGTTTCATGAAGGAAGAACTAGTATATTTGGGATTTGTGATATATGCAGATGAATTCAAGATGGACCTAGAGAAAGTAAGAGAAATTATTAAATGGCCTACACTAGAAAGCACTAGAGAGGTAAGATCATTTCATGGATTGGATAGTTTCTATCGGTTCAGTTTGCAGCCCTATGACTAAGGCCATGAGAGGAGATAGAAAGGATTTCAGATGGACATCTAGAGGAAACAAAAATTTTGTGTTGTTGAAGCAGAAGGTGATAGAGAATCCTATGTTGGCTATACCAGATTTTAGTAAAGTATTTCAAGTGTATTTCTACGCAAGTGGGAATGCAATTGGAGCAGTGTTAAGTTCTGTGAAAAGTTGAATTATGCAAAGAGAAGATATTCAGTGTATGATTAGCAGTTATATGCCATAATTCACCTTGAAAAAGTGGAGACATTATTTGTTGCCTAAGGAGTTTGTGTTGTATACAGATCATCAAGAATTACACTATTTGAATAGTCAAGGTAAGTTGAACCAAAGACACATGAGATAGGTTGAGTTCATGCAGAGCTATACTTTTGTTTTGAAACATAGGAGTGGAAAGTCAAATAGAGTTGTTGATGCCTTGAGTAGAAGAAATTTGTTGATTGAAATGAGAATTGAAGTGCAGGGGTTTGATGAGTTGAAGACCTTATATGAGGAAGACCCTGATTTTGTTGAACCTTGGAAAGCTTGTAAAGAGCCTGTTATGATGGACTAGAGAAAATGGTTGGATTATTTCATTCAATATGAGATGTTGTTTAGAGGAAAATGGTTGTGTGTACCTCGGAGTTCTATGAGAGACAATTTGATAAAGGAAAAGCATAGTGGAGGATTAGATGGACATTTTGGCATTGACAAGACAATGGCTTTGGTAAGTGAGAATTACTTTTCACCTCAAATTCATAAGGATGTAAGGAAATTCATTCAGAGTTGTAGGATTTTCCAAGTTGAAAAAGGGGGAAGTCAAAACGTAGGATTGTATAAACCTTTGACAGTACCAGAGAGACCTTGGGAAGCCATAAGCATGGATTTCATAATTGGATTGATTAAGACACAAAAAGGGAATGATTCTATATTTGTGGTAGTAGATAGATTCTTATAGATAACACATTTCATACCCTGTAAGAATACAACAGATGCAATGCATGTAGCAGATCTATTTTTCAAGGAAGTTGTCAGGTTGCATGGGTTACCTAGAAGTATTGTTTTAGACTGGGATACTAAGTTTGTTGGTTACTTTTGGAAGACACTTTGGAGAAAGATGAAGATTGAATTGAAGTTCATCTCTATAGTTCACCCATAGACAGGTGGACAGACAGAGGTACTAAATCAGAGTTTAAGAAATTTGTTGAGATGTTTGGTTGGAGATAAACACAGAGGTTGGGAATTTATTCTTGCACAAGCATAATTTCCATACAACAATTTAGTGAATCAGAGTACTAGAAAAACACCATTTGAGATTGTTACTAAAATGAATCCTAAAGGTATATCAAAGTAGACATCAGACATCAGAATAAAAGAAGTGCCAAAGTAGAGGAGTTTGCAGACCACATGAAATCATTACATATCAGTTGAAACAACATTTAGAGGATATGATCTGGAAGTATAAGGAGAAGGCAGATGAGAAGAGGAGACATAAGGAATTTGAATTTGGAGAAAAGGTAATGGTGTATATGAGAAAGGGAAGATTTCTAGTTGGAACATACAAAAAGTTGAAGATGATAAAATTTGGACCTTGTAGGATCTTGAAGAAGTTTGATTCAGGTAATGCATATAACGTTGAGTTACCAGATACCTTGGGTATATCACCTATATTCAATATTGCAGATCTCTATCAATATCATGAGGCATAATTCAATGATGACAAGACCAAATTTAGAGAGGCGGTTTCTTGAAAATAAATCATATGAGATTGAGGATATTTTAGATAGCAGAGTTGGTAAGAGCATGCGAAGAAGACAATATAGAGAATATCTTGTGAAGTGGAAGGACAAACCAGTGGAAGATTCTTCTTGGATATCTCAGGCTGACATAGACTATCTTGGTTTTCCTCTAGCCCCATCAAAGTGAGGGACTCACTTTTCAAATAACCCCAGATGTTTGATGCAGGAGCATCCCAAGTTCATTAGCAATCTCGTATCAACCAAAGATATTTGCTTTCAGTTTTCTTTCCTGTTCAATTTTGTGTTTCACTCCAGATCCCTCTGAGTTGCTCATTTTCTATGCGAAGTTGGATTTGGCTTGTAGACATGTTCTTGTAAATTGATCTTGGATTTTTGTTCATTTAGATCTTTCTCCGGCAACATTTCACTTCTAAATTGTCTAGTAGTTCACAGTTTCCAGACTAGTTTGGACCTTAACAACTAAATGGTGTTTTCTTATCTTGCAGAGTATTTCCTTGACTTGCAAAGCTGATTGGAACTTCATACAATGTTCCCATATGCTTGGCCAACCTTCCTTTTGGTCTACATTTCATTTCAATTCTTTTCCGAAGGATTTTCTTCATCCTTGGGGTCAACCTATTTACACATTACACTTTCCCACCTTGGGGATTGTAATCTTTCTTGGCCAACCCGGATGTGCTCCAGATGCTATATATTGATGTATTAGATCCTATGAGTATTTAGTGGATAGTAGATGATGATCAAATATATATAGATCAAGTTTGAACATCTATTTGGTTCTAGATAGAATGTGTATTCTGTAATCAGACTTGTTAGTCTGCTTGTAGCCCACATGTTGCCGACTAGTTGTGTTGGCATTGTGTTGTCATTGATTTCAACCGGTATAACTATCATTGATGAAAAATGGTAGTGTGGATAGTACATCCAACTAGTAAGCAATTTAGAGTCACCGATTAGTAGATATACAAGTTGATGTTGGGTGAGACGAGACCGGTACCTAGTGAACAAGTGGTATACAAGTTAGTGATTGGTGCTCACCGATGAGTTGTATTGGTCACGTCAACTGGTAAGTGATGTGTTGGCATTGACTAAAGAAGTGATGGATTGGCATTGAGTTGTTGCTAATCGGTATGCATACGGTCATGATTGAATTAAAGAAGATGACAAAGATAACTAGAAGATGAAAATAGAGATTGGAGAGATAAATGATTTAATTAATTGATTGATTGAATTAATTAATTTAGCATGTGCTTGCACTTTAACTTAGATTTTCAATTTAGTCTTTGTATGAGATTTAATTCAAATAATTGAATTTATTTTAAATTTAATTTAGTATTTGAATATATTTAGAACTTGACTTTGATTTTCAATTTGATTTTTGAAATCATGTACATGTAATTGAATTTGGAAGAAATTAGAAGAATTTAAAATTTAATGAAATTAGAATTTGGGGATTTGGGAATTGAAGAATTAATTAGCTAATTAAATAATTTGAAGAAACTATTTAATTATTTTAGAAATGGAATTTAATTAAATAATAAAGATTATTTAATTTAAAGGATTAAATCATAATTAATTAAATAATAAATATTTAATTAATATTTAGAAAAGGGTTGAATGATTAATTGATTAGAGATAGAAATTAGAATTTATTTAAATAATAAAGATTATTTAAATTAGGGAATTAATCAGAATTAATTAAATAATAAATATTTAATTAACATTAGAACATGGTTAAAATGATTAAATGATGAAAGAATAAGAAATAGAATGATTAGTAAGATTATGAGGAAACATGAAATTAGAAGAATAAGATTAATTAACTTAATTAAAGAATTAAAGAATTATTTAACCAATTAGACGAATAATTAGTACATGACCAATGAGACATTTTTTAGGTGTCTACATTTGCTCCTCTTTGAGACAAAGTCGGAATGACATTGTTTCAAAGAAAACGAAAAATAAATTTGCCCCAGTATGCCCTGGTGATACTTAGGGTGTAATGCCCCCTCAAGAGATTGTTTGTGCATTAAAGACATGAATGATCTCTCGAAAAAAGAAGAATGTGAGATGAAAGATAGAAGAATGGTTAGTTGATTAGAGATATAGATAGGTAATGTGAAGATGACATTTAGATAGAATATGAGAGAATGAACCTTAGAATGAAATAGAATAATGTTAGAAGCAATTGAAGATGATTTAGAAAGAGATGATGAGAAAAGAATCAACAAACTAGCAATAACCAAATGAGATGAAAATGAAATTGAATGAATCATGAACCTGTGTCATTTATTTTATTGTGCAATATATATTCATCACTGAGCCTTATTATTGAACAATGAAGCTTAGCACATCATGGTATAAGGAACCAAGATGTAAATATTTCTCATTGAAGAAACAAACACATAGCAGACAAGGAGTTAACCCCTCCATTTGGAGAAATGCACTAGGGGTCGAGGTATGTGTGGTATTCAATAGTTGAATGCTCCTATCACAGATACCCACTAGAGAAATTTCCCTAGAACTTCATCGGTTCACACCACAAACAACAAACAAAAGAAAAAGATAATGCCCATCATGCCTCCTCTAGTCACTTGTGGACATTCTTGAGTAGCATAGGAACATTATCTATCACCAAATGATAAAAGATAAAGACTGACCCGAACAAAATTCAGCAGCTATACTGACCTTATGCCTTCATTCTTAGTTACTTGATGTGATGGTTGATAATGTCTGATCTCATAAAGTTGTGGACCCTATTTAAGACTGACTTGTCTGATTTCGAGTGTATCCTCTTATGTTTAAGACAAGATAATTATCACTTGATATGGATATGGTATGATTGATAAGACAGTTCGATCAGTTGATTGCAAATGTTTGACTGGGTAGTTGTATCCTTTCTTAACTTCGTGCAAAGCATTTGCTGGATATCTGCTAGGGTATTTGTTTCTTGTGAGACATTTTATTGCAAGTTTTTTGATTGATTTTTTATTGTTTAGTTCTTTTCCAAGAGCCTTTTCAATATTTTGGATTATGTGGATCAATATTTGAATGTTTTTTTATTTTTTTAGGACATTTTCCAGATGTTTTTGGTATTTTCACTACTCTTTCCAATATTTTTGGTTTTTTTCAAAGGACGTTATATGAATGTTTTTGGTATTTTCACTACTCTTTCCAATGTTTTTGGTTTTTTCAAAGGACATTATATGAATGTTTTTGGTATTTTCACTACTCTTTCCAATGTTTTTGGTTTTTCAAAGGACATTATATGACTATTTTTTATTGATTTTTTTAGGACTTTTTATGATTTTTAGAATTTTTTCAGTTATGCCCCCAGTGTGCAGACCTGTATGACATGATGATCTGTGAAATGCATGCGGAGACAATGAATTTTTGACATGACCTATGTTAATGCAAGATGCATGATGAAGATTCCTTTCCTATTCGAACAAGGTCGACTGTGTTTGTTTGGCATATTGTAATACACCATTTGAAATGGAGATACAAAACATTTAGTAGATAAGCAATCTATCAATCCTTAAGGTCCCTTGGAACATACAAATCAACACACTTAATGACTAGGATTTACAAATGGAGACGCAGAAAACTTCCCCATTGATTCTTGAAACTTTGATCTTCTTTTGCCCATGTGTGTGTAGATGAGTTAATTCCCTCTCTTGTATTCACTAAAGATCCTTAACATCCTATATGACTAGCTACATGGATTATCCTAACTTCAAAAGCATCCCGAATAGAGCCTCATTGCCAGCAAGATTTTAGAGCTTTGATGAGGTTATAGACTGTAATTTCTCAAATATTGCTCCATTGCTAGTAGGCGTTCATAGCCCTGATGGAGTTACTTGCATGTTCCCATAGTCAATCTTTTTGTCATACTTTGTATGCGTGATATTTTAGTTATATATCATTTCTCTTTTGCTTTGAGATGAATATTTGGCATAGCTCTTTTTCTTTTATTATTTTCTTTCCTAAACTTGTAAGTAATGAGACCTACTTGGGTGTGATAATTATAGCGACGCTGAAGTAGAATTTTAGATTTTTTAGTAGTCATATGATTAACTAGGTGTCTACAATGAATTAGATATTTTCTTAATATGTTTGAGATATAGCAATTGATAGATTTTGGGTTAACAAGTCTCAAATAGTGAAATCACTACCCAACCATAAGTAAAGTGTCGTCATAGGGTAATGTTAAAAATGAATGACCTTACAACCTCAAAGACTTCATGTCCGAATATCTAAGAAAGGAAATGACCCTTATTTCTCTTAAATGCAAACGAATGAAAAACTTGGATAGTTGTCTTGTTTTATTGGTGCTGCTATATGAAATTAAATATGATGCTCTTAGAAAGAAACTATATGTAATGCAGTGCTTTGAATAAAATGATATGCAATTTGGAAAGTAAAACCTAAACTAACCCAGACCTTAGGTATAGTATTGTTTAAGGTGAATGTTGTTCATAGGGTCAAAGAGTGGATCTCCCTGCATGGTAGCCAAATTATATGCTCCACTGCCTATAACCCTTGTTATGATAAAAGGACCTAGCCAGTTAGGTTCAAACTTCCCTGGCTTTTCTCGTTCTACTAGGTTCCTTTGGTCCTCTTTGAGAACTAGATCTCCTACTTCAAAAGTTCATGGGTGGACTCATTTTTTATAACTCCATCTTAGTATGTTTTGATAACCTTGCAAATGATTGAAAGCATTTTGTCTCTTTTCATCAAGCATTTCTAGCTCTTGTAATCTTGCTACCCATAGTCTTCCTCCGATATGATGTTTTGTAAAGAGACTCTTAGAGACGGTATCTATATTTCAATAGGGATTATTGCTTATGTACCATAGACCAAGGAATATGGTGTTACTCTTTTAGGGGTGCGTACTCCTATTTTGTAAGCCCAAACAATGGGATATAACTGGAGATATTAGTCTCGTCCTGTGTTAGTGACAACTTTCTTAAGGATCTTAAATATTGTTTTATTTGTTGCCTCTGATTGTCCATTACTTTGTGGATAATATGGCATGGAAAATCTTTGTTGTGTTTGAAATTTGTCACACAATTCTTTCACTTCTTGATTTTTAAATGGACGTCCATTATTTGTCACGAAGCACATTGGAATCTTGTATCTACAGATAATGTAATTGAGCATGAACTTTTCTATTTTCTTTCTAGTGGTGTATGTAAGAGGAATTTCCTCGACCCATTTGGTAAAGTACTCAGTAGCTGTTGAGATGAAATTGTGCCCATTGGAAGAAGTAGGATTGATTTTACCCACTAGATCTAATCCCCATTGTGAAAATGGCCATGGAGATGTAATAGGTTGAAGATCTTGTGTTGGTGCATGAATGAGATCTCCATGCATTTGACATTGTTTGAATTTCTGCACATATTTATAGGCATCTTTTTCCATACTTGGCCAGTAATAACATGTTCTTAACAATTTCTTTAACAATGGTGGACCACTTTGATGCATCCCACAAATTCCATCATGGATTTCCTTTAGAGAAAGTTGTGCTTCATTTTCATCAAGACATCGGAGAAGAGTTCCATCAAAGCCCTTTCTATACAATGTATCAGCTATAATAGTGTGTCTAGATGTCTGCCGAATAAGGGTCTTTTTTTTATTTCTAGACAAATTTGGTGACATGTACTGGGTGTGTAAATATGTGTATATCTCATTGTACCATGGGGTTTCTAGACCCACAATCGCATATACATATTCTATTGAGGGAGTCTCATATGTTGGTATCATCAACTGTTCTATAATAAACTCAAACTGATTTTGCTGAAATTCTCTTTGTAATTTTTTACCATTTATAAGAGACCCTACTATAGCCATGGCGTCAGCTACCTTGTTTTGTATCCTAGGAATCTGTTCGAAAGTGATTTTGCTGAAATTCTCTTTGTAATTTTTTACCATTTGTTTATAAGGTAGCAGTGTATCATCTTTAGTGTTTTAGTCATCATTGAATTGGTTTACAATCAGTTGTGAGTCACCATAGACCTGCAATTATTTTCTTCTCCACTACACAGTTATACAAAGTCCTATGAGGAGAGCTTCATATTCGGCTATATTGTTTGTACATGGAAAATTTATCCTAAATGACTTAGGGATAGAATCACCCTGAGGGGTGATGAACAAAATCCTAGCTCCAGATCCATGACTTGTATATGACCCATCAAAGTATAATTTCCACATTATAGATCATGTCAATGTAAATACTGATTTGTCTAGAAATTCAATGAGTAATGGGTGACTGTCTTGTAAAGGAGCCTCTACTAATTGATCTGTTATAATTTGTCCTTTGATGGCCTTTATATCTATGTACTCTATATCAAACTCACTCAGGAGCATGACCCACTTAGCCAATCTCCTGGTCAATGTCGCTCTTCTTAACAGATATTTGAGTGGCTCAAAGCGTGCAATGAGTTGTACCTTATGACTTAGCATGTAATTTATAAGCTTTTGAGATGAAAAGATTATGGCTAAGCATGCTCGTTCTATACGAGTGTAATTGATCTCATAACTGATCAAGGTTCTACTTATATAGTAGATAGCTCTTTCTTTTTCATGTTCATCATGTTGTGCCAACAAAGCTCCTAGAGTTGAGTTTGTCGTTGATATATATAGTAACAAAGGTTTTCCTAGAGTAGGCGAGACTAATACTGGTGTGTGTAGAAGATAATCTTTCAGAGCTTGGAAAGCCTCTTGGCATTGTTCTGTCCATTTGAAAGTAACTCCTTTTCTAAGTAAATACTAGAACTGATGACATTTATCTACCAGTTGCGCTATGAATCTCCTTATGGATTGTAGTCTTCCTTGTAACCCTCTTAATTGCTTAATTGTTGATGGAGGTTGCATATCTATGATCGCTTTGACCTTGGTAGGGTCTACTCCAATTCCTATGTTAGACACAATAAACCCTAATAGTTTTCTTGTTGTTACACCAAACACACACTTCTTTGGGTTTAGTCTGACATTGTACTGCTCCAATCGATCAAATATCTATGCAAGGACTACAACATGACCTTCTCTTGTCTGTGGTTTAGACAGTAAGTCATCCACATAATCTTCCTTTATGTTGTGGATCATGTCATGAAATAGCATTGTCATGGCCCTTTTGTATGTTGCTCCTACGTTTTTGAGAACAAATGGCATCACATTCCAATAGTATGTTCCCAATGGGTAGGTAAAGGCCATTTTGTGTTGATCTTCCAATGTAATTTTAATTTGGTTGTATCCTAAGAAACCATCCATTAATGATAGCATTTCATTCCTAGCTATTAAATAAACTATCATATCAATATTGGGTAGTGGGAAATCATCCTTAGGACAAGCTTTATTTAGATCCTAAAAATCAGTACCGATTCTTATGCCTCCTGTGGGCTTAGTCACAAGTACCAAGTTGGATATCCATTCTGCATAGTCGATAGGTCGAATGAAACCTACATCCAGCAACTTTTGGAGTTCTATTTTAACCAGTAATGCCATTTTGTGGATGCATTTTTATCAATTTTTTCTTGTAAGGTTTAACTCCTGGTAGCAAAGGTAAATGATGTAACACCAACTCAGGATCTAATCTAGGCATATCCGCATAGGACCAAGTGAAGTTGATAGGACGTTGTTTGAAAAAATGAATGAACTTGTCCTTTTCTTCTTTGTTTAATGATTTTTCCAAGTGGATATTATGCACAACCTCTCCTTCTTCTATATTTACCTCTTCAGTTTCTTCTATAAGCAATGCTTAATTTTCTCTTTTCATAGGGAGGTTTCCTAACTCGCTCTTTCCATTATGGTTATTTTGATCTGTATCTTTTGTGTTAGAGGTACTTGCCTCTCCAAAGTATGCCATCCTATCCAGGTCTATAGCAAATCCTACCTTGTGATCACCTTGTGGAAATCCCTCTCTGACTCCAAGGAATTCTGCAATGGCTTCATCATTTTCAAACCAATCTAGAGTTGGTTTTCCTTCTTGCCCCCAATAAATCAAGTGTGAGTGTATAAGGGGTAATTCATTACTCCCTTCTATCATAACAGATTCTGATAACATGAAGACTTGATTGTTTGAGTGACTTGATGTATTTTCATCTTTTGTAGGCTTTATTTGATATCTTAGTATGACACTTGTTTGTGGGCTAGAATCATGGAGCGATAAGAACTTATAGTCATGAGAGTCTATCTTACTTTCAATGTATGTTTCATCATCTGAGGTATTATCACTTATCTCCTCTTATTCCCGCCTCTGATCTTGTTGTAGATTGGTCAGTCTTCTTTGCACAATAGTCACCCTTCTTAAGCCTGGTATAAGTTGTTGCAATATTTCTTCATCTGATTCATTAGGTTGAGCTTGAGTCATTTCCCACGGTAGAAGTATTGATAATAACCAGGGGTTAGGTTCATCTACTGGTGGTAAACATGCGTCTGTTGCAACATTTTCTTGTGTCATTGTGTCAAGAACTGTATCATTTTGTGACTCAGTGATAGGCTCTTGCAGGAGTGTCTCATGTCTTCCCCATCCGATTCTGCACTAGGTGAAGTTGGTACTTGATTGCTTGTTTGAGATGAAGAGGAAAACACTCATGTGGACAACTCCCTTTGAGATATGTAGCCTGATGGTATCCTTGGTCTATTCAATATATTGAGAGTATGCTCGGAAAGATGATATCCCCAACGCATCCCAATTCGAAGTACCTCTATGGGGAAATGAAATCCCCAGTCAAAGATACCCCTCTCCACCTGAAATAAAATAAAATTGAATTTCATTGTCACATCCTTCCTTTCTCCCAAGACCCCAAAGGCAGGTGGAAAGTTAGTTAATGCAACAGTACGTCCACCCCAAACATGATAAAAGTTATTTCCCTTAAGAAAATCAAATGTGATTTAATCTATATGCAGCTTGATTCACGTTCATTTTAAAGCCCAAATTGAGGTGTTGAATACGCATGTACATGTCACTTTTAAACACCAAACTAAAATGTGAAGGCATGCATGTCAATTTTAACCATTGTTGATTTTAAGCCCAAATTGAAGTGTTATATATGCATGTCAATTTTAACCAATGTTGATTTTAAGCCCAAACTGAAGTGTTATGCATGCATGTCAATTTTAACCAATGTTGATTTTAAGCACCAAAAAAGAAGTGTGAGAGCATGAGTGTAATTAATCTAATACTAATTTGATCCTTTCTGTAAATTCGCCACAGGTTGCAAACAAATGATTAGTAGTAAATTTAAATCAACAGAAAATAGAGAACCCAAAATTAACATAAATGAATGCATGATGATACTTGCGCGATTGCGTGACCCTAAATAGGTGATTGTGTAATTCTGTCAAATCAATTACATGATCCTAACAGAAAGAATGTGTGATCTTAACAAGTTGATTGCATGATGATAACAAGGTGATTGCATGACACACAGGCAGATAACACAAAAAATTAAAAAAATGAAGCTAAATTTGATGAGGAGACTGCAAAATAGATTGTGAGGCTTTAGCTAGATCTCTCATCATCCATTCAAAGTTAACCAAATCATATTTCACCCGATATGAGAGAACTAACTTGTTGTATCTGTCAATGGTTGGTTGGTCTTCCCAATCTTGTATCTGCTTTTCTACTTTGAGAATTCTTTGATAGCGTCTAGCCTGTCTTCTCTGTTCCTTTGTCCTTCTAGCACCTGAAATCTTGAATTGTACCTTACGTGCCATAAACTGTTATAACAAAAACATGCAATAAAAATAATTTATTTCCAGATTTACACAATTTCATGCAGAATTACACATATCAGAGAATAGAAAATAAATAAGGATAAAAATAATAGAGCAGCAATTTTCCTAGCGAATGCGTAATAATCTTAGAGCGACTGCGTGGTCCTGAGAAATCGACTGTGTGATCTTGAAAGGTCCATTGTGTGACCCTGAAAGGTTGATTGCGTGACCCCGAAAGGTCGATTGCATAGTTATGTCTATGTGATTATGTAATGATGCAACCGTGAATGCGTGATGAAGAGATCTATTTTTGAAATCTGTAAAAAACCTGCAAAAAAAGGAATAAATCCGTATGATCTACAAAAATAACACAGTTTACAAAGAAGGTTAATTAGTTGTAAAGAATTCATCTCTAAAGCATCAATTAGAATTCAAAGGGAAATCATGAATCCCTATCTAATCAAAAAATTCAAACAAATAGACAATAAAATAACACAATCAAATCAAAATAGGAATTATAAAGTAATTAAATCAAAACTTCCTATTCTGTGACTACTTATAACTTTCATTGCTCTTCTCCTCTTTGTGGTATGATGACTCTCAGATATTGCGTTGGCAACCTACAATTAACACAAAGATTCAAAGTTAGTGATTGTTGAAAATTGAGATTGAATGCTCAATTTATAGATAATTGGAGAAGATTGATTGAAAGGTGGAACAGATTGATCAAGAGGTGAAACCTAGGTGAGCTTACATGAAAATTGATAGTTAAACTATTGATTTAGAGGTGAAACTGAATAGATTGAATAGATTAATTGAGTCAACTGATTGAGAAAAAGCTAACTGAAGGAAGAAAAAGAATGATTGGATGAAATTAAAGAAGATGACAAAGCTAACTAGAAGACGAAAATAGAGATTGAAGAGATAAATGATTTAATTAATTAATTGATTGAATTAATTAATTTAGCATGTGCTTGCACTTTAACTTAGATTTTTAATTTAGTCTTTGCATGAGATTTAATTCAAATAATTGAATTTATTTTAAATTCAATTTAGTATTTGAATATATTTAGAACTTGACTTTAATTTTCAATTTGATTTTTGAAATCATGCACATGTAATTGAATTTGGAAGAAATTAGAAGAATTGAAATTAAATGAAATTAGAATTTGGGGATTTTGGAACTGAAGAATTAATTAGCTAATTAAATAATTTAAAGAAACTATTTAATTATTTTAGAAATGGAATTTAATTAAATAATAAAGATTATTTAATTTAAAGGATTAAATCACAATTAATTAAATAATTAATATTTAGAAAAGGGTTGAATGATTAATTGATTAGAGATAGAAATTATAATGTATTTAAATAATAAAGATTATTTAAATTGGGGAATTAATCAGAATTAATTAAATAAAACATATTTAATTAACATTAGAACATGGTTAAAATGATTAAATGGTGAAAGAATAAGAAATAGAATGATTAGTAAGATTATGAGGAAATGTGAAATTAGAAGAATAAGATTAATTAACTTAATTAAAGAATTAAAGAATTATTTAACCAATTAGACAAATAACTAGTACATGATCAATGAGACATTTTTAGGTGTCTATAGTACGTATGGTCACCAGTAAAGTTGACAAAGTGACAAGTGAAGAGCTCTTGTCTAATGAAGATGGGCATGCTGTGGATTGGCATGTCTGGTGATCGGTTAAGATGTTCCATCGGTAGAGTAGCAAAGTGCAGACTTGAAGGTTGAATAGTTAGGGTATAACTGATAGGATTTGTGAATAGGTAGATGAACCCGATTATGGGGTTGGTCGGTGATCCTATCCAGACCAACACAGATGACCTAGAAAAGGTGGATGTTGACAAAGATGCCACATGGAGTTGAAGTGGAAAGAATGCATGCACAAGTCAGCGTGGTGTGTCAGTGAAGTGTCCATCAGTGAGGAAGATGGTGGTAGGTTTACATTTATGTCGATTGTGTGATTCATGGGATGTGTAGAAGAGGTTTGTGGCTCGAGATCCAGGACAAACTGATTGAGTAGATTGAAGTAGGTGAAGGAAACTACCAAACCATTCTTGGTGATCGACCAGGAGATCAGCCGACAGATTAAATCCATATTGCTAAATATAGAAGGCATGTTCTAGAAGGCTAAACAATGGCGGTGTTGATTGATGAGTTGCAGTTCATCAATCAAGGAGATTAGATCTGATGAGATTTGGCTATATTTGGTTTGCCTTGAGGATGATGAAGAAACCCTAGCATGCGAGAAGTTTGAATGTTGTTTTGGCAGGAAGGTATAGTATAAACATGCAGATCGAAGACTAGATCTATGTTGCTGCATGATAGAGTGAAGAAGTGAAGAGAATCATTCAGTTAAGTGTTCAATGTCGATCGGAAAAGAGACTGATTGTGTGAGAGAAAATTGGGTTGAAGAGTTCAACTAGCAAGAGTGAGGCAACCGGTGAAAGGGTTTAACAGAGGTTTAATCAGTAAGGCCAGAGCAACCGGTAAACTAAAAGAGTGCATCAATGAAGACAATCGGTAGTGGTAGAACCAGCAGGGAGGTAGATGAGAGTGAAGTGGTAAAGAGTGAGTGTTTGAAGAGATTTGGTAGGCAAGAAACAAAGAAGAGATAAACCGGCAAGCAAAGGAACTGACAACAAGAGTTTGGTCTGATAGTGGATCCGAAAAGCAAAGTTAGAACCAGTGTGTAAGCAGGAGCATGTGAAGGAAAGTAGAGAGAGAAAGTGAGAAGAAGAGAGGAGAAGACTAAAAACTGATAGAAAGCAGAGTAGAGGGTAACCGGTAGAGAAGAGTAAACTGGTAAAGAGATTATTTTCAGTTGTTGCAAGACTCACTTGTAACCAGACTACTACTATTGTATTTGATAATGTTCATTATAGATCACTGAGTTGGTTCTCAGTGCAGGGGTTGGTTCTCCTTGGGTTGGAGCCCTAAATCAGGGGTTGGTGCTCCTTGGGTTGGTACCATAAACATTGTAATTAGATTTTCATTATGAAGCTAGATTGGAGTAGTAGAATCCAACAACATTTCTCACCCAGGTTTTTCCCATCTTGGGGTTTCCTCGTATATATTGGTGTCATGTGATGTTCCCTTGTGTATGAGCTTGTATTGTATTATCTTGGTTTATCTTACCAGTAGGCCTATTAGGTGTTAGGATGTTAACCAGTACACATACTTAGACAATTAAGGTTTAGGAAAATGGAAACCACTAATTCACCGCCCCTCCCAGTGGCATCTTGTGTCCAACAAGTTGTATTTGAATTCATGATATAATTAAATCCCAATCTAAATTTCTTTCTATTATGTGTTGTTTCTGTTAGAGTATTTGCGTATTTACTTGATTAATTAAACAATATTTGTTTAATTATTTAAGTTCCCTTTATCTCTTTTACACTTAAGCTAACTTTAGGTGCATAATAATTAATTATTATGTGAAAGCCTAGGTTTAACTTTTTAGGGTTTCTTGACCTATTAAAGGTTGGATTCTTTTCATTGTATTGTAAGGATTATCACATTACACATTTTTGTGAATATTGAGCTCTCATCTTTTGAGAATATTTTTCTATGTATTTGTTTTATCTGTTATTTGCTTCCTTGCTTCTCCTTGTAACAAGTTTTTCAGCTTGCAGAGATCATTTGGGTTCCTGTGGTGTTGTGTTTCCCAACTCTCACAGTTTCCATTGTGTTAATCTTGTTGTATAGTCTGATAACTCAATGATGAAACACTAGTACCAAACTGGTACTGAGAGGGGGAATGAATCAGTACAAACACAAATACAGTCCAAAACCGGTTTGACAGCGAACACTCCAAATGACTAATAAACAGAGATATCAGTAAAATAGAGTGCAACCGGTAACATCCAGTATAGCTCAATCAGTCATGAACCGATCACTCAATAAGCTTTTCTCTTAGCTCAATACCACATTATCATAATATTCACATGCATGAACTAGTAGACTTAACCATCAAATCTTCACAACAGTGAGTTCAATATGTTTTATAGACAGACATAAAACATAGAACCTTCATGTGCATAACAAATAAAACAAAGCATCACAAGACAAAAGCATTTCACATGACACACATATTTTTCACGTGGAAACCCAACTAGGAAAAACCACGGTGGGGATGAATACCCACAAGATGCTTTTTAAACTCTTTAGAAGTTCACTCTATTAGGAGCCTTGTCTAGTTAAGAACATTACAATAGGTTTTGGTAGGAACCGATCCTGTTAGAGATCACCCAGTTAAGGGTTAAACCCGGTAGGGTCACCTTGTTAGAGGATGTTAAGAACTCAATAGCTAAAAGGATCTCCTAAGCTTCTCTAGCTTCTCAGAACTCATTAGCCTCGAGTTACCCGGTTAAGGGATTTTAAGCAAGTTGGTTAAGACCACCCGATTTAAGGGATTTTGAATCAAGCCAGTTAAGGCTACCCTGTTAGGGGATTTTACAACTGTTGAAGTGGTTAGAGATCAACAAGTATTACAATGATCTGTTAACAACACTCAATGCTAATGCAGATCCATTTTGGCTCCTCTTCACCTTCTGCACATTCACTTTGCAGATATCTCTTCTCTCCTTTGGTCTGGCAAGAATCACGTATCACTTCCCTTGGATACACACACAACTTTTGCCAACAACCTTAGAAAGAAACACAACATCGACCTTATAGGAAACATACAGGTCAGTAGCAAAAACCCTAAACCCTAAACCTGTTAGGTTAAGCAATTCAAACGATTAGATCTTGGTCATTGAATCATACTGCATTAAATGCAACAATCTTGAATCGATCTCAAGACATTCTCCATCATCCATTATCCACTGTTTTCATGGCGGCTGATATCCCATCATGCATTATCACCATTTGACAGACTTCGCACATTCCCGAGGTGGATAGGAATAGTCTTCTTCATGCAAGATCCTTCACGCGCACAAAGCTTACGTGGTAACATGATTTTTCCTCCATCATACTGCTAACACATCACACAAATATTACCGATTGGGTCACTTGAGTTGCTCCAACTGAAAACCCTGAAGTGGAAGCTACCTACCAACTAGTAGCCATACAATGCTTCCATGTGCCAGTTCTCATAACTACATGTCGGTTCACCTTGAACAAATGTGTCGCTTCACTTTGGCATATAAACTAGTTCATACATATGTTGGTTCCTCTCTCTTCACCTATCACATGTGTCGGTTCTCACCATGTCTCATATTGACATCAATGACAACATACAATATCATTATGTCTTCATGTCAGTTCACATAATGCCAACAATCTCCCCCTTTGGCATTGATGGAAATATACAAAAGATATCTTCTCTGCTTCACATCTTCTCCCCATTTGATGTAGATATCTTTCGCTTCACTCCTTCTCCCCCTTTGACAACAATGCCAAAGTGGAGGTACAATCATCACTATTTCATCATGTTGCTCCCCTTGAGGAGTAGCATCCTTAAACACACCAATCAACCAAAGATTTGTCTATCCAGTACCTGACTATTGTGGAATAATCACTTTTAGTTCACCTCCTGAAGGGGAAATACCCCTAATTCACCTCTCAAATGCATAAATGTTGTCTTTGGGAGAGGCTTGGTGAATATGTCTACTAACTGCTCCTTACTGGATACATGCTCCAGTGCAATTTCTTTATTCTAAACCTTTTATCTCAAGAAATGGTACTTAAGCTCAAAATGCTTGGTTCTAGAATGTAAAACTGGATTCTTTGATATATTGATAGCACTTGTGTTATCAGAGAATATACTTATCGGTTTAGATACAAGGATCTTGAAACCTTCCAGTACATGCTTCATCCAAATTGTCTGAGTGTGGTTCATGAAAGCTGCAACATACTCCGCTTCCGCTGTAGATTGAGAGATACAACTCTACATTTTACTCATCCATGAGACCAGTCTACCACCAAGAAAGAATGCACCACCGGTTGTACTCTTCCAATCATCCACATTACCGGCCCAATCAACATCTGTGAATACTTTTAGATTGAAATTATTGTTGTATGGGTACCACAATCCATAGTCAAATGTTCCCTTCAGATACCTAAGAATCTGCTTGACTACACTTAAGTGAGATTCTCTTGGACTCTTCTAGAACCTTGCAGTGATGCCAACTGCATGTGCAATATCCGGTCTGCTATGTACTACATAATGCAACTTACCAATCATTGATCAGTATTCCTTCTCATCAACTAGTGCCGAATCATCCTCCTTTGTCAATTTACAACCGGTCACCATCAGTGTACCAACCAGTTTGCTATCTTCCATGCCAAAAGTCTTCAACACTTCTTTGACATATTAGGACTGAGTGATGAAGATTCCATCTTTCATCTATTGGATCTGTATTCCAATGAAGAACTTAATCTCCCCTATGAGTGACATCTCAAACTCTTTCTTCATCTCATCAGCGAACTCATGACTCATCTTGTCATCTCCACCAAAGATGATGTCATCAACAAAAACTTCATAGATCAAAATATGATCTTCTTCAAACTTCAAGTCGATATTGCTATCTTCACTTGTTCTCTCAAATCCAATCTTCACAAGATGGGAACGTAGGCGCTCATACCATGCCCTAGGTGCTTGCTTCAGACCATATAATGCTTTATATAGCCTACATACCATGTCACTGTCTTTAGATAGGGTAAACCCATCTGGTTGCTCAATATATGCCTCCTCTTCAAGTACAGCATTTAGGAATGCAGATTTTACATCCATTTGATATACCTTGAATCTCTTAAAAGCTGCATATGCAAGAAGCATATGAACTCCTTCCAATCTGGCTATAGGAGAAAAGGTTTTCCCATAGTCTTCACCTTCTTCTTAAGCATATCCTTGCCATACTAGTCTGGCTTTATTCCTAATCATTATGCCATCCTCATTCAACTTATTTTTGAACACCCATTTGGTGCCAATGACATTTTTATGCTCTGGTCTAGGTACCAAGGACCATGTACCATTTTTCTCTATCTGGTCAAGTTCTTCTTCCATTGCCTTGACCCAGCCTTCATCTTTATGAGCCTCTTCGAATGACTTGGGCTCAAGTTCAGAGATCATACATAAGTTTTCTTTGATCTTTCTTCTAGTAAGGATTCCTGCATCCTTATAACCTATGATCTGCATGGGATCATGATTCAACTTGACATACTGAGGAATGGTCTTAATTGGTTCTTCTTTCTTTTCTTCTTCATCCTCATCTTCATCTGTATCAATGGTCACCGTTTCAGGAACACTGTTACTGGTACTAGGTTGACTGACAACTAGTTCCCGGAAGGTTGCAACCGGTTCATTTACAACTTGCTCACTGTCGGTTTCCTCAGTCTTCTCAAAGGATTCATCAAATTTTACATTGATGCTTTCTATAATTCTCTGAGTCCTATTGTTGTAGCACTTGTAAGCTTTACTCTTGGTGGAATATCCTAGAAATATTCCCTCATCACATTTAGCTTCAAATTTACCCTGATGATCACTCCTCTTGATGTAACATTTGCTACCAAATACCTTAAAGTAGTTAACCACAGGTGTCTTACCAGTCCAATACCCATAGGGAGTTTTGTCCTTACCCTTTTTGATGAGTACCCGGTTCATAGTATAGACTCCAGTGCTCATCGCTTCTCTCCAGAAGGTGTGAGCAACCTTTCCTTGGATCAACATGGTTCTAGCTGCTTCAACCATAGTCCGATTATTCCTCTCTGCTAGGCCATTCTGTTGTGGATTCTGGGGGGCAGACAGTTGCCTCTTGATGCCAAATTCTTCACAATACTTGTTGAATTCATTGGAAGTGAATTCCCCTCCTTGATTAGTTCTGAGACACTTGATCCTTTTACCGCTTTCCTTCTCCACTAATGCTCTAAAAGCTTTGAACTTCACAAAGGCTTCAGACTTGTCTTTCAAGAATGTGACCCACATCATTCTTGAGCAATCATCAGTGATAATCATGAAGTATCTATCACCCTACACACTTCTAGTTTTCATAGGACCACACAAATCAATATGCACAAGATCAAGCAAGTTGTCAGCAGTGAAAGATTTACCTTTAAAGGTTGAGGAAGACATTTTCCCCAATTGACACTCTCTGCATAAGTTATTATCCGATTTGCTTAGCACTAGCAACCCTCTAACTACCTTGATCATACTAGCCTTCACAATGTTGTCAAAGTTCACATGGTAGAATCTCCTATGCCATATCTAGCTATCATCAAGCTTAGCCATAAGACATGTACTTATATTTGCATTTAGATGAAATAGGTTACCTTTAGTCTACATGCTGGTGGCTACCAATTTACCATCTTTACCTTTGATTCTGCAAACTCCATTCTTGAATTGCAGAGTGAGAGCACTGTCATTTAACTGGGCAACACTTAGAAGGTTGTGTCTAAGACCATCAACCCAGTACACATTGTCACCACTACTCTTTCCATTCAAAGAGATGGACCCTCTTCCTTTGACCATGCAAGGTGCATCATTTCCAAAGCGAACCACACCACCATCATACTCTTCCAAGGATAGAAACTTGCTCCGGTTACCAGTCATATGGTGAGAATAGCCACTATCAATGATCCACTCATTTGAATTTTCAAACTGGGAGACAAGAGCCTTCTTGTCTACCACATCTTCCTTTACAAAAACAAACACAATGTCTTCATTCTCTTCATCTTTTGATTCCTCATCTGTCACACCTTCATCAACTGCCACAAAACAATTTCTCTGGTTTCCTCCTTTGAATTTCTTGAACCTTTCTGGTTTGTCCTTGTTGTCACTATTAGGACAGTTCATAGCAATATGTCCTATTTGGTTACAGGAGAAACATTTTAAGGGAAGCTTACCTTTGTATTTACCAATCCCTTTTGGAAATCTCCTAGGTAGAAGAGCTTCAAATTCCATCAGAAACTCTTCATCCTTCATTTCTCTGTTCTGACTAGGTTCCCCACTAGTGCTAGCCTCTTTTCCTTTTCTAGATGGTATAGCAAAAGCTTGAAAAGCTGATTCTGACTTTTGAATACTACCATCAAAACTATTCAGCTCATAGGCTGTCAACTTGGCTATGATGGAGTCCAATGACGCCTTAGACTTGTCTATTGATCTTAGCTTCTGAATAGCAGCAACCCTTATTGCATAGACTGGCAACAGGGATCTCAGGACTTTACTGACCACAGTGGAATCTTCTATTTTGCCACCTGCACTCTTTATTTCTCCAACAATTGTTTTGATTCTTATTCCATACTATTGAATGGTCTCTCCTTCAACCATCCGCATGTCTTCAAACTTTCCTCTCAAGCTCTCTTCCTTAGCCTGTTTTACATGCTCATCACCACCATAGATATTTTCAAGAGCATCCCGTACTTCTTTGGGATTTGCCTTGTCCTGAACATCAATAAACTCAATGTCAAATAGACTACTGATGAGAGCTTCCATGACTTGCCCATTTTCTTGTATCTATCTCTTTTGGTCGTCGGTGAGAGTACCGGTAGGAACAACATATACATTTTCAACATAACTCTAGTGTTGAACACCCATGCTTTTGATGAATATCTTCATCATGTCTTTCAATATACCAAAGTTTTCCCTTTTGAACTTTGGACCTTCCCTCTTCATCATTTGGCTAGGATCTTTTCCTCAAGCGGTTAAGCTTATAACATAGAGGACCTGGAAGGCTCTGATACCAATTGATAACTCAATGATGAACCACTAGTACCAAACCGGTACTGAGAGGGGGGGTGAATCAGTACAAACACAAATACAGTCCAAAACCAATTTCACAACAAACACTCCAAATGACTGATAAATAGAGATACTAGTAAAACAGAGTGCAACTGGTAACATCCAGTATAGCTCAATCAGTCATGAACCGGTCACTCAATAAGCTTTTCTCTTAGCTCAATACCACATTATCATAATATTCACATGCATGAACTAGTAGACTTAACCATCAAATCTTCACAACAGTGAGTTCAATATGTTTTATAGACAGACATAAAACATAGAACCTTCATGTGCATAACAAATAAAACAAAGCATCACAAGACAAAAGCATTTCACATGACAAACATATTTTTCACATGGAAACCCAACTAGGAAAAACCATGGTGGGGATGAATACCCACAAGATGCTTTTTAAACTCTTTAGAAGTTCACTCTATTAGGAGCCTTGTCTGGTTAAGAACATTACAATAGGTTCTGGTAGGAACCGATCTTGTTAGAGATCACCCGGTTAAGGGTTAAACCCGGTAGGGTCACCTTGTTAGAGGATGTTAAGAACTCAATAGCTGAAAGGATCTCCAAAGCTTCTCTAGCTTCTCAGAACTCATTAGCCTTGAGTTACCTGGTTAAGGGATTTGAAGCAAGCCGGTTAAGACCACCTGATTTAAGGGATTTTGAATCAAGCTAGTTAAGGCTACCCTATTAGGGGATTTTACAACTATTGAAGTGGTTAGAGATCAACGGGTATTACAATGATCTATTAATAGCACTCAATGCTAATGCAGATCCGTTTTGGCTCCTCTTCACCTTCTACACATTCACTTTGCAGATATCTCTTCTCTCCTTTGGTCTGGCAAGAATCACGTATCACTTCCTTTGGATACACACTCACAACTTTTTCCAACAACCTCAGAAAGAAACACAACATCGACCTTATAGGAAACATACAAGTCAGTAGGAAAAACCCTAAACCCTAAACCTGTTAGGTTAAGCAATTCAAACGGTTCGATCCTGACCATTGAATCATATTGCATTAAATGAAACAATCTTGAATCAATCTCAAGACATTCTCCATCGTCCATTATCCACCGTTTTCATGGCGACTGATATCCCATCATGCATTATCACTATTTGATAGACTTCGCACATTCCCGAGGTGGATAGAAATAGTCTTCTTCATGCAAGATCCTTCACGTGCACAGAGCTTACGTGG
The DNA here is from genome assembly GCF_030272615.1 of Cryptomeria japonica. Classification (NCBI taxonomy): domain Eukaryota; kingdom Viridiplantae; phylum Streptophyta; class Pinopsida; order Cupressales; family Cupressaceae; genus Cryptomeria; species Cryptomeria japonica. The sequence goes on along the minus strand of NC_081414.1, from coordinate 368,474,647 downwards.
CAACATGATCTATCCTCCATCATATTGCTAACGCATCACACAAATATTTTTGATTGAGTCACATGAGTTGCTCCAACCGAAAACCCTGAAGTGGAAGCTACTTACCAACCGGTAGCCATACAATGCTTCCATGTGCTAGTTCTCATAACTACATGTCGGTTCACCTTGAACAAATGTGCCGCTTCACTTTGGCATATAAACCGGTTCATACATATGTCAGTTCCTCTCTCTTCACCTATCACATGTGCCAGTTCTCACCATGTCTCATATTGACATCAATGACAACATACAATATCATTATGTCTTCATGCCGGTTCACATAATGCCAACATAGTCTAGACAGTTCTCTTTGAGGACTCCCTAGTCATGGTTGTGTCACGAACCTAAAATATTTAGATTGGTCCGCTCAAGGAGAAAGAGGGAAGCAAAACACATCATAATACATAATCCCATGAATGATCTAACAAATTGCACATGATAACACTTATCCCAAAAGACATTAAAAATCATAACATGTAGATATAATCAACCACTCAACCACTTCTAATGCAAAATAGTTCATGTGGATCTGCATAAGCTAGAGTGAGACCCAAATAAACATCTCAACACATCTTCCAATACATATCCAAACCAAAATAACATGATCCACAAAACTGCAATGCAATTAACAACATATCCCAAGGGCACCAAAAGCATTACGGACCACCTTGAATATAGGATGACACAACCAACACTAAAAGAGTATTTGAACAAAAGTCCATCAAGATAACCAAGGTTAACAAAGCATATCCAAACCAATATCCATTTGAATAACTTGGTTTGACATCAATGACAACTATACAAGCTTATGCTAACAACAATCTCCAACAATGTCCCCCTTTGTCATTGATGGAAACACTAATAAACCAATAACCAACAACACCAATGAAAATCTAATACTCACAACAACTCTCTCCAATAATCTCACAACAAGTCTCTCCCATAATATCACAACAACTCTCTTCCCCTTTGACAACAATGAAAAGGGTACTTAAAGATAAATAGAAACATATTGACCACTCACACCACTGCTCCCCCTAAGAGAAATCTGAGAATCAGTCCAAGAAACAAGGATAACCACTAAGTCTCCCCATGGAAAGATCCACCACAAAAACTATATCCAGTTAGAAAATGGAGGGGAAATAACCCTTAACCTCTGTTTGATATACTCAAAAGTATCCTTTTCCAATGCCTTTGTGAAAATGTCTTCTATCTTCTCTGATGTAGAAATGTATTCCAAACTTACTTCCTTATCTGCAACTTTCTCTCTCAAAAATGATATCAGATTGAAATACATTTAGTTCTTGAATGCATAACTAGATTCTTTGACATGCTTATAACACTTGTACTATCACACATAATAGGAATACCTTCATCATATATACCTCTGATATCCTTAAAGTCTACTTCATCCACAAAACTTGAGTATAGCAAGATGTTGTGACAATATATTATGCTTCAATAGTTGATAATGATACAAATTCTTGTTTCTTACTCATTCATGAAACTAATCTGTCTCCCAAAAATAATTATCCACCACTTGTGCTCTTCATATCATCAACACTTTCAACCCAATCAATACCTTCATATACCTTCAACATGAAATCTCTATCTTTCTTGTACCATAAGCCAAAATATTGAGTCCATTTCAAACATTTGAAGATCCTTTTCACTGCTTTGGCATGATTCTTCTTTGGACTAGATTGAAATCTTGTAACAAAACATACATCCTACATAATATATGGTCTAGAAGCAATAAGATACAGTAGTCCTCCAATCATATATTTGTACTTCTTTTGATCAATATCTAGAGATGCATCATCTTTTCCTAACTTGCATCCAATGACTAAAGGGGTAGTAGCAGATTTACCATTCTTCATATCAAAAAATTTCAATATCTCTTTAACATACTTATTTGGAGAATTAAAAAATTCATCATCCAGTTGAGTGACTTGAAGCCTTAGGAAAAATGACATTTCTTCAAACATAGACATCTCAATTTTTTTTTTTGCATTTCTTCTACAAATTCTTTGCACAAACTATCACTTCCTTCATAGATAATTTCATCAACATAAATGATATCAATAAACAAATTAATGCATTCAACCTTAAAATAAATATTTTTGTCAGCAATACCTTTCTTGAAATTCTATTATAGCAAATATTTTCCCAATCTTGCATACCATGCTCTAGGTGCTTGTTTAAGTCCATACAATGCCTTCTTTAGTTTACAAACCATGTTCAAATTATCTGGTAGTTTGAATCCATCTGGTTGTTCAATGTATACTTCTTCCAATTATCCATTCAAAAATGTTGAATTAACATCCATTTGATATACTCTAAAGTTCTTTTAGGTAGAAAATGTTAGACAAATATGATATCGGGAGTAAATTGGGAGAGGGGGGGTGAATAAATTTACCATCAGAAATAAGAACTTATGCATATCAAAACAATTAAACTAGAGCATAAATAAACCAACACAATGAAGGATAGAACATGAAAGCACAGAACACACAACACCAATATTTTGACATGGAAAACCTGGTAAAGGGAAAAACCACGATGGGAAACCCTACCCACAATCAAATAATACTTCTACAGCAGTATGTGAAATTACAATGGGGATTGCACTTGCAATCAGGCCAACTACCTAGAGCTCACTGCTCATCACAAAAAGAAGTCTCACTGATTTACAAAAACATTGGACTACAATCCGGAAAGAATGAACTATGAAAGTAGTATCTCCCAATGCTTGATACAGTTCCGGTTAAGGACATATATCTTCCCTACAATACAAAAACCTTCACTGAATGATATATCACTTGTTTACACATAAACCTTCCTCTGATAATGTAGACATAATCATCAATCCCATCCATCCATTGATATATAAATTACATGAATAAGTCACCTATAAATACAAATCATCAACCTTATTGACAAGGTCGACTAAACCCTAAACCCATAAACTCGTAATAACAAAAATTACATTACATGGTATCAGCGGACCAATATTATGATTTACATTACATTGAATGGACCTAAATAAAGTAACCAAACAATTCCATCCACTGGAAATTCTGCTAAGACCAAAATCCAACATGCTTCACCAATCCGTAGAAACCCTTAGTGAAGTAACATAGAAAGTCTAACGAGATCTAAATAAAACCACCATAACAACATGCCAGTCAACGCAAAGTCACCAAATACTCAAAATATGATCAAGAAGCACCTTCAGAATGATAGAAACCAATTCCATAAGCCAAACCAAAATCGTCTTACCAAAAATACTAACTATCACTTACCGATAAAGCTAACTAGTACCGAGAAACACCAACCAGGAACATAAGCGATAGTTATCGGAGCACCAAAATATGAACCAATAGAATATGGAAAATAAATAACTTGTTGGCATTTGACTGAACCAGTAAAGATTGTTGTTGTTATGCAACCAGTATATGATTAGTTAATAACTGTGATGAAGAGATTGAGATTCATGTTTGATGACTAATTTTTTTGTTGTCATTGATGACAACAATGTTTTTGTAGTCGTTTAAGTCTAAGAAGCCAACTGGTAAGGTTTAACTGGTACAAAATATAGTTTTACAGAGAATCAGTAATTAGGATCTCAACCGGTAAAGTGAGAAAGAGTTGCATTTCAACAACCAGTACAGGTGATTCATGAAGATTTGGATGATGTGGTTTCACAGTGATGTTTGTGACAGGTATTTGGAGCTATGTTCACAACTGCATTGGCAGATTCAACTAGATGAGCAAAATTTGATTTACAGAATAAACAAACTAGTAGAACACTTAATCGGTAGTGATATAATCACTTAAATCAGTAACACGACACAAGTTTTAATTTGTTATGTCGGTGGCTGACATATGTAAAGCATGCGATGTAAGTTTGTCTAGATTTATTGAATCTAGGAAATTGGTCCAAGGTTGTAGCCGAATTAATGTAAATGTTTATAAAAAGTGTGATGAGGTATACAGTCGATATATGTGTGTAAAGGGAGAATTCATGAGCGAATATTATGAATATGATTGTGTGGTGATTAGGGAAGTTTTGTTACGAAGTGTTGATGTTTTAAGGATCATAAGTGGATCTTATTAGACACAAAAGGTGTTACTTGAATATCTTATCATTGTTGTTTTCCTAATAGTTTGCAGCAGCAAAATCCCCTAACCAGGTAGGTCCTAACAAGCCTTAATCTATAAATCCCCTAACAGGGTAGCTCTGAATCAGTCTTAAATCCTCTTGCGAGGTTGATCCTAATAGGTCATTGCTCCTAAAAGGGTTTATCATTCAAATCCCTTAACCAGGTGACTCTTAACCAGGTCTTCTCCTAACAAGGCATAGTTGTAAGACCCTAACCAGTCAAGATTTATATTTTGCAGATAGTGAATCTTGTGGGTACCAACTCCCACCGTGGTTTTTCCCTTATGAGTTTTCCATGTATAACATCTTGTGTTATGTGAAATTTGTTTTATTGGGCATTTTCTTATATGGTGATATTTCTCATATGCTTGATAAGTTTTAAGTTGTTAATGTTGATGATCAGATTTATATTATTTTTTCTTGCACTGATTCACCCCCTCCCCCCTCTTAGTGCCTTATAAGTTCATCAATTGGTATCAAAGAAAACCTTCTTTGAGGCCTAACCACTTGAGAAGGATTCCTAAGGCAAACATGGGTGACATGAGTTATAAAGATTTTTCTCTTAAACTTGCTAAAATTGAGGATGGCCTAGAATATTTGAGAGGGAAGTATAAAACTTCAATTGCTAAAAGGAATGAGCTTACTGAACAACTGTTGGAAGGTCAATGAAAGCGGCTCTTTTGATGGAGCAAATATAGATGCATTGGTTAAGGAAGTGGAGAAACTAAATGGTGAGAAAACTAACTTGACGAGAGAGCTTGAAGCCCTTAAAATCTAGATGAGTCAAGAACTTGAAGCAAGGAGGACATCTAAAGACAAGATCAAAGAGAAATATCATGAGATCTTTAAGATAAATCAGGAAAATGGGACTCTATATGCACACTGACATGAGGAGAAAGAAGAAAAAGAAGAAATCAAAGTAGATCTTTATATGGAAATGTCTCTTAGAGAGACTCTTATGAAGCAAAATGGAGATCTTACTAAAGAGCTTGTAGAAGCTAATGAGAAGCTTGCAAAATTCAACAAGAGTTCTACCATGCTGGATGAACAGATCCAATCTCAGAGGATGAATAGTGATACATCTGGGTTAGGATACAATACATTTGAGAAAGGAGAACCTTTTGGTACTAAGGTCAACATGAATGAAGGTAAACCTACTCCTAAGACTCAGAAAATCACTGGTAAGAAGTCTTATAAACCTATTTGTTTCAATTGCCATAAGCTAGGACATACTGCTAATATTTGTAGAAGCGGGTATGATGTTAATGTTGGTTATAGACCTAATACTAATCAAAGATATATTCCTCGAAGGTTTGAAGGTTATTGTTACACATGCAAGATGTATGGGCATAGATCTATTGAATGCAGGTATGGAGCAAACAATCCTACACCTCACATGAATCAAAAATTTGTTGGTGATTGGAGAAGGAATTTCAATGATCTGTAATTTTGGTCATATGGCTATGAACTGCAAAAGAAGGACTAGAAGAGGAAATGTTGGACCTTGGAGAGATTCTGGTATGGCTTGATATCTTTGTCATAAACTAGGACATATGGCAAATTTTTGCAGAGCTAAAGTGAACAAACTGGCGAATCAATCAGGTGAACATAAAGGGAAAATGAAATTTGATGTGGAGAAGACCAGAGTAGAAATGAACATAATTTGGAAAAAGAAGTATGATGAGGTAACTGAAGTTAAATCATCTGAAGATCCTATTTCTTCACCCAGTGTGGAGAACCTTTCACTGACAAACTAATTTGTTTACACAACTTAGGGGGGACTCAATATTAGATCTATCTCCAAACCCCCTAGAGGACCATGAGGTACGTGAAATATGCATACTTTGATATTATATGATTTTATGATCAAACCGGTAGGTTTGATGTGTTATATGAACCGGTATTATTTTAAGACATTTTAGGGTTTTACCAGTAAACGCATTTAATGAGGTAGATAATGGGAAAATAAAAGGAACTTTTTGAATTTTATTTGTCAAATTGCATTTGTATGAGCACTTGGAGAGTGAATAGAGAACAACAGAATTTGTGTTTGCAACATCTAACCTATTTGAAAAAGATTGAAGTGTTTTGGTGTGATCTGCGATCAACAATTGGTTTGAAGAACTTCATCGGTGTCTGAAACCCTAGTGCAAAAGTGGGAAAAAGTATTTATCATAAATCTTCTCTATTTTTGAAGTTTGATTAGTTAAAGATGGATACACCACATCTATTTGATGTTACCGATAGGCCATGACCTGAATTCAAATGATATCCATTTAAGTCTGAAGAAATTGATCCTATCGGAGCCCTATCCAAAGCACCCAATGATATATTACATGTTGAAGATGTTAGATCATTTTATCATTGCAAAGTGGAAGATTTGGGTATGGTTGCTATTTTTGATCAGTATAGAGCACTATGTGATGAAAATGGTATCTTGAAGGAACAATACAAGAAGGTTACCGATAAAGAGTTTCATCATGCACTTAAATTTATTAATGATTTTATGGATGAACATGTTAGATATGTGCTTAGAAGGATACATGATTAGTTTATGTGGCTTGACTAACCACATAAAATCTCAAAGAAATCTATTCACGTAGTCACCAGACTCTGTGCAACTAGTGAAGTCCCTTTACTGATATTTGTTCCAAAGAATGATGTAGAAAAGCTAACAGGATCCAAATGGGATGGCAGAGCTATGATAGGGAACAATATCAGTGATCCAGCAGTGAAATATGCTTCAATGGTGATTGGTTACATGGTATACTACTCAAGCAGAATGAACAATGTACTAGTAGCTACTATTCATACTGCTTACTAGATGATCATAGAAGATGTTGATTATGATCTATTGGAGGCACTGCAGAGTCAATTGATGTTAAACCTGGATGCTATTAAGAAGGACAAAAGATTAAGGTTCAAATTTGGTCAACTCATTCTTGGTCTATTCTTTTATTTTCAAAATTATTTTCCTGGTATTGGTGATATTCAATAGAAATAGCATTCACACACTAGGTAATGATTTTGATAAGATTGCATGGGGATACTTCAAGTATTTTCAGAAGAAAATGCATGGAAGAGAAAGGATACTGGCAGAGGTACTTAACTGATATGAGAAAACAATTTGTTTTATGGTGAACACAAATACTTATATGATGGATGATGTAGAACCCCGGACTACTTGGGTTATGCACATGGGGTATGAAGTTGATAAAGATCTATTGATTGCACATGTTGACCATCTACTTGGCCAACCAGTTGATAAAATAGCAGAAAGGTTTGGCACTTACAAGGAAAAATTCCTTCAAGTGCACTCAGAACTTAACCAATCGGTGATAGCCAAGAAAGTTAGGAAGGAAGTTGAAGCCTTTGCTCAACAAGCTAGATTTACAAAGGAAGCCATTGTTGAAGCTAGAGAAAAACATGTTGCTCAATGGGATGGAACATCAAGTACTCCAACTGGCACCTCCATCGGTATGCAAACAAGATCTAGAAAGGGGAAAGCTACAGAAAAAGTGAAACCGGTAGCTATAAAGAAAGAGAAACCGACAACAAAATCTTCAAAGATTCAGTTCCAAAAAGGAGGAAAAAGCTCAAACACCAACACCGACAGATGTAAATGATGAAGACAATGAATCTGAGAAAGAGAAGAAAGTCGTAAGGACTAGTCACAAGAAATCAAAGGTTGTTGGAACCTCCACTGTCAAATCTATGAAGGAACCGGTAAATAAACCTACTGCTCTTGATAAACTATTAAAAAGTATTATGGAATATGGTGTTCTTAAGGGTTTGATTAAATTGTATGACAATCTTGGTGAGAATGAACAAAGATTAATAGAAGATACAGTAGTGTATATGATGAATAAATATAATAAAGCCCTCATTGAGCTGCAAGGGAAAATTTCAAATTCATTATACAACAAAATTGATGCAAGATGGCAGGATGCAATGAAGCGGGACAGAGAATTTGTTGAGTATACTCTCCAAATTCTTCAACCAGAAGCCACAAAGGAAGAATTAGATGATATTTTATTCAAAAAAAAATCTTCCTTCAGATCTAAGAAAAGATTGACAAGGATGCTAATCGGCGAGACTCAATCAATCCAAAAAGAGACTAAAATTTTGCTAAAGAAGTCTTTCGGTCTAATTCCTATCGAAGAAGAATATGATAAGGATGTTGAACTTGTAAAGCTTAAGGGTGAAGATTTTTCTGAAGGTAATAAACCTACTGATTTTAAACCTGATGACATTGTGTTAGAAGACCAACCGATGAACACTCAAACAGAATGAGTGTTTATTCCTGATGATGATACTGGTGATAATGTTGATAATACTATTGACAACATAGATGTGTATGATGTAGATATTCAGATGTCTAAACAACATGAGCAGAATCAAGAATAGGAAGGAAAGAAAGATGAAAAAGAAAAGAAGGATGAGGAGCCATCGGTAGATAATCAGACTATAGATACTCAACCGCCGCTGGTAATGGAAAGTAATGAAGAAAAGAAAGCAGAAGAGAAGAATGCAGAAACTAAAAAATCAAGAAGGAACAAAGGAGAATAAGGTAGAAAAGACTGAACCCATAGTGACACCTTTGTCACTTGATTCCAAAAATAAAGTTGTTGATGAAGAAGATGATGATGATGCATTAAGCATCCAAGGACCTCTTGACATGGATAAAATGAGTTCTACTTAGTTAATGGAGATTGCAATTGCCATACAATCCTGAGCTAAAAAGAAGAGGATGAAAGAAAAACAGAAGGAAGCAGAGACCATAAGGAGAGCAGTAGATATTTTGTCTAGTCTCCTACTAGAGACTGATACAAAAAAAAATTCCACACCTATTGACAATCTTGGACAACTTTTTTTTGATGTCGAAGAGAAGATTAAGTCATTAGAGGATGAAACTTATGTCAATGTGGAGAAAAATTATGAGAAGAAGAGGATGAAGCACTTGATCTCTAAAATTGCTAAAGGTAAAGTGGCTCTTACTATTGATAAGGATTATTTTAAGGAAGCACTGGAAACCGGAATTAAAATCCTCTCTAATGTTTCAACATTTTCCTTATTTTGTGCTGATTTGAAGAAGAAAAGAGCAGAAGAAGAGCATGAACTTGAGGTTGTAAGTGAGTCATTTAAACCCCTTAATGACTCTGCTATTCATTTTGGGAGATCGGTTGTAGAACTTCAACACAAGATAAAAGTATATGAGCAAGAACAGGTAAAGTGAGTCGAATCCTTGCAGGAACTTCAAACACAACTTATACCAAAAGTCAAAGTATTACATAGAGCATACATAGAATGTGAATCCATTCTTACTACACTGGAAATGAGCATTGTTGATACTATGGAGGAGCTAACTGGAAAAAATCAAGACTCATGTGGAGATCGCTGGCATAATTTTAGAGACATGGCCTAATGACTTTAAAAATTTGAAGTCTCATTTTAGTGATGTTTTTTCCAGAATTCCTATGTAAAAACTTTATGACTCTTATATCTATATATATGCTCTGATAAAAATTTTGATATCATTGTTGGCATTTTACACTCACATGAGAATGATTTCAATGTTGTCATTGATGGCAACCAACCGGTAACAAGAATCTACAGGTTCACCGGCACCGGCAGGCACAATAATTATATTCATCGGCATCTAGTTTACATCGATAACGAAGCATACCGGCATCCAGGCCAACATGAGACAAGTTTTGTTTATGTGAATTGTAATGTAATGTAATTAATTATTTGTAAGCCAACATGATGTATTGTAAAGACTCATATATGTATGAGATCTTATAGGTCATTTTTTATATAGCATGGAGAGGAAAATATGTAATGGTATTATGTAGAAGAGCGAAAAGATTTTGTAATAAGGCAGATAGGTTATGTGAGTGAATATCATTAACCAGCAGGTTTTTGGTTGTTTTTGATAGAGCTTAAACCGGTACTGAATCAAGCATTGTAGATGCTATTTTGAGCAGTACATTGTCTTGGATTTAATTATCCATTTTGTAGTCAGTGAGACTCTTTCATTGAGAAATGAGCTCTAGGCTATTGGCCTTCTTGTATGTGTAGGCCACTACAGTAATTAATATTTATTCATATTCACTAGTGAGTAAATATTTTGGGTCACAAATCCCACCGAGGTTTTTCCCTTACCGGGTTTCCTCACCAAAATATCTTGTATTATGGTGTGCATTTATGTTGTCTCTTTTATTTCTATTTGTTGCATTATTACTTGTTTATTGGTACACTAATTTGAGTTGCAAAGTTATAAATAAGTTCAAATATTCCATTATCAAGTTAGACACTAATTCACCCCCCCCCCCCCCCTCAGTGTCTTTGGGACTATCATTGCATCTAAAAATTGGTATCAGGGCCTGGTCCTCTATTTGCAAATGCCTAACAGCTTGAGGAAGATTCTAAAACTGGTATTGATGGAGAGTTTGAGAAAAAAGTTGGAAGGAGCTCTTGAAGACTTTGATATAGAAAAATTGAAGAATATCAAACTTGTAGATGATGTGAGGATTGCCCAGGAATTCATTAAAGGACTTTAGAAGAACATGGTTATAGCACCAAATAAGAGGAAGGAACTTCATGAGCAAATGCAGAAACATGATGATGAAAAGGAAACTCTTAGAGATATTGCAGAGAAGTTGAGGCAAGAGAACACTAACATGAGGAATGAAATGCAAGATTTAACCATGAGGCTATGTAAGGATATTGAAGATGGGAAGAAGAATGAAGAATACTTGACTAGGAGACTTAATGATGGAGCAAATGAAAATATGAGACTTTGTCATGAGAATGATATGCTAAAGATAGATCTGATTCACATTCACATGATAAAGAGGAGCTTAGGAGACAAATTGGCATTCTGGAAAATGAGTTGATCATTGCAAGTGAACACAAAGACAAATTCAAGAAAAGTTCAGAAAGGCTTGATGACACGTTGAAAAGACAAAAACCTGATGGAGATACAATTGGACTTGGATTTGAACATGGAGAAAGTTCTAGGACTGCAAATAATCAAGATCACAGCAAACCAATAAGACAACCTAATGCTTATAAATTTAATGGGAAATGTTTTAATTGCAACAAATTTGGTCATAGAGAAAATCAGTGCAGATCTAGAAATAATCAGAATACAAATTTACCCACCGGTCAATGTTCCAAATGCAGTAAAGTTGGCCATAACTCAGAAAATTTCAGAATGAATGTGAAATGCCATGTTTGTGGTAGATTTGGACATTTATCTAATCAATGTAGAACACAAACCGGTCAAGGATATGGAAAGGCTATTTAGAGGAATAATGTAACTTGTTATGCATGTAACAAGACTGGGCATATTGCAAAATTTTGTAGAAGCAAGACTATACCGGAGAACAATAAAGGATCTAATGAGAAAGGAAAAGAAAAAGTAAACAAAATAAAGCAATAATTTTCAAAACAATGGATTAAGAAGAGAGATTGGAGAGTTGATGAATCTGTCTCTGCACCAGTAGAACATGTTAGACACATTGTACCACTGAGAGGGGGAGGGGGTGAATCAGTGGTTCTCAAACTTTTTCCTTTAGCTAGCCTATGTGATCATACTGGTTAATATATCTAACTCAATGCAAACTTACCAGTTAGTGGGGAGACCAACAAAAATGCAATCACACAAGGGACATCACATAACACCAATATATAGGATGAAAACCCAAGGAGCACCAACCCCTAACTTATTTATGGGCTAACACCCAAAGGGGCTACAACCCCTACACCAAGCTATAGTTGAGTGTTCACAAAGATCACTTCAAATACAAAATTAGTTATCTTGTTACAAGTGAATCTTGCAACCATTTGATATAACTTACTTTGTCGGTGAGATACCTTCTCTAATACACCGACTCACTTCTCTGCTACTCTTCACCCATTGCTTCTCTGTCAAAACACCTCTTTTACTCTTCTTCTCTATAGGATCTCCTCCTCACTTCTCTACACTTTACCAATGCTCAACTCTATCTATCCATTATGTGCCTTCTCTGCAACCTCCTTCACTTATGCTCTGCCGATATGAACACTATCAGTTCTTCTCTCCTACTGGTTGAACGCTTCAACCAGGTTCTCCCTCACTCTCACTCACTTCTTAGATGCTTGTTGAGAACTTGGCTATTTTTCTCTTACATGCAGAAGTATCACACTTCACAGTAGCACAATATTCTTCTATACAACAGCAACATAACTGTGTCTTTGGCATTCATATTTATAGCCTGGTTTTCTCACCAAATCCTAATTCAAAATCTAGGTGATTAGGGTTTCCTCACCATCCTCAAGGCAAACCAAATCCAATCAGATCTTTATTGATGTGATCTCCCTATCAGCCAGCTATACATCTCTACCATTGTTGTGCCTTCTAATACACATTTTCCAAATATAGGAAACATGATCCTCTACCTCGACCTGCACCTGTCAAACCATCATTCATGCCTCTGTTGTTTTTTTCTCGAGGTCTTCTTACAATCTGATCTTCTTGCTTCGATCTAGGTGCTAACAACTCCCTAATTCTTCTCTTTTGTTCATTCTTCCTTGAGCCACACACCTCTAACTTGATCCACAAATCACGGGATCCATATTTAGTGCACACCTGTAGAGATACTTAACTCTAAACAACACTTCACCAACCTCTGCGAGCTTTCCACCTTGACTCCTTGTGGCATCCACATTAACCAACTGCTAACTTGGCTCTTTGAGTCAGTCTAGATAGGATCACCAACCAACCATTCTACGAGTTCCTCTTTCCTGCTGGTTTACTAACCTTGTCGGTATCAACCATTCTATTGGTTACATCCTCATGTCTACCCTTTTCTATACTGTTGGTGGAATACTTAAACCGGTCTTCAGACATGACTATCCAAAACATACACATTTCCATCAACTAACAGTCATCTGTATCTTCACCTTGTCCAATTTACCGGTGGACTTTCATATTGGTAAGAACTCTTGATGACACTCTTTCATCAACCTTCACCAGGCACTATTTTCAGTCAAGCCACTTCCTATGTTTGCACCTGCTCAGCCTTGCCTTCTCCTTGATCAGCTCAGACCATATCTCAGTCGGTTTGTCAAGTTGACAAACACATCACTTATTCTGTGTCAGCATCTCAACATGCCTTCTTTGTCGGTCCAATGCATAACCCTTATCTTATGCACTTAAGGCAATCCCTAAATTCACCGGTAGATCTGGTGTGAACCTTAAAGTACTTTCCTTTACCTCTTCACTCCTATCTCACCAAACTATAATGCACAGAATGCATAATAGGAGATAAGCTCCACTTACCAATGGAGTGACACCTTGTCTTCTGCATCCTACAATGTACTCATGTGGCTTCCCTATTTGTGTAGCATATCTTCAAATAGGCACATTTGATCCAATGTGGGCACACTCACTTTCAGTCATTACTTCTCATGATGACTACATCTTCATCAGGTGGGAGACCTTCTGTTCGGTAATCTTACAAGATACCTATGACCTATTAATTATTCTCCTCCAATGTTGATGTGATTTAGGTAACATTCTACCTCTTCATCACAGACAACCGCTCAAACACCTCTCTATCTCATCACACAAGTCAGGCACTAACTCATGTACTGGTGACTCCTGAGGTCATCTTCCTTACCTTATCGATGTTCTACAATAGAAGGTGATATCCAAGATATCACATCTTGTACTCCTCCATAGCAGTGTTGCACATACATCTCTTCTATGGGTGGTCATCCCATACCGGTTGACATCAATGACAACACAATGTCAACAATCTCCCCCTTTGGCATTGATGTCAACTCATGTAGTATCTGACATACTACACATTATTTCTCTCCCTTTGTATAATCCAATATATTTTCACACATTTAGTATGCATTATACTACATTTATTCTTCTCCCCCTTTGACAACAATGACAAAGGGAATTGTCAGGATATTATTTCTCTTTGTATGTACCGGTCACTGACAGAATACTTTCTCCCCCTTTATCTTCATTGGATGCAACTCTTCATTTGATACCACTTGTTATCTTGTCAATACATCCTCTCAAGTCACAACACTTGAGATGGGGATCTTAACCATCAACTGTCGGTCAACCTACAACACCTCTTGTTTGATTCCAAATTGATCAATTGTAATTGTACCATGAATACAATCAACTAGAAGAAAGGTAGATACCCATAACCATCTTGGGTATGCTTACTACAATTTCCATCTCCTGTAGTTTGGGCAATTAGTATCCTTACAAGTTTAAGCAAGTCGGCTCTTCATTACGAGCACTTGAACTCCCCCTGATTCATACATCTTAGGTTCTTATCTTCGGTCAAATACAGTACTGGGACTCCAATATTCACCATATACCAGTTTAGTTGTATTTATGTGATCATCTGATGATCCTTCAACTCCATTATATCCACCACTACCTATGATATGATCTTGGATCTACACAATTCCAGACAATATTATCATCATGCCAAAAATCAAACCGGTTAGCCTAAAAACATGCAAGCATGCATGATCAACAACTGGGCCAATCATATGTCATTCAGGTCTTTTCCATTACCACTTGAGACATAGACACCTCATTCCATGCTATCAGGACTAATGCAATAAACTTCTAACTTTATTGTCTTACATAACCTACAAGTACCTGTTAGCATACATGTCGGTAACATCTTGCACATACTGGTTAACATCTGATACTAATTGTTAACCACCACTTCTTGACACATGCAGTAGTGATCCAACACTGATCTGTAGGTGTGTAGTCAAGGAAACATCTACACACACTTATCTTCTCATTTTCTTCTTTCATACCAGCAATAGTAGGTTCTCCCATGTTGTCTTCATCACTGAGGGGTGGGTGAATGATAAGTTCATTGTATTACTCCCCGTATGATCCTACATCTCCTTTAGGTTTTAGGAGACATCACCTATGCAAATAATGCATAGTGTTGATCCATGGTCTTCTTCCTCCATACTTTCTTGATCTCATTCTTATTCCCATTTTCAAACTTGGGAGAAGGTATTTCCTTCTTCTGTTGATGGGTCCTCCCATTTCCTGATTCTACATCATAGCCAAAAGTAGTGCTATAGTAGTACACAACATCCATCCTAACTTCATTTTTGGGGAATCTCTTGACATACCGGTTTGACCATCTCCTTCTGGTCATGTTGTTGTGACTAGCAATGGAAACCAGTGGACCTCTTGCTCCTTTAGGGACATTTCTTGTTTGGTTCCATGTAGGTCTCTGACTTTCATATACTTTGTATTCACCTTTCTACAGAGCATAGCCATTATACCAGCCTCCATATGACTGCAGGTTCCTTTTTCTACACTCAAACTCTCTGTGGCCAAATCCTTTGCAGTTATGACAAATAATCTTTGCATAACCGGGAGAGGGGACATGCATGTATCTACTCCTGGATACATTTTTCTTATATGCATGTTGTCTATGAGATCCTATATTATTCTTTCTAGATCTATTTCTACATTCCTCTGCCCTATGGCCATTTATCCACTTGTGAGGAGACATTACTGGTGAGCCCACTAAATATGGCCTTCATGGCTACTTTATTGCACAAGCAGCTTCTTTCTTCTTCAGATCTGGTGGGAGGATCGACATTTCTAGGGAGACCATTAGCAACCAACATCCATACGTCCAACCCTAGAGAGGATAGGAAGACTTTCATTCTGCAACTCCAAATAGAATAGTTTGCACCATCAAACATAGGAGTGGGGAATGACACTAAACAAACCATTGTGTCCTTAGGCCATAATCTATCCAAGTTGGAGAAAGCTCATCTAGCTGGGAACCTATGCCCTGATACCAATTGCTAGACACAATGCACCACTGAAAGGGGGAGGGGGTTAATCAGTGGTTCTCAAACTTTTTCCTTTAGCTATTCTATGTGAGCATACCAGTTAACAGATCTAACTCAATGCAAACTTACCAATTAGTGGGGAGACCAACACAAATGCAATCACATAAGGGACATCACATAACACCAATATATATGATGAAAACCCAAGAAGGGAAAAACCTTGGTGAGCAATGTTGTTGGAGTCTATTGCTCCAATCCAATCTAATAATGAAAACACAGTTACAAAGTTTAGGGTACCAAACCAAGGAGAACCAACCACTAACTTGTTTATAGGCTACAAACCCTGCACCAAGCTACAACTCAGTGTTCAAAAGGATCACTTCAAATACAAAAGTAGTTGTCTTGTTACAAGTAAATCTTGCAACCATTTGATATACCTTACTCTATCAGTGAGATACCTTCTCTAATACACCGACTCACTTCTCTGTTGCTCTTCACCTACTACTTTTTTGTTGGTACACCTCTTCTACTCTTCTTCTCTACAGGATCTCCTCCTCGCTGCTCTACACTTTACCAGTGCTCAACTCTACTGGTCCATTATGTGCCTTCTCTGTAGCCTCCTTCACTTCTGCTCTGTTGGTATGAACACTATCAGTTCTTCTCTCCTATCAGTTGAACTCTTCAACCAGGTTCTCCCTCACTCTTACTCACTTCTCAGATGCTCATTGAGCACTTGGCTAATTTTCTCTTACATGCAAAAGTATCACACTTTACAGTCGCACAATATTTTTCTATACAGCATCAACATAACTATGTCTTTGGCCTTCATATTTATAGCCACATTTTCCCGCCAAAGCCCAACTCAAAATCTAGGTGGGCAGGGTTTCCTCACCATCCTCGAGGCAAGCCAAATCTAATCAGATCTTTTTGGATCTTATCTCCCTGGCATCCAACTATTCATCTCCACCATTGTCACACCTTCCAATACATGTTTTCCAAATATAG
Organism: Cryptomeria japonica; assembly: GCF_030272615.1. Taxonomy (NCBI): domain Eukaryota; kingdom Viridiplantae; phylum Streptophyta; class Pinopsida; order Cupressales; family Cupressaceae; genus Cryptomeria; species Cryptomeria japonica. The sequence goes on along the minus strand of NC_081414.1, from coordinate 368,457,579 downwards.
GAAACATGATCCTCTACCTCGACTTGCATCTGTCAAACCATCATTAATGCCTCTGTTGTTTCCTTCTTGAGGTCTTCTTACAATCTGATCTTCTTGCTTCAATCCAGGCACCAACAACTCCCTGATTCTTCTCTATTGTTCATTCTTCCTCGAGCCACACACCTCTGATCCAATCCACAAATCATGAGATCCATATTCAATGCACACCTACAAAGATACCTAACTCTACATGACACTTCACCAATCTTTGCAAGCTTGCCACCTTGACTCCTTGTGGCATCCACATTAACCAACTATTAACTTGGCTCTTTGAGTCAATCCAGATAGGATCACCGACCAATCATTCTACTGCTTCCTCTTTCCTGTCAATTTACTAACCTTGTCAGTATCAACCATTCTACTGGTTACATCCTCATGTCTACCCTTTGGTATAATGTCAGTGGAACACTTAAACCGGTCTTCAGACATGACTATCCGAAACATGCACATTTCCATCAACTGAGAAGTCATATGTATCTACACTTTGTCCAATTTATCAGTGGACTTTCATACCGGTAAGCACTCTTGATGACACTTTGTCATCAACCTTCACCAGGCACTATCTTCAGTCAGACCACTTCCTCTGTTTACACCTACTCAACCTTTCCTTCTCCTTGATCAGCTTGGACCATATTTTAGTCGGTTTGTCAAGTTGATAAACACGTCACTTCTTCTATGTCGGCATCTCAACATTCCTTCTTTGTTGGTCCAGTGCATAACCCTTATCTTATGCACTTAATGCATTCCCTCAATTCACCAGTAGATCTGGTGTGAACCTTCAAGTACTTGCCTTTACCTCTTCACTCTTATCTCACCAAACTATAATGCACACAATGCATAATAGGAGATAAGCTCCACTTACCGGTGGAGTGACACCTTGTCTTCTGCATCCTACAATGTACTCATGTGACTTCCCTATTTGTGTAGCATATCTTCAAACAAGCACATGTGATCCGGTGTGGGAACACTCACTGTCAGTAATTGCTTCTCATGATGACTACATCTTCATCAAGTGGGAGTCCTATCCGGCAACCTTATAGCATACCTATGACCTATTCATTCTTCTCCTCCAGTGTTGATGTGATTTAGGTAACATTCTACCTCTTCATCACAAACAACTGCTCAAACACCTCTCTATCTCATTACATAATTCAAGCACTAACTCATGTACTGGTGACTCCTGAGGTCATCTTCCTTACCTTATCGATGTTCTACAACACAAGGTGATATCAAAGATATCACATCGTGTACTCTTTCATAGCAATGTTGCACATACATCTCTTCTACCAGTGTTCATCTCATACCAATTGACATCAATGTCAACACAATGCCAACAAAACAAAGTAACCCTCCACCAGTAGGAGATTCTTCATCTAACTAAGGAATAATCCTTAGGGGGTATTGCAGCAAATTGAAAATTATGCATTCTACCCTCGGTTGATGGTGAGAAGTTATATTTCTTCTTTACCGACAGATATGTTAAGACTTCACTTAACCGATAAGCATTTAATGCATTTGTTGGAGAAATTTTTGGTTATAGAACACTGGAAAGCCCTCATTTCAATCTACCAAGATTCCAAGCATTCAAAAAGCACAAAGAGAGAGAAAAGGCATTCTAAGGCAAAGCAGCAAGGTGTTTTCAGGCATTAAAGGATTTCAAGTCAAGAGGTATTTATCTTCTGAAATGTCATCTTCATCTTCTGCACCTGAATTTATTGCAAACCCTATTGTGGTAGAAAATATTAAGTGCCCTAGACCTGTGTTTAAAATCATCCCTGAGATTGCTAAGAAAGATGATTCCATCGGAGCCTTTTCTAAGATTCCAAAGGGAGTTGCTTTTGCTGAAGACCCAAGGATTTATATTCATTGCAACATAGAGAACTTAGGGTATGATTACTTGAAGAACATGTATAGAGATGTTATAACTAATGAACAGGGTTTAATCAATCCAGAGCATAAAATTGTTAAGGATTTAGGATTTGTTAAAATTTTGAACATTCCTGAATTTTCGGATAAAATAGTTTGTCTTATACTAAGCAGAGTTCATGGGGAGTTTATGTGGCTAGACTCTATTTTTAAAATCACTAAGGAAGCAATCAAGGCAATTACTGGTTTACCCTCAACTAGTACTAGACCCGACAAAAAGAAGAAGATACCAAACAAGGGTGTTATAGACCTAACCAGAGCTACATTTGACAACAGATCTCTTAGGGTTAATGATATCACTGATGCAAATGTAAAATATGTGAGCATGGTATTTGGATATAGGGTTACACATGCAAATAAGTTAAATTTTGTTTCTATTTTGTGTATTTATAGTGCATATGAGATGGTTAAGAAAAATTCTAAAATTGACATCTATGAGTGGCTAAGGATGAATTGCTAGATAACTTGAAGAAGATTAAGGGTGACAAGAAGGAGACATTTTTTTTTGGGAATCTACTTGTGTGTTTAATGCTTTACTTTACAAAGGAGATACCCGACATTGGTCACAAGGACTTTACATATGACATCTCGATACGTAGACAGATCATGGAAGCTATTACCTACATAGGTGCTAACAGTGATGACATTGTAAAAGCCTATTTTGAAAACTTCCAAACCAAAATGAAGGCTAGAGAAAGGATACCGCAGAGCATTGTGGATAAGTATGATAAGAAAAATTGTTCTGTAATAAAAAATGAAACATGGATGGAAGTTGTTACTCCTAGAACTATTTGGATAGCAGAGATGGGATATGAATTTGATCTGAATATTCTTGAGGCTTATGCTAAGACACTTCTTGATGCACCTAGAGAACCTTCAAAAGAAATTTTTGGTAGTGCTTAGACTATTGAGAGTGTTGTTTTGATGCAGAAGCAGAGAAAAAGAAGAGAAAAATTCATCAGAGATGCATCCAAGATGGCTAAAGAAGTTAAGGAAAATGTGATGAACTTGACTAGTATTTCTGCTAGTGAACTGGAAGGACTAGAACCGGTAGCTCATGTTTCACCAGTTGTCACTTCTTCTAATACCGATAGTGGTAAGGTAGCAAAGTTCAAGAGTGCTGAAAGGAATAAGAGGAAACCTTCACCGGTACCTTCTCCTTCTCCTAAAAAGGCAAGAACATTAAGGAAAAACCCACAGGCTATAAGGGAGCCTAAGAAGAAGCTAACTCCAAAGAAGAAACAACAACCTAAGGCACCAAATACCCTTACACCATAGGAACTAGTAAATGAAATTACTCAAGATGGTAATATTTGCAATGTGAATAAAATTTATCATTCATTCAAGAATTCATATAAGGACACAATAGAGGAGAGAATCATTTTGCATCTTGACATCTACAAGACAGTTTTGATTGAGGTTGTAGATGATCTACCTAACAACTTGTACATAAGATTAGAGGTTAAAATAATGTTAGTTATGGAATTGGATAAAAAGTTAAAGGTAGAAACATTGTTGGTTGTTCACCCTGTTAAATCTAGGGAGGAAATTGATGAACTAATTATTGAAGCCAACCGGTCAGTTTTCATGAGTGGTCACCAGCAGGTCAGCCTAATGCCAGGAAGAGTGAAAGAGATAGCTGATGAAACTGCAGATAAATGGGACATATTTTTTGTTGAAAAAGAAAAGAAAGAGGAAAGGGAGAGATGGAAAATGGATAAATCTTTTGAGAAGGTATATCAAAAGGACAAAGGTAAAATAAAAATTGGTACTGTACTTGTTATAAAGGTCATAGATAACCTTTCTCCACTAGCACAAGACACCCCACCAATAACTTTTGGAACACCGATACATACAGACAGTCAATCGGATAAGGAGCTTGAAGAAATAACACATGATGATACTAATCTAAGTTCTGAAATTCTCTTTACTATAAATGTAGATACATAGGATGTTAATATTGTTATGGATAAAGAGACTGCAGAGGTTAAGACAGTTGATGCTACAAACATTGAGATCTTTGAGTCACTGGTTAACACTATTGACTCCCCGAACATTGAAATACCGACAGAATCTAAGAAGCCTAACACTGAAAAACCAATAGATGCAAAGGTTCATACACACACTGAGAAACCACCAGAAGCAGAGGTAATAACACAGAGTAAGATACCAGTAGCAACTGTAAATAAAGAGGAAATAAATGATGGAAACAAGGAAGAAATTGTTAAGGTAATTGGTCAAGTATCTATGGAAAAGAAAGTTATTGCAGAACCAAGCACACCCACTATAGATTTCTGACCTACAAATGTAACAAATGTTCTTTGGATTCAATTAAGAGGATCATAGAGTGCAACACCTTAGCATACAAGGCCATTGATGATACATTGCCCATTTTGAAAATGATTGCACCGGCATGTAAGTTAGATCATATTGATGGTTCTTTAAGTAAACTAGATGCATTGTCCAAATTTCTTGCTTCAAATGTTCTAACTGTAGATAAGGTTAATGAAGAAACCATTAAGGAAAGGGTAAATAAAGAAAAAGCTGAATTCTTTGAGAAGACTATCAAGGACTATACTAAGCATATTGATTCCTTATTACCAGTAGTTAATTCCACAATTTTGGAATACAAAGACTTGTATGAGGAAGCCTGTAAGCCTCACCACTTGACTGAAGACACTGATGAGAAGATTAAGGAAACATAAAAGGAGATAGATAACATAGAAGACAATATGAATGGTTCTTCGGAACTTACCTCAGATCTTGATCAAAAAATGGCATTTTTTGAGGAGAAGATTGAGAAATTAGAGCAGAAAAAAGAAAGGATAAGGTTGAAGGCTTGGGAGCTGAAAAACAAATGTGGTCTAAAATTGGACAGTTTTATAACTTAGCGGGTTGAGCTATCTAAGGCATTAATTCAAGGAGAACGATCATCGGAGAAACAAATGCATTATCTGACCGGCATGATCCAGTAGAGAGAAACCGTTATCTCTAACAGTAATAAATTCATGCAAAGCTTGAATCTAATATTGGTTGATATCTTCCAAATTGTAAACAACTGGTTACAATCTATGAGGTAGAATTTTTGTATTCTTTGATTCTTTTTGACATCCTTTGTCATTGATATCAAAGGGGGAGTATGTATGGAGAAAAATGTATGGAGGAAAATGCACAAAAGAAATCACTTGCTCAGGGGGAGGACACTCTTTTTGGGGATCTGTCTTGGACTTCATTTTTGGACAACAGTTTTTGGATTTTTCTCATGAGTGTTGCCATCAATGTCAAAGGGGGAGATTGTTGGCATTCTACGCTCACATGAGAATGGTTAATGTTGTCATTGATGGCAACCAACCAGTAATAGGATTGTACAGGTTCACCAGCAACACAGACATCATTCACCGGCACTAGCAGGCACAACAAGTATATTCATCAGCATCTAGTTTACACTAATAACAAAGCATACTGACATCCAGGCCAACATGAGACAAGTTTTGTTTATGTGAATTGTAATGTAAAGTAATTAATTGCTTGTAAACCAACATGATGTATTGTAAAGACTCATATATGTATGAGATCTTATAGGTCATTTTTGATATAGCATAGAGAGGAAAATATGTAATGGTATTATGTAGAAGATAGCAAAAATATTTTGTAATTAGGCAGATAGGTTATGTGAGTGAATATCATTCATCGGTAGATTTTTGGTTAAGGTTTCTGAAAGAGCTTAAATCACTACTGAAACAAGCATTGAAGATGCTATTTTGAGTAGTACATTGTCTTGGATTTAATTATCCATTTTGTAGTCAGTGTGACTCTTTCATTAAGCAGTGAGCTCTAGGTTGTTGGCCTTCCTGCATGTGTAGGCCCCTACTATAAGTAATATTTATTCATATTGGCCAGTGAGTAAATATTGTGGGTCACAAATCCCACCGAGGTTTTTCCCTTACCCGGTTTCCTTGCCAAAATATCTTGTGTCATGGTGTGCATTTATGATGTCTATGTTATTTCTATTTGTTGCATAATTACTTGTTTACCGGTATATTAATTTGAGTTGCAAAGTTATAAATAAGTTCAAATATTTCATTAACCAGTTAGACACTGATTAACCCCCCCCCCCCCCCCCCCCTCTCTCAGTGTCTTTGGGACTGTCATTGCATCTAAAAATCATATGTAGTTTCATTTCATTTGGCATTGTTGTCAAAGGGGGAGTAAGAATTGAGTCAAAATTTTGTATGAATATTGTATTTATTTTTGTTATAGCATGCAATTGCTAAGGGGGAGTATATGTCATGTAGTCGTCATGTAATCAATTTTTCTCTTGCACACTTAGTTGACAAAATTTTTCCTAAGCGTTGCCATCAATGCCAAAGAGGGAGACTATTGGCATTTGACTGAACCGATAAAGATTATTGTTGTTATGCAACCAATATATGATTAGTTACTAATTATGATGAAGAGATTGAGATTCATGTTTGATGACTAAGTTTTGTGTTGTCATTGATGGCAACAATGTTTTTCTAGTCATCTTAGTCTTAGAAGCCAACTGGTAAGTTTTAACCGATATAAAAGACAGTTTTACATAGAACCGGTAATTAGGATCTCAACTGGTAAACTGAGATAGAGTTGTATTCTGACAACCAATACAGGTGATTCATGAAGATTTGAATGATGCAGTTTGACAATGATATTTGTGATAGGTATTTGGAGTTATGTTCACAACCGCATTGGTAGATTCAACTAGATCAGAAAAATTTGATTTACTAGATAGACAAACTAGTAGAACACTTAATTGGTAGTGATATAATTACTTAAATCGGTAACACGAAACAAGTTTTAATTTGTTATGTCAATGACCGACACATGTAAAGCATGTGATGTAAGTTTGTCTAGATTCATTGAACCTAGGAAATTTTTCCAAAATTATAGCCGACTTAATGTAAAATGTTTATCAAAAGTGTGATGAGGTATAAAGTTGATATATGTTTGTAAAGAGAGAATTCATGAGCGAATATTGTGAATGTGATCATGCGGTGATTAGGGAAGTTATATAATGAAGTGTTGTTGATATTTTAAGGATTAGATTTGGATCTTATCAGACAAATAAGGTTTTACTTGAAGATCTTATCACTGTTGTTTTCCTAACAGTTTGTAGCAGGAAAATCCCTTAATCGGGTAGGTCCTAATAGGCCTTAATTTGTAAATCCCCTAACAGGGTATCTCTGAATCAGAGTCTTAAATCCTCTTACGAGGTTGATCCTAATAGGTCATTAATCCTAACAAGGCTTATCATTCAAATCCCTTAACCAGATGTCTCTTAACCGGGTCTTCTCCTAACAAGGCATAGTTGTAAGACCTTAACTAGTCAAGATTTATATTTTACAGATAGTGAATCTTATGGGTACCAACTCCCACCATGGTTTTTCCCTTTTAGCTTTTCCATGTATAATCTCTTGTGCTATGTGGAATTTATTTTATTGGGCATTTTCTTATGTGGTGATATTTCTCATATGCATGATAAGTTTTAAGTTGTTAAAGTTAGTGATCGGATTTATATTGTTTTTGCTTGCATTGATTCAGCCCCCCCTCTCAGTGCCTTATAAGTTCATCATAACCATTTAGAGTAAGCATCCAAAATTGATTCCAGAGATCTAATCATACTGGATCATAATCATAGACAAAACCAAGATAATCACCAAGACTAACTAGGATAAGTCCAACTGGGATACAGTGTCGACATCAATGACAACACTTAACCAAATTCAACGTATTCCCAACAATCTCTCCCTTTGGAATTGATGGAAACACTGAGTGTGAAAAACATCCAAGTGCCAAGGAATGCCAACAATCTTCCTCAAAGATGTGACTAATGTTCACATGAATACCACTTCTCCCCCTTTGACATCAATGACAAAGGATGAATGCCAAGTCAAAAATACTGAACCAAATAGCTAACTACTCCCCCTGAATAGTAGCACCATCTCATCAACCCGGATCAAAGAAAATATTTGATATTATTACCGGATTAATGCATTCCTACATCTCTAAGTCTCTTTCGAAGGGTTGGTAACCACCAACTGATCTCTGAGATATTCAAAAGTATCTTTAGGAAATGGTTTAGTTAGAATATCTACAATCTTCTCCTTAGTAGGCACATAAACCAATCTGACTTCCTTTGCTTCAACCTTTTCCTTCAAGAAATTGCACCTTATAGAAATGTGTTTTGATTTGGAATGAAATACTAGATTCTTTGACATATCAATAGAAATAGTATTATCATAGTGAATAACAATAGGCTCATCATAACTTACCCTTATATCTTTTAATATTTGTTTCAACCATAAAATTTGAGTACACTTGGTAGCAGTAGCTACATTTTCTACTTCAGCAGTAGATGATGAAGTACATGATTATTTCTTGCTAAGCCATGAAACCAGCTTCTTCCCAAGAAAGAATGCACTACTGGTAGTTCTCATCTTGTCATCCAAATCTCCTTCCTGATAACTCAATGATGAGAAAATAGTACCAAACCAGTACTGAGAGGGGGGGGTGAATTAGTACAAACAAAATACAGTCCTAAACTGAGGAATAGTCTTGACTAGCTCTTCTTGCTTTTCCTCTTCATCCTCGTCTTCATCAGTATCATCATTCACCAGTTCAGGAACACTGTTAAGGGTACTTGGTTGACTGACAACCAGTTCCCAAAAGGTTGCAACTGGCTCATTTGCAACTTGCTCACTATCGGTTTCCTCTGGTTTCTCAGAGGTTTCATCAACTCTCACATTGATACTTTCCATAATTCTCTGAGTCTTATTGTTGAAACACTTTAGAGCTTTACTCTTGGTGGAATATCCTAGGAATATTCCCTCATCACATTTTGCATCAAATTTGCTCTGGTGTTCACTCCTCTTGATGTAACATTTGCTACCAAACACTCTAAAGTAGCTAACCACGGGTGTCTTACCAGTCCAGTTCTCATAAGGAATTTTATCCTTACCCTTCTTGATGAGTACCCAGTTCATTGTGTAGGTTGCAGTGCTTGCCGCTTCTCTCCAAAAGGTGTGGGCTACCTTTCCTTGAATCAACATGGTTCTAGCTACTTCAACCACAGTCTGGTTATTCCTCTCTACTAGGCCATTCTATTGTGGAGTCTGGGGGGCAGACAGTTGCCTCTTGATGCCAAATTCTTCACAATACTTGTTGAATTCACCGGAAGTGAATTCCCCTCCTTGATCAGTTCTGAGACACTTGATCCTTTTACCGCTTTCCTTCTCCACTAATGCTCTGAAAGCTTTGAACTTCGCAAAGGCTTCAGACTTGTCTTTCAAGAATGTGACCCACATCATTCTTGAGCAGTCATCAGTGAGAATCATGAAGTATCTATCACCCTGCACACTTCTATTTTTCATAGGACCACACAAATCAATATGCACAAGATCAAGCAAGTTGTTAGCAGTGAAAGATTTACCTTTAAAGGTTGAGGAAGACATTTTCCCCAATTGACACTCTCTGCACAAGGTATTATCCATTTTTCTTAGCACTGGCAACCCTCTAACTGCCTTGATCTTACTAGCCTTCACAATGTTATCAAAGTTTACATGGTAGAGTCTCCTATGCCATATCCAGCTATCATCAAACTTAGCCATAAGACATGTACTTATATTTGCATTCAGATGAAATAGGTTACCTTTGGTTTGCATGTCGGTGGCCACCAATTCACCATCTTTTACTTTGATTGTGTAAACTCCATTCTTGAATTCCAGAGTGAGGCCACTGTCATTCAGCTAAGTAACACTCAGAAGGTTGTGTCTGAGACCATCAACCCAGTACACATTATCAACACTACTCTTTCCATTCAGAGAGATGGAACCTTTGCCTTTGACCATGCATGGTACATCATTGCCAAAGCAAACCACACATCCATCATACTCCTCCAAGGATAGAAACTTGCTCCGGTCACCAATCATATGGTGAGAACAGCCACTGTCAATGATCCACTCATTGGAATTATCAAACTGGGAGACAAGAGCCTTCTTGTCTGACACATCTTCTTTGACAGCAACAAACACAATATCTTCATTTTCTTCATCCTCTGATTCTTCATCTGTGACACCTTCATCAACTGCCACAAAATAGTTTCTCCAGTTTTCTCCTTTGAATTTCCTGAACCTTTCTGGTTTGTCCTTGTTATCACCATTAGGACAGTTTATAACAATATGTCCTATCCACTTACAAGAAAAGCATTTCAAAGGTAGCTTACCTTTGTATTTATCGGTTCCTTTAGGAAGCTTTCTGGCAAGGAGAGCTTCAAATTCCATCAGAATCTTCTCATCATCCATTTCTCTACTCTATCTAGGTTCACCACTAGTGCTAGCTTCTTTTCCTTTTCTGGATGGTATAGCAGAGGCTTTAAAAGTTGATTCAGTCTTTTGAACACTGCCATCAAAACTATTTAGCTCATAAGCTGTCAACTTGGCTATGATGGAGTCCAAGGATACCTTAGTCTTATCTATTGATCTCAGCTCCTGAATAGCAGCAACCCTTATTGCATAGACTGGCAATAGGGATCTCAGGACTTTGCTTACCATAGTGGAATCTTCTATTTTACCACCTGCACTCTTTATTTCTCCAACAACTATTTTGATTATTATTCCATACTACTAGATGGTCTCACCTTCAACCATCCGTATATCTTCAAACTTCCCTCTCAGGCTTTCTTCCTTAGCTTGTTTTACATGTTCAACACCACCATAGATATTTTCAAGAGCATCCCATACCTCTTTGGGATTTACCTTATCCTGAACATCAATAAACTCAATGTCAGATAGACTACTAATAAGGGCTTCCATGACTTGCCCATTTTCTTGTGTCTCTCTCTTTTGGTCATCGGTGAGAGTACCGGTAGGGACAACATAGACATTCTCAAAATAACTCCAGTGTTGAGCACCCATGCTTCTAATGAATATCTTCATCCTATCTTTCCATATACTGAAATTTTCCCTATTAAACTGTGGACCTTCCCTCTTCATCATTTGACTGGGATCTTTACCTCAAGTGGTTAAGCTTACAACACAGAGGACCTGGGGGACGCTCTGATACCAATTGACAACTCAATGATGAGAAAATAGTACCAAGCTGGTACTAGGAGGGGGGGTTGAATCAGTACAAACAAAATACAGTCCTAAACTGGTTCAATAGCAATTACTCCAAATGACTGGCAAATAGTGACACTGGTTTGAAACAGAGTGCAACCGGTAAAACCTTGAACAACTAAAACAATCATAAACTGGTTACTCACTTAGCTTTCCACTCAACTCAGAACTACACTACCATTTCACCCTTATGTATGAACAGGTAATCTATCATCATATCTTCACAACAGCTAGTTCAACATGTTTTATTGATAGACATAAAACACAGAACCATCATATGCTTAACAGGTAATAACAAAGCATCACACATGACACACATATTTTTCACATGGAAACCCAACTAGGAAAAACCATGGTGGGGATGAATACCCACAAGCTTGTTGTTGAACTCTTTGGAAGTCCGCTCTGTTAGGAGCCTTGTCCTGTTAAAGATAGATACAATAGGTTCTGTTAGGAACCGATCCTGTTAGGGATCACCCGGTTAAGGGATGGCTACAATACCTGGTTAAGGGTTAAACCTTGTTACAGGTTACCTTGTTAGAGGATTTCAAGAACTCAATAGCTAAAGGATTTCTAGAGCTCTCTAGCTTTCTAGATCTCAATAACTTTGAGTCACCCTGTTAAGGGATTTACAACAAGCCGGTTAAGGCTACCCTATTAGGGGATTTTCCAACTGTTGAGGTGGTTAGAGATCAACAGGTATTTCAATGATCTGGTAACAACACTCAATGCCAATGCAAATCCACTTAAGCTCCTCTTCACCTTTTGCACTTACACTCTGCAGGTATCACTTCTCTCCTCTAGTCTAGCAAGAATTGTGTATCCCTTCTCTTGGATACTCCCACACAACTTTTGCCAACAACCTCTGAAAGAGTCACAACATTGACCTTATAGGACAATAGACAGGTCGGTAGCATAAATCCTAAACCCTAGACCTCTTGAACATATTGACATCAATGACAACATACAATGTCATTATGTCCACATACCGGTTCACATAATGCCAACACTTCTGTATCAAATTCTGTATATGCACATAATATGAAGTCATACTTCTTTGGACACCATAACCCAAGTTCTGTTGTACCTACCAAATACCTAAATATCCTCTTAACAACAATATCATGAGTTTCTCTAGGATCTGACTAAAATCTAGAGGCAATACAAACAACATCCATAATATCAGGTCTAGTCTGAGTTAAGTACATCAATCCCCCAATCATTGATTTGTATCTACTTGGATTCACTTTAGGGGATTCGTCATCCTTTGACAATTTGCAATCGGTTATCATAGGAGTAGCGACATGTTTGGAATCATCAAGTCCAAATTTCTTAAGTAACTCATTCACATACTTAGTTTGACAAATTAAAATACCTTTATCAGTCTGAGTAATCTACAAACCTAAGAAAAATTTCATCTCACCAATCATAGACATTTCAAATTCATTCTTCATATCATTGGCAAATTTAATGCATAAACCATCTTCTCCTCCAAAAATGATATCATCCACAAAAATTCCAATGATCAGTATGTCATCATGCTCAATTTTGTAATATAGGTTACTATCAGCATTACCTTTGCTAAAACCAAGCTTAGAAAGATATTTGTCTAATCTAGCATGCCATGCCCTAGGGGCTTGTTTTAGTCCATATAAATCTTTCTTCAATCTGCAAACCATGTCCTTGTCTTCTGATAAATAAAATCCATCAAGTTTCTCAATGTAGACTTCCTCTTCAAGATCTCCACTTATAAATATGCATTTGAAATCTATTTGATATGCTTTGTTGTTCTTGTGTGCAACATAAGCAAGAAAAAGTCTTGCTGCTTCAATTCTTGCAACTGGAGCATAAGTCTCACCATAATCAACTCCTTCTTCCTATGAATAACCTTTGCAAACCAATCTAGCCTTATTCCTCACAATTTGACCTTCCTCATTCAATTTATTCCTGTAAACCCATTTAGTTCAAATAATGTTCTTGTCTTTAGGTCTGAACTAGTTCCCATGTCTTATTATTTTCAATCTAATCTAATTCTTCTTCTAGTTCTTTTATCCAATTTTTATCTTGCTTCAATAAATGATTCCAGTTCAATTTGAGAAATCAAACATAAGTCTTCAGTAGCTAGCCTTCTCCTAGTCATCACACCTTTGCTTTTATCTCCAATGATCTGATCTTCAGAATGATTTAGTTTCACATACCTAGGAGTCTTTGAATTTTCTTGATTTATTGATTATTTCCATTGTTCCACTATCATAGTTGAGTTTTTTGATGTTACCGGAGTGACAGGTTCACTGTTCTAAGCAACTTCATGCATTACCAGTTCAGGTCTGATAAATTCATCTTCCAATCCACAGTCATATGATCTGATCTGATTACTATCATGTTCATCCACCTTGAAATTTATGCTCTTCATTGTCCTATTCAATCTTTTGTTATAATATCTATATTCTTTGCTCTTAGAAGAATAAACCAAAAATATTCCTTCATCACTTGTAGGATCAAATTTTCCCAATGCATCATCTCTTCTAATGTAACATTTACTTCCAAAAATTCTGAAATATATGATGGTAGGAGTATGACCAAACCATAATTCAAAAAGATTCTTACCTATATCACCTTTTATGTGTACTCTAATGAAAGTGTATACAATTGTATTGACAACTTCCCTCCAATAAATATCAAACAATTTAGCTTATGTCATCATAGTCCTTTCTACATATAATATGGTTATGTTCTTCCTTTCCACCAGTCCATTTTGTTGTGGAGTCTTAGGTGCAGAAAGTTGTCTTTCGATTCCATTCTTCTCATAAAAGTTGTTAAATTCACTGGATGTAAACTCTTCGCCTTGATCTGATCTCAAACCCTTTATCTTTAGTCCTCTCTCAGTCTCAACCATAACTTTAAAGATTTTGAATTTCTCAAAAGCTTCAGATTTTTCTTTCAAAAATGCTACCCACATTATTCTAGAATAATCATCAATAAGTAACATAAAGTATCTATCACCTTGAAAACTTTTAGTCCTTGCCAGTCCACACAAATTAGTATGAATAAGATCAATAATTCCATTAGATTTATCATGTATGCTTCTAAAATAAGTCCTAACTTGCTTACCCATTTGACATTCTTTACATACTAGATTATGAGGTTTGACAATTTTGCGCAAATCTCTAGCAGCCTGTATTGAATTGATCTTCACTATGCAATCAAAATTTACATGACACGTCCTCTTATTCCATAACCATCTTTCATCAATCTAAGAAATCAAGCAAGATTTCTCACTAGAGTTCAAATGAAAGATGTTCCCATTGGTCTGAGTTTCAAAAGCAATTTCCAATCTAGGTCTATTGGTGAGCTTAGATTTCCCATCCTTGAATTGTAAATGAAATCCTCTATCCATCATCTGACCTACACTTCAAAGATTATTCTTTAAGCCTTCAACATAATGAACATTATCAGTGTTAGTCTTGCCATCCAATGATATTGTTCCCTTGCCTTTGATCCTACATGCCTTGTTATTTGCAAATCTGACTAATTCGTTATCAAATTCTTGTACTGATTAAAAATTTCTCTTGTCACTAGTCATGTGATGTGAGTATCCACTGTCTATAACCCACTCATCCTTTTCTTCAATTTTAGTAGCTAAAGCCTTTTCCTCAATATGAGTTGTTTCAATGACAGGTTCCGAAGAATCATCCTTGATAGCAATAAAAACCCAATCCTTACTAGAGGAAGCTCCATTACTGGTTCCACCCACAGGTTCATCATCATCATCACCACCAGCATAATAGCATGATTTATCCTTATTCCTTTTGAATCTAGGTATGTTCTGATATTTCAAGTTAGGTTTATAACTCTTCACAAATCGTTCATGATTCCTAGCAGCTCTTTCAGGGCATCTAGAAGCAAAATGACCAATATTATTGCATAAAAAACATTTAAAAGGGACTTTTCCTTCATACTTACTACGAGCTGGTCCTTTAGGAATTCTTCTAGTAATCAGCGCTTCTAGCTCTTCAAGTTCTATTTCTTCTCTTTCAATGTCCTCCATATCTTTAGCATACATCTCCTTCCAATCTATCTTTTGCTTACTGGAGGAAGATTCTTTAAATGCAGTCTCAGTTTTAGTAGCACTCTGATCTCCAAGTTCCTCAAGCTCAAAAGTAGTCAATTTATCTTTGGTAATAAGGGTACTTGACATTGTCTTGAGTTCATTGATTGTAGTATCCTTCATCTTATAAGATGAAGGTAGAACTCTCAGAACCTTTGACACTATCTCATACTCACTAACTGATCCACCGCAACATTTGATTCCCATAAAAAATATCATTTACTCTATCCATGAAAGAACTTATCTTCTCATCTTCTTCCATCTTCAAAGTCTCATACCTTACACAAAAACCTTCATGTTTTGCAATTTTCACAGCCTAGTCTCTTTCATAAAGAGTTTCAAGCTTTGTCCAGATCAGCTTTGCATTCTCCAAATCTATGACATTTAATAGCTTTTCATTAGATAGGGTGCTTAACAATGCTTCTTTAGCTCTGACATCATTTTCAACCTTCTTCTATTCATCAAGAGGTGTCGGTGTTCTAGAATTAGGATGATGAGGTATATACCCTCTCTCCACTATCTCCCAAACTTCCAGTCCAAGACATATAAGATGAATCTTCATTCGCTCCTTCCATATTTTGTAATTTGTACCATCAAATCTGACACTCTCCTTTTGATAAGGATTGAATGTAGAACTAGATGTAGTTGTCATCAGATCTCTGCAAGTGGTTAAGCTTTTGCGGAGAGGACCTTGCTCTAATACTAATTGTTAGACAAATCTGATACCAGGAGTAAACTAAGAGGGGGGGTGAATCAGTTTACCATTAAAAATAAGAACTTATGCATATCAAAACCATTAAACCTGAGCACAAAGAAACCAACACAATGAAGGATAGAACATGAAAGCACAATACACACAACACCAATATTTTGACGTGGAAAACCCGCTAAAGGGAAAAACCAAGATAGGAAACCCTACCCACAATTAGATAATAGTTCTGCAGTAATATGTGATTAAAATGGGGATTGCACTTGCAATCAGGCCAACCACCTAGAGCTCATTGCTCATCACAAAAAGAAGTCTCACTGACTTACAAAAACATCAGACTACAATCTAGAAAGAATGGACTGTGAAAGCAACATCTCCTAATGCTTGATACAATTCTGGTTAAGAACAGATGACTGCCCTACAATACAAAAACCTTCACCAAATGATATATCACTTGTTCACATATAAAACTTCCTCTGATAATGTAAACATAATCATCAATCCCATCCATCCATCGATATATAAATTACATGAATAAGTTACCTATAAATATAGATCGTCAACCTTATTAACAAGGTTGGCTAAACCCTAAACCCATAAACCCATAATAACAAAAATTACATTACACAATTTCACCTAACCAATATTATGATTTACATTACATAGCATGGACCTAAATAAAGTAACCAAACAATTCCATCCACCAAAAATTCCGCTAAGACCAAAATCCAACATGCTTCACCAACCGGTAGAAACCCTTAGTGAAGTAACACAAAAAGTCTAACCAGATCCAAATAGGACCACCATAATAGCACAACAGCAAATGCAAAGTCACCAAATACTCAGAATATGATCAAGAAGAACCTTCAGCGTGATAGAAACTGATTCCATAAGCCGAACCAAAATCTTCTGACCAAAATACCAAATATCATTTACCAGTAAAGCTAACTAGTACCAGGAAATACCAACCGGGAACATAAGCGATAGTTATCAAAGCACCAAAAAATGAACCAATAGAATATGGAAAACAAATAAATATCCAGAGTAAGCATCCAAAACAGATTCCAGAGATTTGATCATACTGGATCAGAATCATAGCCAAAACCAAGATGATCACCAAGACTAACTGGGATAGGTCCAATTGGGATAGCCTCCAACCGGGATAGCCTCCAACCAGGATACAGTGTTGACATCAATGGCAACACTTAGCCAAATCCAGCATATTGCCAACAAAAAATGCAAGAAACATTCTAATAGCTTCCATTCTAACAATAGGGGCAAAATTTTCTTCAAAATCAATACCTTCTACTTGAGATTAGTTTTTACATACAAATCTTGCCTTGTTTCTTGTGAATTTTCCTTGTTCATTTAGTTTGTTCCAAAACACCCACTTCATTCCTATCACATTCTTATCCACTAGTCAAGGTACCATCTCCTAAATTTGATTCTTCTATATCTGATTCAGTTCTTCTTTCATATATTTAATCCAACTTTCTTCTTTGCTTTCTTCTCCATATGATTTATGTTCAATATGTTAAAAAAATAATTATAATTTTTCTTATTTACCTCTATGACACTTCTTCTTGTCTAAAATCATTTATTCTTGAAACTTCTCCTTATTTTCTTTTCTAACTAACATTCTCTGCACATTGTGTCAATAGGCTTGATAATCCCTTGTAAATCTCTCACTTCTTTATAGTCATTGATATTTATCGCATTGTCAATGTTAGCATGTCCCATCCTCTTATGCCATATCTAGCTTTCATTACTTTGACTCAAATAGCATTTATTTCCACTTATCCGGATTCCTTCTTCTACCAACTTTTTGGTTATACCTTTTCTAATCATACATCCAGTTTCTATAAACACAACTTCATAACCTATATTTCACATATAACTAACACTCAAAAAACTATGTCTCAATCCTTCTACATAATAAACACCATTATTTTTATGCTTACCATCAGTCGAGATGCTTCCTATCTCACAAATCGGTGCAACTTCCTCTCCCAAAATTTTTATAGATCCACCATCATACTTCTTCAAAGTGATAATTGTGTCTTTATCTCTGGTCATGTGATTTGAGCATTTGGAATCAATGATCAATGAAAACTTTAAGAAACCCCCTCTCAAAAAATTGTATAAAATATTGGTGAATATTTATTTTTATTTTTAAATAATAATAATTTTTATTGCCAAATTTTCCCTTTTTAAAAAAAGAATATTCATTTTATTGGCAAATTTTTTATATTAATTTTTTTTGTTAGAAAATATTGGTGAATCTTAGAAAAAATTAAGAGTATGCATTAATTACTATTGCAAAAAATTCCATATCAAAAAGATTTTTTATAGAAAAGTAGAGGACTTAAGGTGGAAATCATTAACGAATTTAAGGGGTGGACTCTACTTTATTTATTTTTTGCCATTAATTTAAAATAATATAATACCCCTCTTTGTATTTTGTGAGAGAAAATGTACCAAAACTTTGTAATACTCAGTTTCTTTTGATTGCGGTTTAGTGTCATATGGGAGAGTGGCTTTCGAGTGGGGGTCGTGCCCAAAGTGGCAACAGGGTAACCCATCAAAAGTGTGTAGCGCTTTTTTATTTTAGACTGAGAATGGATAGGGGAGAGTCGATTCAAGCTTCCACAATCTTGAGTCTATTGCAAAAGCGAGAGATGAATTCGTTTCTACAGGTCAAGACAAACTCTACATTCGGATCTCATCCTTCTGTACTTGGGGATCATTTTGTACTTTCTCGATCTCGCTCGCCCCAATGCTTATTCTAGCCCCCTACAATAATCTACAATTATTATTGGGGGGTGTGAGGGGGGCGAAGCCCCCCCCCCTGGCCTAGACCACTGATTTTCATTGAGGTCAACAATTAAAAAGAAATTTCAACCACCATGATAATTACAACGTGTAGGTACAATTTACCTCATGGAATAAAATGAAGGTCATTAGGTTAAATTTTAAATCAATGGTGGCAACTAAATATTGTTTATATAACCCTAAAGTAACTAATAATCATGATATATTATTGGTGAATTAATTTAGATTTCTACAATAAATTATAAAATGATATTGTGGCAAATCTTTGAGTTAAAAAAATTAATAAAATAAGTTCTCTGACGATTTAAATAATACTAAAATAAAAATTTGTTAAAATGTGGCGATTTGGGTCACCTGAAAAGTAGAACTTATTAGCCAAAATTTGATTCCCAAATTTCAAAAAATAGCCAATTGGTGAATATTAGCCTCTAAAAAAATCACTGTCAATGATCCATGATCTAGGTTCAAATTTAGCATGTAGTACAGTCTTCTCTTTCGGTCTTCTAGTTATTTCCTGATACTTCTCCTCTATAGCCAAAAATAAATATTCTTTAGTGGAGTCTTCAACATCTTCTTCTTTAGATGAATGTGCCTATATATAATATAAACTCATTTTCCCTTTATCTCTATCATTTGTTCTTCTCTTAAAGTCATTTCTTCTATACCTAATTTTCTTTTTATCATCCTCAAACTTTTTGTAATCTTCTTTATATGTACATTTAGAATCATAATGCCCAATTCTTCCATAATTAAAACATTTCAATGACAAATTACCTTTATACTTTCTAGTTCCTCACTTCAATCTTCTTACAAAGTTTTCTTCAATCTCATCCAAGTTCTCACTACTTTTTAGTTCATCTCCCGATATCATTGAAACATTGAATGCATCTTCTCTTTGATAGACTTTATATCTTCCATTTTTCTCATCTCATAGGTAGATAATGTACCAATAAGCTAATCAATTTTGTAGTTGTTCAAGTCATGACATTATTCAATTGCTTTGGTTTATAGGGTTTTGTCAATGTAAACATAATCTTTCTAAAAACATCACTTTCTTCAAGCACTCCTCCAGTAGCTTAGATAGCTTCCACTATATCATTCACTCTATGTATGTAACTTTTAATGTTTTCATTGTCAGTCATTCCGAAACATTCAAATTTTTTCTTTAGGTTCAAGAGTCTTTCTTGCAAAGTATTCTTATCACCTTCATATGCATAACATAACTTGTTTTGGATTCCTTTTTCTTCTTTCATTCCTTTGACTTTGCCAAAAAAATTCATCACTATGGCAACTGATAAGAATTGTTCTAGCCTTTGCATTTGTCTCTAGATCCTTAATCTCATATGGAGTTGATGGTCCATTTATAGATCCTTGATAACCAATCTAAATAATCTCCCAAATTTCATTCTGTAATGCTTCCAAATAAGATTCCACCATTTCCTTCCAATAATTTTAGTTTGTACCATCAAACATTGGAGCTTTAACATGAAGGTCTTGCACCATTTCTAGATATACCTCAAGTGGTTAATCTTTTCAAAGAGGAACCTTTCTCTGATACCAATTTTTTAACACCCAACATGACTGAGAGGGGAGGTGAATTATTCTGAAACTTTAAAAATAATTATTAACCAACAAATTTAATATCAACACTTTAATCATGAGCAGATCAAACAGAAACACATAAACACATGAACACTAGATTTATGTGGAAAGCCAAAATAGGGAAAAACCACAATGAGAATCTAACTCACAATTTGAATAACAAAGTTTACAAAATTTTATGCTTGCAGCCAAGGAGAACTAACACCTCAAGGACTTGCAAAAATAAGGCACATTGCCATAGGCAAGATAGAAAAAGACTTATATAACCGAAGAATAGTTCTTCGGGATAAGCTACAAATTATTGTCAAAAGACTCACTGCCAATCAACAATGAATGAAATAGCTGAATTGAAGTTGAAAAGGATTCTTCTGGTCATGAAATTATACTTGAATAATAACATGGAAAACATCTTTAGTGATCTCCACTATCACAACACTCTGTCTCGTAGAATATATCAGCTTCAAAGCTCTTCCCAAACTAACTTTTGCATCACCACAAACTCAAATATTCTTGAAAATCATTCAAATAAACTTCTCACACAATTCACTTCTCATCCATGCTCAATTCATCCATCTCCACATCTTATATATGAGATACAATACTGAAATCTTAATCAAGGGTCAGCCAAAATAGAATAAGCAATATTACACAAAATTAAGCCACTCGAACCTAAAATACTTAAATTGGAAAACTCTAGGAGAAAGAGGGAACCAAAACATATCATAATACATCATTACATGAATCATTTGACAAACCACACATGCTAACACATATCCCAAAAGATGTTACAAAGCATACAAATGTGTAGATATAATCAACTAGTCGCCCACATAACCACTTCCAATGCAAAATACTTCATATGGATCTCCACAAACCAGAGTGAGACCCAAATAAACATCTATACACATCTTACAATACATATTTGGACCAAAATAACATGATCCACTAAACCAAAATGCAATTAACAATATATTCAGAGGGAACCAAAAGCATCCTGAATTACCCTGAATACAAGATGATACAATCAACACCAAAAGAGTATCTAGACCAAACTCCATCAAGATAACCAAGGTCTAACAAAGCATATCTGCACCAATATCCATCTCGATAACCTATTTTGACATCAATGACAACCATACAAGCTCATGCTAACAATAATCTCCAATAGACAAGAATCCTATGTTGATTGATCCTCAACCTTGCAAGTTTCGAGTAAAACTAAAATAAATCATTGTGTGAGAGAACACTGACAAAGATTTCATGTCAATGCTCATGAACTTTCTTCCCAAACCGTTTCCTTTCTAAAGACAACAAATGTTGACTTGGTCTCATTTTTCCAATCTTCACCTCCTAACATTAGGGAGGAAGTTCAACTCAAATTACGAAAGTTAAAGATGCTTAAAAACAATGATGGTTCAGTTTATTTTCATGTTTAAGATCCTATTGTGATTAATTTAGATGATGATATGGACAATGATGCTATTTATTCATGCTAACAATGTTGATCCTAATAATTATGATGATATGTATGAGCTTTCCAATATTAATCATGAACTATCTTCACACTTTTCAAAAAACATTAATCCTAGCTCCTAGTGACAAACAAAGTGACACATCATTAGAGTATGGTCCTTGTTTGGAACTTGTAGTAGCTCCATCTAGTAGTTTCATTGTTTCTCCTCTTTAATCTTGTTCACCATCCCTAAATAATGTTAAGCAATTTTGGGTAACAGATAATTTTCTTGATTAGCTTCATCTGTGTCGTAGATTCTTATCTATGTTTGCTTGTACATAATATATTTCCCCTGTGATGTCTTGTTGGATATATCTTTATATATTATGTTAGGTTCTCTTTAGATGACCCTTGTTACTCCCTTGGTGCAAGCTAATAAAGAGGTTTAATTTGTTGTAACATTTCTCTATTTGTATCTTAATTCCTCTATATGCCATATCAATGTTATTTTGTACATGTGCTATTGTTCATAAACATGCCTTTGTGTTGTCTACTTCTATAGGGATGATGCAAAGCATTGAGATCAATTTTTTATATCTTCCATGTTGACTTAAAAAAACATTTGTGTTTTAATCTTATACGATCTTTTTCCATTGTGTTCATAGTTCCACTACCTTTGGGGGATTCGATTCAATGCAATTATTTAAGTGATATACATTATTTATTAAAAGTGGATATTGACACTAGCTAGTAGATCCCTTATGTTATTTTTCCTATATGTTTTGTGACCATTTCTCTTTGATATATCTTTTCTTAGGGGCATATCATTGTGGCAACATGCTTATATTTTAGATGCATGTATGCTACCTTAAAAAAATTGCTCTCATTGAGGCATACACAAATGCTTTAATGTGTGGGCATACACTCCATTCAATGTTATACTTCGTGCACACACCATGAGACTTGGTTTGTACACTTTTATCATATGCCATGACATATTCGGTACATGTTTTAGCACCCATTTTGTAGTCAATTCAGTTCAATGTTCAAGATACTTTGCAAACTGATCCTTTTTCTTTCTAACCTTTTACACTAATTTTTTTTTCAAATTTTCAATCTTATAGGACTCATAGTAAGCACAAGACTACAATAATTCTCTTTCCATATAATTCATATTTATCTCCTTTTATTTCAATACTAAATTGATAAGATCCTAAGTCTTTGGGGGCTTTATGTGTCTTGTCTCTTTAGTATCTTGGTGAAACCTTTTCAATGAGACTTTGAACTTTATTGTGACTATGGACATAATCTCATACTGCCACTAAAGTGGGGGATAAATGTAGCATCATGAATTGTATCCCTATAAAAAAAATTATTCACCTAGCCCACACCTTGTTGTTCTGGCCTTCAGTGCTTAGTGCATGCTTTAATGCTGCCCACACCCTCTTGAAATCTGCATTTTCAACTCCTTATCCAAAATCTATTCAATTTTAAGTCCTAATTGACAAGACTAGGATGCCTTGGTTACCATAATCCTCCCAATTAGGACCCAAAATAGGAACTCACAATGGTCACCTCTTGTGGGTGAGAAATTTGGCTCCATGTCAGCCTTCTCTAAAAGTTTAAACATTTAATGTACGGTTAGGTATTAAAAAAATCCTACCCTCCTAATTTTGTAGCCTCAATCAAGATTTCAATTGTGCTCTAGCAAATTCAAGTTCAAGTGAGAAAAAAAATTAAGAATTCATCAAGCATTGAAGGAGAATTCAAGTCAATTTCAAGCATTCATGATCAAAATTCTATGAAAAGGTTAATTCATATCAGATCTACCTTTTTCCTTAAAAAGAAAGCATTCTACTTCAATTCCATTACTTTTCAACTATTTCAATTTCAAGGTTAATTTCTAAACAAAGGTTTGACCTAAGGTAAACCCCATCAAAAAAACCTATTTCCTTCTTTTTGTGTGTGGAAAATTGTCTTAAGAGCTGTGAGTGAGGAATCTAGTAGAGTAGATTATGACAATCAGACTCATCTTTTGAAGGCACACAAAGGAAAGGACTAAGACAGTTGGCCCCCTTGGTCCTAGGAATTTATGATGACCTTCTAATAGTAGATTTTAAGCATATATTAATCTAGAAAACATCAAGTTTCTCTGCCCTCGATATTCAAAGGACTAGGATAGTCTACTCCCCTTGGCCCAACAATTATGCTTGAACTTTTTGCCATATGTTCTAATATATTTTCCATTTCCAATTCTAATTTTACAACTCTGGATGATATCTAGAACATTATGTTACCATAATTTCATGCCAATTTATCATTGTTTGTCCTAGATCTAGCATTGCAACTTAATTCTAATATAAACACAATTTCAATTCAACTCCCAATAGGGAAAAGAAAATATAATCAACACCCAACCCTCTTCTCTAAAGAATTGAGGATGATTCTATTAGGTTTACCTCCATTTTGAATATAAAGGATGTTGAATATCTAGGAAACTAAGCGGGGGAGTGAATCAGTTGGCAATTGACACTCATCCGATGATTTCAGGTGACTTCTGGTGGTTGCTTGTTTGTTTAGGGTTGTCATTGATGGCAACTTTACTTGGTGATTCGATCCGGTAGTCATGATTCATCTTATTCGAAAGGTAGAGTTAACCAGTATAATAGGGTATTTCAGTAATGCTTTGATCCAGAATGAGCTATGATGATTGCGGTGTTTTTGGTGATTGTTTTTCTAACCTCGTTGATTGGGAAGACCCTTAGGAAGCATGTGACTATAATCTTTTGGTCCAGTTCTATGTTTTTCTCAAGATTAAAGTCGACTTGGAGCTACATGTTACACTTATTGAAGCCGACTTAAAGGAGATTTATTTTGTGTTAAGATCGGATATATAAGATCGATTTAGCAATTGATTTTTGGTGTGTGTTAGAGTTATGGTGATCCATTTTGGTGTGATTGAGTGCAATTTCACTTGCACACTTTGCTTTCAGACCAATCGACAGCTAACCGAGATAGAAACAAAGTATTCAACAGAGTGAAGATAGTCAAAGATTCAGTGCTTAACCGAAACTCATTCTTGCATAGTCAGATGCTAATTGAGAGTTCATTTCATTGTATTTTCTCATTATAATCAAATTGTAAGTCAGTGAGACTTCCCTGAAGGTTGTATCCTCCTGGGCAATTGTAATTGAGTAGTGAGCTCTAAGGAGTGAGCCTGAATACAAATGCATTCCCCATTTATGTAATATTTATGTACTCTTGGCCATAGTATATGAATATTGTGGGTTCCAGCCCCACCGTGTTTTTTCCCTTTCTGAGTTTCCACATAAAAATTTTAGTGTTGTGGATTTGTGTATTCTTTGTTGCATGTTTATGTTTTTTTCTGTTATGCATTGCTAACCGGTGGATAAAGAATAAGTTTGAGGATTTTATTTCCCATAGATCATTGATTCATCCCCCCTCTCAGTGATCTTTGATTCTAACAATTGGTTTCAAGGCCTAGTTCCTCTAAAGAAGCTTAACCGCTTGAGGAAGATCTGGGAGATTGATTCTATGGATTCTGGTTTTCAGAGACAACTCAATGTGGCACTTGAGGATCTTGATACAGCTAGAAGTGAGGTTTGTACCTTGAAGAAGAACTTGAATGCTATTGATGAATTTATTAGTTAGCTAAAAAATCAAGCAAGTATTTGTAGAGAAAAGAGGAAGGAATTAATGGACAATTTGAAGGAGAAAGAAGATCAGATCATGGAATTCCAGGACAAAGCTGATGAAGTTAACAAGCTTGAGAGAGAGAATGTTGCTTTGAAGAATGAGATGCAATCCATTGTAATGAGACTGACTAAGGAAATTGAGGACCAAAAGAAGAATGAAGATAATCTGGCACAATCATTGAAGGAAAGATTTGATGAATGCTTCAGGCTTACCTATGAGAATGATCAATTGAAGCTTGAGTTTACACAATCAAGGAATAACGGTAAAGAACTTAAAAGACAAATTGCTACATTGAGGGATGAACTTGCTACTGCCAATGAATACAAAGACAAATTCAAATCTAGTTCAACAAGGCTTGATGAGATGATGGAAAGTCAGAGACATGGAAAGGATATGCAAGGCCTAGGATTTGAGAAAGGTGAATCCTTCGGATATGGACAAGGAAATTCTAAACCTAATCAAAAGAAGAGAAAGAATCCTTTGGTAAGATAGCTTAATGCCCATAAATTTAGTGGTGGATGTTTTACTTGCAACAAGTTTGGTCATATGGCGAATCAGTGTAGAAGTGGGATAAATTATAGAATGATGAACAAAATGAATAATGTTCCTACCTTTACCGGTCAGTGTTTCATATGCAATAATTTTGGACACAAGTCAAATGTATGTAGAGTAGTAATGAATAACTTTCAGAATAAAAGATGCTATGCTTGTGAAATGTTTGGACATATCTATAATCAATGCAGGACAAGACAGAATCAGATGAACTTTAGACCCATGAAGAATAATGTTATTTGTAGAGCATGCAACAAAACCGATCATATTACAAAAGAAAAAATAGTGCTTGGTTGATAAGAACAAATAAAATGAAAAGGGAAAGGAAAAATTAGATGAGATCAGAGATCAGCATAAGAAGATGTGGGTAAAGAAGGATGAATCTAAGGCAGATAATGGATATGTACCTGAATCCGATGTAGAATCCTAATCTGGTAACTAGGTCTTTTGGCCTTAGGGGGAGGCAAACCAATGCAAATCTTGCAGTACCCCTTCATGAGATATGTAGTTTATGGATTACAAATGGTAGAAACTGAGCTTCAGTTGATATCTGGAACTCAAATGGTTGATTTTGGCATCTGGTAGTGAAATAGGGCATTCGCTTGAATATTTGAGGTGCATTTATTTCAAAGTAAAATTAGGATTTGCAAAGTTAAAAGGGAAAATACGAGAATCATTCTTCACTTTGCGAATAGTGTTTTTAAGATGAAGAACAAGGCGATCAAGGTTTCCAGGCGATCAAGGTTTCCAGGCGATCAGAGAGTAAAAGCAATACGACGAGCAATCTAGGGCATCTGTCAGTTGGTTAAAGGTATTTTTGAAGAGCATTTTCTAAGTCCGATTTTCTAAGAATTTGAAATGGCATCTGCATCTTCCATTTCTACTCAACTGTTAGTTGAGGTTAAGGATAGGACTCATCCTGTATTTAAGAAAAACCCCTACAAATCCATGGAAGATGACCCGGTTGGATCTTTTTCTTTCATTCTACACAATGTATTGCACATTGATGATGTTCAAGCCTAGATTCACTGCGAAATTGAAGAAACCAGCTCTGAGGACATCTTGGAATTGTATACTGACAGCATCATTGATGAGATTGGAAATCCCAAGCTAGAATTTATGCATTTGCAAAGAAAGGGTTTCACACAATTTGTAAACTTTTTGACTTTCGATGAGAAGGAATGGGTAAGGTATGTGTTAAGGAGGATCCATGCTAAACTCATGTGGCTTGACCAACCATACAAGATCACTGCTAATGCGATTAGGGCAATAACATGTTTGAATCAAACTGGTGAAAATCCAGGGTTGTGAAAGGTAACAAACCCTACCATGAACAAATTAACCAGTGCAGAGTTTGATGGGTGATCAATGAAGATCAGCACAATAAAAGAGAATGATGTCAATTTTTTTATAATGGTGATTGGCTACAAGGTATACCAGTCTAACAAACTGAATTCTATATCTAGCACTGCTATCCATGTAGCCTACAAAATGGTCAAAGAAGATGATCATTATGACCTGTGCAGTGTTCTATTGGAGGAGTTGTTGATAAATTTGAAGAAAATCAAATAGGACAAAAATCATGTCTTTAAATTTGGTTCTTTGATTATCTGTTTGGCGCTCTACTTCATGAATCAAATCCCCAGAACCGACAGAGTACAATGGGATTTTGACAAATCATTTTCACAACAAATAAAGTAGGGACTTAATAGACTTGGCAACCAAGACATTCAAAATGTTGCATTATGGGCTTTCTTTAAAACTTTTCAGGATAAAATGAAACAAAGAGTGAGAATCCCCAAAGAAATTGTTAAGAAATATGAGGGGACAATCTACTTTATGGTAAACAAGGATGAATGTCTGATGGAAGTAGTTCAACCCTGGAAAGTATGGGTAATGCCTATGGGTTATGAGGTCGATGAAGCTACCTTGGATGCCTATGCACAACACTTGATAAATGCTCTGGTAGACACCAAGGAGGAGAGGTTTGGAACATGCAAAGAGTAATCAATGGAGTTGCACTCCAATTTATCTGAATTGGCAAGGAAGAGGAAAGTAGCAAAGATTTTGGAAGACATTCTTGTTGAAGGAGGACATCCCTAGGATAAATTCAGGGTTGTTAGAGCTGCAAGGGATGTAGTTGAGAAAGCCAAGAAACAAAAGACTGTACCTGCTCCCATTAGAGTGAAGTTGACAAGACCTTCTCCCGCTCTGGTGAAGACACCTCCTGTTGGAATAGAATCCTCTAGTGCATCAAAGAGGAAAGGTGTTTTGAGGAAGAAACAAAAGGCTCAAAGAGAATATGTGACAATCTCTCTGGTTGAATCTAGGATATAATCAAACATAGGCATTTCGAAGGCACCAAAGAAAGGAGAATTTGCTAGAGTCATCTAGAAACCCCAATCTAGTGATGAGAAGAAAGGGGAAAAGGATAATAAGACTAAATCAAACCCTATTAGGAGTCCTGCTAGAGAAAAGCAAGTTAAGACTCAATCGGAATCTGATAATAAAAAAGGTAAATCTGAATTTGTTATCTCATTAACAACAGATCAATTAATATATGAAATAATTGTACATGGTGTTAGAATCAATGACAACCCCAAATACACTGAGAGGGGGGGTGAATCAGTGTCTAACCGGTTGACAGGATATTTAAACTTATTTAAAATTTTGCAACTCAAAACAGTGTACCAGTAAATCACAATTAATGCAGCAAATAAGAATAATAGAGACAACATAAAGAACACACCATAACACAAGATATTTAATGAGGAAACCTAGTGTGGGAAAAACCTTGATGGGATTTGTGACCCACAATATTCATTCACTAGCCAATGAATAAATATTACTTACATGAGGGGCCTACACATACAAGAAGACCAACAGCCTAGAGCTCATTGCTCAACTACAAAATAGAAGTCTCACTGACTTACAAAATGGATGATTAAATCCAATATAATTTACTGCTCAAATCAGCATCAACTATGCCAAGTTCAATACCGGTTTAAGCTCAATCTATAACCAAAACCTTGTTGTCCTTATACAAAATTCTTTTATCAATTTCGCATCATATCATTCCTCTTTCATCACACACACCACACACAAAAATGACCTACAAGACTTCATACATATATGAGTCTTTTACAATATACCAAGTCGACTTACAAAAAGATAATTATATTACAATAAAAGATATTTCTATGTCAACTTGAGTGCCAGTATATTGTTGTCGATGTAATCTGAATGCCAGTGAAAGTGCCTGTTGGTGTTGGTGTTTGCTGGTGTATGTAGAAATCTTAATGTTGGTGAATGTCAGTCGGTTGCCTATCAGTTTGTCAATATGTTTGCCATCAATGACAACAGAACCATTCCCATAAGAGCGTAGAATTCCAACAGATGGAAATCTGAAGAATGTTGAAGTTTTTTATGCAAATTTTGATGATGGGGAGAAGAGGAAAGTAGAGGAAGCAGTTGTACTTTATTTACACAATTTTAGTAAAACATTGATTGAATTAGAAAATTCCATTCCAAAGGACCTATATAGTATAATTGATGCTAGAAGAATGTATGCAAGCAAAATTGACAAAGAAATGAAGGAAAGAGCTTGCAAATATATGTATATGTCTTTCTCATAGTGAAGCTAATAGGCTAATTGAAGAAGCAAATAAAAAAGGAGTCTAGAAGTAAGAACAAGATTAACAGATTAATGATAGGGATTGTAGAAGAAGTGAGGAAAGAGATAGAAGAAATATGGAGAAAAATTATTCAGAATGATCCTCTCTATAAAGATGCACTTAAGCCTTCTCAGTCTGAAAATCCTCCGATAGATGATGTAAATAAAGAGGAAGATACTCAAGATATTGTAGAGCAACAAGTTTTGGATACTATTGAGGTTGAGCCTGCAAAAGAAAATAATAAATTAGTAGAGGCAGAGGATGGTGCACCAAGTGGTGACATCGGTGCATAGGAGGTACCTAAAAAAGTCAAATCCGGAACATTTGAGACTATGAAGAGGGAAGAGGAGAAACAAGATGAACCAGATAGAGGAAAGAGTAAGACAATGGAGACCAAAGTACTTGTGGCAATTGACATTGCAAAAATCTAAAGCCCAAGGAGTTTTCTGTAGTTCAATATCAGTTTTGATAAACCCTTAAATCAGATGTCTCTAGTCGAAAGAATTATAGTTAATGTTGCTCTTCATGCACAAGCCAATCAAGATCTAGTAAAATCAGAAAATGAAGATAAAAAGCTAATTTTGATGTCTTTAGATATTTTGTAGAAGGTGGCTTCCAATGTATAGATAGATTGAAATAGAAGCCCCTCTGGCAAATTATTATAATTGATTAACACTATAAATCCAATTTTGATTCTTTGGAAAAGTCAGCCACTCAAAAAAATTTGGACATGTTTAAGGAAGTCAGAAAATAAACTTTCCTGAAAATGATTGATGATGACAAGGGAACACTGAATAAGAGGTTGCAGAGTATTTCTGACACATTGTTAGAAGTGGGTAAATTGTATAAATCTTACCTCATTTTGCCTAAATTTACTATTGATATTGATAATCAGATAGGTGTCTATCGGGGAAGCTTGCTAGTATCTCTCAATCTTTTGACCCCAATGTAACATTAACCAGAAATATTGAAGAACAAATTATAGCATTTAAATGATTAGATCTCAGGCCTTCAAGTGGGTAAGGAGAAAGTTATGAGGAAAGTGGGTAAACTCCAAAACCTAATTGCCATCCGGTTAGATACTACGCTATGCAATAAGGTGGATTGTATAAAGGAAATGTCCCAACCTGTACCGTCAGATTTGAGAGCATTAGAAATTTATGCTACTATATTTAATGCAGTTATCTCAGTTTTGGATAACCTGAAGAGTGGGTGGGATACACACCGGGGATTTTTGAAGACTACTTAAGCTGACCTCTTCAAGTATTTGTAAAATATATGTCATATGTATATCAATTTTGGGCAGTACCCCATCTTTGGCATTGTTGTCAAAGGGGGGGAGGTGAGGTAAAAAATGTACATACTGATTGTGTATAAAGTGTACAGTTCGATGATGCAAATTTTTGGATTGTTGATCTAATAGGGAGCCTTAGAATTCTTTTATTCCTTAGAATCCTTTTATCCAATGTACAAATTTTACAGGTTTCAACACTTAGCCATTTTTCACAAGTGTTGCCATCAATGCCAAAGGGGGAGATTGTTGGCAATTGACACTCATCTGATGATTTCAAGTGACTTTTGGTGGTTGCTTGTCTATTTAGGGTTGTCATTAATACAAAATCTACTTGGTGATTCAATCTGGCAGTCATGATTCATCTTATCTAGAAGATGGAGTTAATTGGTAGGCAGTTAATCGGTAAAATAGGGTATTTCAGTAATGCTTTTATCCAAAATGATCTTCGATGATTGCGATGTTTTTAATGATTGTTTTTGTGACCTCGCTAGTTGGGAAGACCCTTAGGAAGAATTTGATTATAATCTTTTGGTATGGTACTACGTTTTGTTCAAGATTCAAGCCGACTTGGAGCCACATGTTACACTTATTGAAGCCGACTTAAAGGAGATTTCTTTTGTGTTAAGACCGGATATATAAGATCGATTTGGTGATTGATTTTTGGTGTGTGTTAGAGTTATGGTGATCGATTTTGGTTTGATTGAGCACAGTTTCACTTGCGCACTTTTCTTTCAGACCAACCGCTAGCTGACTGAGACAGAAACAGAGTATTCAGCAGAGCAAAGAAAGTCAGAGATTTAGCGCTTAACTGGAACTCATTCTTCCATAGTCAGATGCTACATGAGAGTTCATTTTATTGTATTTTCTCATTATAATCAAATTGTAAGTCGGTGAGACTTCCCTGAATGTTGTAGCCTTACGTGCAATTATAATTGACTAGTGAGCTCTAGGCAGTGAGCCTGAATGCAAGTGCATTCCCCATCTATGTAATATTTATGTACTTTTGACCATAGTATATAAATATTTTGGGTTCCAGCCCCACTATGCTTTTTCCCTTTCTGGGTTTCCACGTAAAAATTATGGTGTTGTAGATTTGTGTATTCTTTGTTGCATATTTATGTTCTTTTCTGTTATGCATTGCTAACCGATGGATAAAGAATAAGTTTGAGGATTCGATTTCCCATAGATCACTGATTCACCCCCCCCCCCCCTCTTAGTGATCTCTAATTCTAACACTCCTACATATACTATCTTTGGGAAAACATAATCCTCTAAGTTGGCCAAGACAGAGATCTAAAATAGGTCATAACTAAAGGTGGGAAGAAATGAGAAGTGGACCATATCACAATGTTCCTCATCAAACACATCAACATTGTTGATTCCCAAATCAACAGATTCTAAGTCCTAGAGGAGTATCCACTAATTCATCAACAAACTCATAATAGGATTTGGCTATTGAATGAGATTTAGTCACAAGACTAAGATCTCTGAGATACTTTAGGCTCTGCAAAACCAAGGTTGCTCTCCCTTGCAATTTCCTAATAACCTATAACAACTAATGTTCAAACATTGTATGCTACAATAGATTATCCCAATGCAAATATACCAAGGAGAGATTAAAAAACTCCTAGTTTTGGCTACAACCTCAGTTTATCAACATCTATGCAACCATTGTGACTGGATTTCTATACTAATCCTACTCCTAACACATAAAGTAAAAGAGATTTTGAACACAAAATAATTTTAAAGACTGAGAACAATAACCATGATCAGTGCCTTATATGGGAAACAAAGTCTACTTTTAGTAGGCAACCTTATATCCAAATAGTTTGAACAGTAACCAAAGAGATCTAAGAAACAATGCATTACATCAATATCCATCACCTGTGTTTTGCTTGCACTCATACTTTAAGATTCTAAATGCATCAAACATTATTCATCATCCTACTCAAGCAGTTTAATCTCTTCCTTGAAGAGATGCAAAAACGAGATGAACACCAAGACTTCCCAGGACAAAGTAAGTAATCCTTGATCATTTACTTCATAAACAATGTTGTTACATATTGGAGACAACAAGAAGAAAAACTAATATTCATTGCATGCCCTTCTGACTAAAACTACTAAAAATATAAAACTTCTACAAACTGAAAATAACTCTAACTCTCATTAAAACTTTTGCACTATATATGGAAGCCTTGCTTCTAGAATGCTCTAAAAAGCTACAATAAGAAACTCTTCCTAACTGATAAGAAAAGAAATTGATTACATTAAAGAGAAGCCCTAAGAAAACCTAAAAGAATCTTCAAAATAAAGTCACACATCTTCTTCTGCTTGAATTTCTGTAATTTTAAAATCAGCTCTTTTCCCTCTAAATTTGCCTTCTATCTGCACATATGGTCATGTTGGAGACATCTCAAAAATCTGAAAAAAAAAAACACTTCAAGCACTTGTCAATTCATTTCTTTGCCCTTTGCCCAAAACCTTCCATTTTTGGTCGATTGTCCTCTCTACAAGTAGTCCACTTTTCTATATCCGTCTCCAAAAAAAAATTACCCTCTCTACTTGAAAAAGTGTAGGCTTTTACTGAATTTTCCCTTGGGCTCAAAAATGGAAAATTTCTCTCATTTGCTGAAAGTGACCTATTGCATCATTTGTGCATGAATTTTCTCCTTCTTTCCTCTTTCTCTAAACCCTGGTACAAATAAATTATCCTGCATAATACAATGTTCGTAAAAGAAATATTTTTCATTCATTTACCACAAAGTTCAGTTTTCCCTTCCACTTATACAATCTCTTCTTTCATCTTTAGCAAATAACATTTTAGCCTCTTCCTTGTTTACACCTGGCCAATTTGAATAATCTTGTAAAAATAATCCTCTTCACTAAAAGTGACATGTCATTGCATTTTTATCAAAATGTTTTGGTAAATAGGGTCTTCTTGATACATAGCAAAATAAATTCACCCAACCACCTCTTACCATTATCATTGAATAAAAATACTTCACTCAATATGAGAATAATCAACCATGTGCAAGTAATTCTTGAAAAGAATGTTTCTCTGCTACATTTTGCACTTGACTAAAATAAATCACTTTCCAAGTAAAGATTTCTTTTGGGTAGAAAATAACCCCCCTTTTGCCTACTTGCAATTCAATAATGTTTTCCCCATTATGCCCTCTTTTGTTAAAAATAATTATTTGGCAGCCATATTAGTTTTCCAATCTTCATTCTTGGTTGCAAGAAAGACATTAAAAATACTTCATTCTTGGTTGCAAGGAGATACTAACACCATAAGCCTATTACTGAAAATTCTAGCACTCCACATAATTTGGCAATGGATGTCGTATTCTCTTTGCAATTGGTTACAAGTTAC
The DNA here is from genome assembly GCF_030272615.1 of Cryptomeria japonica. Classification (NCBI taxonomy): domain Eukaryota; kingdom Viridiplantae; phylum Streptophyta; class Pinopsida; order Cupressales; family Cupressaceae; genus Cryptomeria; species Cryptomeria japonica. Next base: position 368,423,151 of record NC_081414.1, on the reverse strand, counting down.
ATGGATGTACTGCCCACTTTAATGATTTTTATTTTTCCCTATAGTTTGCCTCTTCACAAATGGGATTCCAAAACAATACATGAAGTTTACTAACAAGAAGAAACAAAATTGCACAACCTTCCTATTTGCTTCGCCAAATTTCAACGCCCTATTAAAAATGAACTTTTCCTGATCTATTAAATAAGTTCATTATATGTTAGGCACGTGTTCTCATCAACACCCTCTCCAAATCCTTAAGAGATAATACCAGCCATGTTGACCCTTTTATACATTCAAGCACTCTCAAATTTTCCAAGGGCTATGTCATGCCCAAACTTTTGAGCAAAAACGCAACAACAATTTATTTTTTTTAAACAACATAAAATACTAAATACTCAATGATAAAGATGAGATAAATAAGTTGTGTCTAACTAAGGGTTATCTCAAGTGTTAAAAGAATGGTTTCCTAGAGTTAATTTAATTAACTCCACAAATATAACGTTACAATTTAAACTAGGTCCTAATTATACCCCAAAAGGGTTGTCACAACTTAATTTATTAATTTAATTAATTTACCCCAATAATTATCCAATTATTAATCAGGAGATATTAATTATCTCAAATAGTGTTTAATTGCTCTTGGTCTATTAAAATAATGTTAACACTTATTTTATTGAATTTAAAATAATTAATTGAGCGATAGTAATAACGTGTTTAAATCCATCTATTAAAATTAACTAAATCAAATAAAATAATAATCTAGTCAATAACCTTATTTAATTGACGAAATAAATTTCCCAAACATTAAATATTAAATATGCAATATTTGACAGTAAACTACCTCCTTAACATTCAAATAATCATTATTCTATTTAAAAATTCCCATTAATAAACTCTTCTACTAAATTTACCCAATATGAATATAAAATTTCTAAATAAATAATTATTCCCAATTTTAGTTATAATTCCTAAAGAGAATCAACTAGATAAAATAATAACTTTAAATTAAATGGGGCAATCCCCATTTCAAATTTTAAAAGGGATTTCCCTCTCTTTTTATTTTATTTCATTTATTAATATCTTTTATGCTAACCCTAACTAGGGTTTATTTTAAAATTCTTATGACTCTTTTTCTTTTGTATTTTTTTTTAATTTACCCTAACCCGAAATAGGGTTTGGGTTTTATGTTTTCTAACATAAGGAGGTCGAAGAGTTTGCAAAGGGGGGCGAAGGGTTTGCAAAGGGGGTGGTGGTGGTGGCTGCATGGCGGCTCGCGGGCACCACTGTGGATGCCCATAGTGGTGGCAGTGTCATTCACTATGGTTACCCACAGTGGCGGTCACGGTGTCGTCCACAGTGGCGGCAACGAAGCCCCCCACTGTGGATACCCACAGTGGCTGTCGCAGTGTCACCCACTGTGGCGGCAGCGATGCCGTTGTGGATACCATAGTGGCAGTTGAGCCTCCACCGTGGTTATCCATGGTGGCGGCCAGGGTTACTGGGCAAGGTAAAAAAAAATTGAATGAAAAATTTTCCCTTTTTTTTTTTAATTTATATTTTAAGGGCAGTTTTAATATATATAATATATATAATATATATAATATATATATACATATGTATACAACCAAATGGCATATGAAAAGTTCAGAGAATATATATTTCAAATATATGTATATTTTATATATGATTATATATGATTATATATATATATATATATATATATATTTATTTATTTATTTATTTATTTATATTTATATAAATGTGTATATATATACTCATGCACAATATATTTACTCTGATTTAAATACTCTGATTTATTTAACCAGATTATATAAATGTTACAATATATTTGTATAGAATTAATAATCTTTTTTTTTTTTTAAACCAGAATATTAAATGCATGAAGAAAACTGATTTTAAATGTATATGAGATGCAACACATGTTTTATTAAATATTTCTTACAACAACATATTTAATAGATGTAAAATGGTAGGTTTTTTTTATATTTAATCATACATGCAAATATATTTATATGTGTATTAATGTTCCTAAACTGCACTTTTACTTTCTGTTACACTAATTCAGAAAACAGGTATAAATAACATAGAAATAAATTATTTAACAACTGCACTATTTCTTTCACATTCTTTTTGATAATAAAACAGCAAGATGAAAGTTTAAGAAGATTTAAAACTATCACTTAAAAGTATTTTTTTTCTTTCTACATTTCCCATTTTTAAAACTTTAGAGAGAAATAGCTTTTCCTATTTATTTTTAACTGCATTTCTAACAGTTATTTTTGCAGAATGATAAAAGAAAATAGAATGAAACAACTTAAATATTCATTCATTTTTCTTTCCCATTTCCTACATGCATACATTTTATTAACAAATAAAACAGAAACAGATTTCCTCCCATTTTTTTTTCAAGCAATAAACAAATACAATGAAATAACTCAAGCCTTTCTTTACTCTTTATTTCTTTGAATGGACTAATCAGAATAAATACATTTGTTTCATCATTATTTCCTTTACACAAATAGGAAGATTACAAAACTCAAGCCCCTTCATTTCTACCAAATTAGGGCTTGTCAAATGCTTCTTTTTTTAAAACTAAATGCAATAAAATAGGAACTTGCAAGTAGACTCCACTCCAATCTTTAATCCAAGCAAACATGCAATAACATTTGTAGGTTGTGACCATGGAGGCTCACCTCCCAGGCTAGGCTTACATGAAGCCACCCTCGAGCTAGGAGAACCAAGACTAAACTGGATACAACCATTGCAAACAAAGCACAAGAAGACTCACAACCATAGAACTCCCAACCCAAGGTTAAATAATGTCACTAAGTGACTATTTCTTGTGGGGTGAAGGTGGACCAAGTACCTAGAGGAGAATCTGCAAATAGGAGAACATAATGCCTTTGCAAGGCTACCAAGTAGAATAACCACAAGTTCAAACTTGTCCCAACAAATATCCTTATGTCCCCCATGGCATACAAGCCCAAAAATGCCCCTTATGACCCCTACTTTATAACATAAAACACAATGCAGCAAGGGTCCCATAACCCTTGTGTATCACTCTCTTCCAAAGAGAGTCTCTACACTCTTAGGCTATCAAACAGCCCTTCACCCCCAAGGGTGAGTGTGGCTTTGAAACACCAAAAACATATAACATGAAATATGCAATAAAATACACAAGGAAGGATTCAAACAATCTTCCCAAGCGTATAGAGAAAACAACCATAAAAGCACAAACAATCTTTTCACATTTACAATACAACATATAAAAGGAAGTGATTCAACCAACCTTAAAAATCTGCAAATAGAAATGAGGAGAGTTGTAGGAGATCTGCCCGATCCACTATTCTTTTTCCTTCTCAAGACTTAGCCAAAAATCTAACTCAAAAACAAAACTAAAAACTTCAACAAAAATTTTATGTCTCCAAAAAAAATAAAGAGTGGGTGATCAAAATTCTCCCTCTCAAACCATTCCTTAAGAAGACACTCCTCACTCTTTCCAATCCTCTTAGGAAGGGTGAGATTTTCATAGGTTGGTCTTCCCAACACCTTACAAGCTCTCTATACAAGGCACCCTAAAAAGGTAAAATAAAATGGGGAAGAGAAAATATCACTCATTAGGAAGGTTGTCTAACCTAGGTAAGATCCTCAAAAGTTGAAATTCGGCCACCTTGAAAAACTCAACTTTTGAGGTGACTAGACAATCACCGAGGAGTAGACACATGGCTAAAATTGGCCTTTACCCATAGGTATAACATATGGCCCATTAAAAATTCCCCTAACCTAACCTTAGGAGTTAGTTTAACCCTCTATAAAATCACCCAAAAGTTTACCTATGGGTCAACCTTGAGTTGACCTTTCTAATGGCTCCCTATCCAAGGCTTTCTTAGGATACTAGGATATTTTGAAAAATACATTGGTAAAAAAAATTCCTTCCAAGGGACATGTCACTACCAACTCACTTCACAACACGTGTCAAGTGACACCACAAAATTACACAATACTTAAATACACATGGCAATGTCCCTTTTTGGAATTAATAAATTTAATATTTTCAAATTAAACACACGTCCAAGCATAAACATTTACAAATAAAACACATTTACACACGAGGTGTTGTCTCTCCAAATAGACAACCCTTGGCTTCACAAACGCACATAGGTTTAGGCTTGATTCTTCGAATAGTTTCCATGGTCACATGGATCAGTTTTCCTGCACATCTCACTTTGCACATTAGTAATTCCAATAATCACATATAATATTATCATATGAAAAGAACACAATTTAGACATCTACATACAATTTCAATTATAATAATCATGTTTCCAATTATCCAATAAAATCCAAATAAAATAATCTACTAAATGGCATCATCATAATCATCATAAAATTTAATCATTTATAAAGCATGCATCCATGATTTCTAGCATCAGAATAAAGTACTGCAAATCAGAGATAAATGACATACACCATATCCATGCTATCCAATCACTGGATCATATAGAATCTATGTCCATAATGCATCAAGATAAAGTATCACTAATAAGTCTAAAACATGAGAATAACTGCAATGCTATGACATCTTGACGTAAGGCCTCACAGGCTACAACATATTTTCAGTTATTCCCTAGTTGAGGATGAACTCATCAAGTTGAGTTCATTTCTTAACTTTTCTTTCAACTTGATTTTTTGCTTTGGAATGGAGCCTAAAATATACTTTTGCAATTACAATATTCCATACAACCTCACAAGGCATCTAGGAGACAGTATCACGCTTTGTCTCCCTACTCACCTCAACGGACCACTAATCAACCTATTCAACATGAACAATCATTGCAACATAACCATCTCTTTTTTACAAGACAACTTCATGGTGATTTCCCCAAGATGGAACATGACTCCCTAGCTAGATCTTGCTTTCTTGGAAGATTAAAAAACTCATAAATGAACACCACCCTCAAACCTTCTCATGTTTCATTCTATAGACCTCTTACAATTGTTCTTATGACTCGACCATTTTAACACATTCGCTACTTATATATCCTGAGCCTCAAGGACCAATTGTTGGCTACCTTAGACATATTTAGATGACGTATGCCATTCAGAATCTTCACTTACTCATCATGACACTCTCATGTTATCTTACACATACTTGAAATCATGTTGTAGGATCGATTTACTATTACCACTGCCCTTTGTTGAGGTCTCCCATTTCACCATGATTCAATCTTCAAATGGCATCTCGCACTGAGCCTATCAATTTTTGGATCCAGCATTATACTTCATCTAAGAGCCTCCAAACATCACTTTCATCAAGTATATGCTTTACTCAAATGCTTCTCCTACACGCCCAACCTCCCATATACTCTCCTAGTACCAAGTGAAAATGTCATTACAACCTCTATTTCTTCAACCTTTACATGATTGTACCTTTGTAAAGTGGTGTAAGAATAATGGGTTGCATCACCCTTTCTCCAATCAAACATTTTTTCTCTCATCGAATCCCCCAAGGATATCAAATTCAAAAATATTTGCATACTATCTACTTTGGTTTGGTTTCATTCTTAGAAAACCCTAAATAGACTATCTTTTCTGTGAAAGCATTTGCCCTAAATTGCCTGTTGCATTTGGTGTTTGCTTTCACCTTCCTTATCCCGTGACATGTCCTTGCACTCTACCTTTCCCATGTGGGATAAGCACTACACTTCATCCACCCCTCTTTTCTCCTTACTCCACACGAGTGTGATAATATGATGAAACAATAAGGATCTGATCAACTACTAAGAGGGGGGGCTGAATCAGTAGATAGAAAATATACTAAACTTTCACCAAAATTAATTCCAACTCAGAAACAACTTGCTAAACTAACCAGTTTAGTCACTATACCAAAAATTGCAACTGCACTGTCAAACTTTACCGATTGACCAAAACATCAATGATACAATGCAACAGATCTAAAACTCAAATACCATTTAACCAAAACATTAAACCACTTTACTAATATCAGTAATAGCTCATTCTAGATCACTTCTAGTCATCTAAACATATCTAAGTGGATTAACCAATTAATCATATCAATCATATCAAACCACATCCACAAAATCATTCACCACTTGACACAATAATTTTTCATGTGGAAACCAAAATGGGAAAAACCATGGTGGGGATGAATACCCACAAGTATTTTTAACTCTTATGAAGTTTTCCCTATTAGGAGCCAAGCCTTGTTAGAAGCTTATACAATAATGTCCTATTAAGAATAGATCCAGTTAGGGACCACCTGGTTAAGGGATTGACTACAATACCCTGTTAAAGGTAACCTCGGTGGAGGATTTAAAATCCAATCTAATGGATCACCTAGTTAGAAGATTTAAACAACACCAAGCCTATTAAAGCTTACTTGGTTAAGGGATTTAACTAGTGTAATGGTTAGAGAACAATAGGGTCTTTGCTGATCTGGAAATATCACTTCCTTGCATAATTAGATCATTTTCTACTCCTATCTGGCTTCACAACATTTTGTAGACACTCCTTTTAGTTCGACAACAATCACACTACCACACCTAACCAAATTGCCAACACAATTATAAAAAACTCATCGACCTTAAATACAAATACAATAGGTCGGTAACACATCACAAAACCTACAAATATCATAGAGATTACAAACATAACCATTGGATTACATAGCAATCAATTACACATTGTTCAAGACAACTTCAACTGCTCCTACATCACCACACATTGGATCCTGTAACTCATCACGTGGTTATCACTTCATGCTATGTACTTTCTCATACCCAAGATAAACGGTTATCTTCATGTGCCAAAACCACTTTGAAACTCATCACGTGCACCATGCTTACATGGCATCTTCATCTTCGATTATCATTCAATTAAAGATCATCACAATCGATTCACCAAGCTCCATCGGTTAGGGTTCAGTATATCAACTGGTTAGGGTTACCAGTTGATCACTCTGCTTCAAATACCAATACCGGTTTCATTCACTGCTTTACTACCAGTTGCATTACTGCATCACTACCAGTTGCAATATAGCTTCATTACCAGTTGCTATTGACATCAATGACAACACTAAACTTCATCAATGCAATCTTCATGCAATACCAACAATCTCCCCCTTTGGCATTGATGGCAATACACATATAAATACCCTTTGATTGTGATGATTGAGAGTAGTAAAACACATACACAGGTATAGGAATCCTAGTTTACATTTTCCAATCAAAAACTCTCATTCAACTGTATCTTCATGTCTTCAACTAGTAACTGGCTATCAATCATACAGTTCTTCTCCCCCTTTCACAACAATTCCAAAGTGAAGGTGAACCATTCCATGCTTTACTGATCTGCAACTAGTTTCTCCCCCTATGGAGTAGCTCCATTCTACACCAATCCTTCATCAAGATTTCCAATAAGCTCTAAGATTGATGGCTTCCCCATATGCTTAATTGACTTCATGTAGGGGTGCAACCCCTAACTTAGCTCTAAGATACTCAAATGTAGCCTTAGGTAGAGGTTTAGTAAAGATATTAGCTAGTTGTTCTTTAGTAGATACATGCTCCAGTGACAAATCTTTATTTTGCACTTTCTCTCTCAAGAAATGATACTTCATCTCAATATGCTTTGTCCTAGCATGCAACACCGGGTTTTTAGAAATGTTTATTGCACTAGTGATATCACAGAAAATCCTTACCGGTTTTGATATCTTCAACTTGAAACCTTCCTAAATGTGTTTCATCCAGATTTCTTGGGTACAATTCATATATGTTGCAACATATTCAACTTCTGATGTAGATTGAGAGACACAACTTTGTTTCTTGCTACTCCAAGACACTAGTCTTCCTCCAAGAAAGAATGCTCCTCCAGTTGTACTCTTCCTATCATCAATATTTACTACCTAGTCTGCATCTATATAGACTTTTAAATCACAGTCTCCTGCATGTGGATACCATAATCCATAATCAATTATGCCTTTCAAATATCTAAAAAATTCTTTTAGTTGCTACCATGTGTGTCTCCTTCAGGCTTTTCTAAAAGCTAGCAACCAATCCTACTGCATGAGCAATGTTCGGTCTATTATGGATAACATAATGTAGTTTACCTATCATGGACTTGTACTCCTTTTCATCCACTAATGTAGAATCATCTTTCTTAGACAATTTATAGCATGTAACCATTAGTGTTCCAACTGGTTTACAGTCTCTCATTCCAAAAGTCTTTGATACTTCTTTCACATATTTGGATTGTGTGATTAAAATACCTTCCTTCATCTATTGGATTTGCGCATCTGTGAAATTTTTTTATCTCACCTACCAGTGACATCTCAAACTCATTCTTCATTTCATTAGCAAAATCATGACACATATCATCATTTCCTCCAAAAATGATATCATCAACAAATACCTCACTTACCAGTATCTTATCTTTTTTGACTTGAGATATATGTTACTGTCTTCACTGGTTCTCTGAAAACCTATCTTCACTAAGTGAGAGTGCAATCTTTCATACCATGCTCTAGGTGCTTGCTTCAATCCATATAATGCCTTATGTAATTTGCACACCATGTCCTTTTCTACAGTTAAAGCATAACCATCTGGTTTTCAATGTAGACTTCCTCTTCCAATATTCCATTTAGGAATGTTGACTTAACATCCATCTGATATACTTTGAATCCTCTATATGTTGTGTAGCGTCCTAAAATTGCGACACTTGCAATTTCGACTGCATTTCGGTCTTCACGATGGCGACGCAACACGCAACCTGAATGGAGACCCCGAAACCTGTTTACGACACTGAAAACTACATTTTCTTGCACCCTGGCCTGAACCTCCTTTGCACCCTGCTGTCCTGGGAGGTGGGACCAGAGCGCCCAGCGCCCTGGTCCCTGGGTCCTATTTTGGGCCCGGTCTCTTTTGGACTTCGGGTCTTTATGTTTGCAAATTGGAAATTAACATTTCCTGGTCGGCCTAAGGTCGGGAAAATCAGTCTATCAGCCCTAATTGACAATTATATAAACTACATTTTCCTCTTTCATTCGACATGATGATGGAAAAGGCGTGGAAACTATACTCAAGCATTCAAGCATTCAAGCATTCCTTCAAGCAATTGATCATTCTAAGTCTCCATTCAAGGCTAAGTGTTGCATTCAAGACAAGGATTCAACCATTGAAGAGGAGATCACTTACAACATACTACTACAACATACAACATACAACATCTATACCTTCGCACATAAGGATACAAACATCCTTACAACAAGGTATTAGTACTTGTTTTACATTACAGACATTTACATTTACAGCATTGCTCATTTCTTGGTTAATTCCAAAACCGGGGTTTGACCTAAAGGCAAACCCCTAATCCCTAACCCCCCAATCGTCTTCGCTTTTCTGTGTGTAGGTTGCAGGTACGCGGCTGAAATTGAAGATCTGGAATCCTTGTGCAGAGACGAACAGATCCCCCTTCGTTTCGCGGATTTTTTGGAGGACCGTGGCGCTCGGGCGCCATCGTCCCGGCAACTTTCGCTCAAATTTGCAGGACAGCGCTGTATCGACATTTTACTACTAATTCCAGGTCTGCAGCTTCATCCTATATCCCTATCTCAGTTTATAAGCAAATCTTTCTCACTTTCTATGCATTCCTAGCTCAATTCTTCTATGCACATTCTTTACAAAAGAGAGTAGCCTTGCTGTCATAACCCTTGAAACTCATTTAGCATCCAATCTTGCATTGTGTGGGATTGGATCTTGTGGGTTTCAACCCCTCTTTTGAATGTAAAGTCTCTCCCCTAAGTGAAAACCATCAACCCTAGTGAATCTCCCTTCTCTCTCCTTGGAGTTGGAAGAGGGGAGAGCAATTAGGGTTTGATTGCGATTTTCCGCTTTACATTTTGGTGAACCCGACATGAACATCCTTTCTGATTATTCATGGTTAGATCTGAAAATTGGATTCCTTGATTACATTTCCATGTTTGATCTTTTGCAAATTTTAGAGGTTGATTGCATAAAAACCCTAAATTTTCTTTTTAGTAATTGAACTTGTGAAATGTCTAAATGTTAATGCTTGTTTTAGATCTGCCCTTCTATTACAAATTATCAATTCATATCTATGCTTTAATTTTGAAAATTAAGTGGTTAAGTGTCAAAACCCTAATTTTTGAAACCCTCTTGATTCAACCTTTGTCCGACAATTTCACTGATCAAAACATCTCCAAATCAGTTGTAATTTTGGATTTCGCAATAAAATCACAATATCTTTCATCCCTGAAAATTTGGAAAAAAGTTGCGAGGACCGTGTGCACTCCGAGCGCCATCGTCCCCGACATTTTTTTCGAAATTTCGGGAGCTAGATCTTACTGTATTTTCCTGCTAAAATCCAGAATTTTGGCTGATTTTATCAAATCTAACACTTTCAAAATTACAGTCAAAGTTGGTCTTGTGATTGCTTGGGATTAAGGCTTCTAAACATTCAAAAATCATCGAAATTGAAATTTTGTGTCAAAATTGTGTTCTTACTGTCCTAAATCTGAAAAGTGTGTTATCATTCATTCGAAATTTCAGTGCTTTATTCAAATTCTTACAATTTGTGACTTTTGAAATTAAGTGCTTAATTACAACAACATTAATTTCCGCTTTCAAAATTGAATTTTGCGTGAAATTGAGTCAATTTTTAAAAATTCAAAATTTGCATTGCTCTTGACATTCCCTCTAAAATCATAAAATTCAAAATTTCAGTTTCCCTCTCTTTTTCAAAATTCAAATTTTTGCATTTTTTGACAATCTTGGTAGGGTTCAATTTCGAGATTGCAACTTTAATTTGGCCTATCTACAGATCGTAAAATCACTCAATTTTTTCAGATTAGCTCTAAAATCATCATAACTTTCATCCCTGCAAATTTTGAAAAAAGTTGTCGGGACCGTGTGCACTCCGAAGTGCCACGGTCCCTGACATTTTTTCTGAAATTTCGGGAGATTGTCCTGATTGTATTTAACAGCTTAAATCCAGAAGATTGGCTGATTTTACTGAAAATTGCTACCTCTAAAATTCAAAATCTTCTCTCTCTCTAGTGCATGAGTTTTACAACAATAAGCCCTACTTACACTATTCCCGTTAGACGAAGCCGTAGAATTAAGTCTTTCTGAGGTTTAATTACCGAGGAGATGGAACCTAATTTGAATAGCCTTTTTAATGAGGACATGGGTAATTCCTCTAATCCTCTTAATGATGAAGAAGCTCTCCATGAGGTTTCTGAAGAACAACTTTCGAAATTGGATAACCAATTTGACGATTTTCAACAATGGATGTCTCAAGAATACCCCGATAGTCAAGCTCTTCCTTTAATTGAGGGTCTAAAACGTATGCTTCAAAGTGATAAGAATGGAATTGATATTTTGCGTGGTATTGCACACATTGTGGATTCGAATGTGATGCCTATGAAGAGTTGTGCTGAAAATTTGGGTTATACACAACCTCCTACTCAAGTCAATCATTCTATTCCTTTGATGACTTCTATTGCTAGCATACCTACCTTTACATCAAACATAATGGCTACTTCTACACAAGACATTCCTCCTGTGATCACCGGTCAGGGGGGCAATCCTTCCTTTTCAATTAACCCTCTTCCTTCATTCAATCCGATTTCTTCATTCATTCCTTCAATGAGTGTCCCTATTATATCTCCACAAATGAACATGACGCAAGGGGGTAATTCATTCAATCATTCCATTCCTCCTTGTAGTGTTCCTCCTGTCCAATCATCTCCTATGACTAATTATCATAGGGTCCCACCACCTTACTCTTTACCTTCTTTCAATAACATAACACCTCCATCTCAATCTAACACATCTAATATGAACTCTTCGACTGAAGCGACCATTAACAATCTTGCACAAACTGTCTCTTCTTTACAGCAACAAATTGCCTCTATGAATCAATCTAAGTTTAGTGTGCCCACATTTGATGTTGCGAGCCCACTTTCTCTTGACATTGTTCAAGCTATCCCTCCTAAACATGTTGAAATCCCGCATTTGGAGCTTTATAATGGTAAAGGTGATCCTCTAACACATGTTAAGACTTTTCAAACAATATGTACTGATTTTGCTTATGACCAAAAGTTGCTTGCAAAACTGTTCACTAGAACATTAAGAGACAAAGCCCTACAATGGTATTGCTCGTTGCCTTCTTATTCTATTACTTCTTTCGAACAACTTGCAAATGCTTTCATGCAACAATTTCAAAACAATATAAGTCCTAAAGTTACTTTGATTGATTTAATGCATTGTAAACAAGGTGTTAAAGAAAAAGTGACTGATTTCATTGGTAGATATAAGCATTTGTATGCTCAAATTTCTTTTCCAGTGCCTGACAATGATATTCAAAGAATCTTTATTTCTAATTTACAAAAAGATATTCGAGACAAACTTCTGTTTTCTGAGTTTACTTCTTTCCAACAGTTGTGTGCAACTCTTCACAATTATCAACTGACTATGAGTCAAATGGAACAATCCCATCCTATGGCTCCGAGTGATAAGGGTGATAGCAGTCAACAACCATTTGGAAAGTTTAAACCGAACAGAGATTCCATCAAATTCAATGAAAACATCATCAACAACAATGTGAATGCATCAGGTGTGCCTCCTATTTCTAAATTTTTCAAGAAAGAAAGAAAGTATACTCCTTTGAATGAATCATTGCATAGTATTATGAATAAGTTATTGGAACAAAATGTGCTTACTCTTCCTCCTATAAGGCAAATTGATCCTGCAAAGATTAATTCACCTTATTTTGATAACAAAGCTTTTTGTCAATTTCATCGTCAGCCTGGGCATGATACTGAAAAATGTTTTTCTTTAAAGGGTAAAATTCAAGATTTGATTGATAATAATACTATTTCTATTTCTGGAGTGAATGATAAAGGCAATACATCTGTAGCTCCTCCTAATCAAAATCTTCAGATTTTTATTGATCCATTACCTTCTCATACCTCTAATGCGATTGAGACTAATGATTCCTCTCTCTCGTCTGATGGTCTTGTGTCTATGACTCCGAGTGTGATTAACTTTGTAGAGCAGCAAGAAATCCCTAAAGAACCTTCCATCACATTTGATTCCAGTGAAACCATTAGGGCACCTGATGGTCCTTTATACATAGTTGCAAAAGTCAAGAATACACCTTGCCGTGGAGTTCTTATTGATCCTTCATGCATGGTTAATGTTATTACTGAAGAATTTCTTTTTACTTTGCAATTGAATCAAGTGATATATGACAAAACAGATGTGATTGTGAAACTATTTGATGCATTTTCTTCTCCTGCAATTGGTTCTATTACATTGCCTATTGAGGTCCATAACAAATCCCTTGATGTGAACTTTGCTATTATTCCATCTTCCGAACAATTTCGTGTGAAGCTTGGCTATCCTTGGCTATCTTCCATGAAAGCTATTGCTTCTCCTATTCATAAGTGTTTGAAATTTCCCCATAATGGTGAAGTTGTTACTGTCAATCATAGTCTCTTTAAACCAGCTGAAAGAACTTCTAGCGTTCCTATTGATTACTTTTGGCCTGAACAATTCCAATCTCTTCCTCCGCGAAGTGATCATCTTTTCAAATCTTATCAAAAGTGGAAAACAGATATGATCCTATCTCTAAGTGAACCTAGAACACCTAAACTTGATATTCCTATCATTCTTGAGAAGGAAGTTCTTCCTTTGAAAGATAAAACTAATGTCTTTCCTCAAGAAGATTCCCAACCCATCCCTATGGATGTGACTATGTCTATGTCTAATAAACTTCCTAAAAGTAGACCTATCCCTCCTCGTCATGATGGACTTGGTCTTCTTCCTAAACCAAATATTCCTCCTTTATATGGAGCAGTTCCTCCTCCTTCTTTTTATAGAGAGAAGAGACCTTCTTCTTCTCCTATTATCCAGCCTAAGAGACCACAACCTAAACACCCAAGTGATAAGGATGAGAACATTCCTCCTCCTCAATCTTCTTCACTTCCTACTAAGACTAGACGAAATCGTTCTACACGTGAACGCCGACGAAAGCGTCGTCTTAGAGCTCAAGCAGCTGCTTCTCAAACTTTGCAATCTACAAAAACACCTTCAACAAGCATTATTCCATTTTCTCCAAAATCTCCAAAACATAAGATGCATGATGGTCTTGATCCTGTGCGAATTAAAGACCCTATTTTTATAAATCTTGATGATGTTATAGATGAAAATGTTACTCCTCTTGCTTCTGATAGTGAATATGAACTTGTTGATATTGATAACCATTTATCTAATGAATTTTCTAAAGCACTTATCCTAGCTCCTAGACAAGAACAATGTGGCTTGGAACATGAACGTAGCCCTTGTTTGGATCTTGTGATAGCTCCATCTGCTGTGTTGGATGTTCCTCCTCTAGCGTGTTCCCTTTCCTTCCCGAAACATTGATCAGCAAGATCGGGGGGTAGATGACATGCTAGACTAGTTACATTAGCATAGCAGATTCTCTCCGCCTCTCTTGTGTTACTTCTTCTATACGTTATTCTCATTCTTCTATTTGTTGTCCTTGGTGTTGTCTACTTGAGGACGATGCAAAGCATTGAGATCTCTTTTGGTCTCTCTCATGTTGACTCAAAAGACACATGTGTTCCCTTCTTCTAGGTGACCTTCCTTGATTGGGGAATGAAGAACAATTAGGCATACATACATATGATATATATACATGAATTATCATACAGCATACTGACCCCGAGGAAAGTGAAGTCACCTCGTGCTTTATGTTTTGTGTCTATTATCCTTGGGTTTATCTCACACTTGGGGGCTAAATCCTTGCGATAACGTGCTCCTTTCCTTTCTCATTTCTTATGTGTATCACTACGTTAAAACAATCACCCCCGTTGAGGCGTGTGCAATCGCTTTAACGTAGGGGGGCATACACCCTATCTATCCCTTCAGGATACATGAAAATTTCTTGGAGAACTCAGCTTTGCCTTGAAAATTTTCGGTATTTCTCTTGCATGACTCATAGTGAGGGAACCTTACTACTGACAATCATGGTTCTCCCTCGTGATCTTCCCTTTTACTTTGTCAATCGAAGTCGTAAGATCCTTAGTCCACTGGGGGCTTGGTGTGTCTTGCCTCCTTGACGTGGTGAAAGTCTTTCAATATTGTTTCCTTGTACTTTACCGAAAGTATGAGCATACATACTCCCGCTAAAGTGGGGGCTAAATGTAGCGTCCTAAAATTGCGACACTTGCAATTTCGACTGCATTTCGGTCTTCACGATGGCGACGCAACACGCAACCTGAATGGAGACCCTGAAACCTGTTTACGACACTGAAAACTGCATTTTCTTGCACCCTGGCCTGAACCTCCTTTGCACCCTGCTGTCCTAGGAGGTGGGACCAGAGCGCCCAGCGCCCTGGTCCCTGGGTCCTATTTTGGGCCCGGTCTCTTTTGGACTTCGGGTCTTTATGTTTGCAAATTGGAAATTAACATTTCCTGGTCGGCCTAAGGTCGGGAAAATCAATCTATCAGCCCTAATTGACAAGTATATAAACTACATTTTCCTCTTTCATTCGACATGATGATGGAAAAGGCGTGGAAACTATACTCAAGCATTCAAGCATTCAAGCATTCCTTCAAGCAATTGATCATTCTAAGTCTCCATTCAAGGCTAAGTGTTGCATTCAAGACAAGGATTCAACCATTGAAGAGGAGATCACTTACAACATACTACTACAACATACAACATACAACATCTATACCTTCGCACATAAGGATACAAACATCCTTACAACAAGGTATTAGTACTTGTTTTACATTACAGACATTTACATTTACAGCATTGCTCATTTCTTGGTTAATTCCAAAACCGGGGTTTGACCTAAAGGCAAACCCCTAATCCCTAACCCCCCAATCGTCTTCGCTTTTCTGTGTGTAGGTTGCAGGTACGCGGCTGAAATTGAAGATCTGGAATCCTTGTGCAGAGACGAACAGATCCCCCTTCGTTTCGCGGATTTTTTGGAGGACCGTGGCGCTCGGGCGCCATTGTCCCGGCAACTTTCGCTCAAATTTGCAGGACAGCGTCGTATCGACATTTTACTGCTAATTCCAGGTCCGCAGCTTCATCCTATATCCCTATCTCAGTTTATAAGAGAATCTTTCTCACTTTCTATGCATTCCTAGCTCAATTCTTCTATGCACATTCTTTACAAAAGAGGGTAGCCTTGCTATCATAACCCTTGAAACTCATTTAGCATCCAATCTTGCATTGTGTGGGATTGGATCTTGTGGGTTTCAACCCCTCTTTTGAATGTAAAGTCTCTCCCCTAAGTGAAAACCATCAACCCTAGTGAATCTCCCTTCTCTCTCCTTGGAGTTGGAAGAGGGGAGAGCAATTAGGGTTCGATTGCGATTTTCCGCTTTACACGTTGCAAATGCAAGTAGAGTCCTTACTCCTTCCAATCTTGCAACTGGTACAAATTTCTCACCATAGTCTTCACCTTCTTCTTGTGCATATCCTTTACATACCAGTCTAGCTTTATTTCTGACCACTGGGTAAGTGCACAAAGATGGTGGTCAGAAAAGTGGACACACAAAAAAAAAAACATGAAAAATACCAAAACGCGCACAGGATATTTCAAATTTAAAGAACCTCGTATGCATTTAGGCTCGTTTTGCCGAGCCTAACCAAAGCTAAACCACGTGTGTGGTTTAAAACATAATAGCCACGTACACGGTTTAAAGAATACTAACCACGTACACGGTTTAAAGCATACTAACCGCGTACGCGGTTTAAAAACTAAAACCACGTATGCGGTTCTATCTATCAATAAAATGCAATTCATTTACATTCCATTAGGTTTTTCAGTAGGATATATACATAAAATATAACATTTAAGAGTGGTTTCAAATCTTATACTTTAAGTTATATTTTATGTATATATTGTCAGGATGTTTGAGAGTGGTTCCAGATCTGTAAGAGTTATAATGCAGATTCTAGTTTTTTGAGTATTCTTATAAATTTCAGACTTAGTCAAATTTTAGTAATCAGCATGCTCATATCAGCATTATGTCTCTCATCTCTTCCCTACATTCCCCCTCTCTCTTCCTTAACCCCTACCTTTTTATCTCTTAGGCATCTCCCTCTCTACTTTCTTCCCTCTCTCGAGTATCTCTCCGTCTCTTTCTCATCTCCCTCACCCTCTTTCTTTCTTTCATATATCCCTCTCTTTCTCCCCCTCTCTCAAATATCTCTATCTCTCACTCTCTCCCCATCTCTTAAGTGTCTCTCTCTCTCATTCTCTCCCTCTCCCTCCCCCTCCCTTTCTCTTCCTTTGTCAAGTATTTCTTTCCCTCTAACTCTCTTTATCTCTCCCCCTCTCGCTCCATTTCTCTTTCTCTCAAGTCTCTCTCCTTCTCTCTATCATATCTCTGGCTCTCTCTCTCTCTCTCTCTCTCTCTCTCTCTCTCTCTCTCTCTCTCTCTCTCTCTCTCTCTCTCTCTTAAGTCTCTCTCCCTATCTGCCTCTATCTCTTTATCTCACTCTCCTCCTCTATCAAGTGTATCTCTTTCCCACTCTCTCCCTACCTCCCCACCTCCCTTTCTATTTTTCACTTAATTCTCTCTCTCTCTCTCTCTCTCTCTCTCTCTCTCTCTCTCTCTCTCTCTCTCTCTCTCTCTCTCTCTCTCTCTCTCTCTCTCTCTCTCTCTCATTCTTTATCTCTGAAGTCTCTCCCTCTCATCCTCGTTCTCTCTATCTCATTCTCTCCTTCTCTCAGGTGTGTCTCTCTCATTCTCTCCCTCTCCCCTCTCCCTCCCTCTCTCCCTTTCTCATTACCTCTCTTTCTCACTCTCTCACTCTCTCCCTCTTCGCACCTCTCTCTCTCTAGTCTCTTGGAATATCCTTCCACCCCTTCCTCCCTCTCACTCAGACTCTCGATCTCTCACCCTCTCTTTCTCTCTCTCACCTTTCCTCCCTTCACCTCTTAGGTCTCTCTTTCTCTCCCAATCCCTCTATCCACCTCTTAGATCTCTCTCTCTCTCTCTCTCTCTCTCTCTCTCTCTCTCTCTCTCTCTCTCTCTCTCACATTTATCTCTTGTCTCTCCCTCTCAGTCTCTATCTCTCTCTCTCTCTCTCTCTCTCTCTCTCTCTCTCTCTCTCTCTCTCTCTCTCTCTCTCTCTCTCTCTCTCTCTCTCTCTCTCTCTCATTTATCTCTTGTCTCTCCCTCTCAGTCTCTATCTCGGTCTCCTCCTCTCTTAGGTGTATCTCTCTCCCATTGCCTCCCTCTCCTCCCCCTCTCTCCCTCTCTAGGGTCAAAAGGTATTCTTAGGGGTCATATGGTATCCTAGGGATCCATGCATGTTTCCTAAGGAGTCATAGGACACCATATGACTCCTTAGGACACCACATGATCCATAACGACACATAAGAGGTCATATGGAGTCCTAAGGGGTCATAAGACACCATATGACCCCTTAGCATACCATACGACCCATAATGACACCAAATGGTATCCTAAGGGGTCATAAAATACTATATGACCTCTTAGGACACCATACGACCGATAACGACACCAAATGGAGTCTTCAGGGGTCAAATAGTGTCCTAAGAGGTTGTAGGAGACCATATGACCCCTTAGGACACCATATGACCCCTAATAACACCATACGGTGTCCTAAGTGGTCATAAGGTGTCCTAGGGATCATATGACACCATAAGACACATAAAGATACCATGTGGTGTCTAATGGGTCATTGGACACCATATGACCCTTAGAACACAATACGACCCCTAACAACATCTAAGGGGTCATAAGACACTATATGATCCCTTAGAATACCATAGGACCTATAATGATGCCAAATAGTGTCCTAATGGGTCATAGAACACCATATGACCCTTTTGGGCACCATATGGTGGTGTTATGGGTCGTATGGTATCCTGAGGGGTCATATGGCATCCTATGACCCCTTAGGACACCATATGACCTCTTAGGAAACAATATGACCTCTAATGAAACCTAAGGGATCATATGGTGTCCTAGGAGGTCATATAATACCATATGACCCTTTAGGACACCATACGACCCATAATGACACCATATGGAGTCCTAAGGGATCATATGGTGTCCTAAGGGATCATAGAACACCATATGACCCGTTAGAACACCATATGACCCATAACAACACGTAAGAGGTCATATGTAGTCCTAAGGGGTTATAAGACACCATATGACCCCTTAGCACACCATAAAACCCATAATGACACCAAATGGTGTCCTAAGGGGTCATAAAACACTATATGACCTCTTAGGACACCATACGACCCATAATGACACCATATGGAGTCCTAAGGGGTCAAATAGTGTCCTAAGGGGTCGTAGGACACCATATGGTGTCCTAAGAGGTCATAAGGTGTCCTAGGGGTCATATGACAACATAAGACACATAACGATACCATATGGTGTCCTAATGGGTCATAGGACACCATATGACCCTTAGAACACAATACGACCCCTAACAACATCTAAGGGGTCGTATGGTATCTTAAGGGGTCATATGACACTATATGATCCATTAGAACACCATAGGACCTATAATGATGCCAAATAGTATCCTAAGGGGTCATAGAACACCATATGACCCTTTAAGGCACCATATGGTGTTGTTATGGGTAGTATGGTATCTTGAGGGGTCATATGGCATCCTATGACCCCTTAGGACACCATATGGTGTCGTTATGGGTCGTATGGTGTCTTAAGGGGTCATATGGTTTCCTAAGGGGTCATAGGACACCATATGACCTCTTAGGAAATAATATGACCTCTAATGACACCTAAGGGATCATATGGTGTCCTAAGAGGTCATAGAATACCATATGACCCTTTAGGACACCATACAACCCATAACAACACCATATGAAGTCCTAAGGATCATATGGTGTCCTAAGGGATCATAGAACACCATATGACCCGTTAGGACACCATATGACCCATAACGACATGTAAGAGGTCATATGGAGTCCTAAGGGGTCATAAGACACTATATGACCCCTTAGCATACCATACAACCCATAATGACACCAAATGGTGTCCTAAGGGGTCATAAAACACTATATGACCTCTTAGGACACCATACGACCCATAATGACACCATATGGAGTCCTAAGGGGTCAAATAGTGTCCTAAGGGGTCGTAGGAGACCATATGACCCCTTAGGACACCATATGACCCCTAATGACACCATATGGTGTCCTAAGTGGTCATAAGGTGTCCTAGGGGTCATACGACAACATAAGACACATAATGATACCATATGGTGTCCTAATGGCTCATAGGACACCATATGACCCTTAGAACACAATACGACCCTTAACAACATCTAAGGGGTCATATGGTATCCTAAGGGGTCATAGGACACTATATGATCCCTTAGCACACCATAGGACCTATAATGACATGTAAGGGATCATATGGTATCCTAAGGGGTCATAGAATGCCATATGACCCTTTAGGACACCATATGAACCATAACGACACCATATGGAGTCCTAAGGGGTCATATGGTATCCTAAGGGATCATAGAACACCATATGACCCATAACGACACCTAAGGGGTCATAATAAACCATATGACCCCTTAGTACACCATACGAACCATAAATATTATCCAATGAATACATCCACACAATCCAAAGAAACAAATACGTTAATTTTCTTCAAACGTTCTACTTTATATCCTATCTACTTAAAAAAAAGAAAGAAAACCGACCACCTTGTCAATCTTCTTATCACCTTATATATATGCAAACAAAAAGAAGATATATTGGAGAGAGAGAGAGAGAGAGAGAGAGAGAGAGAGAGAGATGGGGTATGGAGGAAGGGAGAAGGGGAGAGAGGGAGAAGGAGAGGGAGTGAGAGAGAGATGGGGAGAGGGAGAGAGAGAGGGAGAGAGAGAGAGAGAGAGAGAGAGAGAGAGAGAGAGAGAGAGAGAGAGAGAGAGGCACCTTGTACGTGCTTGAGAGTGGGAGAGACTCTTTAAAAAAACATTTTCAAAAGAAAAATTCATTTCTTCATTCGAGACAATACACATAGATACACACATATGTGTGTATATATATACTTAATTTATTATATATTATTATATACATATTTATATATAAATATTATATATTATTATATACATATTTATATATAAATATTATATATTATATATTTTTATATTATATATAAATTATATACTATATATATACACATATTATATATACAATATCATACTATACACACTCCCAAAATTTAAACATTAAAAGCATGTACGCACTTTTTATAGTTAAAATAGCACGTACGCGCTTTTTATACTATAAATAGCGCATAGGCGCTTTTTATACTATAAATAGCGCGTACGTGCTTTTTATACTATAAATAGCGTGTACGCGTTTTTTATACTATAAATAGTGTGTACGCGCTTTTTATAGTAAAAAGCGGGCTTCTTACACCATAAGTACCCCGTACATTCTTTTTATACCATAGGTACCCCCGTACGTGCTTTTGACTGTTTAGGCTTGGAAATAGGCCTGGCTAACAAAGGTACGGTTTGCAAGTTTGATTTCCCTCCATTTCCCTCCTTTTTGACGTGTTTTATTTTATCAAATTAGTTTCTCGACTCTGTCATCATCAGGTTTACACTTCATCAAGTGGGTATTTCTAAAATTGCCACCATATTTTCCCCCATCTTCTGAGCTTTCTAACCATATAATTTTTTAATAATTTGAACAACAATAACATATTATTATTGAATTTCTTTTACCAGTGTCTCCATAGTTCTCACAGACATATGTGCACCATTTTTTTTATAACTTTTGATATACTTATCCAAATTTTAAAAATTGTATTTTCGATTTTTTTAGTGCAACTTATGCTTCTCACACGAACAGGTACCTAATTTTCAAGATGTGCTCGATTGGAAAAATCATTTAAAAAAAATACACAACAAAAAATTACAAAAAAATACACATCTTCTAGTGCTCACTCTTAACTAGCTTTATGCCAAAGGATTTGTCAAAATAATAAATCTAACTATGACTTTTTTGATGCGCACGTCAGACACTATGTTATGTTTTTCTGAAAAAATCAAGGACTGTTTTTCATGCGTGAAGGATTTGACCCCCTTAATCTTATCCAATTTTGAAAAAGTTTAGTAGTTTGGAAACTAGATTCAGAGTACTACAATATTTGTTCTTTCATTATCTTCATATCTGGAGTGGATGACTTTCAAATTTTGCCTCCAAGTTCAGGTTCACTTGATTTCAGAAAAAAAAAAAAAAAAAAAAGTGTCCACTTATACCCCCCTTTTTGACCACCATCTTTGTGCACTTACCCCACTACTCCATCTTCATTCAGTTTATTCTTGAATACCCATTTTGTACCTATTAAAATCTTGTTCTCCAGTCTGGGTACTAGTGACCAAGTATTGTTCTTCTCTATCTGGTCAATTTCTTCTTCCATTGCCTTGATCCACTATTTATCTGCAAATGCTTCTTTTGCAATTCTAGGCTTAATGGTGGAAATCATACAAGAGGTCTCTCTAAGCCTTGTTCTTCTTAGCACACCTACATTCATGTCTACAATAATTTGATCGAGGCTATGATTGAGTCTAACATACCTTGGAATAACATGATCTTGATTTCCAACCTCTTCTTCACCGTCTTCACTTTCTTCTTCTCCTATTGGGGCTCCATGTTCTGGTTGAACTGGGGCTACTCTGTTCTATTCACCAACTTATGGCTTCACCGGTTCCAGATCCAAAAATAGTGTGTAAGGTTCTTCTTATTCCTTCTCTTTACTTGTTTCCCCTGATTTCTCAGGAAATTCATCAGCTCGGACATTAACACTTTCAATGATCTTCTTGGTCCAGTTGTTGTAACACTTGTAAGCTTTGCTCTTGGTGGAGTAACCAAGAAATATGCCTTCATCACTCTTGTCATAAAACTTACCAACATAATCACCTCTTTTGATAAAACATCTGCTACCAAAGATTTTAAAGTAACTGACATTAGGTGATCTACCATACCAGTACTCATAGGGAGTTTTATCCTTACCTCTTTTAACCAGTATCTAGTTCATTGTGTAAATAGCTGTGATGACAACTTCTCTCCAGAATGTCTTAGCTACACCTCCTTGAATTAGCATAGTCCTAGTAGCTTCAACAACTAACTGGTTGTTCCTTTCTATAATACCATTATGTTGTGGTGTCCTAGGTGTAGAAAGTTGCCTCTTAATTCCATTGTCTTCATAGTATCTAGTGAATTCCTTTGAGTTAAATTCACCACCTTGATCAGTTCTTAAGCACTTGATCTTCTTTCCACTTTCATTTTCAACTAAGGCTTTGAATGCCTTAAACTTGTTAAATGCTTATGTCTTGTATTTCAAGAATGTGACCCGCATCATCCTTGAGCAATCATCGGTAAATATCATGAAGTACCGATCACCTTGAATACTCCTAGTCCTCATTGATCCACAAAGATTGGTATGAACCAAATCCAGCAAATGTTCTACTGAGAAAGATTTTCTCTTGAAGTTTGGGGATGTCATTTTCCCTAACTGACATTCCTTGCATAAAGCATTCATCGATCTGTCCAACTATGGAAAACCTCTTACTAATTTGGACTTACTGACTTTTACAATGTTATCAAAATTTACATGACAAAATCTTTGATGCCAAAGCCAACTATATTCTACTTTTTCAATTAAACAACTGTTGAATTAGAGCTTAAATGAGACAAGTTACCTCTGGTTTGTTTCTCAATTGCAATCAACTCACCTTTGATTCCATAAATCTTGCAGACTCCATTCTTGAATTCTTGTGGGTAACCTTTTTCATTGATTTGAGCAACACTCAAAAGATTGTGTTTCAATCCTTCAACCCAATAGACATCATCTGCACTACTTTTACCATTCAGAGAGATGGATCCCTTTCCTTTCACCATGCAGGGTGAGTCATTCCCAAATCTCATAACACCTCCATTAAAATCTCTCAAAGTAAGAAACTTACTCCAGTCACTGGTCATGTAGTGTGAACAACCATTGTCTATAATCCATTCATCAGAACTATCCATGTGAGAGATTAATGCCTTCTGATCTGATGTCTCTTCTTTAATAGAAACAAAGACAATGTCCTCATTTGCATCTGCTTCAGATTCTTCATTTGTAATTCTTCCATCCACTGCAATGAGATAATCTCTTTTACCTTTGCCTTTATACTTCTTATACTTCTCTTGTTTTTGCTCATTATCTCCATTAGGACAGTTAGCAGCAATATGTCCAATCCGGTTACATGCAAAACACTTCAAAGGTAATTTAACTTTGTACTTACCAGTACCTCTGGGTAATCGCTTGGCCAACAATGCTTCAAGCTCAATCAGACTATCTTCATCATCTACCTCTTTGCTGGATCTATACTCATGATTGTAGCTCACTTCTATGTTTTTCCTTACTGGAGGGGTTGATACTGAAGCTCTAAATGCAGATTCTGATCTTTGAACACTTCCATCAAAACCATTTAATTTAAATGCAATTAATTTACCAATGATGGAGTCAAAAGTTACCTTTGTTTTATCAATAGACTTGAGTTCGTGAATGGCTGCAACTTGGATAGTGTAGACTGGTAGAAGGGTTCTCAACACCTTGCTAACCACTGTGGTATCCTACACTGTACCTCCAACACTTTTGATCTCTCTGACTATCTCCTTGATCCTCTGACCATACTGTTGAATATTTTCACCTTCAGCCATCCACATATCATCAAATTTACCTCTTAGACTCTCTTCTTTGGCAATCTTAACATGCTCATCCCCACTATAGATATCTTCTAGTTTCTTCCATAATTCATAAGCAGTCTCCAATCCATAAACATCAACATACTCTAAATCAAACAAGGAATTGATAATGGCCTCCAATGCTTGATTGTTCTCTTGTTTCTCCTTCTTTTGATCATCTAACAAAATCCCACTAGGCAAGTTGTATTTAGTAACAACAAGTTCCCAATATTGACTTCCTAAGATCTTGATATAGATATTCATCCTATCACTCCAGATTCTATAGTTTTCCCTATTGAATTTCAGACCTTCTTTCTTCATCATGCTCTCCTGGATCTTTTCCTCAAACTATTAGGCTTAAACATAAGAGGACCTGAAACACTCTGATACCAATTGATAATATGATGAAAGAATAAGGATCCAGTCAACTACTAAGAGGGGGGGGTGAATCAGTAGATAGAAATATATACTAAACTTTCACCAAACTTAATCCCAACTCAGAAACAACTTGCTAAACTAACCGGTTTAGTCACTATACCAAAAACTGCAACTGCACTGTCAAACTTTACCAGTTGACCAAAACATCAATGATACAATGCAACAGATCTGAAACTCAAATACCATATAATCAAAACATTAAAACCACTATACTAATATCAGTAATAGCTCATATCAAATCACTTTCGGTCATCTAAACATATCTAAGTGGATTAACCAGTTAATCATATCAACAATATCAAACCACATCCACAAAATCATTCATAATATGAAGAATGAATTTGAGATTTTTCATAGGTTTGCAGATTAATCAGAATGATAAATGTATTTTCCTCTGTCAAACTAAGTATGCTAGACACTTGTTGAAGAAATTTTGTATGGAAAATTCTAAACCAATTGGTACTCCTATGGTTACAAGTGATAAATTGACAAAGAAAGATGTATCAGCTCCAGTAAATCCTACAAGGTATAAATCTATGATTGGAGGTTTGTTATATTTGACTCGGACTAGACTGGGTATAATGAATGCAATTTTTATTGTATCAAGATATCAGAGTGATCCTAGAGAGAATCATGAGATTGCAGTGAAAAGGATTTTTAGATATGTACAAGGAACAATCTAAATATGGTTTGTGGTATCCTAAAAATGATGACTTTACACTATGTGCATATACAGATGCAGTTTGAGATGGAGATATAGATGACTGAAAAAGCACATCTGGTGGAGCTTTCTTTCTTGGAAAGAAACTTGTTTCATGGATCAGCAAGAAGTAGTCATGTACTTCTTTATCTATTGTTGAAGCTAAGTATGTTGTTGTTGCTACTAGTTGTACACAAGTTCTATGGATGAAGAAAATGTTGAAAGATATAAGGGTAGATTGTAATGAACCGGTAGTTATTCACTATGATAACTCTGCTGCTATTGACATATCAAAGAATCTAATATTTCATTCTAAGAAAAAGCATATATCAATCAAGTATAAATTTTTGAAGGAAAAGGTGGAAGCAAATGAAGTCAGATTGGTTTATGTGAACACTAAAGAGAAAATTGCAGATATCTTCACTACACCTTTGCCCAAGGAATTATTTGAGTACTTTAGAGATAGATTGGGGGTCTCTGCCCCTCCGGTAAAGACTTAAGTGATGTTGATTTCCATCCATCAGGTATGCATTATCAAAACTATTATTCATTCTGGATTGATGAGTTGATGCTACTACTCAAAGGGAGTAGTCAGTTGTGTGGTTAATAGGATCTATGACTTTCTTTGATGTTTATGTCAAATTTTTGGCATTGATGTCAAAGGGGGAGAGGTATACATGTGAAAAATAGAGCTTAGTAGAGATATCATTCATGGGGGGAGTTTGGTCTATGGTTTGGTTATTTGGCTCAGAACGTCATTGATATATCATTTGTTGGATGTTTTTCATTGGGGGAGACTTGTTTGGCACTTCTTGGCACTTGGATGTTTTTCACATCTAGTGTTGCCATCAATGCCAAAGGGGGAGATTGATGAAAATTTGGAGGAAGTGATTATGTGTTGCATTGATGTTTGTCATTGATGTCAACACTATCTTTTTTGGTTCTCTACCGGGTTCCGATAGAGTGGTTGGACTTTGATGTTGATCAAGAGATTTGTCTCTGATATATTTTGTTTGGTGGAATTGGTTTGGTTCGGTCATTCATGTCCTTCAGATGTGTGTCACATTTAGTTGGTTAGGGATTTGGTGATCCGGAAGCTATCATATGTTCTAGTAAGCCTTTTGGTTACTGGTAAGGGTTCTACCGGCATAGCTTAGTTGAAGATATTTTAATGGATTTGATAAGTGGTGTTGGTGCATCTTCTAGAAGGTTTTTGGGATGTTGATGGTTATCTTGTTCGTGTTCCAGTTGATTGGTGGTGTTGCATTTAGTTTATGGCAACCTATTTTAGGTCCAGACTTAATGCTATTCTGTTAGGTTATGGACCAGTTTATGTAACGTGTTGGTGGATGCTCCCGATGTGTTACCGGTTGGATTTATTGTTTCGTTAATGTTGTTTCGGTCTTAGGACAACTTGGATTATCATTGGTTTGCGGATTTATGTAGTGGATTTATTGTATTATCTTTTAGGTGGCTGACCTAATTGTTTAGGTCCCAGATTGGTATAAATATGATGTAAGATCTCTTTTTAGATCATCGATCGTGGGTTATGGGATTATCTGTGTGCGAATAAAGTTATAATAAAAGGTTTTGGTCGATCATTAATGATCGAATTGGCTTTGTGTAAGAGGCTTAAGACCTCCGGCATTGATCTTAACCGGAACTATACTTAGACATAGGAGATGCTATTCTTGCAATTCATTCTTATTTCTAGATTGTAGTTTAGATATCTTTTGTAGTCAGTGAGGCTCCTTTGTGATGAGCAGTACGCTCTAGGTTGTTGGTCTTCCCGCATGTGCAAGCCCTTATTGTAATCATATACTTACTATAGAAGTATCATCTGACTATGGGTAGGCTTCCCATCGTGGTTTTTCCCTTTACCAGGTTTTCCACTTATAAATTCTAGTGTTTTGTGTTGTGGATGCATGGTATTTGGTTTATGATTTATCTTTTCTCTTAATTGATATATTTGCTATTCCGGTAAAAGGTTTTGTGTGCTTAAAGTTTCATAATCTGTTAACAACTTATTCAACCCCCCCCCTCTCAGTTGTTCACCGATTATCCTAACAAATGTATGTTACCTCTTAAATATTTTAGATGTGGAAAGATTGGTCATATTGCTACTAGGTATTCAAAAAATAATTCAAGACAAAAATCTAGAGAACATAAAGGAAAATTCAATAAGAAAGCCTATTATGTCAAAGATGATGTTGGCATTTTAGATGATGAATCAGATTATGAAGATGGTGATTGCTTATTTTTGGTAGAAAGACTTGTTTCTAAAATTGATATCCCTAGGACTATTGCTACTGCCTTACATGCTAGAAGAGATACAAATGAATGGTTGATTGATAGTCAATTTTTAAATCATATGACTGGTGACAAGAGTAAGTTTTTGAAACTTGATAAGTATGATGGTGGTACTATTAGGTTTGGAGATGACCTTACAACACAAATTGTGGGAATTGGTTCCATTTATTTTGATGGATAGCATAATACTGACAATGTTTACTATGTGAAGGGTTTGCATCATATCTTTTGAGTGTTGGATAGATGTGTGAAAATGGTTGCAATGTTGTCTTTTAGGATGATGGTTGTGAGATATGAAAATGATTCAGAATTGTTATTGTAGTAGGGAAAAGGACTAGAAGAAACATGTATCTGCTAGAAGGATCTATGAAAAATTGTTTGTTATCTAAGATCAATGATAGCTAGCTTTGGCACTAGAGAATGTGTCATATCAATTTTGACAACCTAGTGAAGATTAGTTCATTAAGTGCAGTAAGAGATTTACCGAAGCTGACCAAACTAGATAACAACATGTGCAAAGAATGTCAAGTTGGAAAACAAACAAGAGGAACTTACAGAGGAAAGGAGCATTCTTCCATCGGATTATTGGATTTAGTGTATACAAACCTATGTGGTCTAACCAGAACAAGGAGCATACAAGGTGAAAGGTATTTCATGTTATTGATTGATGATTACTCTAGAATGTCATGGGTTGCATTTTTGAGAGAAGAGTCAGAAGCTTTAGAGAAATTCAAAATATTCAAGGCTAAAGTTGAAAATGAAGTTGACAGAAAAATCAGGTGTTTGAGGTCTAATAAAGGAGGAGAATTTACTTTTGATGAGTTTAACAATTTATGTAAGAAACATGGCATTAAAAGACAATTATCTGCCCTAAGAACACCATAGTAGAATGGTGTAGTAGAAAGGATGAACTAGACATTTTAGAAAGAAGCTAGAACAATTATCAAATGAGCAGAACTCTCAAAAATGTATTGGAGAGAAGCAATTCATATTGCAGTTTATACAGCTAACAAAATTCTATACTAAAAAAGACATGGGAAGACATCCTATGACCTATAGCATGGTAGAACTCCGATAGTGAAATATTTCAAGATATTTGGAAGTAAGTGCTACATCCAGAGAGATGAGGATAATCTTGAAAAGTTTGATAGTAGAGATGATGAAGGCATATTTCTAGGATATTCTACAAGGAGCAAAGCATATCAGTGTTACAATAAAAGGTTGAACAATATTGTTGAAAGTGCAAATGTGAAGGTTGATAAAATCACTTCAAAATAGTGACAAATTGGTAGGATATGAGTCTGATGAACTAGATGATAGAAAAAGAGAAGAGAATATCAGAGAAGAAGAATAAGAAAAGGAAGCTCGAAAAACTTTGACATCAACATCTAAGACCTCAAGATATGTTCAGAAGAATCACTCAGTGGATCAGAACAAAGAAATCATCACAAGAAGCAAAGCAACTCAAGAACAACTTCTATTATGTTTACTTTCAGAGACTAAACCAAAAACAGTAGAAGAACATTGCAATGATCAAAATTGGATGAAGGCAATGAAAGAAGAACTAGATCGGATTGAGAAGAATCGGACATGGGAATTAGTTAACAAACCAGTAGGCAAGAATGTGATTGGAACTAAGTGGGTATTCCATAACAAGTTGGATGAAGATGGAAAGGTTGTAAGAAATAAAACAAGGTTGGTTTGCAAAGGTTATACTCATATTGAAGGCATTGATTTTGATGAGACATATGCCCCAATTGCTTGGATGGAAGCAATCAGGATGTTTTTGGCTTTTAGAGATTTTAAGGATTACAAGGTTTATCAAATGGATGTGAAATCAACATTCTTGAATGGACAGCTAAAACAGGAAGTTTATATCGAACAACCAAGAGGATTCAAGCTAAAACATGATCCGAACATTGTTTGCAAATTGAACAAGACCTTGTATAGATTGAAACAAGCCCCCAAATCTTGGTATGGAAGGTTAGATAAATACTTGACTGATCAAGGTTTTTAGAAGGATTTGACTGACATCAACTTACATTTCAAAACTGATTTAGGTAAAATCCTAACTGTTGTAGTGTATGTTAATGATATAATCTTTCGAGGCAATTAAGGAATGTGTAGAAGATTTGTTAATAAGATGTAGGATTTTGAGATGTCCATGATTGGTGTGTTAAAAATATTTCTTGGTGTGCAAGTTAATCTGAATGATAAAGGAATTTTCATTTCTCAGTCTAAATACATCAAAGAATTGTTGAAGAAGTTTGAGCACCTATGACCATCGGATACAAGTTGACAAAAGATGATAAGTCCCCTAAAGAAAATACAAGTTAGTACATATCAATAATTGAAGGACTGCTATATTTGACTACTACTAGATTGGATATCATGTATGTAGTTTGTTTTGTAGCCATATTTTAGCAAGAACCAAAAAAGTCTCATGTTGTGGTAGTGAAAAGAATCTTCAGATATCTAAAAGGAATAGAGAAATTTGGTTTATGGTACCCTAGAAGTTCATATTTTACTTTGACACCTTATACTAATGCAAATTGGGACAGAAGTGTTGATGACAAGAGAAATACAAGTGTTGGAGCATTCTTTTTGGTCTCCCCGTTAGTGGCTTGGTCAAGTAAGAAGCACTAGGGATTTTCTCTTTATCTATAGCTGAAGTAGAATACATTGAAACATCCTCATTTTGCACACACATTTTATGGATGAAGCAAACTTTGAAGGATATTGGTGTAACATTCAATGAACCTATCTCTATTATGTGTGATAACGCTAGTGCAATAAACATTTTTAAACATCCAGAACAAAGCATATATCCATTCGGTATCACTTCTTGAGGGAAAAGGTGTTGGATAATTAGGTAAAGGTTGAGTATGTACCTACAAAAGAGAAGATTGTGGATATCTTCATGAAGACATTATGCAAGGATACTTTTTAGTATCTCCAGCAGAAGTTAGGGGTACCCTTTTCCAGTTTGAACTAATGTGCATTTGGATGTTCATTGGTCTAGTGAGTAGATTGCATATTTTTATGTGGACTAATTCTTGGGTGCTTCCTCTTAGGGGTAGTAGGAGTGAGTTTTATAGGAGGAGTTATGCTCTCCTTTGTCATTGTTGTCAAAGGGGGAGACATCTTGAGAGCTTCATATGTTTTTTTTTGTTGTGTTTGTTGTTGATGGATGTTGCCATCAATGACAAAGGGGGAGATTGTTGCAAATGTGATTGTTGTGGATGAGATGGTGTTTTTAAGTAGTTGTCACCGATGTCAACATATTGGTTGTCATTGATGTTTATATTGTTCTTGATATTGGTGATCCAGAATGTGTGTTCCTAGGATCTTTGGTGCTCTGGAAGATGTGTTGGTGATCTAGAGATTTCAGGTTGTTGAATATGGTGTTTATCGTTGGTATTAGTATGTATCTTAGTCCTATTCTTATTCTTGTTGCTTTGGGTGATGGTGTTTGAATCTAGATTTAGTCTAGAATTTGAGGTTGTGTAGCGGCTTGTGGTGTAGCATGTATATCATGATTATTGGGTCTAGAATTTATAATGAGTGCATGTGTATTATGGTATGGTCTAATACTCATTCCTTTCCACCACCAGAATGTTTAGTATTGGTCAACTTGGAAGATCATGCTTCCCAGAAAATAGTTTATATATGAGGATGATCTAATTGTGATAGATATAGAAAAAAGTCTAACATTGTTTTGAATATATGTGAGACTGAAAAGGAAAGATCTAACTATTGGTGATATGTGAGAGTGTTGGTTTTGAGGTACCAGAAGCAGTCTGATTTGTGCAGATTGTGTTTTGGTGGTGGATTCTTTCTTTCTTTCTCTCTTTCTATAGAAGTGAGTCTTTTCTAGGAAAGAGCCCACCTATAGTGAGCATTTTGGTAGTGAGCCACCCTTTGTAAAAAATTACCTTAACCGGTGTTTTTATTGAGAACTAACATTCTTCGTGGTTTGGGAAATTTAGGAAATTTGTTCAGATGCTTAGTTGGAGAGAAGACTGAAAGTTGGGATTTGATTCTTGCACAACCAGAGTTTGCCTACAACAATTCCATGAATGGGAGTACCAAAAGAACACCTTTTGAGATTGTTACTAGAGCACACCCTAGAGGTATATCAGAATTGAGAGATATCAGTAATGAAGACAAGAGGAGTGCAGAGGCAAAAGAATTTGAAAATCATATGAAGGCTTTACATGTTCAAGTTAAGAAGCATTTGGAGGATATAAATATCAAATATAAGGAGAAAGCAGATGAGAAGAGAAGACATAAGGAATTTGAAGTTGGTGATGAAGTGATGGTGTATCTAAGAAAAGAAAGATTTCCAGTTGGAACCTATAACAAGTTGCAGATGAGGAAGTTTGGACCTTGTAAGATCTTGAGGAAGTTCAGTTCTGGAAATGCATATGAAGTGGAGCTACCAGATAGTTTGGGGATTTCACCTATATTCAACATTGCATATCTACATCAGTATCATGAATCAGAATTTAGTGAAGACAATGTTATAGACTTGGAGAAGCAGTTGTCCTAGAAGGACCCAGATTAGATTGAAGATATTTTAGACAGTAGGATTGGGCATAGTACTCAGAGCAATCAGTCCAAGGAGTATCTTGTAAAATGGATGGACAGACCAGTTGAAGATTCATCTTGGATTTCTCAGGTAGAGGTGGACTACCTTGGTTTTCCTCTGACCCCGGATGTCTGATGCAAGAGCATCCCTGGTTCTTGGCAATCTTGCATCAACCAAAACAATTTCTTTTTGGCTTGTTTTTTATTTTGCAGTTTTAGCATTTCTTTCTGCACTTTCTTGCATTTGCTCACCAGATCTTGCGGAGCTAGATTTTGTTTGTAATCATGATTATCTTCCTTATTCCTGAACCACGGGATGTTTGGATCATTTTTGGCAAGTTATCGCTTCTGGATTCTGAGATAGTTTTATGGCTTAGAACACCAGAACTACTTGGACCTATTTGCTATTGGCGAATCTTGCAGATCCTTTCCATATCTTGTGGGGGCCTAGTTCATTGTTTCTATAATTCCTTGGTGTGTGCCTGACCTTGCCTCTGATCTGCACTTCTTCCTTTAGATTTTCCAGAGGATGTTCATTGGCGGGGATCAACCTGGTGGTTTTACACATTTCATCATGTTCATCATTCTTTGATTCTTATTGGGCCAACTGGATCCCTCTAGACCATATAAATCAATGTAATTTAGCTTGTAGTAGTAAGTTTTTCATAACCGGGAAGATCTACCTTGAGCTTAAGAGGTCTGGCATAGACTAAGACTATAATTGAGCACATTTGTATCAGGCCAGTGAGTCAAATCTTGTAGCCTGCATGTTGTCGGAAGATTGTAAATAGTTTTACTCTTGTTGCACGATCTGAATAGATCTCATTGAGGTCCCTCCTAACCGTGACTGTGCCAACAAATAATAGTCCACTATGCAGCTACAACTGCCCTTGATTGTGCTTTGTAATTAGGTTTACTGTTAGTGGAAATATCTTGCAACTAATTCTCGTTATCTTCTAGGAGGTGCATGCATTATCTTCCTTTGGCATATCTTTTTCTTGTAGCTTGTGTTTTATTTTCATTTTTAGGGCAACATGTACTATGATCACCTAGCCTCTTCACTTGAATAATGACATGCATGTTCCTAGCCAATGAAGGCCACATCACCATTTTTACTTTCCCACCTTGGACAACCTTATTCCTTGATATTGTCTCTATCCAATATGCTTAATATGGTTGTTGTTTGACATGATTTACTTGCTTCTCACATGATGCATTTATTTACAATTATTAGTTTGTGCATGCTTACATTCTTCTGTAATTTATATTTCATGTATTATTTTTATCTCTTCCATTTTCTTGTATCCTATAAATGCAACCAATTGTAGAGGCATATATTGTCACTAGCATTCCCATGACCAAAATTCTAGGGAGTCAAGTCCTACACACTAAAATTGTCATTATCACATGACATGCTAATACATCATCCACCTTGTCTTCACATGACCACCAAATGAGGTGGATCACTACCACTTTCTACATAGGTTGAATCTCTCTCTCTCTCTCTCTCTCTCTCTCTCTCTCTCTCTCTCTCTCTCTCTCTCTCTCTCTCTCTCTCTCTCTCTCTCTCTCTCTCTCCTACCTACAATGCTTATGATTGTTGATAGTAAGATTTATTGTGCAATTGATTTCACTTTTATTTGCATGACAAAAGTTGTAATCATGGTATATTTTTCCTATAATTTTTAGATTCTCATGGAGCATGCATGTCAAATTACATATTGGAATTCAACAAGGTCCATTGCTTTATATAGACCCCAAAATATCTTTTTATTTCGACATATTCACTTTACATACATGTTTGTGAGTGCTACATATTTTAAGATACATGATAGTTTTGGGACTCACATGTAGCTTAGAGTGGGGGGAAATATAATGGTGAAATTTGGATATCTTGTCATTTCCCATTCAGTTTTCTGTCCATTTTGAGTGAATGGGTTAATAAATCTACAAATCAACAAATAATGTAATCTTGTTCAAATTTAGCTCCCTACTCATACCATTGTTCACATATTTACACACTTTCATGCACTTACCCTCATCATATCCAATTTTGCACATTGTTGTATACACTCTTCATTTAGTGCACCCCACATATCTAGATACTCATTCCTTATGTGCAAACACTACCACTTAACTATCATTGGCTATTTTTGGTGTAAGATTTATCTTGCGACTACGGATCTAACCCTCCAAAATTATTAAATATAAGTTCAACTTCAGTTGACTCCTACCTACATCACTAGCTTTTGAGAACCAACCAAACACACATTTACATAATTCTTACTATGTATTTATATTTAAAGGTATTCTATTGTGCTCATTTGTAATAAATAAATATCAAGGAAATATCATCCACATTTAAGAAGCGTGCTAGGAACACTTATATTGGAGTACCAAAGTTGAATCTAAAATTACATAATCCTCCTAGAAGCATTTACAAGACTCAAGCTTGTTATGTTAACCATAGGCATGATCATAAAGCTAGTCCTTTTTAGGGACTTGATTTAAGAGAACTTGTTCCCTAGTGAGCTAGTAACCCTTTAAAGGCATTTATAAATTCCATGAACTTATATTGGAGTGTCAAAATTGAATCGAGGACCACATAATCATCCTAGAAGCATTTACACGAATCAAGATTGTTGTCTTTTACCATAGGCATGATCATAAAGCTAGTCCCTTTTAGGGACTTGCCTTAAGAGAACTTGTTCCATAGTGAGCTAGTAACCCTTTAAAGGCTTTTAGAAATACTATTAAGTCCATATAGTAGAGAAGATAAATGTGAATTCATCAAATCAAGAAGCAAAAATGTGTAATTAATAGGATCAATTGTATGAAATACATGATGAATCCATAGAACATAGAAATGAACTAAACCTATAGACTCAACCCAAAATAGAACATAAATCTTGCACATAATTACAAATAGAACACACAACGCTACATCTTTTCCCTTAATAAGACTTTCACATTTTAGTGATTACAGTAGATTCACACATCCTCTTCTTACCTTATCCTTCTTCATATTTACTTTTCACAATAATATTTCAATATTTCAATTTCTTGATATCTATACATACACATTATTATATTTCCTAGGGAAAGTTATTTTCCTTTACAATAACCTAAAAAAAGGTAGTCAATAGATTCAGATTTTATAAACTATTGTCTATTGAGACTCCCCAAGTGCTTCGTGAAGAGTATCTCCAAGGAACCCAAAGCTTAGTGAAGGTAAAAAAATGGCTTCCACTTTTAAAACTTGAATGTTGCAGAGACAAGAAAGATTATGCAATCAAAGACGACTCCCAAAGTAGGCTGAGCAAGGACAAAATAGAAAAAAGGGCACTGACAACATCGTGGAGTTGGTGATATTCCATATAAAATTTATGTACAGGAGCATAATTTTTTAATAGAAGAAGAGCATATATTTGTCGCTGATACGAAGTCCCCAAACTGTGAAAGTAGTATGATAATGGGAAACGGAATCCGCACTATCCTAGGCGAACCAGACGTTGAGATCTTCCTGCCACCATACAAATCAACAAATTAGAAAAGGCAAAAAAAACTTGATAACGACTACTCAACAAAAACAATTCAACCATTCATGGCAGATTTTGCCTCCCGTTATCCACATTTCTTTTTATATGGAATGTTACAATACTCCCCAGGATACTTCTGTACGGTGCGCCATAGATTCATCCCAAGCAGCTTGGTTAAAATCTAACCACCCCCGTACACCACCTAATACTACAACTATTCTCTTCGTACCACAGCCAACTGTTGCCATTATCGTGGTGCCCACTGGCTCCTTTCGGCCATTCTATCTGTCGTTAGGATTCAAATGACGGTGAAAATCAGTGTTTATTAGAACAAAGAGTGCAACATAAAAGAATTTTTTATTTCAATTATCAAGAGTTATGTCCAGTTGGAATCAGGGATTGAACTTACGATTAGACTTTTTAAAAGATTAGTTATAACTATCAAGAGTTTAGTCTAGCAATTGCGAGTTTAGTTCTTTACAAGGCGAGTATCTTTATAAATTTTCGAATGATGTGTAGTGGATCTTCATCCACACATGACTGACAAATCAAGAGTCGAACCGATAACTAGACTGTTAGAAATAGCAGTCGAACAATTTTTGAGAGTTTACTCTAACAATCCAGAGTTTAGCTCTTTACAAGGCGAGTCTCCCTATAAATTCTCGAATGATGTGCAAGAAATCCTCATTCACACATGACAGATAAATCAAGAGTCGAACTCAGAACTAGACTATCTAAAAGAGCATTCAAGTAATTATTGAGAGTTTCACTCTAACAAACCAAAGTTTAGCTATTTATAGGTTGATCCTCTTTATAAACTATCAAATGATGTGTGACAAGCCCTTACCCACACGCAACAAACGAATCAAGAGTAAAATCCAAAACTAGACTATCTAAAAGAGCAATGAATTATTTTTTAGAGTTTACTCTAACAATCTAGAGTTTAGCTCTTTACAAGTCAAGCCTCCTTATAAATTCTCAAATCATGTGCAACAGACCCTCACCGCACACCAAGTCCACAAATCAAGGGTCAAACCTATGACTAGAATATCTAAAAGGAGAAATTGAGTAACTATTGAGAGTTAAGTCTAGCAATTGAGAGTTTAACTCTTTACAAGGCGAATCTCCCTATAAACTCTTAAACAATGTGCAACAGACCCTCATCCACACAATGTAGACAAATCAAGAATCAAACCCACAACTAGACTACCTAAAACAATACTCGAGTACTTATCAAGAGATTAGTTTAGTAATCAAGTGTTTAGCTCTTTACAAGGCGAGTCTCCCTATAAAATCTTGAACAATGTGCAATTGACCCTCATCCACACACAATAGAAAAATCAAGAATCAAACCATGACTAGACTACCCAAAAGAGTAGTTGAGTAATTATCAAGAGTTTAATCTACCAATCAAGTGTTGCAATCGACCCTCATCCAAATTCAACTGACAAATCAAGAATCAAACTCATGAGTAAAGTACTAAAAGAGCATCCAAGTAATTATCAAGAGTTTAGTCTAGCAATCAAGTGTTGCAACAAACCCTCATCTGCACATTGAGTCAACAAATCAAGGGTCAAACCTATGACTAGACTATCTAAAAGAGAAATTGAGTAACTATTGAGAGTTTAGTCTAAAAATTGAAAGTTTGGCTCTTTAAAAGGCGAGCCTCCCTATAAACTCTTGAACAATATGCAATGAACCCTCATCCACACATTGCACACAAATCAAGAATCAAACCCATGACTAGACTACCTAAAAGAGCAATCGAGTAATTATCAAGAGTTCAGTCTAGTAATCAAGTGTTTAACTCTTTATAAGGCGAGTCTCACTTTAAAATCTTGAACAATGTGCAATGGACCCTCATCATCCACACACAACAAACAAATCCAAGATCAAACCCAAGACTAGACTACCTAAAAGAGTAGTTGAGTAATTATTAAGAATTTACTCTACCAATCAGATGTTGTGACGAAACTTCATCCACATATGGCAGACAAATCAAGAATCAAATCCACAACTAGACTACCTAGAGCATCTGAGTAATTATCAAGAGTTTAGTCTAGCAATCAAGCGTTGCAACATAGCCTCATCCACACTGGTATCTAAAAGAGCAATCAAGTAATTATCAAGATTTTAGTCTAGTAATCAAGAGTTTAGCACTTTACAAGACAAGTCTCCCTATGAGCAATGTACAATGGTCTCTCGCTACAACAGACCTCATCCACAATGAATGAATGAATTGATTTTACTGATGTTCACGAGACTAATCACTCTATGGGACCAAGGATTCACAACCCTAAACCATCTGCATATTCCTTCCAATGTTTGATCTCCTGCTATGTATCTTGATTAGAAAACTAACAATCGGGTTGATCTTATCCTTGTCAAATAAAAGATGCATGTTGTCAGCCTTCAAGATGATCTCGTACTAAGCACAAATATCATCATACACTGTGCACTCAATGAGAAAGCGCCCATTCTATCTCATTTACACCTGTCGTATAGAACAAGCATGTTCTCTCTTCCCATACTTCTTTGGGCCTTTTCCATCGACCCTTTTCCACAAACAAATCAGAAATCAAACTCACGACTAGACTACCCAAAACGACAGCCAAGACCGAACGAGCTGACAAAGAATTAAGCAGGCGGAAACGATCTCCTGTCCAACAAGGAGGCGAGGAAACCAAGGGTCCATTAAGACTCGACGTGGACCCATCGATGATAGTAATGACCACCGAATGGAATGGCAGGGAAGAAATTTATTAGAGGAAAACAGCCTCCCCTCGGTTCCTGTCCAGGGTGGGGCCTGGCCCGGGTCCCGGCGCCGGGTGCGGGTCCGGGTCTGAATCTGCTTCTGGTTCGGTTGGGTTCAAACCATAAACCCAAACAAAGTTCTTCAATTGGGTCAACCCGGCTCCTCGGTTACCTCGCAACCAGCTGTGAGCAGAGTGAGAGTGAAGGGATGGGATTGATGGACGGCTATGATGGGCACCTTGTACTTACTGTGCTTTGCCCAGGAGGCAGCACGTGGTCGTATTTAATGCCCACGGTACCTGCATTGCATTGCATTGTTATTTACAATATGGGCAGGCAGGCGACGTGAAAGAAGTTGTCATTTCAACAGGGTCTGCCTGTTCACGTGCATGATTTGGAGTAAGTATACTTAATGAATGAATATGCCTTGGAACTTGGAAGCCATTACAGTGCTTAGATTATTGCTTTCCTTTGACCTCCTTTACTGTTTACGCCCTCGGTAATTGAGATTGATTGGCCTACACTAGTAGTCTTTCTACGTCAATTATAGCTTAATCATATGCTATGCTTGCTAGGGGAGGTCTTGGTCTTCATGGGATTCGTCCTCCTGACTTTTGAGAAACTTTTAAAGAGCTTTCATAAAGCCTAAAGTTGACTAGTAGAGAGTAATCCTCCTCCTACTGTGCTGTTCCCTTAACAAAATGAGTGGCCCATCATTTTGACCTTGTGGTAAGGTTAATCATGAGTTTCTCACCTGACCCACTAATTCAAATTGGATTTGATTGATGGGCCTTTACTGTGGGCCAAGGGCATTTAATATTGGGCACCGTTTGGAACCCAAGAAAAAGCACACTGTTAGACTTATTCCAACAATGAGAAGAAACAAAATACTCCTATTGGCATCAAATAGATGTACACTCTCACACTGCTTTCTTATGGGGATTCTCAAAAACAAAACTCTCTTGAAATGGCAACCATCTTCATTTACAAGAAGCTGCCTCGTTTTTCAGACTTGCAGTTGTAAATCACAACACAACTTACAAAGTTCCCAAACTAATATAGATTTTATATCTAGACAAGTGATCTTCATCATTACAGGATTAAGAAATTCATAAATTTTAGTGCGAGTCTGCTGAGAAAAGACAAATGCTAAATTTGGTTCTCGTCTTCTCTTCACATTCCTTCAAGTTGTACTATTCTATATCGACCAACACGCAACCTTTTGGACTCTACTAGAGTAGTATGCCAGCCTTTGCACATGAGACATTAACATTATATATATTTTAAAAGACACCAAAAAATTGTGTTATGGTAGGTAGTGTTATGGTGTGTAAACTTTGGTTTGGGTTATATTTCATGTCATGATTAGTAATAAGATATGTATTGATGTTGCTTATGGTTTTGATTATGTATAATTTTTTACATTAATTTTTCGGATCACATTCTATGATTCATCATTAGGATGATAGAATACTCAAGAAGTAGAATAGCTATTGATCTTTCTACTTCTTGAGCATTCCATCATCTTGATGATGGATCACAGAGCGATCCGAAACATTGATACAATAAGTTATACACAATCAAAACCAAAAGCAATATCAATAGCTATTATGAATTGTGAAAAATTAATACATTAAACAAGATATATTTTAATGTAAAAGTTTATAAAGTAATTTTAATTTTGTTTGATTTTATGTAGGGGAGAGGATTCAATAGTTGAACATCTTAATTTGGCACTTCTCAAAATCATATCTAAGGATTTCAAATTATTTTTAATTTTTTTAGAATGGTTTATTTGAGATGGTTTTTGCTTATAACTAAGGTTTCAATTCAACCTAATCAAATGTGATGGCACATCAACATGCTTTTTGTTGACATGTCTATAAGGAACCCCCAATAAAGCTATATCAATCAATAGTTGTGCATTAAGTCATGTTTCATTAGTAGAGCAATGTGGAGTCACAAAATTTGTTTCTTTTTAGATCTAAAGAATACATAAATTACTCACAATTATCAGTACTCATGATCAATACTAACAGTGTTAACCTCAAAACTACTAGTGTTATACTCTTGAAAATATTGGGCATTAAATAAAAAATACTATCACAACTAGTCAACTACTAGTGTTATACTCTTGAAAATATTGGGCATTAAATAAAAAATACTATCACAACTAGTCAAAGTCGAACATGCTCAGCTATTAAGTCATCTCCCCTATGTATATTTTGATGGATAAGTTTTTCTATTTGGATCACCTTTTCTCTGTCTTGGATTAGATTTCTAGGCTCAAAATTGTATTGATTTAGTTTTATGAGTATGTAAATGAGCCCAAAACTTATAAATTCAAATTTAAAACCTAGGCCCAAAACTTTTGTATTTGTGCATTTTACAACCCTAATTAGGATGGTTTACAAGATGTTTACACATTTATGTAATTTGAAATGTGTCTTTTATTTACATGAATATGATGTTAAATGACTTGCTATATAAATTGGATCTTATGATTTATCATGCTACGATGTTCTCTTTAATGTCTATTATTCTTTGTGTTCATTTATATTTTGTTGATTTATCCTTCCAATGACCATACAATAGGGAGCCTTAGGGGGTCATTCATGCCTTGACATGATGTTACATCTTTTGATGCTCTTCCTTCCTTCCCCAATGTTTGCTACATATTTTAACCACAGGGGCTTCACTTAGTAAACTTGGGTTATATCACGTGTGTTCATGGCATACTAAAGAATCCCCCTATTTTCAAAAAATATTGCCCTAACTCCTTTTTTGTCACCCCCTCCCAATACACAACTCAAATTAAAAAACCCCCCTATTTTTACCAGATATTGTATTTTTTCACAGCCCAAATTAAAAAACCCCTTATTTTCACCAGATAGGCAATATATTGAGCTCATTTTGGGGGATATTAAACCTCCCAATATGAATGCACGTGATATAATATTGCCTAGCCAATGAATCCCCCGTGATTTTAACTCTTACTATCTTTCACGTGTGTTTAATGCTATAAAAAAATTTATGGTTGTCATTCCTTCTATACCTTCGTCATGTCCATCCAATTGTAGTACACACCCTACCATTTTATGCTAAATCTAGGAATTTCACCATATTTCATGTTGTTGTACCAAGTGAGTATTCTCCTACATCCTATGATTTCTATCTATGCATTGTATTTACTTGTGCCTATCTCACCATACCTTTCTCTCAAGATCCTAGCAAGTTATGTTTGTGGATTTGGGACCAAACTTATGAGTATTTCATAATTACATAATTCAACCCAAAGCTTGAAATTCAAAATCAAAATATAGGCCCAAAACATTTGTGTGTGTGTGTTTTACAACCCTAATTAGGATTATTTACAATATGTTTACACATTTATGTTGTTTGAAGAGTGTGTTTCATGCACATGGATATGATGTTAAATCACTTTCTGTGTAAGTTAGATTGTTATGGTTTATCATGCTATGATGCTCTTTAATGTTTATTATTCTTTGTGTCCATTTACATTTTTATTTATTTACCCTTCCAATTACCATACAATAGGGAACCTTAGGGGGTCATTCATGCCTTGGGATGTGATGTTACATATTTTGATGCTTCATTCCTTCATCATTACTAATTACATATGTTGGCATTATAACAGACAAAGGAAGATTGTTGGCATTCCAATTACAATAAGAGATTGTTGGCATTTCTATAAGGATATTGAGAAGGTTGTTGATGATTATGGATATAATTGATTAAGGATGTTTATTGTCTTAATATTATTATTTTGTCATTAATGTCAAGAAATTGATTTTCTAATTCAGTATGATGTTGCTATATCTTAAGAAGTATGATTTGGTGAGTATAAAGATGTCGGGAAAAGACACAGAAAGAATGTGATGAATAAGGGGAGGAATAAGTTATTCAATGGGCAACTATTACCAAGTTAGACAATGATGAGATCGTGATGTTTAGATCATTTTTGATATCCTACATATGTTGTTGATTGTAAGGTTAATACTATACTATGTTACCGATCAAAGAACCTAGTTGGCAAACC
Source organism: Cryptomeria japonica (assembly GCF_030272615.1). Taxonomy (NCBI): domain Eukaryota; kingdom Viridiplantae; phylum Streptophyta; class Pinopsida; order Cupressales; family Cupressaceae; genus Cryptomeria; species Cryptomeria japonica. The sequence continues at coordinate 368,379,928 of NC_081414.1, read as the reverse complement.
CTAAGGTTATCGCTATCGGTTAATGAAGGTGGAATGTCTACCGAGTGAAGTTTAGTATTTACCGAGTTGCAACCGAGCTATAACAAAATGCATTGAATGAATAAAAGCATTATTTAATGAAGGAAGCTGATGAGCTAGAACTGATTAAAATGATTGGTATGTCGTGCATGAAGTTTGTTAAAGAATCTATGACAAAGGAAAATCGGCAGGAAGATCTACAGCTCAAATTGAACCACAATACCCTAGCACAAGTTCCAAGAAATGTATGCAAGTTCCAAGGCGGGGTAAAACATTTTCAGATCGAAGGATGCATTGAACCTGGTCAAGTTTGAAGATCTGATGGGTATGATTGATCATGGGAAATGTGATTAAGGAGATTAAGCGGTTGGCAAAATTGTTTATAAATAAGGAACTGTTGATAAACAATGTATGCGGGCAAGTGCAAGCACAGGGATGCTACATACTGATTACCAAGCACAGAAGTTTGAAGACCTGTTTGAATAATAGAGTATAGAGCCCAGCAAATGGACAAGATATGTCCTATGACTAAATTGTATTGAGCAAATAAGAATCTGCTTTAGCATTTTAGATGTGAAGTTGCAAATAGATTTTATTACTGTTATTTTGTAAAGTGACAGAAAATCTCTTAACCGAGTGGACTTAACACACTTATTTGTAAAACCCTCTAGCAAGGTGACATTCTGATTGAGTGTTTGAAATCCTTTAACAAGGTCACTTCTAACAAGGTGAAGATCCTAACAGATCTAAGGGAAATCCCTTAACCGGGTCACATCTAGCAATGTGTTTGTAATCTTTAACAGGATTTGCTTTTAACAAAGCATACTCTAGAAGAGTATATTTCTTAGTGGGTCCGAAATCCCACAATGGTTTTTCCCTATTTGGGTTTCCACATTAAATCTAGTGTTATGAGTGTTATGATGTTTATATGCTTATGAGTTTGCATGTTTAGCAGTTTTGGTTATATTACTGAAGAATATGTTACCGAGGTTGAATCTATTGTTTTTATGGAAGATTAAGTTTGTATGATTCACCCCCCCCCCTCTCATCTTGTTAGCTTGACATTTGTACTTAACATTAAGTATCAGAACTATCAACATATTTAACTCTAAATATTTTTCACTTGTGTTTGATACATGGAACTTATTAGGGGTGTCACTCCTATACCTTCATCACATCCTTCCTACTGTAGTATACACCCTACCATTTTTATGCTACATCTAGGAATTTCACATGTCATGTTGTTGGACCAAGTGAGTAATCTCCTACATCTTATGATTACTCTACTCTTTCATCTATACATTTTATTTACTTGTACCTATCTTACAACACCTTTCTCGCAAGATCCTAGCAAGTTGTGTTTGTGGATTTGGAACCAATCTTATGAGTATTTCATGAGTACATAAATCAGATCAAAAATTAAAATATAGGTCCAAAACATTTGTGTGTGTTTTTTTTATAACCCTAATTAGGATGATTTACATGATATTTACATATTTATGGTTTTTGAAGCAATTTTTTTATTTACATGGATATGATGTTAAATCACTTTCTATATAAGTCAAATATTATGATTTATCATTCTATGATGCTCTTTAATGCCTATTATTCTTTGTATCCATTTATGTTTTTTTCTTTAATCTATCCTTCCAATGACCATACGATAGGGAGCCTTTGGGGTTCATTCATACCTTTCCATGATGTTACATATTTTGATGCTCCTCCTTCTATCCTCATTTTTAATTACATATTTAACTCTGAATATCTTTCACTTGTGTTTAATAATATACAACTTTTTAGGGGTGTCATTCTTTCTAACCTTCATCATGTCCTTCCTATTATAGTACACATCAAATACCATTTTATGCTACATTTAGGAATTTCACCACATCTCATGTTGTTGTACCAAGTGATTATTCTCCTACATCTTATGATTTATCTACTCTTATATCTATACATTTTTGTATACACCTAAAAATGACTAGAGATAATTAAATAAATATTAGTTATTTATTTAATGGCTTTATTCTTCTATCAATAAATAAATTGAATAATTTATTTATTTGATTCACGTGTCTTGTTCCACCAAATCAACCTATTAATTAAATATTAATTATTTGATTAAAATTTATCATGATTCTTCCAAAGTCTATTATGATTAAATAATTCTAAATTATTTAATTAGTCATTCAACCTAAGTCTTCAATTCTAAATTCCACATCATTCTTTCATCTCATCTTTCACATCATCATGCCATCTCATCACCTTGTGGCTAAGCAAATTAAATGTTTTTGATATTTAATTCTTCAGTTATCCTCAACGTCATCCCTGGTCAATAAGATGAGGAGACTTATGTGTCCTTCTACTTCCTATATTCTCTCTCACATCCCTACATCATAGAGGGTGGTTTTGTCCACATCAATCTAGTCAAAGTGATTCATTGTCCACTTGTCCTAGGAAGCTTAAATATTGTCCAACCTCCCTAGATTATTGACTCCTTCATATCTAGGGAAACCTATATTCTCTCCAACCATCCTATATCCTAGGAGTCTTCATCCTTGGTCAAGGTCAACATGATGTCATGTGTCATCTCTTTCCACGGTGTCCTCCATCTTGTCATCGTAGGAGGAATATTTTCCCCCTTTCTCTCTCACATCTCAACCAGTTCTTCTCATCCATTCATTGTCTCCAAATTCACTCTCAACCATTGATCTTTGCCATCTCATATTTTAGCCATGGAAAATCTATAAAAAGAATCTTGTTTCCAATATTTGAATCTAGTCACTTTAGAGTTGTAATGCCTTGCCAGGAACCCTAAAGGAAAAACATCACAATCTACGCAACTAAGGGTGAAGTAAATTTTTTTTTCTTAAAAGAACAAGTGCTTGAATTAAACCATTGCACATCTAATAACACAGTGGAAGTCTAACTCTTGAATTTCCTAAGGGTCACCAACGAAGATTATTTCATAATTATATTAGCACCACGGAAAAACCTATTGTTCAGCTTTATAGGAAAATTAAATGTTTAAGATAAAATTTCCACAATGAAAGAAATTCAAAGTACTCCAAAGCAATCATTTAATATATACAAAAGAATTAAGTAACTAAAATAGCATGCATTCCAATGTTTCTCTCTTTTACAATATTCGAAAATACATGTTTTCAAAAAATTACATCATGAATTAAAATGTTACAAAATGAAGGTTACATAAAGTTTCGATTCAAGATCTCAAGTTTTCAACTGAACAATGGTTATGAACAAGAGTTGTTACATGAACCACGAACCAAGAAAATTAGCGAAGCCCTTCCTCGCCTGAAGATACATTCCAGTACATCCGATGGGAAGTGACACTACCACTCGACCATGTGATTCTGAAAAGGAACCACCCCACCATGCTGGAGATAGTAGATAACCCTCAAGCAAGCAAAATAAGACAAGTATGAAAGGACTACAAGACTCCACACATCCATGTGACTCAACTCACAAAACACTAGTGACTCTAAGGAGAAAGTGTCATCGCATGTCTTACGGTGGATACCATGGTACAACCTCCATAGGTCCCGGCCCCCATCTTGGGTTATCCTAGTAACCTCTCCCAAACCTCCGGTTCTAACTAAGTCTCATGCAGACCCTACCAATCCTTTCATGAAGACAAGGTGGTAAGTTTTCCATTCCAGGCCTTCTCTCTACATTATGAGCCCTGTACTAGTACTCACCTATGTGCGAGGCACATTATTTTATTTAACATTTATTCTACCCTCCCCTAATCATTTATTAGGTTATCACTTTCTTAACCAACTTCCGACGGGCTATCCTATCATCCACTTCGGGCACAGCCCCCGCTTGAAAGCCACTCTCTCTCATAGGACACTACAGGATAGTTCTCTCTACGGAACTCTATGGCGACACAGACAGCCATACCTAATCCTAACATACCACAAGTGAAAGATACATAATTACTAACCTAAGGTTGACCGTTTGGACCAAACTCACAATGGCTCACTTCTTAAGGTTATACATCTATATATCTGGCCAAGAACACAGTAACACAGTAACAAAGGACATAATGACCACATAACTCAATGTACGATAAAATTTAGACTTGACTACAACCACCATTTAAACAAGGCAATCTTACGTAACAACATCCAGACACATAAATAACTTGCAGTAAGAACAAACATTGTCATTTGGTAGAGAAAAGAGATAATTTAACCGAAGACTCTTTAGGATAGTTTAGACGGCATAAACTCAGAATTTAATACCTTACAACATGATTAAGAGATCAATTACTCTTGTTAGCTACTATAGGAAAGCAACATTATATTATGGCAACCTTGATAATTTCCAAATTCCACTTATACCATAATTTAGGATCAAAATAGATATATTTATTTCTTCATAGAAGTCTTACAAGAAGACATAGTACATTTCTCAACTTATAATTAGTACATTTCTCAACTTATAATAGATAGAATGATGTCTTTATTCCTTGACACTAGAAGGGATACAACATGTTACATCACTCTTCCGGAGAAGACAGAGAAGTGCACTCATCAGACTCAATAGGATCTAAAGGAGTATAACCTTCAAATTCGCTTTCACTCAGGGGAAAATACCCCATGGATTCATTATCGATTAAGGGGGTATACCCCTCCGACGAGTCAGAACTTATAACTATCGGCCTTACTAGTGAGCACTCTAGCTCAAGCTCTTTTCCTTTTTCAATAGTAATTTCTTTTGTTGGACACTTAATAGGATCTTCTCCTATCTCTTTGCTCTCTTCAGGAGCTGGGTTCACCTCAGTAGGGATGTCATCCAAGATAGGCTTGACAGGTGTCAGAGAATCTTTCTAAACTTTCAGACTATGGGCATATCCAGCTACGGATTTCCGAGCTGTCTGTTTGACACGCACCATTTCTGTAACGTTTCAACAATAAGCCATTACTTCCCAGACTCTCCTAGAGCAACGTCTAATAAACCTTAATAACTAGGTTTTGAATGAAAACATAAAATTTCTTTTATATAATAACAAGTGTGCAATATGTTCTAAAACAAAATTCCACTACTATAGCTACAATGTAATTACACTTAATATTCTATGATTTTTCATTAACTAACCCAAACAATAAAAGATACTTCACCATAACTATAACATAAGCAAGATCATAATCATTACTTATAACTAAGACTTTGTAAATAATATTGATCCAAAACCCAAAGAAATTCCTGACCTTTTGCAAAGTTAACCCGAATGCAAGACCTCAATGCCCTTCTGTCAAATGATAGTGTGCCTTGCTTATGAACCTTATCTTCAATCTGCTCCAAAACTCTATCACCAAAACCAAATCTCTTTGATACTTCCTAAAGTATTCTCTCTATCTCTCTACTCTACTCTACTCTATTTTTCTCCTCTATTATAATTCTTTCTTCTTGAGTCCACCGTCCTCCCTTTGATGCAAAAAAATGAATTGTGTTCTTCCTCCTTACTCTCACCTCTATTTATACTAAAATTACCCATGACTTCTCCTAAGTCTGAGGCTCCATTGTGGTGTTTGATGAGGAGTCTTTAATGGATTACTTTGAGTTTCATCTTCACTTAAACTCAACTCTTTGATTATTCTAGTCGTTTATCGATCCTTAACCTTACACGTCTACATGTCACTACAGTTCATAGAGCATGGATCGACTATGCAACTCTCCCTATCAATGGTTTTCCTATCTTCATGGCACATGTGCCCTCTCATTCATTTCTTTTGTTGTTATCAACCAAAGGTTGTGGACTTATGTAACAGTCTATGTCTTCCTTTGCGGAGCAAGGTAGTTGTTGTGGCGAGTATAAAGCTTACGCTGCCAAGACTACTCGTGATCTCCTCATTATTAACCTATCCTTAACTTGCGATACATGCATTTAGCACGTGGGCTAAGCCTTGGAATAAATGGTCAAAGACCATTACGAAGTTGGTTATCCAAAAGAGAGGAGTGGTCGATGTCTGTTCACCATGGAGCAGGTTCCATCGTGAAGGAGGAGTGGTGGTTTAGTGTATTGAACTGTGAGAGGGGTGGTCGTGGTAATACCGACCCCTCCTTTTAAATAAGGGGGTGGTCGATATTACCATCGGCCACCCTCTTATTTGCTTTATTAAACCTCCTTATAACCCCGCGCACTATTTCTAATTTATTTGATTTTAAATTTGTTTTTATTTTAATTTCATTATTATATGTTTAATATTTAATTAGTGACTTTCATTAATATAACATTTAAACATTAATCCTCCATTATATATTTTGATTTACAATATTTATGTTTAATGACTTTTCATATATATATATATATATATTCAAACAATTGAAATATATATATATTACACATTTGATTTATCAAATCTAATGTACAAATATATTAAATATGATATATATATAATCCTAATTTATATTCATGCATATTCGAAAACATAATAGTTTAAATTGATGATATTATCCAATGATAATTCAATCGCTTAATCATTACTTAAAACAACTGCACATAACTAACGGTCACCCTAGTGTATACAACCTATATATATTCAAACGATCAAGTTGTAATTATCGAACCGACATGCATAAGAAACTCATATATTTGTAAACAACGTTAAGTCACTAGATCACTTAACCCTTTGTTTACTTCCCAAATATAAAACTACTTTTTTTACTCTTATAGATGAAATAAACATAACAATTACCAATAACGTGCAATAATTAAAAGCACAAAACACACAAACTGAGCAAGCATCAAGCGACTTCTCATAAAGGTCAAACAACCAAATATGAAGACTGAACAAATTGATGGAACGAATAACTGATGACACTCACCTGAGTGTAACTGAATGAAAATAGGGTCAACTACTATCTCCTCCACTTCCATCAGAAAATATAAGGCACGCTCAAACCTGTGTAGCCAGGTGGAGACGTTACCCCGTACCTACCCAGTACTTGTACCTGCAATATCCTGCATCACCGAACCACACATGCATATATACCATATAGAAAACACAACATACACACCGATGAAGGAGAATCGTGGCGTTCCCTGTCTCATCAAAATGAGTGAAGGAAATTCGTCCCCTTGCATCCAATACACTCGCAAATACACAACATACATTGCATAAATAAAGTAAAGTGTCAGTACATTGCAATAAACCATACAATACCATAAATCACAAGTACAAAAATAGTGTAAATAAATCATGCATCTCATATTCAGATTAAGCATGGAATAATGTCATATAAATCTGAATAACAATTCATGGTAATGTATCCACTGAGAAAGACGAATAGTAAAATATGAGTTCAAACGAGTAGGGGTACTACATTCTCCCCCCCAAGACTAGGCTTACTCTAGGAAGCCTAAAAAAAATATGAATCCAACTCTCTCATCTTCGCTACATCCTACCAAGTCGCCGAGGTCTCATCATTTGGGTCCCATAGGACCCTTACCTGGTTGATGGTGCGACCCCTGAGGATCAATCCCGACGCTGAAGAATGCGCACGGGCTCCATGGAAAGCTGCCCGTCCTTGACCTGCAAAGAGTTCCAATCAAGAACATGCATCACATCAGGGTGATAAGGTCGAAGAACTAAAACATGAAAGACATCGTGGATGCGGGATAGACTTGATGGCAAGGCAAGATGGTAGGCAACAGGACCTATCCTCTCAAGAATCTCAAAAGGGCCAACAAACTGAGGCGCCAACTTAGAACCCTCTCCATAACGGATCGAACTCTTCCACGGACGCACTCTCAGAAACACATGGTCGCCAACCAAAAACTGACGATCTACCCTATGAACATTTGCATACTTCTTCTACCTATCCTATGTAGCTACCAATGCTCATGAATTCACCCGACCTGCTGCTCCATCTCCTGAAGAATATCCGAGCCTATAAGCACCCTGTCCTCTAACCGATCCCAACTCAAAGGAGTGCGGCAAGGACAACCATATAATGCCTGAAAGGGGGACATACCTATGGAGCTATGATATCCATTGTTATAAGCAAACTCTACAAGATAGATAGAATCCTCCCAACACGATTGCTGATCCATAACATACATGCGAAGCATGTCCTCAAAAACTTGATTCACTCTCTTTGTCTGCCCATCTGTCTCTGGGTGATAAGTTGAACTAAAGTTCAACTGAGTCCCCAAATCATGCTAAAGTGAGGTCCACAATGCTGAGGTAAAGACATGATCTCTATCAAAAATGATTCGCCTTGGAACCCCATGCAATCTCACTACTTCTTCCAAGAAAACTCATGCCACCACTGCTGTTGTTTAGGAATCTTGAATAGGAACAAAATGAGAAACCCTAGTCAATCTGTCAACTATGACCATGATCGCATTAGTGGAGGTGTTAAGGTGTTTGAGCCAACTTCAGTGGAGACAGCTATGGCAAAGGCCAGATTGGTAGAGCTAAACCTTAGCCGTGCTCTTGGTGGGCAAACAGGGGTGCAGATAGGGAGTGCTCCTTCCAGTGGGAATAGAGCTCGTGGGAATCAGTTCTAGTCAGCTACACCATTTAGGACTCCTCAGGCACCTGCTAAGGGTGGACCACAGCAGTAGCAACTGTCAAAACCAAAACAGTTCCAGAGCTAGAAGGGTGGCAATGCTCAATTTAAGAAAAACATAAATTGGCAGAGGGGTAGGCAGGGCCCTACAGGGCAATCCTCGCAAAGTGCATCTCACGCTCGTAGCTAGGGAAATTTTCAGCAATCCAATGGTCCGACAGGTAATAGAGGAGCTTGCTTCTCTTGTGGGCAGTATGGTCACAGAGTTGCGTAGTGTCCTTAGCGTTTCCATAACACAGGTAGTCAATGGCCGGCAGCGTCAGAGCCTATAGTGGGAGATGCAGGGAGATCTCACAGAGTGTTCGCAACGGTGGATAACTGCCAAGCTGATCATCAGGGTACAGTTATGGAGGTAGCAGGTATGTTGCGTGGAATCCCTATCTCTGTACTTTTTGATTCTGGTGCTTCAGATTCTTTCATTTTTTCATCTATTATGGAACGGTGTGGACTCACGTCTGCTAAGCAGAGGAATAGGTGGCAAGTAGAGTTGGCTACAGGTGTCCATGTTTCTATAGATGCCTTTGTTCCCAGTTGTGAGTTGAATCTAGGAACCATAGTTACTTTAGTTGACCTTCAAGCATATTAGCATTCTAGCATTTCCAAAAGTGTGCCTTTGGCTTAGCTTAGTATCATTGTAGCAACTTATAGCATCATTCATCCATCATTGAATTACACTTATATCCATATTAGTTGCATTATAGTTCATTACATCTCTCATACCACAAAGTCTATTTAGCTTTTGTCATCTTGAAGCAAACACTAGTGAAATCTGAGAGCAAACATCACAACAACAAGATCAGAAGTTGATAGGACACAATGGGATAGTTATGAAGGTTTATTGTTTTCAGTTTACTTACTTGATTTGTTTCATTGGTGATTTTTTCATTTTGTATAATTTTAAAGTCTTGTGGTAGCTTAGTAGTAGTCTATAGTTGTTTAAATTTTCTCATCACATTTTTGGTGCCCATCGTGGGGCACTTACTCTGTTTTTATCATTTTTTTTTAGTTTGAGTGCATTCAAGCGAAAAAAACATTGTTATGACGCTTTTGTTACTCATTCTAGCACATTTGTGATAGAGTGGAAGTTTCTCAGACTAGCAACAAAAGTGATTTTTTTAAGAATTATCCGCAGTTTGGAGCATTTGTAACCTAGATTAGTGCATTTAGATGTTTTTGTAGCGCATTTAGCCCATTTTGTAGTGCATTTAAATTATTGATGCCCTCCTAAATGGCACAAGGTTAGTAAATGATCAACAACATAAAAAGACACAGAATCGTCAGTGTTAGTCAATCAAAAACTAATCTAAAAAGGCATACCAAGAGAGACACTAAAAACATGCTAATATATCTAACTAAAGAAGCAAAGATAATGAGACATCTCCAAATGCCTCTTAACATGGTCTTGGTTCCTTTCTCCCTTGTTCCTCTCCTCTCCAAGTTCCAAAATAGTGTAGCTCTCAGCAGCTTTTTGCACTATGGATGCTTATGGAGGATTGAGATTGTAGTATTGAGCTCTAAATGTGAAATAAAAAGCTAATACTATGCTATTGATGCTAAAATGATAATATTTTAACCAAAATAACAAGATATTAGATTGTCTATGCTAAAATGCTCTCTTAAAATGTCTATAGCTTAAATGCATACAAGTTTTTAGGATCTGGATTATGAAGAAATGGGCTCTATTTATAGGAAAAATGGAGCAATGGATGGTTGAGATTGAGCAATCTCAACAAGGGTCAGGATTGAATAATTTCAAATCCATGTGAGGGCTTTCAACCCAATCCCAGGATGACAAGTGTTAATGTGAGATAGGTTGAGGGGGGAGGGAATAAGCATTAAATGCTTGATATGACTTTGAGATTTAGAGTCAAGGTTAGTTGAATGAATAAACTCTTTATTCAAAGAATAAAGCTTTTATCCAATGGATAAACTCTTGTGCAAATGTGAAATGGATGAATATGGTCAAAACAATAAATGTTTGGGGGGACAAGTTTGAAATAACCATAAATGGTTATGTAAGAGCCATAAATGGTCATGTAAGAGCCTTTAGTGGTCTTGGAAGACTTTGGGGGTTAATTTGTTGAACACACAGCATTAAATGCTTTTCAAAGACTTTGGAGTCTTTGAGAAGTGACTCCATTTTGCTTAGGAATGTGACAATAATTAGGGGATGGATTAGGTTAATTAGGAAAGGTTTAGAAGAATCTAGAAGGGGATTAGATTTTGCAAGTGGATTTGGTGGGTGAGGGAAAATTAGATTTTATTTAAAATAAAAATTCATTTATTTCAATAAATGTGTGCAAGTTGCATTTGTAGGAAAATGCAAGTGGGGTGGGGATAATGATTTAAATAAATGTTTTATTTAATTTATTTAAAAGAGGAATAGGGGGATTTAATTAAATAAATAGATTTTATTTATTTAATTGATTGAAATTTGATTTAATGGATTAATTAAAATAAATTGAATAATTTATTTAATTAATAGAAGGATGAATTAATTAAATATTGATTTAATTAATTGGTGGCTAGTGGATTTTTAATCAAATAAATACGAAATATTCATTTAATTAAAATAGACAGATTTGTGTGACTACAATTATAATTTAGTACATTTAATTCATTTTGTAGAACTTTTATTGCATTAAGTAGTGCATTTACAATGTAGTTTAGCACTTTTATTAGTTCCAGTAGCGCATTTAAGATATTTTCTAGTGCATTCCGGCACTATTTTAGCGCATTCATCACAGAGAACAATCTGTCTTACATGGTATTGAAATTTTTCATCTAACTTTTCTTGCAGGCATTCATGAGTGTCCAAGACAAAATTTAGAAACTACTAACTGTGGTTTTGCAAGATTTTTTTAATTAAAATTGCATTTAGGCACCTAGTTTTAATAGGGGGTTTGTTTTGGCTCCCTCTCCATTCTTAATTAATTTCATAATTTTGTCTAGTCAAATGTGAGATGAATTTGGGCATGATATGAGGATTTGGAATAAAAATCACATTCGCTACGAAGAGAAGGAGCCCTGCTTGTAGGCTGTGGCTTGCATGACAGGCCTGGCGACCTTGCATGTGGTTGGGAGTGACAAATCTGAGTGCGGGAGGTGTTATAGTGTGAGGGGTCAATTTTTTCGAGGTGTGGGGGTAGTTTTTGGGGCGTCGGCTAGGCTTTGAGGTTGGTTTTTGTAGCGTCCTAAAATTGCGACACTTGCAATTTCGACTGCATTTGGGTCTTCACGATGGCGGTGCAACGTTGAACCTGAATGGAGACCCCGAAACCTGTTTACGACACCAAAAATTGCATATTTCTGTACCTTGGCCTGATCCCTCCTTGCACCCTGCTGTCCCGGGAGGTGGGACCATGGCGCCCAGCGCCCTGGTCCCTGGTCCTATTTTGGGCCCGGTCTCTTGTTGGGCATCGGGTCTTTAAGTTTGCAAATTGGAAAATAATGTTCCTAGGTCGGCCTAAGGTCGAGAAAATCAATCTCTCAACCCTAATTGACAAGTATATAAACTACTTTTCCTCTCCTAGAAAGGGAGGAAGAAAAAAGACAGATGTGTGCAAAAGGCGGAAGCGATATTCAAACATTCAAATATTCAAGCATTCAAGCATTCCTTCAAGCAATTGAGCATTCTAAGTCTCCATTCAAGGCTAAGTGTTGCATTCAAGACAAGGATTTAACCATTGAAGAGGAGATCACATACAACATACAACATACATTACACCTTCGCATGTAAGAATACAAACATTCTTACAACAAGGTATCAGTATTTGTTTACATTACAAACATTTACATTTACAGCATTCTCATTTCTTGGTTAATTCCAAAACCGGGGTTTGACCTAAAGGCAAACCCCTCATCCCTAACCCCCCAATCGTCCTCTCTTTTCTATGTGTAGGTTGCAGGTACGCGGCTATAAATGAAGATCTGGAATCCTTGTGTAGAGATGAACAGATCCCCCTTTGTTTCGCAGATTTTTCGAAGGATCGTGTGCACTCCGGGCGCCATCGTCCTGTCAACTTTCGCTCAAATTTGCAGAACAACACCATCTCGACATTTTACTACTAATTCCAGGTCCGCAACTTCATCCCATATCCCTATCTCTGTTTATAAGCAAATCTTTCCTACTTTACATGCATTCCTAGTTCAATCATTCTATCTACATTCTTTACAAAAGAGGGTATCCTTGATGTCTTAACCCTTGAAACTCATTTAGAATCCAATCCTGCATTGTGTGGGATTGGATCTTGTGGGTTTCAACCCCTCTTTTGAATGTAAATTCTCTCCTAAGTGAAAACCATCAACCCTAGTGACCTCCCTTCTCTCTCCTTGGAGTTGGGGAGGGGAGAACAACTAGGGTTCGATTTTTCCGCTTTATAGTTTTATTTTCTGTCTGTGTTCTTTGGTTCATTGTCCGACTGCATTCATCTTCATTTTTGGCATGCGAGGTTTTGAGTGTGATATTGGGTGCCTAAGTGGTGTTTTGTTTGCTCTTGTTCTATGGATTTTCCACCAGGGGAACCTTCGGGAGTTAAATCTCCCATGGATTTTCGTAAGGTGTTAGGGGTTTCTCCCTCAAATGTTATAACAAAGTTTTTTAATAATAGCTTATTCGCAAAGGAAGTAAATGATGGAGAATTTGTGTCGTTAAGAGGTTCTTGAATCCTGAAGGTGAATGGATGCCTTGAGCGGTCCAAGGAGAGACCCGTGTTGGTGATTCATCCAAAGCCCATTGCCAAGGACATTGAATATTTTTTGAAGCATTCCTTACTCTTTAAATTTATGTGAATGCGGGGTTCACTATAATTTGTGGATCTGTGGGCACGGAGGACTTGGTTTCCAGAAGGGGAAATGGAAATTATGTTCTTGGCTAGCTAACAATTACTTCATGGTGGTTTTCAATTGCATGGAAGATTAGAACAAAGTCTTCGAGGGGGTCCTTACTTCCACAACCAAGTGGGTCTTTTCATGAAACCTTGGCATGCATGCTTCAATTCGTCAGAGGAGCTACCAAATAGTGTTACTATTTGGGTGTGTCTTCCTCTCTTTCCTATTGAATGTTAGCACAATGATATCCTGCATAATATGGCTACATTGTTGGGGAAACCAATTGGTGCCTCTCAACAAATGAGGGACAGAAAGGTTATGACTTTTGTGCGCATTTGTGACAAAATTGATTTAAATAACCCTCTTCTAGATTCTTTAGAAATTCGGGTGGGTTCATACTCTGGATTCAGTAGTTGGACTATAAAACATTGTCATTTTGGTATCGTCTCTGCCATGAATATGGGCACCTGCAGAGAAGATGCCCAAGGGCTAAACTGGCAGAGTCTCAGTTAACTTAACCACCTTAAAACCAACTAAGGGTTGACAAAGGAAAAACACCTATGCCTAGTGAGGCTGCAGGTGGTGAAGGTTTCATTCCAGTCAAAGGATGTAATAGGAATTGGGAGAAAAATAGGACCCTTAAGGAATGATAGGAAAAGGATTCCTTTAACCGATTTGATATTCTGGATGACCTCAGCTAGCAAGAAGTGAATCCAGGCTTGATGGCTATGGATCAGGGAATAATGGGAGTTGTTCGAGGTGCCAATGCTACAAGTAATTATCAGAATGTACAGGTCGATGATGCTATACAAATGGACATAGATCTAGGACTGATGGATTCTAGTGATCCTAAATCTTGTGAAGATGGGACAATAGGTGAGGAGGAAACCTCCAAACCACCTGGAAAGACGGGCCTTGATTCGAAAAAAGGAGTCAAATGTTCTCCAGTATTGGGGATCCTTCAAAAAAAGAACAAAAAAGGGGTTGTTGAGAAGTCTTCCAAGGGTGGAAGAAAGAAATATTTAGAGAAAATAAAGTTGATGGGGGCGTCCTTGGTGGAATCAAGTTGTGTGAAGATGCTGGATTCACACTTCTCTATCCCCCAAAAATAATCATTTTATCTTGGAATGTAAGGGGCTTGAACAGTGGCCCTCAATAAAAAGTTGTTTGAGATTTGGTAAGAATTTATTCTCCTAATGCTCTTTTCCTACAAGAGACTAAATTGTCTGGTGAGATCATGGTTTGTTTTTTACCAAAGCTTTGGGTTCATGGTGATTGTCAGTGTATTGGGGCCCATGATTCTACTGGGGGTTTGGCTTGTTTGTGAAACCCTTTGAAGATTAGTCCTCTTTGGTGGTTATCTTCTAAGTCCTCCATCTCGATGGTTGCTTATAGTCTTGAGACAAGAGAGTCCATCCTCCTCTCTAACATTTATGCTCCTACTAACTTCCTGGGAAAGCAAATTTTGTGGACCCACATAAATTCTATCTAAGTCTGGTTCATTTTCATCTGTGGATTATGGCAGGAGACTTTAATGGTATAATGGAACTGGTAGAGAAATAGGGTGGTATTGCGAGACTGGATCCTTTTGCTTTCATGTTGTGTGAGAATATTTCTGTTTTGAAACTGGTGGATGTCAAGCCTAATAATGATCAGTTTACTTGAAATAATTAAAGGACGGGGGAGAATTGTATCATAGAGAGACTTGACCGCTTTCTACTTTCCTATTTTTGGGTTGGTGGTGGGTGGTCTTCCAACTCTGAGATATTAGACTGGTGTGGGTCGTCTCACTAGCCTATCAAGTTATTGATAGTTGCATCCCGAGTGGCTCGTTCTTCTCCATTTAAATTTCAACTTATGTGGTTCTGAGAGTCTTCCTTGTAGGATCATGTTGTAGAATGGTGGAGGGTTGGTAGACCGGCTCATGGCACTTCTATGTATACCTTTGCTAAACTTTTACAATTTGTTAAGTACAAGCTTAAGAGATGGAATTGGCAGAGTTTTGGAAATATTTTTCATGTTAAAGTTGCTACTCAATCTGAGTTAGATGACATCACTAGAGAAATAAAGGATTGCGGTCTAACTAAGGCCTTGCTTCAAGATGAAGCTAAAACTATGAAATCTCTAGAAGAATGGGAGCTGAGGGAGAAAATTTATTGGAAACAAAAGGCCCATGTTGATTGGCTTTAAGAAGGGGACAAAAATACTTCATTCTTCTTCAATTCAGTGAAAGCTAGGAGGTATGGTAATGCTATTCATGTCCTTGTGAATGATAGGGGTGAGCACTTTCTTCTTTACAAGATATTTCAAGGGAGGTTGTGTATTACTTTTCTTATTTATTGAGGGAGGAATCTCAGGGGGGTTCTATTGAGGAGGCCTAGGTACTTTCTTGTATCCCCCACTTGGTTGTTAAAGAAATGAACAGGTACTTGATGAGAAATATCTCAATTGAGGAATTGGAGGGGGTTGCCTTTCATATGAAGAGAGGAAAATCTCTGAGTTCTGATGGATTTACGATCGAATTATTTCAGGTATTCTAGGATACCATTAAATCAGATCTTTTGGAGGCGGTTTGGGAATCTCAAAGGAATAAGAAAATGCTCAGGGCTTTAAACTCTACCTTTCTTGCCCATTCCCAAATGTGATGGTACGAATAGATTAGGCCAGTTATGTCCCATTTCCCTTTTTAATGTTATTTATAATATCATTTCTAAGTTGATTGCTGAAAGGTTGAAAAAATGGCTTAAAGGGCTTATCTCAGAGGAATGGAGTGGCTTTGTGGTAGGTCAGCAAATTCAAGATGTTGTGGTTGTTGCTATGAAAACCATTCATTCTATGGTTGCTTCTCAAAATAAGGCTATGTTCATTAAGTTGGATATGGCAAAGGCTTATGACAGAGTTCGTTAGCCCCTTTCTTCAAAACATTCTTGGGGTTTTTGGATTTGCTGAGGAATGAATTTAGTGGGTTATGAGTTGTATGACTTCTACCTCCTTTTTGGTTCTAATAAATGGGGAGCATACTGAATTGTTTGGTGCTTCTCGGGGACTTCGGCAAGGAGATCCTCTATCCCCTTATTTGTTTCTTCTTATGTCAGAGGGGCTTGGGAGATTGGTGAAGAATCATGTCAATGTGGGTCTTATACATGGGTGGAGATGGGGAGATGGTTTTCCTCCACAATATCATTTGCAATTTGTGGATGATACAGCTCTGATGGGTCTGGCAACAATTAGGGAAGCTGTTAATTTTTGCAAGGCACTTGTTGTTTATCTTATTTCTTTGGGTCAGCTGATTAATGAGGACAAGTCCTTCATATTCTTCTTCAGCACACTAGAAGCTCTTCAGAGGAGAATAGCTCATGTTTTGAGATTTCAGATAGGTTCCCTTCCCTTGACTTATCTTGGTATTCCAATCTCTTCGGGTAAGCTTCCCAAAGAGTCTTGGTAGCACATTATAGATAAATTTTAGGTAAAGGTTGATCACTAGACTCATAGGTGGCTATTTTTTGTTGGGTGAGTGCATCTAGTCAGATTGGTGGTTTAGGTTCTTCCGCTATATAGAGGTATGCTTCAGGTGGCTCCTATGGGATTTGTTAGGGACTTGGATTCTCTGGCTCGACAATTCTTATGGGTAGGCAACTTATCTTCATCTAAATGGAGCTTCTCAAATGGGATATGTTGTGTAGCTTGAAACAGTTTGGTGTCTTGGTTTGAGGCATTCGGCTTTGTTAGGGATGGCTTTGGCTACTAAGTTGTATTGGAGGTGGTGTGTGGAACAGGATCAGATCTGGGCAAGGATTTTGACTTATAAATATCTTTATGGAATTTTGAAGGAGGAGGTCCCTTGCTATCCCCAGGTAGGGAAAGGATTGGTGATTTGGGGAACTCTAAAGAAGGGGGATGCATTGATTAAGGAAGGCTTATTTTGCATATGTAAAAAGGGGACAGAGACTCTCTTCTGGTCAGATTCTTGAGATGGCTATCCCCCTATTGTTGTTTAGTACCCCCATTTGATGGCACTTTTCCAACTCTTCCTTGAGGTGAGGTGGTCAAGGGTGAGTGATTTTAATTCTATGGTCCTTTGTGGATAATTGGAGGTTGCGAGGTGGAAAACCCCAGGTGAATGGTCAGTGGTTGGTCTAGAGGAGGATTGTGTTGAGCTTCATACTATATTATCAAGCAAACTTTGTATCTCCCTTAAGGACAATAATGTCCTTGCTTGGTATCCAAATCCTAAAGGGGTTTATACGGTTGCAGGTGGTTACCAGGAAATGTCGGTCCATAGGCTTCATGGGGGGAGGTCCAGTGGTGGAAGTTTTTGTGGAATAAGTTATCTTGGCCAAAGTGTAATTGCTTTATATGGACAGTGGCATGGGACAGATATTTGACTTGGGATAATATTTGGAAGCAAGGATTTCATGGTCCTTCATTTGTGTTTTGTGTGGTGTTGCAAAAGAGGACTCTTGACATTTTTTCTTTTGTTTCCCTTTCTCTTTGCAGATCTGGCACTTCTGGTGGGATGTCTGGAAACATCCTTGTGTTCATGCTAGAGGCATATCAAAATTGAGAGACATCAGTAATCAAGACAAGAGGAGTGCAGAAGCTGAATAATTTGTAGAGCATATGAAGACAATACATACTCAGGTTAAATAGCATTTAGAAGACATCATGAATAGTAAAAATAAGGACAAAGCAGATTAGAGGAGGAGACATAAAGAATTTGAAGTGGGAGATGAATTTCTAGTGTATCTGAGAAAAGAAAGATTTCCAATTGGAACCTATAACAAGTTGCAGATGAGAAAGTTTGGACCTTGTAAGATCTTGAGGAAATTTAGTTCTAGAAATGCATATGAAGTGGAGTTACCGGATAGTTTGGGTATTTCACCTATATTCGACATTATAGATATACATCAGTATCATGAGATAGAATCCAATGAGGATAGTATAGCAGACTTGGATAATCAGATACCTCAGTAGACACCAAATCATATTGAAGAGATTTTGGAGAGCAGAATTGGACGTGGTACCCAGAGCAATCAATACAAAGAATATCTTGTGAAGTGGAAGGACAAACCAATTGAAGATTCATCATGGATTGCTCAGGTAGAGGTAGACCACCTTGGTTTTCCTCTGACCCGATAAAAGAGAGGGACTCACTTTTTCAACAACCTCGGATGTCTGATGTAGGAACATCCCTAGTTCTTGGCAATCTTGCATCAACCAAAAACATTTTCTTTCAGTTTGTTCATGTTTTGCATTTCATTCTAAGTTTCTTGGAATTTTCTCACTGGATCTTGCAAAGCTGGATTTTGATTGTGAACATGTTCATTTACTTTATCCTAAGTCCATGGGACATTTGGATCTTTTCCCGACAAGTTATCACTTCTAGAATCCAAGGCAGTTTTTTGGCTTAGAACATCGAAACCGCTTGGACTATTTTTCTATTGGCAAATCTTGTGGATCATTTTCGTAGCTTGTGAAGATTCAATTCATTTTTTCCAACGTTCCTTGGCTTGTGGTTGACCTTCCCTTAGGTACGCACTTATCTTATGGATTTTTTTGGATGGATTTCTTTGGCAGAGGCTGACCTTGTTGTTTTACACGTTTCATCTTGTTCATTGGGGATTGTTTCACCTCGGGCCGACGCGGATCACCCTTGATCATATAAATCAATGTAATTAAGCATTTAGTATCAAGTTTTAAAAGATAGGAAAATAAATCTCTAGGTTAGGAGGCATGAAGTTGGGTCACATTCTTGGTTGAGTTGAATGTTGCATAACATGCATGTTTTGTACTCAGACCTTTGAGCTAAATCTTGGAGCCCACATGTTTCCAGCAGTTTGTAACTGATTTTCATGATTCGATATAGGTTTTTTGTTGCATTGCCTCCATCACATTGAGTTGTTTATGTTGTATAACTCTTGTTGCATGTTCCAGATTGTTCTCTTTGAGGACCTTCCCACCGTGACAACACCACAAAGGCATTGAAAGTTTCCATTTTGTTGATCGACTCTTGTGCTGGATTTGGTCCTATCTCCTCTTTACCTAAAGTTCTCTCCTTTATTTTTTGATACTTGGATCTTCTCCTCAATTGTGTCTCCTCTTCCTACTCATCTTCTTCTTCTTCCAAATCATGTACCTCTATCTCCATGGGTGTGGATGATAGTGATTTTTTTACATGTTTCTTTTCTCTCTAGGGCTTTTGTGGTGTTTTTCCCCTCTTCAATATTGACATGGTTGGCATAAAATAAGTTGCACCTTGTGCCAATGTTGGTGGGACCATATGCAATCTCACTAATCCTACAAAATCCAATAGTCTTTCCTTATCAATGAATTTTCCAATTTTCTCCCAAATAGGTTCCAAGATGAAACAAAGTTGTTCAACATTAGTGGTGTCAATGCCAAAGACTAGGATCTTGATGGTTGTGTCCATATTCATAGAGTTTATTCTAAGATTTCTTGATAGTTTTAAACTATCAATTTCCTTACTAGTTTCTGCTTTGGTATTTTCTTCTCTTTCTTATTATTACTATTTTGAGGCTTATTCTCTTTACCCTTGTCTCTCTAACTTGATGTCAAAATATTCTTCACCTAATATATCACTCCACAATGTTTTTTTCTCCCCAATTGCTTTAGTTTGCTTCAACTCTTCTTTCTTTTCTTATTTATTCTATTTCATTGTGATATCTTTTCTATCTCAATTCTCCTACTTTTATTTCTAGCTAGGATTGGATCCAGGTCAAGGGATATTGTCATTTCAAGACCTCTCTTCAATCCTTGGTTTGTAAAACACATCTTTTTTGGTTGCACCTCTTCATTAATCTCATGGTTATCTTCTTTTTCATCTATTTAATTTTCTGGTAATCTCCTTATGCTTGCATTAAATAAATCATCTAAATATTAATCAATCCAAAATGGGGTTCTTTCTAGAGTATGCAAGAGAACCTTGAACCCATCATCCAATTTGAATTTAATATTACTAATATCTTTTGATGGGTGTGGCAAGGAAGGAGCCATATTGCCACTCCTTAACCTTGTCAACAACCTAATTTCTATTCATCCTGATTTTTTCTGAAATCATACATTTTTTAGAAAATATAATGATTTGAGCTTTAAGAGGTCCCATTTCAAGTAATTAATTGAAGAGAGTTAGATCAAAGTCTCTTATATCAAAATTTATTGGATAGAACCTATCTACTTATAAATCATACTTGCAATGGAGTCTCCTTTGCATCTATCAAATGCTGATAAAAAACCAATTTTACATTAGCTTTTGGGGGGTCAAATGAATTCATTTAGAAAAAAGAAAATTTAAGTACTTAGTCCTTATTATAAGCTTTCCAAATAGTATAATTTTTAATATATTTAATTTCATTAATATATTTTTGTTTAATTTCTTATGAACGTAGGTTTTTCACCGAACATGAACTTCTTTGTTCAACGCATTGAGAAAAATAGTAAATTCAAAAAAATTCTGAAAAATATCTATGCCCTAGGTATTGGTGTCTTCTTTCTAACAAAAAAAAACAAAATTAATTTTTGATATATAGAGAACAAGTTATGTGTTCAAACATACACCTATATCTATATTATAATTACTCGAACTTCAAAACTTAATAAAATGAAAAATATTCAACATATCACTATCAAACCAAATGCATGCCCTGGGTATTGATGTTACAAACCAAAATTCAAAAGAATTAAGTTTTTATCATCTATATATAAAAAAATTGTGCATTTCAGGATGCACATCACTCTTAAAAAATGTTGTTTGCTGTAAAAAACTACTTTTCGAGGGAGATGGAAAAATCAATAAATTTTTATTCAAATTTGAAAAAAATACATTTAGAATCTACAGACAATATTTTACAAATCACTAGTTTACATCATCTTCAAATTCTTAACATTTTAAAAGTTATAGGTATCGAAAAGTGAAGGTTTTTTTCAAAATGTTCATCTAAGTGTCAAAGTTGGTCAAAAAGTGGTAACCAGTATTGTGAGTTCACCCAATAGTTTTTGATTTATAAATGCAAACTAAATATGCAAAATGAAACTATAAAGCTATATGATATCAAAAATAAGCCAAAGGCACACTATGAAAATGCTCTAAATGCTCTAAAATAACTAGAGTGCAAGATTATGATTAGTTTCAAACTAGTGAAAAATGCAACTTTTATAGATTTTCCATGGACAAAATCCCATGTGACAAAGATCAATGGTTGAGAGTGAATCTTGATAAGTTGATGGCTATGATTTGATTGATTAGGATTTAAGACAAAAAGGTGGAAGATGTTCCTCCTACACATACAGGATGGAGGAAAAGGTGGTAGAGAAATCCAAGTGGCAGCTTGCTAGAGTTGACCACAATTAGGAACTCCAAGAATATAGGATAGTTGTAGACAATCTAGGAAATGCAGGACAAAAGGAGTTTGACCAGGATGAGGTGGACACAACCTCCTCCAAAGATGTAGGAGTAGTGGAGGAAATATAGGAAGTGGGAGTTGAAGATAATATAGCTAATTAAAAATAGGAAAAATTAATATTTAGCCACATGAAGAATGAGTTGGCAAGATAAACTGATGTGGAAGAGAGTGAGGTGGAAAAGGTGAATAATTAAATAATTTTAAATTATTTAATCAAGAAGACCTTAGGAAGATAATTAATTAAATAATGAATATTTAATTAATTAATTGAAAATAGAAGAATAGGATAAATGAATTAAAATAAATAAACTTTTCGATTTATTTATTTTAATAGAAGATTTATCATTAAATAAATAATAAATATTTATTTAATAAATCATAGTCATTTTTAGGTGTATGCACATCCCATTTTGGTTATTCAATTGGATTCCTCAACAGTCACATCTCTTCATGCTTTTCTAGACTTTTTCCCTCTTTCCATTCCCCATCCCATTGGTGCCTAACCCCCTCTCATAGGGTAGATGTAAAGAAGACAGATTTTTTGTCAGTTTTGTTACATTTCAAACTATCTTTCTAATCTGGTATTAATTAGAACTTGAAAATTTTGTTCCTGGCAAAATCCCAACAAAACCTAACCAAAGTCTCAAAAATAGTTGGGATATACTAAAATTTGTGTTAAGGGGGACTCTTCTACTATTATTAATGCTTGTAAATGCAAGAAATCTTCCAATTGGCACATTCATTATGTCCTTGCTCAAGCTTGGAGTATATTAGACACATTTGAAGAAATTTACTTGTCACACACATACAGGGAAGGAAATAGGCTAGCAGATAGGCTATCTAATTTGGGTTGTGATGGTGTAGTGGTTGACTCAGCAAAAGATGGTTTTAATTTAAATTTAATTCTATCCTATTTGGATGACAACATTAATCAAAGCTTGCCTTGGGGAAAAAATTTTAGCTGCAAAAATAATTTATTAATCATTACAAGGAATGTTTTTGGTTCGCCTTGGTACTTGTTTTGCAAGTTATATATTATGTGAATCGTGTGATCATGGGTAAATCCTACGACTGTATGTGTAAATAGCCTAGTAGGGATTTCATAGAGGTAGGTGATATGTAGAATTCTTCAGATTGCTATACATGTTGTCGATAGCATTTGGAATACATGCCTCGAAATTACAGGGTTAACATTTCTATACAAGATTGGGAGCAACCATTTTCTGGTCATGTTTTAGATTAACACCTTGGTTTCGTCTTCTTCACTCACAGTTATCAGACAATAAATTATTGTTTGCAGCTCAGAGAATTATGCATATATACAGAGGGTTTTAGATAGACATCATAGGGCCATTGATCAAGAAATGGCGGTGTCAATTAAACAAAAAGTGAATGCCCTTCTTATTCTGCTCCAAGATCCTCATGATGTTGCATGGGATTTAAATGTTCAACTGGCTACTTCGCATGATCCTATGCCAGACCTTAATATTCCTCCTCAATATGGCTTTGTTCAGGGTGGTAGAGAAATTGATTCCACGTCGCCATAGTAGGTTGAGGGTGGTATGAATTTTTCTGGTGATCAACATCATGATTATGAGAGGTACTCATAGGCAATGGAAGAATACACCTCTAAAGGTCTTTGGCTTCAATTTTTTTAGTTTCAAAAAAAATATGATGGTGCCTTCCTGGTTTTTCCATGGTCTTTTGAGAGCCTTTTTGACATCTTAGTTCTACTAAGTGGCTCGACATGTATCCAAATGTTCTTCAATTTTCTATGAGCCAAACTAGAACTTTAATGGGAATCTTGTCCAGATCAATTTAGCCCTTTTGGATTTTTATGGCAATGTATTATTATCAGCTTTGTATAGGTTCATTGAAAAAGTTTGGTAATGAACTTCTGATTAATAAATGTTTTATAGTCTTTATGTTTTTAGGTTTTAGGTCATAGGTATTAAGATTTTTAGTCCTTCAAACTAAGCTACAACTGGAGGTTTTCTTCTTGGCTCTTTCTTGCCAGTATGCTCGTCAAAATAGGTTTTGTAATTATTTTATTTTATATATATATATATATATATATATAAGTGGTCCTCCACTATTGCCAAAAAAAAAACAGATGCAATCAAAGCAATAAATTTGAAGGAGATATATCAGAGTTTTGTTTCCAAATGATTTGTGCTAGTTGTAGTCTATAGCCCCAGACTTAGTCCTATTGGGATAGTAATTAGATGTATTTTGGATCTCATCTAAGTCTTTTTAATTAGAAAGAAAAAATTATGCACATTATTAGAACAATAATCAATTCTTTTAATATTAATATCTCAACATGTAGATTGCATTTCTTCTATTTCTATTCTTCTTTATTTTATCATTATCTTATATCACTTAGTGACTAGATATCATATCTATACTTATATCTCTTATTGGGGACACAACCTTTAGATGGTATCTATCTCCTAATCTATCTCCTAATTTATATATCTTGGAACTCTATTATCAAATTACATCCTTATCTCTCCAAACTAGTTTTTGTAGCCTATGTTTGCAGTCAATAGTGGGACTATTTTAGAAATGATATTTGTCTTATGGTTGAGCATATAATGTCTTTGTTTTTTAGCATTGAAGGCCACTAATAGACATGTTTGTTTTATAAATGTGTAATTTAGCTCATAACCCACAAGAGTATGACTATTGTATTAGTTAGCTCTTTCTTTCCCATTTTCATCTAGTGTGATCCCACAATAAAAGGTTACACTTTTTGGTACATCTTGATTTTTGCTAAAATCACATATTATCTAGAAAATATACTGATTTAAGCCTTGAAAGGTCCCATTTGAAGGAATTTATCAAAGAGGGTTCCTATATCAAACTCCCTTTGATAGAAAATTTCTACTCTTAAATCATACATGCAATGGAGTCTCCTTCACACCCATCAAAAAGCTGACAAAAAATTACTTTTACATTAGCTTTTGGGGGGTCAAATGAATTCATTTAGAAGTTTTATTTCATATGTAGTCCTTAATATAATCTTTCCAAAAATTATAATTTCAAATATATTTAATTTTTATTTCGTATGAATGTAGGTTTTCATCAAACATTAAGGTCTTTGTTTCACACATGATGGAAAAAAAAAAGAAAAAAAAGAAAAAAAATTACAAAAAATATCTTTTCCCTAGGTATTGATATCCTCATTTCAACACAAAAATAAGTTTATTCAAATGTAGACAAAAAAAATTATATGACATCATACACCTATATCAAAATTACAATTACTTTGACTTAAAAAATAACTAAAACAAATATATGCAACAAAAAATTCTAAAAAAATATCCATACATCAGATATTGGTGTGATATATATATATATATATATATATATATATATATATATATATATATATATATATATATATATATATATATATATATATATATATATATATATATATATATATATATATATATATATATATATATATATATATATATATATAATTAGATTTTTGTTCTTTCTGTAAAAAAAATGTTATGAATGACATCATACATACAAACATACATATATACATATATACATATTACATATTACATATGCATACACATACACATACACATACACATATACATATACATACACATACACATACACATACACATACACATATAGATACATGTACACACACACACACACACACATATAAGAATTTTATTCTTTCTATAAAAAAAGTTATGCATGACATCATAAATGTCACTTGTGAAAAATGTTTTGGATTAAGGCTAAAACGGGTTTTGAAGGGACCCTAAAACCCTTTACAAAATGATTCTAAGAGGAATAGAATCATAGATTAACATCCAAAACAAAATGGGCTGCATGAATAAGCATAAGAAACAATAGCCAAAGAGACAGCAAAAGCCCAACCAGGCACAAAAAGACAGCAAAGAAACCTAACCTAGACACAGACAGAACTAGCAATTGGAAAACAACATAGACCCAATTACATAAGGCTTTTGAGGGTCTTAGTGACCTCAGCCTCAAGGACATTCATTGTATTAGCAGCAGTCTTCATAGCTTTGTAATCCACATTTTGAATAGTTGTCTTTTTCTTCATATTCCCATGAGTCCTTTTGCAGGGTCCTTCTCCACCCTGAGTCACCTCAGCATCATCCCCAATAATGACAACAGCCCTATCTGGCTACTCCAAACTATTCACCATAGTGTTCATAACAACCGCAGAATGTTTGACAATTTTGTGACTGCTTGCCATTATAGTTTTGAGGGTGTCTTGGATCTTGTTATATCCTTCCTCAACATGGGTAATGCAATCCTCCAGCCTTCTCTTCAATTGATCAACCCCTTCACTCGTCTTCTCAATGCAGTCCATAATCGACTTCTTCTCATCCTCAGTCCAATTCCCCTCATTATTCTGATTATCTTGAGTAGAACTAGTAGGGATCGCTTCCATTTTGCTTCCCAAGGCTCTTTGATTGATCCTTATCTCCTTTAGTTCATGGAATAGCCATTTGAACATGCTGAAAGTGTCAATAGCATGTTCACAAGCCATGCCCATTATATTATCATAATCCTCCCTCTTATCGTTAAGCTCGGCACTTTTGAGATGAAGGTCTTCAATTCCAACAACACCCACATTACCAATCTCCTTATTGGATGAAGGAGAGGTCGGGACATTAGGGCATTCAAGGTCCTTACCATCTTCTACCTTCTCTCTTGTGAAAAATTTTGATTACTAGAAAAATTAAGTTATTAAATGTTACATAAAAAATCTACAATTTATTTATAAAAATTAAGTTATTAAATGTTACGTAAGAATATCCACAATTTATTTCTAATTTATATATATATATATATACACAAACGCGTGCGCGCGCGCGCGCGCGCGCACACACATACACACACACACATATAATCTACACAAAAAACCTCACATATCAATAGTTGACTTCATCTTCAAATTCTTAATGGTTTAGTTGCTATAAGTATTAGAAAGTGAAGATGTGGTGCAAAATATTGGTTTATGTCTAGTTTCGCCAAAAGGTGTAACTAAGTATTGTGGGACCACCCTCCAATTGTGCTCAAAGTGCCCCCATGGCTACTATTATTATAGAGATGTACAAGATAAGTGGTTGCCCTTCTATAGGAGGCATAAGAATTGGTGGTGTGAAAGATATTCTTGGCGTTTGTCAAAAGTTTTTTGTCATAGACAATCCCAATGAAATGGGGTATCTTTTTGTAGAGTAGGTGTGAGAATGGTTAACATTTGTAGGCTAGTTGTGCAATGAATCAATAAATAGCCTAAAGTTTTCCTTGTAGACTATGAAGTTCTTTTAATGTCTTGAAAGGTGGCGTGTCCAAAATAGCTTTTACTTTTGTTAGGTCCACCTTCATTCCTATTCTTAACACAATGAAGCCCAAAAGTTTTCCTAAAGTGACCCCAAAGACATGTTTTTTTGAATTGAGGTGTACTTTATATTTTTCAGGCCTTTCAAAGATATTTTCAAGTATTTTTATGTGATCTCTTGTTTTTTTTTCCCAAGAGTTCATGTACATAACCTTCCATAATGTCATGAAGGAGGTCATGAAACATTGTATTCATTTCTCTTTGATATGTTGTTATAGTATTTTTCAATCCAAAAGGCATTAATTGATAATCAAAGGTACCTCATGGTGTGATAAAAGTATTTTTATGTTGGTCTTCAAGTGCAATTTTGATTTAATTATATCCAAATATTTCATCCATTAGTGAGTGTTTTGTGTCTAGTTGTGAGGTTAACTATGATGTCAATGTTTTTCAATGGAAAGTCATCTTTTAAACATGCTTGAGTTCTTTGAAGTCTATGATTTCCCCAATTGGTTTTCCCACTAGAATCATGTTGGATACTCATTCTAGATAAACAATAGGACATATGAATCCCACATCAAGTAACTTTTGAAGCTCTAATTTGACAACAAGTGCTACTTGTGGATGCATTTTTCTCAATTTTTCATTTCATCATATTCGCACTAGGATATACTACAAGATTATGGACCACTAATTTTGGATCAAGCCCTGACATATCTACATAAAATCCATGCAAAATTCTTTTGTACTCTTTGTAGGAATGTAGTAATATTTTATTTTTATTGATCACTAAGAGATGCTACAATTAATGTTATCTTTGTATTTTCTATGGTTCACAAAAAATGAGAGGGTAAATGCATAAAACAACAAGAATTAAAATAGAAAACCCATTATATCTTATCGTCTTGCTTGAGCCAAACTTATGCACCCAAACTCACTTTATTTTCTCCTTTGTTGATTGGAATGTGGATTTCTCTCTATATCAACATAACAATAGGGATTATATGATAAAAATTTGAGCATTATTTTATTATGAATTCAAGTGATGGATTGGTGAAGGGAGAAGACTCCAATTTATACATTTTTGGAGGAAGAATGAAGGGTCAAGATGCAAAGTGGTGTGGAGGGTAAAGATTGTATGAGGGGGGATGAAATGGATTCAAGGATTAACCTTGTGACAAGTGTCACAAGATGGATGCATGTGAGAGGAACATGGGCAAGAGAGAAAGGTGTACTCACACGTGTGTGAGCACATCTTGGAAAAAACAAGGAGATGACAAGTGGAAACAAAAGTAGCAAAATGGAAGAGGTGTAAGAGTGGAAAGATGACAAATGGAGAAAACAGGAAAGAGTTTTGGAAAAAGTTTCCTCACACATGTGAGAGAACCATATAAAATATTTGGTCAAAAGATGACTTAGAAATAGGGAAGTGACATGTTCATGCAAGCATTTATGAAGGCTTGAGGGACACATGTCACATGACTACAAGTTTGGGGATTTGGGAGAATTAAAAAGTGAGGAAAATGTTAATGATGATTGAAAGGAATATTAATTAATTAATTAAGTGATTAATTAACTAATTGATATTAGAAGAATTTAAGAATTTGGATTAAGGTTGAATCTAATTAAATTTAATTTGATTAATCAACCTTTAGAAGAATAGTTACAAGCATATTTCATTATAAATTAATTACAAAGAAGGTAATACTTAATTATATATAATTTAATTAATTATTAGGCTAGGAATAATAAGGCTAAGATAAACCCAAATTAATTAAAGATGTTTAATATATTTGAGTAGTCAAATTTAGGGTGTCTATATGGGAAATGAAGTTGTAGGATTTGGATGTGTTTTATCAAGAGAGAAAAATCAAGTTTTGAAAGGGCTTGAAACACTTTACAGTGGCCATGCAATAGATGCCAAATACACTGTTCTACAACCAAATTGTCACAAGAAAAAACAGCCAAAGGATCACCAACCTATATTAAACTCAACACCATCCTTACAATGTACACACCCTTAACTCAAGGATGGAATTTAGAAATAGAAATATGAAGACCTCTCTCTTCCTTTGAATGATCATTCAAGACACACCATTATCTTAATTTTTTTATCTTGGAGAAACAAAGAGATATTCTGTAAAGAAGTAAAACATTCTAAATTCAATTATAAAACGAAATACTCTTTATTCTTAAATAAACTCGTAATTCCTTTAATAAGTATTTTCTTCCATTATTCCATTCTTAAGTCTAAATGATCATTTCCAATGATGTAATTATAAACACGAGATTTCTAAAAAGAGATAAAGAATCTTTATTCAATAATAAAATGGAGTAGTATCTCACTCATATCTACATATAATACTTAGGCCTTTCAAATGCCTTAAGTTTACATAACAAGATAAATATAAAGTAAAGGATGAGATGCATCCTTTGATCTACAATCCAAGCTATCTTCAATGCAATCTTTGGAATGAAGACGAGAACAAGATTCGGGTGCTTTTTCCACCCAACCTTGAAGCTTATACTTCCCTGGAATTCTTGGTCAATCAAGAATACCCAACCCTGCATGAATTGCTTAGGAAAAAGAATTCGATAAACAAGATGGAATCTGGTGTGTGCCTAGAATGATACATACATTTTTCATTTTTCTAATTCCATTAAGAAATAAGCAAGATCAATCAAGGATATAGTAGAGAGCATAAATAAATTCATCTATTTCAATGGTCAATAAGTTACTTGGTCGAGTATAATGCCATGCATAGCAATAAAAGATAGTTTGGAAAAGCAATATTCTCTCTATAATTCCAAATTTGGCACCCATCCCAGAAGGTAACTATCCCACAAACACAAGCATATCTAAATTTTCTAATGTTCATATGAAACTAGAATAAATATAAAGAATACAATCTTTCATTTTTCAATTCTAGCTTTCTATTTTTCGCATGATAAAAATACAATGTTAAAGAAGAAAATCTTTCTTTAAATAGATATAGAAGGAAACAATCTTTTGTTTACCACCAATTATATCTGACAAAGAAACAATATTTTATGGACAAACAAATATATATATCCGAAAAGGGAACATTCATTCACTTCTATCTTTTCAAGTAAATCAAGACAAGAATTAAAATAAGAAGGTGTAACACATGTATGTATATTTACATATAAATGAATAGAATATGAGTACACATTCTTTCTTCAAATAACATATTAAATTTGATACTAACATGTGTTTTCTATGATTTATGAAAATTCGGTAAATTTTCTTCAACGAGTATTAAATAAGATGATATTTCATAACGCATATACCTATATGTATTTTTCAAATGAAATTTCAAAATAAAATCATCATCACTTCTAATGCATGGAACTAAATCTAATTTTAACTATTTTCTTCAATATTGATCTAAAGAAAGCACATCTCACAATAATTCCATTCTTATTTTCTAAATTTATAGTAAACTATTGCTTGATTCAAAGCCTACCTCTGTAATTTGATGCCAAATTCATGATGATCAACACTATTTTTTCTTCTAAATTTGACCGCAACACTTCTAGAATTCCAACACTTTTCTTCCTCTATGTTTTCCGATTCCTTTTGCTCTGTTCTAATATTACTATTCTCTATTCTATCATCTCTATTCTCTGTATATTTTCAATTGTGTCTTTTCTCCAAAATCAATAGTCTTATTTCTATTGTTTTTCCAACTACCATTTCCTGGTTTCAAGCCTATCTTAACTGTTATTTATGCCACCTTGAGAAACAAATCTAACAGTTCCAAATCAATTGAATGGCATGTGGTATCAATTCCTACCATGTAGGCTTGCAACTACAGTCCTTGTTTACCTTGAACTCTACAAACACGGCGTATTTGTTACATGCAATACTCATGTTCAACTCGAACTCTACATCGTGATAGCATTCCTTGAGAAGTTTGTGTTCAATACAACTCTAAGTGTTTGCTTCATGAGTCGATAATAATATCAACTGTCCCTTAAATCATAATTTTCTACAAGTTGCCATTAACACTGATTCTTTTGCTAGTAATTTCCAAGTCTTGTGGCATTTACTTCATACCAAGTTGATTAGTCCATAGTTTAACTCCAACTCTAAGTTTTTTTGAGTGGTCGATAAATACTAATTTCACTTTGCAAATGGTTTCTAAGTCTCTATGTTGCCAAGTTGACTTCCCTTATAATATGTACTTATAGACTATGTCTTGCAGTGATAACCCACCACCATATTGGATATGTGGCTTTCATGCATATATTAGTCAGGACACAGTTCGAGTTAAACTCAAACACAATGTGTTTGTTTAATTGCATTATCGATATACTTATCGACTTCCTCCCTGCAATGTACGATATGCTTTATTATCATTTATATAACTCTAAGTTTCAATGATTGCAATATGTCATGCAGGTCGAGTTTCCTAAGTATCAACTTCTTCAGCATTTAACATAATTCCAAGAAAAGTTTGCCATGTAATAATGTACATACACATATGTAAATATGTATATATATACATATATATATATATACATATATATATATACATATATATATATATACATATATATATACATATATATACATACATATATATATAGATATATATATATATGTATGTATATATACACATATTTACATATGTGTATGTACATTATTACATTATATATATATATATATATATATATATATATATATATATATCTGTGTGTGTGTTTGTATGTATATATGTATATATATACATACATGTGTGTGTGTGTGTATTTGTGTTTGTATGTATATATGTATATATATACATACATACATGTGTGTGTGTGTGTGTGTGTGAATAAATCAATTCAAGTTTAATTAACAATTCATGACATAATATAATCATATACGTATATGTATGTGTATATCCTCATAATATATATATATATATATAAATAATCTCAAATAATTATGTATATGTATAAACAAAATTCATGAAGTAAGGTAATTTAAATCTCATGATAATTTTATATATATATATATATATATAAGTAAGAAAATAAATATATAGTTCACTAAATCACACATATCTACACAAAAGAACGTGAGTGAAATCATATGATCATTATTCATTTTTAAATCATTAAACAAAATACATCTCTTTTAACAATAAAGCATAATATTTTACAATCACTCATAAAAAATCAATTCTAATTCTATCACAAACTCCAACTATATATCAAATGCACGCATAAGTATTATAAAGTGGTGTGTGAGATTACCATCCATTCTAACGAAGTCTAAGAGCTATAACAACTCTACCTGAACCATGTTCTCGCCTTCATTCGCGTTCACCTATTCCTACATTCACTTGCACTCAATTTCTCATTAGCAATGACGATCCCAATTTCATAATAAAAATAATATTAATCATTCAATTGCATGTAAATCATTTCATTGCATTTGAACTCTTATTTCATTATCATCTATTTCACTAAAAATTCTGTTTCCATTTCATTTAAATTTCATAAATAAAAAAATAGCATTATTTTCCTAATAAATAATTACAAATAAATATGGTTCGTGACATCCTTCCCCTCTTGGAAGAGACATCGTCTCGATGTCTTATTATTATATCAATTAGAACATAGTATCTCAACATCATAAAATGTTAACCATACATCATAGTCTCAAATTATAACTATGGTGGCGGGAAAAGCGAGATTGGGTGACTAGGACCTAATCCCACTTTTGCCAACATTGGGAATATGAAAGAGCCTAGGGAGATAGATCACTTTGGCTACTTCTTATGAGAAAGAGAGAGCCAAGGATTACCTCTTAGGGTTTCTATTCCTCTTGTTGCAAATGATGAGAAAAACTAGGGTTTGGATGATTAACTAGATTAGGAGATAAAGAATGAAGCATAAATGAACTCAGAATTGAATAAACCTGCAAATCTAAAACTAAGATACTGAAAGCATGAAAGGGAGAGGATTATGGATGTGTACCTGATGCTACAAATTGACCAAAACTAACCTGAACTAGGGTGCCATGCCACTGTCATGTTTCTGTAGACAGGAGGCTGCAACTGAGACACTACAAATCTGATGACCTGAAGCTGCAACCTGCTAAAAATCACTGAAAAGCAGAGGGACCATGGCGATACACAAATTTCTTGGGCAGGACCAAGGTGCCACGCCCCTGTCGCATGTAGACTAGGGTAGATCTGATGATTCTGGGTGATTCTTGTGCCTTTTGTTGAGCTGAAAGTGCCTCCCGGTACCTGCAACTGAAAAGGGAAGGTTTGGGTGGCTATCTAGGGTTTTGCCTTAGTCAAACCCCTATGTTTGTGATTTCCACCTCCATAAATAGTTGATAATGTATTGAAAATGTGTGTGCTAGAACCTTGTGTGTATGCAAGATCCTAAAATGAAAGAAACTAGAGCTACCCTACGCATGAGAGTAAACCCTAAATGTAAATGTCAATGTAAATAATAATGCTTCAAACCAAATATGACAAATTATCTAAAGCATGAATATAAATGTGAAAATTGATGTAAAGAAGCTCATATAAAGACATGAAAATAATATGAAATCATATCAATCCCCAAGGGAGAGATATTACCACTAGATCTCCTATTATTCTTCAATGTCTTCAAGGCTCCTAATTGATGATGAATGCTTGATGACTGTTGTTGAATTTTATTGAAGACTACACATAGGCTTCTCTTTCACTGTATATAAGGCTCCTTATGCTTGCTTTGCTGAAAACTCCTTAGATTAGATCCATCTTAGTTGCCTTCAAATGAGGAAAGAGAGCTCTTATGTATGAAACCCTAGATCTTAATTTTGATTTAATTTCGCCTTTAGGCTGACCTAGGAATTGAATTTCCTACCAGTATTTTAGGGTTAAGCATTATAATATCATAGAATTGTGCTCCCAAAATTTCAAAAAAAAAACAAGGACCGTGGCGGGAACGCACATGGTCCGACCAAATTTTTAACAAATTTTTAGGGCCATTAGATATGATGATATTAGAGTGAATCCCAAAGTTACAGTTGATTTCGAGGTGTTTTGATATGCAAAATTGGGCCTTAAAGGTTGAAATAAGATATAATTAGGGTTAATGATTAAATGATTTATTAGAGGAATAAAATAAAAAGGGGCACACTTAGGGTAAAGGGCCCAATTTTATAATGTGTGAAGTGATGAAATATGACTTTAGATTTAATTAAATTAATTAATTAAATACTTAAAGGGAAATAATAATGCAAGATGCAAACACACTAAGGTGGGTGCTAACCTAAGTGTGAAATTGTACCACCCTAGCAAGGGTGTACAATTTACAACACTATATTTAGCCCCCACTTTAGTGGTCATGTTACACTACATGCATATGAAAGCTAAAGTACAGAAAATTAAACATCATTTGAAAAAGGATATATCCACAAGTTGTCAGATGAAGCCCCCAGCAGTATCTACAGTACACAATTAGGATTCACACCCTACAAAAACACATGTTAGATAAAATCACAAAATCACATAAATGCTTACTAAGGAAGGTGATGAAAATTTGAGGGTAGCTATATCCCCCCTGTTTCGGCTTGCTAATTGTAGTGAGTTGAAACAGGGTATCATGCTTACCACATCAAATTGTGAAAGAAGATTGATGAAAAAATGCTCACAAGAACATTTGATACAAGATCAAAAACTAATGGAGAATCATTTGGTAAGAAAGAGAACTAAGCCTCAATTCCAACACAACAAAGAGTGTGAGGATTTGAGAGCTCGCTAACACGA
Source organism: Cryptomeria japonica (assembly GCF_030272615.1). Classification (NCBI taxonomy): domain Eukaryota; kingdom Viridiplantae; phylum Streptophyta; class Pinopsida; order Cupressales; family Cupressaceae; genus Cryptomeria; species Cryptomeria japonica. The sequence goes on along the minus strand of NC_081414.1, from coordinate 368,344,922 downwards.
GATGAAAGATTTAAATGGAGACAAATGCAAAGAGAAGGAAGAAGAGATAGAAAAGCATGAATACACACTTTGGTGATCCATGAGAAAAGAAAATGAACCATGTACATCTTGCCCCTAAAACTAGGTGATCCATGGAGAGAGGACATGGAAAACTAGCCCCTAGAGTCTGTCTGGGTGATCCATGTAAGGGAGGAAAGTGAGAACACTGTTAGTTCCACTAAACCTCGTGCATGTGTGTGCAAGTAGAACAAGGATACCTACCTTCGACACCAAAAAGATATACATCATGCAACAATGTCATAAATCCAAGCAAGAGAGGGAATACTCTTTAAGAAAGGATAAGATAGTTGAAAAGAGATATCTTGCTATATAAGTGTAAAGGACATCCTTGGAGGAGAAGAGATCTTTATTCAAAATACATCTACCTTCAATAGGAGTTGTCTTAGACAAATATAAAATCTTCTATAATGAATTAATGCAGGAGCTTTGAAAAGAGCAGAGGATTGAGATGACATCAAAGAGAGATTATTTATAACAACACTCTTCTAAAAGAAGGCAAGAGATCCTCATCAGGGATATGCATGTGCACAAAATAGAAGGGTTTATTACAAAAGATACTACTCAATGAAGAAAAGAAATTGATGAATGATCAAAGACTTCTAATACCAAGGAGGAGGTCCCAATTAAGGATATGTACTTAAGATACCCATTAGGGATGCTTGTTCCAATATAAGAGAAGGAATTCAAGTATGAATACACCTCTAAAATCAATAAGAAAGCCTTATAGAAGACACTACTTCACAAAGGGGAAATTTTTAATCTTAATAAGGATAGATTTTTGAAATCACTCTTGCCCCCATATATAGGGAGAAGAGATGAGATAGAAATAGGCTATTATGTTGCTTCCAAAAGTATGATTGTATGTGAAATTGTACCATCATGAATGATAATGAGCCCCCAATAAATGAGCTACTAATGTCACATAATGATGAGCAACATAATAGTCATTAATGTTATTTAAAGACATCATAGATTGAATGAGGTATTTGAATATGACACATTAAATGCTCTACTAAAAGTGAGATTAAAAACATGTATAAAATGATTAATGTTAAAAAGTCTTTAGAAAGAGAGAAGTTTATAGGAGAAGAATAGGCCACTAAGTCATACTTCTCTTGCACACAAGAAATCTTAGGAGAGGGATAGGTATAATTCATTAGTCTTATTCCTAGAAGGGATTTTAAAATGAGTAGAAGATAAAATCTCATAACTGGGATTAGAAATCTATTGAGGAGATTCATAAAGAGATTCATTCATCACCAAAATTTCCTTATGAGAAGGATGAGTCTTGAAAGAAGTAATAAATTATTTAATTGGGGTGAGGTCATCGTCACTACTAAATATAGCATTCACATTGAGAGATGGCCTTTTAGATGCTTTGGTGGGCATAGAAGGATTATATCCAAGTCCAAATGAAGCTTCATGTGCATTATGTTCTAAAGGAACTTTAATTCCTTGTTCATTTGCGCCACAACCATTGCCATCATAGCCACTCTTAGATAAAATGTGAAAACTGGGACCATAAAGGGATGCCAAATCAGAAAGAGATGGTGATGCCCCATAGGTCTCAGTGCTATATGAATTAGAGGAAGGATTTGAAGAATCATTTGAATTAGAAGCAGCCACAAAATAGTTACTTAGTTGTTTATACAAGGTGGGTTGCTCTTTGGGTTCCTCCTTAGATTTATCCTTCTTAGTCTTAGATCCATTACCCTATATTATCCTATAAAAGTAGGGGTAAAGTATAGAGATCCCCAATCATCATTTGCGAGCACTTCTTTGGGAGAAAAGAGATCCTTGGGAGGAGATTCAAATTGAGTAGGAGAATCAGGAGTACTAGAAGGAACAATATCATTAAAATAAGTAGATGTATTTGAAGAAATAGAAGGATTGGAAGAAGAATGGGAAGTAGTTGGACAAGAAGATCCAGATTTTAATGCTTCTTGAAGTTTGGTATCAGCTAACAAGGTGTATGTCGTATTTTTATGAATGAACTTGACTCGCCTATGCAAAGTTGAGGGGACAACTTTCATGTTATGAATCCAAGGTCTCCCTAATAGAAGGTTGTATGTCAAATTACCAGGCATAACATGAATGGATGTAGGTAACACAATAGGACCTACCTTAATAGGCAAGGTTATGACACCTAGACATTGTTTAGCAACATTATCAAAGCCTTGAATAGTAAGAGAAGAAGATTCAAAGAGAGAATGATCCAATTTAATCTTATCCAATAAGTCCACACCACAAACATTAAGGCTAGACACATTGTCCACAAGGGTTCGTATTATAGCACTATCAAGGATAATAGCCACAATCATAAGAGGATCATATTGATTTTGGATTTCAAGAGAAGGTAACTCATCTTGTGTGAATACAATTTGAGCTTTAGGTTTCTTCGTAAGATCAATCAGAGAGACATGTTATTAGTTGTCACTACAGGTGGGACATCTAATTTTTTCAAAGCATCTTGTAACATCCCATGATAAGCAGGTGAAGTTTGAACCAAATCCAAATAGAAATCTTAGCAGGAGTGGCTTTAAGTTTTCCAATGAGATCATACTCCTTGCTAAGATTTGATATACGAGATGCTTGTGGAAGAATAGGTTGAGAGGAAGGAAGCGAAGCTGGGATAACTCGAGGAGGACTAGGTATCCTATTGTTTCTTGTGTTATAGGTATGAGCAACTGTATGATAACTCTCTCCAGTAATTTTCAAAGCATACTCATAAGGGCTCTCAGTAGGATAACCTCCTTGCATAGTACTAATAGGTTTCTTAGGAGTACAAAAATAATCATTAGCATAACCACCTTGAACCACTAAGAGAGGATTACGTGGGGAATTTTGAGAAGGACAAGCACCTTGAACTGTAAAGAGGGGTTTATTAGGTGTTTCATTTGCATGTATCAAATTGATTGAAGATGGTTTAGGAATAGCAAAGGTGTCCTTAGAAGAAGAATGAACAAGATTGTTGGAAGAATTGTTGATAATCTCTCCTTGCACTAAAATGTTGTCATGGATAAGACTAGTTTTAGGAGGGAGACTAGGGGTAGGTATTGATGTTTTAGGAAAGGTCATATCATCCTCTATCACCAAAGGATATACGTGGGGAATAAACTATCTAGGAGAAGGATCAACATTACTCTTTAAAGTCTCACCTTTGAGAGAGAGATCTTTGAAAAAGATTTTAACCATCTCATCTTGAACTAGGGTATCCTTATGAATAAAACCAAGTTGAGGAGAGGGAGAGGCTTTATTTTTAGAGAAAAATGATTGAGATTCATGGAAGGTGATATGATACCAAGGGAGTTTTCAATCATGATTTCATCCTCTTTGGCTAGGGTTCTCTCATGGGGGAGATAATAATCAAAACCTTCTTCTACTGATTCATCCCCAATAGTGAGGTCATTGAAGAAAGTATTTAAAATATCTTGCATAAAGATGTCTTGATTGTTATTTCCAATTTTGGGAGAAGGGATAACATTGTTCATTAATTCTTCATCCTTAGGAAGGAAAGAATCACTACATGTATTTAAATCATCCTCTTTCCTGAAAATGTATTCAATAGAATCTTTAGGGGAGAGAGCATTAAGGAAATTTATTATGGTTTCATCTTCTTTCTCTAAGGCATCTTTAGGGATAAGACAAGCTTTATGAAAATGGAAAGCATTTCTCATTAATGCATCATCTCTAGTGGGAATTTTGTTGAAATCAAAAGAAGAAATGCCATCACTAGGAAAAGTAGGGACAATACCATCTTCTTGCACAAAATATTCATGAGGGGAGTACTCTTTAGGAGGGAGATGAACATCTTTCTCCAAAGACTCATGCTTAGGAAGGAGATCTTCGGAATAAGTGCTCATAACCTCTTTTTGTACTAACATGCCCCCATTGGTAAGACCAAATTTAGGAGAAGATAAGGCAATATCCATCAATACCTTTTAACTTAGAGAGGCATCATATAGGGAAGGTAAGGTAACATTAAGAAAGGTGTTTATGATATCATCCTCTTCCTCTAAGATAGCTAGGTGGGAAGGGCACATTTTAGGAGAATTGTCAAGATCACTCTTCAAATCTTCATCCTTAGAGCATGGAAGAGTTTTCAAGGGATTGATAACAACGCTTTTAGGCACTAAAATTTTGTCATAGATAGGAGGGGGTTCTCTAAGAGATGGAAAAATTGGAACAAGGGAAGCTAACCCATTATCACATTTAGGAAATGAATGCATCATGACAAAAAATTTCCTATTTCAAATGATAACACATACAAAATAGAAGGAAATGTTCAATTTTAACCAATGCAATAACTCTAAATGTTGATTTAGAAAATGAAATTTATGAGTGAAATATGTTCCTAAATCAAATCTAAAATTAATGATCCAAATTAAGATATCCACAAGTTCAATTTTGAATTGAAAAATTAGGGTTTCAACAAAATTAACCTCTAAATAGAAAAAACACTCATATCTGAGAACATAAATTAGAATTGAAGAAGGTTGGATTCGCATCGGGTTCACCAAAATGTGGTGGCAGGAAAAGCGAGATCGGGTGACTAGGACCTAATCCCACTTTTGCCAACACATTGGGAATATGAAAGAGCCTAGGGAGATAGATCACTTTGGCTACTTCTTGTGAGAAATGGAGAGCCAAGGATTACCTCTTAGGTTTTCTATTTCTCTTGTTGCAAATGATGAGAAAAACTAGGGTTTGGATGATTAACTAGATTAGGAGATAAAGAATGAAGCATAAATGAACTCGGAATTGAATAAACCTGCAGATCTGAAACTAAGATATTGAAAGCATGAAAGGGAGAGGATTTTGGATGTGTACCTAATGCTTAAAATTGACCAAAATTGACCTAGACTAGGGTGCCACGCTACTATCCTGTTTCTGCAGACATGAGGCTGCAACTGAGACACTACAAATCTGATGACCTAAAGCTGCAACTTGCTAAAAATCACTGAAAAGAAAAGAGACTATGGAGCCACACAACTTTCCTGGGTAGGATCAGGGTGCCATGCCCCTATCCTAGGTAGATTAGGGAAGATCTGATGATTCTGGGTGATTCTTGTGCCTTTTGTTGAGCTGAAAGTGCCTTCGGGTACTTGTTTCTGCACCTGCAACTGAAAAGGGAAGGTTTGGGTGGCTATATAGAGTTTTGCCTTAGTAAAACCCCTATGTTGGTGATTTCCACCTCCACAAATAGTCGATAATTACTAAAAATGTGTGTGCTAGAACGTTGTGTGTATGCAAGATCCTAAAATGAAAGAAACTAGAGCTACCCTACGCATGAGAGTAAATCCTAAATGTAAATGTCAATATAAATAACAATGCTTCAAACCAAATATGATAAATGATCTAAAGAATGAATTTAAATGTGCAAATTGATTGAAAGAATCTCATACAAAGACATGAAAATAACTTGAAATCATACCAATCCCTAAGCGAGAGATATTGCCACTAGATCTCCTATTATTCTTCAATGTCTTCAAGGCTCCTAATTGATGATGAATTCTTAAAAAATTCTTGATGAATTTTGTTGAATGTTGTTGAAGACTCCACATAGGCTTCTCTTTCACTATATAAAAGGCTCCTTATGCTTGCTTTGCTAAAAACTCCTTAGATTAGATTAGTTGCCTTCAAATGAAGAAAGAAAGCTCTTATGTATGAAACCCTAGATCTTAATTTAAACTTAATTTTGCCTTTAGGCCAACCTAGGAATTGAATTTTCTTCCAATGTTTTGGGTTTAAGCATTATAATATCATAGAATTGTTCTCCCAAAATTTTGGGAAAAAAGTCGAGGACTGTGGCGGGAACGCACATGGTCCAACCAACTTTTCACCAAATTTTCAAGGTCATTAGATATGATGATATTAGAGTGAATCCCAAAGTGACAGCTGATTTCAAGGTGTTTTGATATGCAAAATTGGGCCTTAAAGGTTGAAATAGGACATAATTAGGATTTATGATTAAATGATTTATTGGAGGAATAAAATAAAAAGGGGTACACTTAGGGTAAAGGGCCCAATTTTATAATGTGTAAGTGATGAAATATGAATTTAGATTTAATTAAATTAATTAATTAAATGCTTAAAGGGAAATAATAATGCAAGATGCAAACACACTAAGGCCGATGCTAACCTAAGTGTGAAATTGTACCACCCTAGCAAGGGTGTACAATTTATGACACTACAATAAAATAAACAATAACAATAGCATCCATGCTTTCCAAGTTCACAACATGTAAATCAAGTCAGAGTATCAAGGTATCTCATGCATTAAGCAAATACTACTCTAAGAAAGCAAATGAGGAAAATTGACGGTCAATTATCTCAGCATCCTCCCATGTAGCACTATCCTCAGAATATTGGTCCCATTGGACCTTATAATGAGTGAAATCTCTCCTACATAGCTTCACACTATGTCGATCTAGGATTCGAATGGGCTCCACTAGCACCACCCCTAGATCCTATATACGTAAACAACTAGATTTATAACTTCCAACACATCAGAGGACCCCATGTATCTAGGTGCCAACTTTGATGATTTCCTAAATGAGTTAGAGCTCTTATGAGGCTTGATCCTCAAAAGACTTTATCTCCCGCAACAAACTATCTGAAAGTCTTATTCTATCAAAATATATTTTTTGTCTATTAGCTGCCTCTTTCAATCTTGTCATGGTCAACATCATCTACTCATCCATTTTCTTTAGCAAATCATTACCAATAATGATCATATCTTCCATTCTATCCAAACTAATGGTTGTGCGACACTTTCGTCCATAGAGTGCCTCAAAAGGTACCATCCCTAAAGATCCATCAAAAGAGTTGTTATATGCAAACTCAACCAAAGAGAAATACTCCTCCCACTTGTACTATTGATCCATGCAATACATTCGTAGAAGATCTTCCACAACTTGATTAACCCTTTCTGTTTGGCCATCAGTCTAAGGATGATATGCTGAACTAAAGTTTAGTCTGGTTCCCAAAGCTACAACCAATGTTGTCCAAAATCTAGATGTCATCCTGGTATTGTTATCTGAAATAATGATTTCTAGTACACCATGCAATCGGAATATCTCTTGCACAAATTTCTTTGCAAGATTCAATGATCCGTCCTTAAGATTTCCAGGAACAAAATGTGCATTTTTTGTTAATCTGTCAATAATAACCAAAATGGTATCATACTTGTTCTTGCTAATAGGTAACCCTTGGATAAAATCCATACTGATTACTTGCCACTTATACTTAGGTATGACATGTTGAAATAAAAGTCTTGTCGGATAAACATGCTCAGCTTTCATTCGTTGGCATTCCAATACTATGCCATTTACTCAATCGCCTCTTTCCTGAGTTTACGTTAGAAATACAAAATTCTCAATTGAGTTACCATATTTGTCACTTCTGAATGTTCTAAATAAGGTGTATACAATATTAATTTCCTTAAGTTTCTACCTCTAAGTGAGTACATCCTTCATTAACATTCCTAGTCACCATCAATTCCTATCTCATATCTATCTATGATTCGTAAAATCTACTTCCAAAGCTTTATTATCCTTTAGGTAATGTTACTCTTCCAAGTGATTCCACAACAATTGTTATCTCAAGTTTGACCTCTAAATTAACTATGGTAGATAAAGACTTTCTTGGTTTAAGAGAATCCGTAATTCGACTCTCTTCGAATTCCAAATATTCCAACCAACTAACTCTGTTCTAGTCCTCTGACTTTTAACAATCCATAAAGATTTTAGAACTACTAGGTACACCTTTAACTGACAACTAACAAGGTAATAATAATAATAATAAAATTTTAATGTAATAGCATATGTTGAGAATCTGCTAACGCAACCTATACTCAACTAACTCTAAATTTGTCTTTTCGTCAAAGACAACTTGTACTTGGATGTCCAAGACTCCATCGCCAAATTTTAATTAACAAAATACATCATACATGATCACATGATCTCAAGGATAGTAAGAACACAAATTTGTCTATCTTCTAAATATATATATATATATATATATATATATATATATATATATATATATATATATATATATATATATATATATATATATATATATATATATATATATATATATATATATATATATATATATATATATATATATATATATATATATATATATATATCTTTGAGAGACCTACACACTTGTTTCTTATATAGAAGTCATTCAAACTAAAAGTTTTACACATACGTGGTATTTATGTCCTAACTAATATAGACAACTATGCTTGGCACACTCTCCGGCTTCTACTCCCTTATACATTCTATCAAGGGTTCGCAATGAACATGATAGGGAATAAATGCAACATGCAAATCAAAAAACACTTTACATTTTAAACATTAGATTAGCCACAACAAGGATTAAGAGAAAAACAGAATCAATTTCAACAGTAAATTACAAAATGCACATAATGAAACAATAAGTCAAATGTGACCAAGGGCCACAAAAATAGAGAGAAATTGGTGACTCGTCTGCTTACAAAGGAAAAATATGATTGGCTTAAGAAGTCATGCCAATCCAAATAACCAAAAATCAAAGAATTCATAAATAAACCAAATATAGCATCAAACTCGATATATATCACATGAACTATGTGACTAAGAGTAGTCACATGTGAGGGAGTGTTACAACACTTTGGGGTATCCTTTCCAAAGTATGCTAGAGAGAATATTAAATATAGTACCAATAGTTTCGCCATTGTGTCGATGAGGATCACAAAACTTGAGCATAAAATAGAAAAAGAAATCCTTATGAAGGTTTCATCCATAATATCCATAATTTCTATCCATATAATACCTACTACAGACATAGATTATAATAGAATAGTATCTATAGCTTTCACAATAACAAGTTAGATTAATACTAGTCTAGGAACATAATTTAATAATTCAAGCATCCAATGCGTCTAGGTTCTTATGATAATTGTCATTGTTGTACAATATAAGATCTCAACTACAACTTTATTGTATAAGAAACATACTTAAAACTGTTCATCTACATTCAGCCTTCAAGAGACTATTATCCAAGATATGTGTCCATTTAAATGTGCTAAGTCTAGTAGATACTCTTCCTCCACCTATTATGGCACCATACTGATTTAGCATAATAACGACTTTATTTATCGTTAGTTTTTTAATGATATCACATAAATATATATCTCTACTCATGGAGTCAATGGGGTATATCCTTCCAACTCATCTGAACTAATTACTATCAACTCAGAAGGAAGATGCTCATATAGACATTCTTTGTTTTATTTCATCTCCTTGTTAAGGGCAGTTAGATGGGGCTATCCTTTTCAAGTCTTTATCTAGCTCCCCTTTAATACTAACTCAATGATCAGGTTGTTCCTCGGCTCTAGGAAATTTATTACTAGGTTGTTCTTCCTATCGAGGTTGTTTATTTTGAACCTCACCAACTCTTCGAGCTTCTTGTTCAATTCCGTCCCTCCTAGCATTCTACTAATTCAAAAGATCAAGAATTTGGTCAAGTCTTTCATTCCTCTTACTTGATCCAGCTCTACTAGTTCTAGAACCCATTGCAATTCAACAATTCTTGTATCAAGGAATGTTTCTTTAGCGTAATGGTCATAGGCCCTAGTGTTTCAAACCTAGCGCTCTGATACCAAAATGTAAAGACGTAAAACGTTCTAAATTCAATTATAAAATGAAATACTCTTTATTCTTAAATAAACTCATAATTCCTTTAATAAGTCTATTTTCTTCCATTATTCCATTCTTAAGTCTCAATGATCATTTCCAATGATGTCATTATAAACATGAGATTTCTAAAAAGAGATAAAGATTCTTTATTCAATAAGAAAATGTAGTAGTATCTCACTCCTATCTACATATAATACTTAGGCCTTTCAAATGCCTTAAGTTTACATAATAAGATAAATATAAAATAAAGGATGAGATGCGCAATTTGATCTGCAATCCAAGCTATCTTCAATGCAATCTTTATTATGAAGACGAGAACAAGATTCAGGTGCTTTTTCCACCCAACCTTGAAGCTTACACTTCCCTAGAATTCTTGGTCAATCAAGAATACCCAACCCTGCACAAATTGCTTAGCAAAAAGAATTCGATAGGCAAGATGGAATCTGGTGTGTGTGCCTAGAATGGTACATCCATTTTCATTTTTCTAATTCCATTAAGAAACAAACAAGATCAATCAAGGATATGGTAGAGAGCATAAATAAATCCATCTATTTCAATGGTCAATAAGTTACTCGGCTGAGTATAATGTCATGCATAGCAATAAAAGATAGTTTGGAAAAGAAAACTATTCTCTCTATAATTCCACATTCGGCACCCATCCCGAAAGGTAACTTTCCCACAAACACGGGCATATCTATCTTTTCTAATGTTCATATGAAACTAAAATAGATATATAGAAGACAATCTTTCATTTTTCAACTCTAGGTTTCTATTTTTCGCATGATAAAAATACAATGTTTTTTTTTTTAGCAAGGTGGCAATGCCACTTGATATATTTTATTAATAATATATAATTTTTACAATATATTTAAAAACTGATTCAAAATGAGCTCCCAGAGAAAAGAACCAGCAAGAAAAACTTCGTTCATTGCTCATCAACATGGCTATAGAAGAGAAGTAGTGACCAATCCTCTAGCCGGAGCTAGTTACAAAATAGAGATCAGCAAAGGAGCATGTAGGCTCATTTAAAAATAGGAGCATGCAAGCTCATTTTACAAAATAGGAGCATGCAAGCTTATTTACAAAATAAGTTCCTGGGATATCCTAAAGGCCCTGCAACAAAGAACTCCTGCAACCAAAATTGACATGCCCCTGCACCAAAAAATACCTGCAACCAAAATATATATACTACAGAACACATAGAATTTATAAGAAACACAAGGGTCCAAAACATGACTGACACCAACGACATGAGATCTGTGGTCCGCCATTATATACAAATGCCAAAGGAGAAGAGGTGAATGCAAAAATTCTAGAGAGAAATGAAGCCCAAAGTTTTTATGCCATAAATGAAAAGAAAGACGAGATATATCACAAAAAATATGACAAACCAAAAGAAGTGGCATACAGAGATAATCATGAAAACAATGCCATGCCAAACTTTAAATGGCATATGAAGTACAGATTCCCAATGTGAAAATAAATATCTCCAGATTTTGCACCAGAAAAGACTACCAAACACACGAACAACATCAATAACAACCAACTCATCAGTAATGAATGCCAAGTGATGATCGAGTAAAGAAAAGTTCCTCAAATCAAAACCAAATGGAATTATGAAAATAAATACCTCACCAAGAGAAGAGAATATCAACTTGTATAAACGAGCAATCATATAATAAGAAAGATTAAACGCTCGACTCTCTACAGGCTATACTTAATAGGTTTGGGAAACTCATAAAATCACACCCCAGTCGAGAGGAATCAATAATAGTTTTGTCACAACCCATATTAGTGAGGCAATCAGCCAATGCATTACCTTCACGATAAACATGTGAGATGATGAGGTGCTCAAATGTATCAAGAAGAGTCCATATTTGTTTAAGAATATACTGAAAATGCCAATTATTAGCTTTTCTTGCCTTGCAAGCATTAATGACAATAGTTGAATCACCTTCAATATGAAGGTATTTGAAATTCAAATCCTTAGCCATAACAAGACCTTCTAAAAGAGCACAAGCCTCAGCCATATTATTTGTGCCAGAAGAAATTGGCATAGCTTTTAATGCTAATAAAAATCCCAAATGATCATGAAAAACTATCCCTATTCCTGAATCACCAAGATTTCCAAAGGAGGAACCATCAAAATTCAATTTACAAAAAGGGCCATTAGGAGGATTCCATTTTATGGAATTTCTATCTACAGGTGTTTTCTGAATCCTTGGAAAGGCGGGTGATACAGGAATAATGATACTTTTCCAAGAAGAGATCATAAAATTGTCCCAGGAAGAGAACTCTGAATTCATATTAAAATATTTCTGAACATGAGCATTAACTTGCTCAATAATACTTCTTTCCAAAATCCCAAGAACAACCAATAAATCTGATGAGTCACATCTAAAAATGCGCTTGTTTCTTTCCCACCAAATGGCCCATATGACTGAAGAGGGAATTATAAACCACAAACAAGCAAATAGAGAAGATGAATACAAAACTGGCCAAGACTGAAACATGTCCCATAAAGATAAAGGTAAAGGGAATGAAAGAGATAACTTTTGGAGGACAAAATGCCAACAACTACTCGCAAACTCACAATGAAGAAAAATATGATTGACATCTTCAAGACTTTACCACATAAGACACAAGAAAAGGAGGCTACAATATTAAATTTGACTAAATGGTCACTAGTCAAAATTCTATTTTGCAGCGCGAGCCAGGAAAAAACACCAGCTTTAGGTAATACTGAATTATTCCAACAGAACAAAAAGGCACGATGAGGAGCATTTTGATTGGCCATTTGTTGAACAGCAAAGTATCCTTCTTTAACAGAGTAGTTTCCTGATTTAGAAGGGCACCAGATAAGTTGATCTTTGATGTTAGAAAGGAAAGCCACTCGGTCTTGCAAAACAGATTTAAAATTTTGAATTTCTTGCAGGGACAATGGAAGAGTAGAGGGATCCTTCCATGAGACCTTGTGGGAAAACAGATCAACACTATCTACATAATCAACCAATCTAACTCCCCATGATTGAGAAAGAATAACTAAAACATAAGCAAGAGAATCATGTTGCGAAATGGGGGGAAAGCCATTCCAGGAGTCTTTCCAAACAAGAATATCCTCCCCTGAATGGACCTGCCAGGAGAGAAAATTAGAGACCACTTCCCTACATGAGATCATAAAGTTCCAAATAGCAGACCCCTGTGGAGGATTAGAAATTGTGAAGATCCTAGCAGGATTCTAGGAATCCAAATACTTAGCCTGCATAATTTGGCACCACAAAGATTGGGGCTTAGTATACATAGACCAAACTAGTTTGCCCCCAAAACCCCTATTTCTTTTAGATAAGTCCTGAATCCTAGCACCACCAACTTGCTTGGAAAGAGACATCTTGGTCAAAGAAACCAGTGGAATCTTTTTATCTTCTGTCATGTTATTTTTCCAAAGAAAAGATCGAATAATCTTTTCAATTTGGGAGATGACTGATCTGGGAGCTTGAAGAACTAAGATATAGTAATTAGGAATGGTAGATAGGACCCTTTTAATGAGAAATATCCTACCTGAAAGAGACAACCACCTAGCCTTCCAAGAAGAAATACAATATTTAAGTCTCTCAATAACCGAATTCCAAAAAGAAGACTTAGCAGATCCCATAAAGAAAGGAATCCCCAAATAGGTAGAAGGAAGAGAGTCTACTGGGAAACCTAAGATATTCACAAGTCTATCAGCCACCAACTGAGGAGTATTAAAAATGAAGATCTTGGATTTATGGGGGCTAATCTGTTGGCCAGATCCAGCAATATAAGTATCCAGAATAAATTTAATATGAGTAGCCTCTTGAATAGAAGAGGACCCAAATAAAAGTGTATCATCGGCAAAAAGGTTATGAGTGACTGAAATATCAGAGTTAGGAATTAACACCCCTTTCCAAAAGCTCAGATCCCTTTGCTTAATAACCAATCGACTAAAAGCTTCTGCCATAATTATAAATAAGAAAGGAGATAAAGGATCTCCTTGTCTAACACCCTAGGTTGAAGAAAAGTATCCAGAGGGAGCTCCATTAATGATGACAGAAAATGAAGCAGTAGAAATATAACTCTTGATCCATTTACACCAGCTTTCAGAGAAACCAAATTTTCCCAACACTTTGAGCAAAAAAGCCTAGCAAACTTTATAATAAGCCTTCATCATATCAAGTTTGACCATAAAAGCTGGGATATTCGACGAATTTATGGAATGTAAAGTTTCATGAGCAACAATTTCTCCCTCATGCGTTTCTTGACCCAAAACAAAACCTCCTTGTTGAGGAGAGATTATATGAGGAAGGAGAATTTTAAGTCTTAAATAAATAGCCTTGGTGAAGATTTTGTAAATAGAGTTGCACAAAGAAAAGGGTCTAAATTCAGCAAAAGTTTGGGGATTCTTAGATTTTGGAATAAGGGCAATATAAGTGATGTTAAAATTTTTAAGGATATACCCACCCCTCCTAGACTCTTCCAAATCCATTAATAAGTCAAAACCAATAAAATCCCAACATTTCTGAAAGAACAAGATAGTAAACCCATCAGGATGCGGAGCTTTGTCAGGGGCCATGGAAAAAACAACAGAATGAAGCTCATCTAAAGAAAAAGGCCTCATAAGAAAGTCATTATCTTCTTGAAAAACAAGGGAGGGGATATATTCTAAAAGAAAATCCACATGATGATCCATAGAGGAAGAAGAAAAAGAAGGAGATAACAATTCCTTAAAAAAAGACACCCCCTCCTCTCTAATCTGTTGATCTGAATTAAGGACATAACCAGACTTAGAATCCTTAATACTAAAAATTGTAGAAGAAGCTTGTTTAAGCTTGGCTACAGCTTGAAAGAAGGTTGTATTCCTGTCACCTTCTTTAAGCCAAACCTCACGAGACTTTTGTTGCTAATAGATTTCAACCCAGGAGCAAAGGATCTCCCAGTAAGCTTGCAATTTCTTTTGAGCATCATTACTGGAGGAATTAGTGCTACGTCTAATATTCTCCTCATTAACAACCTTCAAATCATTGGCAACTACCTCTTTTTCATGAAAAATATTCTTAAAGACCAATTTATTCCAAGCCATAATTTGAGATTTCACAAATTTCAATTTGGAATAAAATTGAAACATCTTAGTACCTTTGCAAAACGAAGCACTTATCCACCATTGCTTTAATAAAGAAAGAAAATGAGGATGAGTGAACCACATTTTCTCAAACTTAAAAGAAGGTCTAACAGAGGGAACATGATCCAATTTATCAAAATTGAGCAAAATTGGGAAATGGTTAGAATATGAGGAGGTAAGAATCTCAGTAGAAAAGGAAAAGTTTCTCAAACGTAGGTTTAGGGAAATAAGAATATGTCAAGGCGAGAGGCAATCCAACATTTAGATCTCCTATTAGTCCAAGTGAAAGAACCATTAGAAGGGAAAATATTGAATAATGCACTATCTTGTAGAAAGGAAGAAAAGTCATCAATAACCTTCTGAGCTATAGGATTACCCCCTCTTTTTTCATCCGAGGAAAGGAGAGCATTAAAGTCACCCCCAAGCACAATGAAAAAATCATCATATCGTAAAAACAATTCAGATAAGGAATCCCATAAGACAGTTTTATCTAAAGGAGAAGTCGGACCATAAATATTAAACAGAACAAAAGAAACTTCAAACCAGTCAACCTTTAACAATTGTCAATGAGAAGCAAAAGATAACATCTCAACTTTGACTGATTTAGGATTCCATAAAGTTATAAGACCACCAAAAGCACCCAAAGAAGGAACATGAACAGCTTTCCAAAGGGACCATTTGGAAATTATGTTATCAAAAGAATCCTGAGAAAGTTTAGACTCTTGCAATAAGATGATATCCACTTTTGAAGAATCAAGAAATTTCTTGATCCTTCCCCTTTTGTCAGGGGCATTTAAGCCCCTAACATTCGAAGATAAAATCCTCATTTATCACAAGGAGAGCAACATGCCCTCCTTGTTTTGACTTGGGAAGAAAAATTCTCTAGAATAGTGGATTGAATAACAGCCGCAATCTCCTCCTTGATTTTAGCCAATTTTGGTTTCTGACCCCTCTTCTTAGGAGTTTTAACAATAAGGGGGGAAACAGAAGCAGATTTCTCCAAGGCTAACTTCTGAGAGAAATCAAATCCATACACATTAGAAATAGTTGAAGAAGGACTATCAATAAGATCTACATCCACACCTTCAACTAAATTTGGCTGAGAAGACGAAACATGACAACCATCATGGATAGGCCCCGAAGAGGCAGATGCAGAAGAAAAAGAAAATTTGGGAAATTCCTTTGCAACAATCTCATCAAATAGATCAAAAGAAACTAAAAATAAAATATCTGAAGCAATAAGCTAAATCTTCTTTTCAGAAATGGAAAGAGAAGAAGGAGACCTTGGAATGGGCAAAAAAGAATCACTATCAAAAATCAAACTATGAACAATTTTGGTATCATCCGCCAGACTCACAAAAGAAGAACGAGGAGAAGAATTAACAGAGCAATGATTTGTGCAACCATTTGAAGGTAGCAACAATTTTGGAAACGGAACCAAATGACAAGAAATTTGAAAAAAACTCGCAAAGGAGAACAAAAAAGGTTCAAAACGAAATTCAAAAGTCCAATAATCCTTGAAAGGACTAGGAAGAAACTTAACTGAGTTTGAAGAAACGGAACAAAACCTATGAATGGCAAACATAACAAAGAAGAACACGGCTAGAGAGTAGAGAAAAGTAAAATCCATTAGAGGCACATCACATACTGTATATCTAGAAAAAGGAACGAGAGATGTAATAGAAAGAGGTAAAGGAGCAGAATCCTTAACATTATGATCCTTCAAAGACTGACGATCATTACTTTTAAAAAAGGAACAATGGCGAAAATCAGATGAAAAAACTGAACAAACTTGTAAAGGTGCATTAGATTCACCACAACATTGAGAGGTGAAATGGCCAAGTAACGGAGCACAAGAATTAATAGCGATCAAATCTTGAATTACCACAGGCTGAATCCACACACCATATTTGGAGCAAATAGTAATCTTAAAGGGAATGGGTTTAGATAGATTTAATAACAAACAAACCCTAACCGGAAGATGAGGCCATTCGAAAGGAACTAAATCATGCTTAATAAAGATGCCCAATTTGTTTGCTAGGATTTCAAACATATACACATCATGATACTTCAAAGGAAGACCCAGGAAAGTTACCCAAAAGGGCATAAACTGTGGCTTCGCCGATTGAATATCAAAATGAGGAGACCAAGCATAGGTAAAAATTCCTATCCCAAAACAAAACCACCCTTTAAATCTATGCACACAATCCCTATACTTTTTAGAATCGAAAATCACAGT